>NC_090276.1:95799244-96424244 GCF_040414725.1 Anabrus simplex | reverse complement strand
ACTTCGAAAAATGAAGGTATCGGCCAAAGGAAGACAAGGGCCACGAAGGGCGTGAAAATGAAAGACTCCCTAGCCCTCGCAAACCTAATAGCGTCGGGGTCGGAAAAGGACAAGAGTTGACCAAGAGAGGTCGGATAGAATAGATGAAAGTGAGGAGCCTGGCACAAGTAAGTGGAAGCAATAGCAGGACTCAGCTGAGGGCCCCGTGGTCGCCAACCCACGCTCCAAAGTTCAGAGCACCTGAGGCCCCTTTTAGTCGCCTCTTACGACAGGCAGGGGATACCGTGTGTGTTATTCTACCGCCCCCACCCACAGGGGGACTAAAGAGGGCAGCTGTGTGCTCTATAGATTAAAGATGGCGGATGACAGCTGTCAAAAAAACACGTGGATTAGTTTATCTCGCGCTAGTTACGTTAAGTTGGCACTACTGAGTTTTAGACCCGTCAAGATGGCGGTACTGATGTTAGCGATGCGTTGTTGTCTGTCAAAAAGCACGTGTCTGTCAAAAAACACGTGGCTTTGTTTATCTCGCGCTAGTTAGGTTAAGTTGGCACTACTGAGGTTTAGGCCCGTCAAGATGGCAGTACTGAGGTTATCGATGTGTTGTTGTCGATGACAGCTGTCAAAAAGCACGTGGCTTTGTTTACAAATTCAAATTTCCCGCGGGTGGTTGAGGAGGCCTCTGGGAGGCCTCTGGCTGTGGTGGTGGTGGAGGAGGCATCTGGCAGGCCTCTGGCTGTGGTGGTGGTGGAGGTGGCCTCTGGGAGCCCGGTGGCGGTGGCGGCGGCCGAACTCTCCCATTATACTACTTACATTAAATGGTAGTTTTAACTGGAGGTCTGAATTTTGTGAAAACACTGATATCAACACATCACCCAAATCAAAATAAAATCAAAATCTCCTTATTTGCAAATGAGGTGTCTACCTCGGTAGCAAGTGGTACACTAAAATACATTATTGTCAAGCACTAAATTTTAAATTAACAAGAGAAGAAGAAAATTTTCCTAGAATACAATATTATACAATTTACACTAACTATTTTTCTACTAAACACACTGCCATCCATAATAAATTTATATTGTTTACAAAATTCTACTTATAATATCTCCTGTACTTACAAATATAGTTAAATTACTTCAAATAATACTATACAACTGGAATAAGGTTAAAATTTCATTACATTTATTTACTTATTTATTTTTTACCCATTTTGGAACCTAAGTAGCATAACGACCTGCTGCGTCTTAACTAGAGCCCCTTCTGCCACCACTTTTCAGAGTTCCTGAAGGGCCTTCACAGCTACTGTAGCGGTCCCAGGGCCCTCGAAGTCAATACTGTACTTCACCCCTACAGGCAAACCCCTACTTCCGCTGTCCAAACTCCATAGAGTGGTGGTGGTGTTTTTTGTTTTAAGAGGAAGTACAACGAGGTAATCATCCTCTCTGAACAAATAAGTGGAAAAGAAATTTAAAATATAAAACAAAATTATTTATTCAACAAAGGAATTTGGAAACGCAGTACAAAATAAAACAAAAAACAATTATAGAATTAGGCCGATAGGATTACTAACGTATCAAAAGGGAACGTACGTTCCCTGAGTAACGGTACACTTGTAATTTACATACCCTTGATAAGTCCACTGTCGCACATAAAGCGGATGACGAGATCAGCAGTAGTCGCGTCATCGGCTAGTATGCGTTCGAGTGTTTCCTGCAGGCCGAGGCTCCGTCTTAGGCCAGAGAGATCGGCGCACTCTGTGAGGATGTGGGCCACGGTGAATTCGGCACCACAAGAACACACTGGGGGGTCTTCCCTCTTTAGGAGTGCGTGGATCGTAAATGACCTATCCTCAGCCTGCACAGTACTGTGGCCTCTCTCCGTGAAGGTCGGAAAGAGGACCGCCACACGGTAGTTGTCTTCTTAATTGCTCTCAGCTTGTTGGGAGTTCGGATATCTAGCCACTCCGATTCCCAGAACGCCAAGATGGTTCGACGTAGCTGAGCACAAATATCCTTAGCAGGTACATTGACGGGTCTTGGAGGTAAAAGTGCAGCTTCCTTTGCTGCTTCATCCGCAAGTTCGTTTCCCGCAATCCCAACGTGGCTTGGAAGCCACGCGAAAGTAATTCTGGTGCTAGAATCGCTTAACCTGGCTAGAAGATCATGTATCCGCTGCACCAGTGGATGTTGCGAGAAACAGGTTTCAATAGACTGCAGAGAGCTTAACGAATCGGTACACAACAGAAAGTGGCTTCTTTCGTCACGCAGTGCAAACTGCAGAGCCTCTAAAATGGCGTAAAGCTCTGCAGTATACACGCTACATACTTTAGGGAGCGAGACCTTCGTACTCATATCATCAATGACAAAAGAGCAACCAACATTATCTCCGATTTTAGAACCATCCGTGAAGATAAGTCTCGCGGCCGGATATTGGTGAACAAAGTCCTGGAAATACCTCCGATAAACGGAGGAATCCGTGTTCACCTTGGGTCCACGCAGCAGATCTAGACGTATATCCGGTCGCGGAACCAACCACGGAGGTACCTCGCTAAGAGTTCGTTCAAGACAACCACCGATATCAATATTCAAATCATGACACAAGCTATCAATCCGAAACCCAACCAGCCGTGTGGCATTCGGCCGGTCTTGGCACCGCTGGTGGTATTGGGTGCGATAGATGCATTGATAGCTTGGATGTAGCGGCATTTCACGAATTTTGGCAGCGTACGTTAGGAGTAACTGCTGCCTCCTTATCCGTAAAGGTGGAACTCCCGCTTCAGCGAGCAGGCTGGGAATGGGGCTAGTACGGAAAGCACCCGTTGCCAGCCTTACTCCACTATGGTGAATACTGTCTAAAAGGCTCAGCGTAGATTTTGATGCTGAGCCATAAGCCGCACTTCCATAGTCAATTCGGGAGAGGACCGTCGCCGTGTAAAATCGTAGCAGTACCGCACGGTCAGCCCCCCACGAAGTGCCGCTGAGAAACTTAAGCATGTTAAGTCTCTTCATGCAGGCAACCTTTAACTGACGGATGTGGGGCTGCCACGTAAGTCTCTTATCAAAATGGAGACCCAGGAATTTGCAGGTGTCAACCACTGGTAAGACACTGTTTCGCAAGCGGAGCTCTGGTTCGGGATGCACAGGTCGACGTCGACAGAAGTGTACAACTGAGGTTTTCGCTGCTGAAAATCGAAAACCATGTTGCAGGGCCCATCTGTCGACTCGGTTAATAGCTTGCTGTAGCTGTCTCTCAGCAAACGCCACCCTTACGGAGCTGTAATGTAGAGCTAAGTCGTCTACATACAGCGATGGAACGACTGCGGGCCCAGCAGCGGCAACTATGCCGTTGATGGCGATTGCGAACAGCGTGACACTCAGTACCGATCCCTGAGGTACTCCATTTTCCTGAACGTAATATTGAGAAAATGCATTCCCTACTCGGACTCGAAAGAGACGGAGGGACATGAAGTTCTCAATAAACGTTGGCAAATTTCCCCGAAACCCCCACAGGTGTAGAGTGGAGAGAATCCCATATCGCCAGGTAGTATCGTAAGCTTTTTCCAGGTCAAAAAACACGGCGACTAGGTGTTCCTTCCGGAGAAAGGCCTCCTGAATGGCGCTCTCGAGTCTGACCAGATGATCAGTGGCAGACCGATGAGAGCGAAAACCACACTGGTAGTTAGACAAGAGGCCCTCCCTTTCCATGGCCCACACAAGACGCCGGTTAACCATCCTTTCAAATAGCTTACAGAGGCCATTTTTAAGGCATATTGGCCTATAACTATCCAGAAGTTTTGGATCTTTACCTGGCTTGGGAATTGGTATTACAATTCCCTCGCGCCATTGAGATGGAAACACTCCCTCCCTCCATATTCTGTTGAATAGGGTGAGGATATCCTTGAGACATCTGTCACTCAAATGCTTAAGCATTTGATTATGGATTTTGTCCGGTCCAGGAGCCGTATCTCTGCATAGCGCAAGTGCACTTCGCAACTCCCACTCCGTGAAGGCCACGTTGTAGGGATGCGAAGCACTGGAGGCAAAAGAGAGATGGTGGGCCTCTGCTTCGCGCTTAATTGGAAGAAATGCAGGGTCGTATCTCCTAGAGCTGGACGTATCTGCGAAATGTGACGCGATGTGGTCTGCAATGACTGAAGGAATCGTAACTATATCTCCATTAATGGAGATTCCGGGTACTGAGGGCACATTCTGTACTCCGACAATTCGGCGGAGTTTTGTCCACACTTGTGATGACGGAGTATGTGCCGTGATGGATGACACATACTTTTCACACGTAGCTTTCTTACTTTCTCGAATCAAAAACGGGCCTTCGCGCGCAGACGCTTAAATGCGATATGATTGGCCATCGTAAGATTCCGACGATAATGTTTAAAAGCCCGTCGTCGATCACGTATGGCTGCTGCAATTTCGTCCGTCCACCATGGGACTTGCTTCCGGGGACGAATACCGGACGAGGAAGGAATTGTTTCCTCTGCAGCAGCCAAAATTCCAGTAGTAATGGAAGAGACGTGGTCGTCAACAGACTCCAGCATATCATCAGCCATCACTGCGCGTTTTGTAAATTCTGGCCAATTTGCCCGCCGAAGTAACCAGCGCTTGGGTACTTCGGACTGTCTTTGATTCAAGAGAGACAGAATTATCGGGAAGTGGTCACTATCACAGAGGTCGTCGTGAACTTGCCATCGTAGCAGGGGAACTAGCGCACGGCTACACAAAGTGACATCCAGGTGTGAGAATGTGCCATGCGCGCTACTGAAATGTGTCGGTTCCCCTGTATTGAGCACACAAGGATCAAATAGGTTGATCATTCGCTCGAGCTTCCTCCCCCTAGAACAGGAAGACGGAGAACCCCATAGTGTGTTACGGGCGTTCACATCCCCCAGCATGAGGAAAGGAGGAGGCAACTGAGCGATCAAATCTTGTAGTGCATGCATATCAAGGTTATAATCCGGTGGAAAGTACACGTTGCAAACCGTTGTCATTACTGGCAACGGAGTGCGAACTGCAACTGCATCTAGCTGAGTACGGAGCGGTACTTCTTCGCTGAAGATGTCGGAGCGAACTAGGGTACAAACGCCCCCAGTTGGCGCGCCATCCACAGCTACTCTGTCTTTGGAATAAAGACGATATCCTCTCATAGCCGTGTCGTGTCCAGGTCTCAAAAGAGATTCCTGTAGACAGACTATGGAGGCCGCATAGACGGATATCATTTGACGTAACTCAGCTAGGCGACAGTGGTAACTACTGCAGTTCCACTGCAATAGTGTCATTGTGTGGATTGGTAGTGTTGCGAAATTAGGACAATTGCTTGCCCTTCTTTTTGTCAACTACCTGCCATTTTCCGCCGTTGTTGTCGGTATTGTCGTCACCATCCACGACAATGAGTCGTTCAGTCTCCATTGTCTCCTCAGAAGAAGGAGGCGCAGTGACTGGAGCCTCCGCGGACGGTGATCTCATTGGTCTGGAACAGTGGGCCTTCTTTCTGGGAGAACTCGGTTCTCCAGAAAGTGATCGAACAAGAGGGCGTCGGGGCCTCTCGCTCTTGCCCACCTTTTCTCTCTTTTTGGGAGGAGAGCCGGCAGATGGCTTGCCGGATTCCTTCGGTGATCCTGTGGACCCCGACTGAGTTGGAGAAGGCTTCTTCTCCAATGTTTTAAGGGAGCTCTGTGGCTTCACCTTCTCCTCCTTTATGATCTGGGCATTGAAAGGAGGGCTGGACTTTCCAGCCCTATTTGTAAAAGAAGGAAGAGAAAGAGGTTCCGTCTTTTGTCCCACGAGTACTCACGGAAATATGAGGTCGACCTCCGGCAGAGCCAAGGAGATTTACCGGAGGCAAGGCTATGTACTCCAGATGGCGCCCGGTATCTGGAGGGGGTCGCTTGGAACTACTCACCCAGTAGCCATGCATCACCTCGCCACGACCCGAAACTTGTGATTGGGGGAGGTTAAAACCTCCGTGCTAACCTAATTATTTTTTTAAATTTATTTTTTTATATTTTTTTAAATTTTTTTTATTTTTCTGTAATGTCTAACCTAATCTACCCGAGGCAGAGAGGGTGGCTAGACAGGAAGAGGAATGAAATTAAAGATGGTGAGAATAGAAGGGTAGAAATAGTGATGAAGAATAAAGAGCACAGACACCTCTCAAGCAACTCGGGGGACACCTTGTTAGTCTGGCCCTACACCGAGGCCTACCCAGCATGGGTAACCCTGAGCTGGCACAGCCCTCGGGATCAACAAGCACACAAGCCCCCACACCGACTTCAAGGTCATGGTGTCCCTAGAGGGAGAAACTCCATAGACGAGGGGATGGAATTAATTTATTCACACACATCAAATGCCCTCTAACATTTCATTTATATTCTCTGTTGCTGTTTATTCTCTTCTTGAATATCTGTACAGATTTTGGAAAAGGATCAAACACTATCCCTGGTAAACTGTTCTACTCCTTCGTGCCCTTCAATATGAATGCAATTTTACCCCAATCGCTTCTGCTAAAATTCCTTCTAATTTTATACTTGTGGTCTGTTCTGCCGATATAATTATTTTCCAACTGAAGCCTCTCCATTTCTCCCCATGCTTCTTCTCTTGTATAGGCTCTATATAATCCTATAAGTCTAGTTTTCTCCCTTCTCTTACTTAAAGTTCCCACCCAAGTTCCTCTAACATTCCTGATACCGGTACACTACTCTTTCTCCTGAAATCCCCTGTTACAAATCTTGCTGCTTTCCTCTGCACACTATCTATTTCTTTTATTAGGTATTCTTGGTGAGGATCCCAAACACGGTTTGCATATTCCAATAATGGACGAACCATACTTAAGTAACTTTTCTCTTTTCATTTTTTGTTGCATCCTTTAAGTAGCCTCATTATGACATGTAACGATCTATATGCTTTCCCAGCAAAGTCATCCACATGACCTTTCCAGTGCAAATTACTTTCAAATCTCACACCTAAGTATTTGCACTTGCCATCTTTTGGAATATCTACCTCATCCAATGTATATTCAAGTTCAGTTTTAAAACTCCTGTTTGTAAAAGTTGTAACAGTTGTTTTGCCTCCATTAACCTTCATATTATTTTCTTCAACCCATTGTTGGATACTCTCAAAGTCCCTTTGTAATTCTGAACAATCCTCAATGCTATTTTTTCCTTATAAACAATTATGTCATCTGCATACAATCTTGTTTTTGATGTTATATTGTTCCCCAAATCATTTCCGTATATTAAGAAAAGTAATGGACCGATTATACTACCCTGTGCAATTCCCTTCCAACCTTTCTCCTCCTGAGATACATTATTTCCTACTTTGATTTTCTGAACCCTTGAATTTAGAAATGTTTTTATCCAACGTATAACCCTTACGTCCAATCCTATTCCCTCCAGTTTCTTTAATAATATTTTATGTACGACTATATTAAAGGCTTTGGAAAGATCTATGGCTATGCAATGTAACTGGCATGCTGAATCCAACTGATCAGAAGAGACAGAATGATAGGACACATCTAGACATCAGTTAATTTTGAGGGAAGTGTACGCGGTGGATGAAGGCATGAATATGACAATCAGATTAGAACAGACGTAGGATGTAATAGTTACTTAGAACTGAACAGGTTAGCACAGGATAGGGTGGCGTGAATAACTGCATCAAACCAGCCTATGGACTGATGACCTAACAAAAGCAACATATGACAAACTCGAAAAGAGTGGTTTGTAGTGGTTACTTATATTTTTGAATGATGTATATTTTGGGTTTATATCATGTAATGAACTATATAAACACTCTCAACGCTTTTCAAAAGGAACCTCATAAGGAGAAACAGAAAAATGAAATATGACAAGGTTGCTAAGAGAAAGCAACAAAGAACTCAAAATTGTGCCCTAAGATGTAATAGGAATACCATTTTAGCCCCACGCTAGGACAACGAATGGCAGCAGTAAAGCATCTTTCTCTAATGGTTCTGATAATAATTGGTAGCCTGTATCGCGGTTGAAATTATCTGGGTGTTTACGTATTTCAATCGCCTGCCTGATGAATCTGGGGCGATATTTTCTTATACGGGCAAGAACATCCACTCCTTGGCACATGACATCATGACCGGGTGTTAAGGCATGATCAGCAACAGCTGATAAATCAGGTTGGGTGAGTCTGATACAACTGGTATGTTCTTTGATGCAAGTACATATCGTTATCGAAGTCTGCCCAATATAAACCTTACCACAAGTACAGGGAACTCTGTAGATACTAGGTTGTTGCAATTTAGGCAAACTGTCCTTAGTTGGTCGCAGAAGTTGCCTAATGTTAATTGAATTTCCAAATATGGTTCGTACATAATACCTATATAAGATTTTAGCAATACGATCCGTCGTGTTACGCATCCAAAGTAGGTAAGCAGTTCTTTTTACATCTGTTTTTCTTAACAGACATCCGATTAAGCGTCGGTCTGAGAACCATAGAGATCGAAGCTTCGCTGTAACCGTTGCTCTCAAAGGTGGTTCTCAAGGTGTTAATTTCCTCTTGCAGAGCTGACACTTCACAAATCCTCCTCAGCCTGGTAGTCAGACTTGTAAGGATACCATGTTTCTGGGCAGGGTGATGGTGAGAATCTGTGTGGAGATATCTATTGGTGTGTGTAGATTTGCGATAAACAATGTGTTCTTAAAATCCATCCTCTTTCTTGGTGACGAGAACATCTAAGAATGGTATTTTGCCTTCAGATTCCATTTCTATGGTGAAACAAATGGAAGGGTGCTGGTGATTAAGGTGATCCAGGAAATGACCAAGATTATCTTCACTTTCCGTCCAAACAACTATATCATCCACATATCGCCACCAGATCTGGGGTCTGCAAGGTGTCGACGACAAGGCTTTCTGTTCGAAGTTCTCCATGAAGAAATTAGCCACAACAGGAGAGAGAGGACTTCCTTTGGCCACACCATCTGTCTGTTCATACTATTCCCCATTCCATAGAAAGTAGGAGGAGGTCATGCAGGGATAGAGAAATCTTGCGATGTAAAGTATCATCAATGAGAGACATAACACCTTCAAGAGCACTGTCGTAAACAGAGACCCCATGTCGAGACTCACTAAGATATCACCTGGCTGAAGTGATATAGCTTTTAACTTCTCAATGAAGTGTGCGTGTTTCTTAACAGGAAGGGGTGGTTGAAGTAGACTACCTAAATATTTAGAAAGGGTGTATGTACGGGAACCAATTATACTAACAAAGAGGAAGCCCTTATAGTCTCGGAGGAAGGAGAGTCTTACTCACACTCCACGTCTAAAACACTTCTCATACGTGGTGTACAGTAACATGACCGGTGGTGCAATGCAAACACTTGAAAAAGACATTCGGATGTTAATTTTGCGATACAGTAAAACCTCGTTAATTCAAAGTCTTTGGAATGCAGAAATCAGACTTCGAATTACGTGATTTTGAATTTACCGCCTACTTGTAATTAAGAAATTCCAACACTTGCGGCGTCAAAAATATTCCAATACCGTTTGCATTGCAGTACAGTACAGTGAATCTTCTTGTACGATTTCCCGCCATGGCACTTCTCAAGTTCTCTCGTAATGCCAACACTTGCCGTGTAACAAAGCATCCAACATCCATTAATGCACAGTTTAAACCTTTCAAATGCCATGAAAAAATGAAATAATTTCCAAAATGTATCCAGCAAGGTGCCTCCTGCTCCTCTAATTTCTTGAAGTGCTCTGAGGTTAGGTCCCCCTCTAAGACGGTGTCGGGGAAGTGGGATGTCGAGCAGGACAGCTAGACTTAAAACTTTAGTCCTTTGAGGTTAGGTCCCCCTCTAATGCGGTGTCGGGGAAGGGGGATGTCAAGCAGGGCAGCTGGCCTTAAAACTTTACTCCTCTGAGGTTAGGTCCTCCTCTAAGACGGTGTCGGGGAAGTGGGATGTCGAGCAGGGCAGCTGGCCTTAAAACTTAGTCCTCTGAGGTTAGGTCCCCCTCTAAGACGGTGTCGGGGAAGTGGGATGTCGAGCAGGGCAGCTGGCCTTAAAACTTAGTTCTCTGAGGTTAGGTCCCCCTCTAAGAGGGTGTCGGGGAAGTGGGATGTCAAGCAGGGCAGCTGGCCTTAAAACATTAGTCCTCTGAGGTTAGGTCCCCCTCTAAGACGGTGTCGGGGAAGGGGGATGTCAAGCAGGGCAGCTGGCCTTAAAACTTAGTCCTCTGAGGTTAGGTCCTCCTCTAAGACGGTGTCGGGGAAGGGGGATGTCAAGCAGGGCAGCTGGCCTTAAAACTTAGTCCTCTGAGGTTAGGTCCCCCTCTAATTCGGTGTCGGGGAAGGGTATGTCAAGCAGGGCAGCTGGCCTTAAAACTTTACTCCTCTGAGGTTAGGTCCTCCTCTAAGACGGTGTGGGGAAGGGGGATGTCAAGCAGGACAGCTAGACTTAAAACATTAGTCCTCTGAGGTTAGGTCCCCCTCTAAGACGGTGTCGGGGAAGTGGGATGTCAGGCAGGGCAGCTGGCCTTAAAACTTTAGTCCTCTGAGGTTAGGCTCCCCTCTAACACATTGTCGTGTAAGGGGGTGTCGGGAAGGGCAACTAGACTTAAAACTTTAGTCCTCTGAGGTTAGATCCCCCTCTAAGACGGTGTCGGGGAAGGGCAGGTAGACTTAAAACTTTAATCCTCTGAGGTTAGTTCCCCTATGATATGGTGTCGCGGAAGGGGGATGTCGGGAAGGACAGCTAGCCTTAAAACTATAATCCTCTGTAGTTGGGCCCGCTGGCTATGGCCCATCAAGCTAATAGCAGTAAGGTCAGTTTCGTTACTTTTTTCAAAAAATCCGGGGCACACAATAGCATGTGGCTAAGTCCCGTCAAGATAATACCAGTGAGGTTATGGGATCGATCACTTTTCAAAATTCCGCGGCAAAAAGAAGTGCACGCTGTTATAACCTGTCAAGATGATAGCAGTGAGGTTAGCCACGCTGATTTGTTCAACAAGTGCACGTGGTTAGGGTCTCTTAAGATGGCAGCAGTGAGGTTAGACACGTTGACTTGTTCAACAAGTGCACGTGGTTAGGGTCTGTTAAGATGGCAGCAGTGAGGTTAGCCACGTTGACTTGTTCAACAAGTTCACGTGGTTAGGGTCTGTTAAGATGGCAGCAGTGAGGTTAGCCACGTTGACTTGTTCAACAAGTGCACATGGCTTGGTTCTGTTAAGATGGCAGCAGTGAAGTTAGCCACGTTGACTTGTTCAACAAGTTCACGTGGTTAGGGTCTGTTAAGATGGCAGCAGTGAGGTTAGCCACGTTGACTTGTTCAACAAGTGCACGTGGTTAGGGTCTGTTAAGCTGACAGCAGTGAGGTTAGCCACGTTGACTTGTTCAACAAGTGCACGTGGTTAGGGTCTGTTAAGATGGCAGCAGTGAGGTTAGCCACGTTGACTTGTTCAACAAGTTCTCGTGGTTAGGGTCTGTTAAGATGGCAGCAGTGAGGTTAGCCACGTTGACTTGTTCAACAAGTGCACATGGTTTGGTTCTGTTAAGATGGCAGCAGTAAGGTTAGACACGTTGACTTGTTCAACAAGTGCACGTGGTTAGGGTCTGTTAAGATGGCAGCAGTGAGTTTAGCCACGCTGATTTGTTCAGCAAGTGCACGTGGTTAGGGTCTGTTAAGCTGATAGCAGTGAGGTTAGCCACGTTGACTTGTTCAACAAGTGCACGTGGTTAGGGTCTGTTAAGATGGCAGCAGTGAGGTTAGCCACGTTGACTTGTTCAACAAGTGCACGTGGTTAGGGTCTGTTAAGATGGCAGCAGTGAGGTTAGCCACGTTGACGTGTTCAACAAGTGCACGTGGTTAGGGTCTGTTAAGCTGACAGCAGTGAGGTTAGCCACGTTGACTTGTTCAACAAGTGCACGTGGTTAGGGTCTGTTAAGATGGCAGCTGTGAGGTTAGCCAGGTTGACTTGTTCAACAAGTGCACGTGGTTAGGGTCTGTTAAGATGGCAGCAGTGAGGTTAGCCACGTTGACTTGTTCAACAAGTGCGCGTGGTTAGGGTCTGTTAAGATGGCAGCAGTGAGGTTAGCCACGTTGACTTGTTCAACAAGTGCACGTGGTTAGGGTCTGTTAAGCTGACAGCAGTGAGGTTAGCCAGGTTGACTTGTTCAACAAGTGCACGTGGTTAGGGTCTGTTAAGATGGCAGCAGTGAGGTTAGCCACGTTGACTTGTTCAACAAGTGCACGTGGTTAGGGTCTGCTAAAATGACAGCAGTGAGGTTAGCCACGTTGACTTGTTCAACAAGTGCACGTGGTTAGGACCTGACATGATAGCAGCTGTCATCTTGACAGCAGTTTAAATTCTGCGCCGCACGTAGTTAAGATGACAGCAGTGACGTTAGGGTCTGTCAAGACTATAGCACTGAGGTTAGCGACGTTCTCTGTCATCTTGACAGTATTCAAAAGCACGTGGCTTTGTTTACAAACAAGATCACGTGGCCGTTCACGTGGTCACGTGATTAATTCCACTTAAACTCGGAGTCCCTGGTATGGATTTCCCTCGAATAAACAATATAACCATCTGGTTTCTACCTCCTTGATTTGGCCGGGGTCAGTGACAAAAATGCTGACGAGGTGGTTTAGAACCCGTATAGCCCTACTACTGCCGTAAAGCTCATACTACTAATGTGTAAGGCGTATGCCATGATGGAGTCTGTATGTACGTAGACTTTTTCTCTCAGCAGCATGTAAGTTATTATGAACGCTCTGCCATCTGTTGAATATATTTGTTGGATACTGGGAAAGGCAAAGAGATCTAACAGGGAATGGTATCCTTCCTTGATGGTGGTGGTGGTGATTATTGTTTTAAGAGGAAGTACAACTGGGCAACCATCCTCTGTATAACACTAATCGGGGCGAAAAATGGAAGGGGTCCGACATTTCGAAAAATGAAAGTATAGGCCATAGGATGACAAGGGCCATGAAGGGCGTGAAAATGAAAGACTCCCTAGCCCTCGCAAACCTAATAGCGTCGGGGTCTGAAAAGAACAAGAGTTGACCAAGGGAGGCCGGATAGGATAGATTAAAGTGAGGAGCCTGGCACAAGTAAGTGGAAGCAATGCCAGGACTCAAATGAGGGTCCCGTGGTCGCCAAACGACGCTCCGAAGTTCAGAGCCCCTGGGGCCTCTTTTAGTCGCCTCTTACGACAGGCAGGGGATACCGTGGGTGTTATTCTACCGCCCCCACCCACAGGGGGATATCCTTTCTTGATCAGAGAAAGTGTGTACTCTCTGGCTTGACAGGTAGTAATCAACCAAGGCTGCATGCTATGACATTACTAAGGATGAAAATCACATATCACAATTCTAACGAAAGTGTTGGTTGCTTAGCAACCTGCTGAGTGCAGAGTGTATTGCGGGTTAGGGTAAGCCTTCCTCTGCAATTAGTGGGCTGATCATTTATTGTTTTGGTTTTATGATCAATCAATGTTGGATGAACTTAGAGACCTATCAATGTCTCATGATTCACCAGCAGGTAATTCCAGAGAGAAAAAAACAAAAACGAAGCAAATCGGTCCAATAGAACGGTCGGACGGATTTGTCAAATCTGTTTTAGTAATGTATTTTAATGTACAGTATAGATAGCACTTTGCCTGGTCAATTTAATGTTTCTCACGTCGTATCAACACAAGTAGGTCTTACGGCGACGATGGGATAGGAAAGGCCTAGGAGTGGAAAGGAATCGGCCGTGGCTTTAATTAATATACAACCCCAGTATTTGCCTTTTGTAAAATGGGAAATCACGCAAAGCTATCTTCAAGGCTGCCAACAGTGGAGTTCGCACCCACTATCTCCCGCGGCCCTAAACGCACGGCTAACTCGCCCGGTTAAATTGAAAGGGGGAGGGGCACAAAATAATTTTGGCCCGGAGGCGTTCTAGTAGTTTAGTTTGGCACTGGGGATGAGTGATCTTGGTTCTTATGCGAATCTGCTTCATTGGCTGCATGGCGCCACAATCTCTAGGGGTTAATGCTACCCGATTTGCGACGAATGTTTTCCTCTTTGGACATGAATTAAAACCATAATCACCACTAGTAGTCTTAAACGGTGATCACGACCACCCTAGGATGATGTGCCAACGCCGAGTGAACAAGCTGCCGCCGAAATGCCTGAGAGGTTTCTGGGCTCTTTTTCTTCATTTCTATCCGAAGCCCTATATTTCTCCCTCTAACCTCGCTATCTGCCTCGGATACTGTGTGTGTGTGTGTGTGTGTGTGTGTGTGTGTGGGAGTGTGGGGGTGTGGGTCTCAACAACCCCAATCCCAAGCTTTGGGTCGCGGCAAATTGGTGAAATGCTACTGGGAGAATAGTCGCTAGCGTCTCACCTCCAGAACGGGAAGGGCTTTGTTGAACTTCTCCTCGACTGTTCGTGGAGCCAAAGATGTAACTCTACAAACTATATTTGTAAGGTGGCACCCAAAGTATGGCATCTCAGAAGGCGAAGAAAAGACTGATCTTGTTGAAGTTTGTTATTTAAAGAGGCCTAACATCTAGGTCATTGGCCCCTGGAAGAAATGTAAACAATATACTCTATAGCACTAGACAGTGAAAGTGACCAGCGTGAATGGTCAGTGTTAGTGGTGACGTGGAAAACATGCGCAAGCTATGTGAATTTATTCTTCACAGTGAGCCACACTCCTCCCATCGCGGAAACATCCCAGTACAAATGAATACCATGAGAGATTTGAGGCGTAGATCGCGACTAGGAAAGGCCTAAAAGCAGCCTTGAACTGGAAAAGAGCCTCTTTAGGAAACAAAAAATAGTACGAGACTAATTCTATAAGTAATAAAATTCAAGTACATGTAATAAGGATCTATTAAAATCATAAAGTAAAGTTAGAAGGAAAGGAAAATAATCAATTAAAAGGATGAGAACGGGTACATACATAAGCAGTCCTGGTGCAGTAGATGGAACAACATTGTTATGTGAGCATGAAGTTACAAAACCCAAAAAATATTAAAACATTCGGCGAGTGGTGGTGGTGATTATTGTTTTAAGAGGAAGTACAACTAGGCAACCATCCTCTATATAACACTAATCAGAGAGAAAAAATGGAAGGGATCCGACACTTCGAAAAATGAAGATATCGGCCAAAGAAAGACAAGGGCCACGAAGGGCGTGAAAATGAAAGACTCCCTAGCCCTCGCAAACCTAATAGCGTCGGGGTCGGAAAAGAACCAGAGTTGACCAAGAGAGGTCGGATAGGATAGATGAAAGTGAGGAGCCTGGCACAAGTAAGTGGAAGCAATGCCAGGACTCAGCTGAGGGCCTCGTGGTCGCAACCCACGCTCCAAGGTTCAGAGCCCCTGAGGCCCCTTTTAGTCGCCTCTTACGACAGGCGGGGGATACCGTGGGTGTTATTCTACCGCCCCCACCCACAGGGGGATCAGATCTCCAAGAAGCGAATCATTTATGCGGCTGAGCGCTTGTCCACCTATAGAGATGCCCATCGGTACTTTATTAAATTCGAATAGGCCAAAAGGGGTGGCGAAGGCAGTGCAAGGGCTGCTTTTGGCATCCAAAGGGATTTGGTAGTACGCTGAATTAAAGTCGAAAACGGTGAAGAATTTAGCACCATGAAAATGTTGAAAGGCATTTTCAATGTTGACCTTCCTATAGTCAACGATGAACCTAAATCTACCGTCCTTTTTGGGTACAAGGAAGGCCGGACTACTGTAAGGGGACTTCGAGGGACAAATTACCTTCTTTTCCAAAAGGTCGTTGACACATTCTCTCATAGCGGATAGTTTGGGGGACGAGCAACCGAATGGCGGGAACCTAACGGGGGTATCATCTTTCAATTCGATTGAATAGTAAAAGTTCTTTGCACAACCTAAATCAGCAGTTAAGACATCAGAGAATTCTTCCAATAAACTGTTTAACATTAGGTTCTGGCTATCAGTCAAATCACAAGAGGCGTTGGGAAGTTGGGGTTTCGGAAGGGCGCATATAGTAGCACGTTGGAAAGGGGAATCAAAAGGGTAATTTACACCAGATTTGAAACGAAAGGCAGAGGTACGAGTGATAAAATGAATGGATAGACCAATAGCCAGCATAAAATCTGTTCCTAAAATGACAGGGACTGATAGATCGAGAAAAACATTGAATGTCCAATCGCATGAAAGATTATGGATTTTAATATGACATTTGATTCGACCCACGGGACATACCTGACGGCCATCAGCAGACATGAACTGTCCAGAGCTGTCACAGGTTTGGAGATATTTTTAATTCATGCAAGACACAAAGGATTGTTTGACGAAGGAACCGCAGGAACCGGTATCTAATAAGGCATATAGTACGCGCGATGCACTATCAATCTTGGCTCAGGGTGTAGATGAGGGAAGGCACCAAATCCTTTTATTAACACCAAAATCAGGCACCAACGACGGGCCATCACGCCGGCGCGGATTTATTTTCCCTGCCGAGTGTTGCACCGACGACACACGTGCTGGGTGACACCAGCTAGACCCCAATTCGAGCATTTCAGAGGAGACTTAGACCAACAGCTCTTTGAAATATGCCCTAGTTTCCCGCAATTCCAGCACTTCCTCGTTGCAATGTCGCTTACCATGGCTGAGTTAGAAGATTGGACGGTATTAACACAGCGTCGAGGTGGAGATACAACACTCGACCTGCGATTGGTACTACCGAAGGGGCGAGATGGAGAAGGGGTTCCACCAAAAGAGACTGATTTCATGGGCGCACGTTAACAACGCGGGAAATGAACAATCAGGTGCAGTAGGAGGTGGACGGTACAATTTATCCTGGCAGACCGTTGATTAGAATTCGCGGCCTAAATTAATGATATCCTCAACGCATTCAACCTGAAATTTTTTATATACAGTTTATAATCAGGGGCTAGATTTCTGTAAAACTGGTCGTACATTTCAGATTCCGGGAGCTTGACACACAAACGGTTGAACATATTCAAAATACCAGTGGCGTAGTCATCAATCCCTTCCCTCACTCCCTGGGTTCTTCTGAAAATTTATTGTTTCAGACAATAGTCCATGTCGGACAAGCCAAAATGCTGTTAAATTCGAATAGGAAAATCGTCCCAGGATTGGATGTTAGTTTGATTAGCCTGAACCATTTCAACATTGGCCCTTCTAGCATCCCAGGTATGACACGAATGAGTACGTCAAGGGACAAGGAGCTGCATTCGGCGATATCTTCAACTCTTTCAAGAAATTCAATAACACTGGAGCTATTTCCTTCCCCAGAAAAGTTTAATTACCATTTCCTGACGATATCGAAAACAGGGTTAATATTTGTGGTACGGTCAATAACGGGTCTAGAATTGCGGGAACGGGGTCCACACGGTTCTCGGCGAGGGCACAATTCCTACAGGCAATAGCATTCCTACCCTCAGGGCATCTACCACTATCGCTACCAGATACGAGCGACGTATTAACATCAAGACCTTGCCCCTTTTCTTTTTCTAGGTTGGATGTTTCCCCAGTAAAACTTCGCTTTCTGTGCTCATGCCTAACACTTTCTGACTTTCCATAATCTAAGCAAAATTTCAACGGCCGCAAACAAAACACATGCAAATGGTCATAAGAATACATACATTACCAACAATAGCCAGGATTAAAATCAGAACACAATGGCTTCACAAGACTAAATCGAGGGACAATTAGGACTGATTTAATATACCCAACATAAAACATCATTTCCAGTTCTACTTCGTCGCATCTCCTACCATTTGAGTCACACCCCCTCCCACCGCGGAAACAATCCCAGTACAAATAAATACCATGAGAGATTTGAGGCGTAGATCGCGACTAAGAAATGCCTAAAAGCAGCCTTGAACTGGAAAAGAGCCTCTTTAAGAAACCAAAAATAGTAAGAGACTAATTCTATAAGTAATAAAATTCAAGTACATGTAATAAGGATCTATTAAAATCATAAAATAAAGTTAGAAGGAAAGGAAAATAATCAATTAAAAGGATGAGAACGGGTACATACATAAGCAGTCCTGGTGCAGTAGATGGAACAACATTGTTATGTGAGCATGAAGTTACAAAACCCAAAAAATATTGAAACATTCGGCGAGCTCACTCAGTTAAGTACAATAGCATTATTGAATGTACCAGTATTAATATTGGTGCCACAGACCAGAAGAGATCGTTCTTTCCACGAGTATATTTCAATTCATTTTTCACACAACATCGTTCCGACACCACCCTCATGGTAACAATCACCACAGATCGTCTAACTCCCACGCATCAAGGAGAAAACCCCGAGTTGCCCTATAGGCAAGCCAGCGGCCAAGACAGGTACGAAGACAAAAAAATAGCACCATACGAAAATGCATGAATAAGAAACAGAAACAAGATCAAAATGTCAATTCAGCCGACTGATACGTCATTATTTCACTCCCCTTTCATACTAACATTCGCGCACACATTCAGGCACAGTCTGGATCGGCAAGCAATATGAGCACCAGCGTCAATTAAACGACGAACTCAATTTCATGTAGCATGACTCCAAGGTCACAAACGAGGTCATATTTATATCAGAAGTTGCGTGAACAGAACAAACGAATTCAGCTGTGGGATCAGAGAAATCCCGTAGTCATGCACAAACCCATCAGGGTTCGCACTTCGTACGACACGAGTGGAAGCTCGCGCCGACACAGAGGGCAAACTTCATCAGATGGCAAATTACATAAGAATGTAGCGCACATGAACAGAAGTAATATGAGACCCAAGCATCAGCATATCATAATCACAATAACCACAAGAAAAAACATGCAGTCCATTCATACTGCGGAGCGAACGACACATATCAATCAGCTATAAATAATAGAACAAATATTACGAAATAGCCGAACAAATAATACGAAAGAATACCCATACCTGAAGTATATCAACCAGCAAAGAAAAGAGAAGGATGGTGGTATCGGCTAAGTTTGAATTGTTTAAAGACTTTTCCGTAAGTCGAAAACGCAACTCCGATCTGCGTGGGGTCCTTTTTATATTCTGTCAAAACCAAAGCAACGATTCGAGTCAAAGAGATAAAATTAAGACCTCGTCGGAAAGATACGAATCCGTGTCCAACATCGAGGGAGCTGCTCTCTCTAGTATAATCATGGAAGTTGTTAAGTCATTCAAAGTGAATCCAGAAGAGGCCATTAGCAATAACAGAACAGTAATATTTATGAACTTGCCATGCAGATATGGCTCAAAAGGGATTTAATAAAAGCTTTTGACAATGACGTGATAAGGAACTTTGCAAAGGAGGTACTGTATAAGCAGCTGACGAGGTGTTCATCTCGACTTACTGCTGCAAAGAATGTACGGTTTGACGGTTCGCCCGTAAATACCAGCTGCAATGAATTGTCGATGTTCGTTCGTCGACGTATGTATTGTACCGGGAATGCCGCTACGAGGTAAGTCCGAAGTATGTTTGTTGAACTTCGCGCGAGGTGGAAGGTAGGCAGCCCGTCGAACGCAGTGACGTACCCAGCGAGTGACGTGGCCGCCGTAAGCCAGCTATCTGCTACCATATATGGTAATGTTACAGCTTACCCTCAAAAGTACATTTTTGAATTTTCACGAGTGTTGTGTACCACACTAAATTTACGTTTCGAACTTATTCGAACTTGTATTTTGTGAATCAATTTCTGGAACATTGAAATTTTCCGAGCGTGTAGGATGAACTTGTGCCCTACCAACGTAAACTTTCGTGTGAACGATATGACTTGTTTTCCTAAGTGCCTCATTGAATTTACGTCGTGTAAAACTGTGAAACTTAGGGAACGTTCAACATTACGTTTAATTGTGAAATATGCAATATTTCCCAAAAGCTGCACGGGGACTTGTGTTTTGATTCTTATCCTCATTAAAGACTTGACAATTCAGAATACGCATGTTGCGTTCCCAGAAAACCTAGAACTTTCCAGTAGTTTGAGTGAATCCATAATTTATGAAGTCAGACATTTTCTTTCAAATATCATTTTCTTTAATGGCTATTCACTTCACCTATTGACGGAACAAGACAGTTTCCGAGTGCTATTCATTCAATTCATTGCCAATGTGTTTTAAATCTTCATAAACTATGCATTAAGAACTGTGGTGGCTACAATCATCTAGAACATTCCAATTTACAGTAAGCTTGCATGATGAACTTGCATTTCTACCGGTACAAAGTCAAAATCATCTTGTCCTTCGAGTGATTATTCCAGAACGTTTTGATTTAATATCTAGAGTGCAGTAACCATATTTAAAAGGTCATATCTGTTCAGACAGTATCATGAATGTGTGGAGTGCCGTGCAGAAAACTCAAGTGTGAATTACGTCTCAAATCGAACCCCGAAACGTGTGCCAATCTTCGAGACATTCCAGAACGTCGAGACATTCCAGAACTCCTCATCCGAGCAGGTGTGGTCCTTGCCCAGGCGATGTCCAGCGGAGGTACCAACCAGCCACGACACTTCCATGCTGCTGTACGAAGGTGATATGAACTTGCTTTTGATGATCAATCAACTCAATTTATCAAAAGAATCTCTAAAATTGATAACTATACCCCTCTCTGTACCAACCTCAATGATAAAGCCACTCCCTAGGATAAGATCCATGCTCGTTAACTTAATATCAAGCGCCTTAAAGTTATGAACACTTTTTACGGGTACAGTATATGAGCCTTTGAGTGTTGAGTGCCTTTTTTATTCGGAGGGCCCCCCGAAAACCACTCCCCCTGCGTGGCAATCGGCTCAATGTACACTGCCTCCGACATGCTATTATTTCTAAGAACAAAGGAGATAGCAGGGAAGAGTAGGATTGGTACTACAAGAGTACCTGCCTGTTTGCACGTCAGACGGTTTATCAGGCAAGGTTTGCGTTGGTAAGGTGTTGTTAAAGCGTGGTATTGAGGGATAGAAGAAAACCACATATCTTGAAAGAGAAGGAGCCTTCATGTGAAACCTGACAAATTGCCATAGCACATGCAAGGATGTGGTTTCTGGATAGTTCCAGGTGTTTGTGTCAGTAGAGAAGAAGTATTGTGCACCAGCCATGATCCATATTCTCGCCATTCCACATGTCAAGGGATCAGTCTTTCTGGGCACTGACGTGACTAGCCTTGTCGGTTGGGGAGCCGTGCGACAAGTACCACTGGGGCCCGTCGCACAGCGCCAGCTCCTTGGGGTCCCTTGTACCCAGTCTTCGATCCCGGAGAATGAGGCCAAGCCCCCTGGGAGGGGGTCTCCTGGATGGGGCTGTGTCATGACGCCGGGCCTCCGTCCTCTCTGCCCACGCCATGGCCCGGTACACAGGGCAAATGCGATGAGAGTCCGGGTGGCCCCCCGCGTAGTGTGCGCACACCGGCGCTCCCTTAAGTCCTGCGAAGGCCGTGTAGTGATCACCCCCAAAACGCTTGCACCTCACTAAGAGCCACACCTCTCCTGCCGGTGGCCCCACCTCATACAGCGGAAACACTGCAAGAGCTGCCGAGGAGGACGTTTCGGTCTTACACGATTCCCGCTAACCGCTGAGGTCCTCTCCTGATTGGTTCCTTGGTCGAATGTTGTCCTGGGGTTGGGTGGCACTCTCCTGGTGGACCGAAGACGTCTTCTTCTTCCTGATGCGGGGCGGTGCCTGCTTAATGGCCGGGGCGATCTCTTCTTGGCTGGGGACGTCGCCTCGTCCTTCTGGCACTCCTCCCGGCCTGGCGACCCTGGGGTTGCGGGTGGTTCCGCTGCAGCGCCAGTTTCTCCCTCCTCCTGGCTCGGACGCGGCATCGGTCGTTGCTGGCACCTGATTGCGTTCCTTGTCCTGTGGGGCGCACATCGATGTCTCGAACATGACACACTCGCTGGCAGGCCGGGCCTGTGTAGTAGACTCCTCTACAGCCGTGTTGCCGTCCGCCGTCTGGAGCGCCTTCCTGAATTGCGCCCTGGAGGCAGGCCCTTCCTGTTAGGCCTTGGTCTGCGTTCGCTTCACAGATGTGGTCCTTGAAGGAGCGGTCTGCGTCCACTTCGCAGTGTCGAGCTGCTCGGCCTGGGTCGCACAATTGTAGGGGCGGCGTGCTCGACGTCCGTGGTGGCGTCGCTGGTCTCCGGCGTGGATGGAAGGACTAAGTCGGTATTAGGGTGTGTCTTCCCACTCCACCGCCATCATCGTGGTCCAACTGAAATAAAAACGTGAAAAAGAGCTAGAACTGAGAATGCTGGCAGTGCGCACACAGCGTCGGGTGCACACCTGAGCACATTTAAGAGGATGGTAGTTCTCCGTCTCTTTCTCAAATTTGTGGTACCCGCATGTCATTGGCGTCCTGCTAGGAACACCGGCCTCTCCTATCAGTGGGACATCAGCCAACACTTCTACAAGGAGGGAAGGTCCTCGATGTCCTCTTATGCATCGCTTTATGAGAACCTGGTTCCCCTCCCATAGAAGGCTTTCCAGTCCAAATCAGTGAGTTCATCATGTGCGGACTACTCAGGCGTAATTTGTAACGGTGGCTTCAAGTATCAACAAGCACTGAATGTTCAAAAATATAGATGCAAATGAATAAAACTACAGGTTTGAATTTATTTTCGAAATATTTTGTGCTCTTGTCGAGGTTGTGTTTATACAAGCTAAAGGGCCCAGAGTTAAATTATTTCTTAAGATATGTTGTTTCTCACTAACGAGTAGAAAAATTACATTTGACCAAATTTGATGGGATTGGGAATCACAAGGTAGCGGGATGAACTAGTCCACCATGTTTGACGAACTTGAACTATGAGAGACAGACGTCTGCAAAAAGCTCTATTACTAACATTTGGAAGCTCAAGTAGTACAGTAGATGGCACAACATAGAGTCGGCTAAAGAGAATGAACTGAAAGATCAGTCTACGTCCCCATGCATAGGAGAAGACAAGAAGGGAAAGTTGAATAAGTCAATTTGTCATCATGTAGGAGTTGTGATGATCTTGATATCGAACTTTCCATAAAGAATTCATTTTGTAGCGTCTCCATACCGGTACAACAACATTGAGGGGCTTATAACCAAATAAACAGCATAAAATTACCGTATTCTCAAGAAATAAATCAAACAATGTGTCAGATTCAACAAAGAGCGATCGTTGCTGAGAAACGGAAGAATGCAATTGGAAGAAAAATGAAGCGAAAACTTGATGGTGAAGAAGCGGGTGAGTCCTTGTTACAAGTTACGTTGTGTTCTAGAGCTGATCCCCTGCCAGCAGCATTGCTAATCTGGTTCTTGTGGACTGCGGCTCAACGTATGGTATTTATATAGACTTTGGAAATGTTTTGTTCTGGTTTGTTATTTATTTACAGAATAAAGTTGCTAAATACTATGTATACGTTTATACAAATGTAGTGGCACCCTGCGTATGCAATTTAGTCTCTCACACTTTTCACTCCTCAGAAAACATAGTAAATATCACTGAGGACAAGGTAAAGAGTGATTCGCATTTAACATATGAGAAGTGAGACCTACTGTCCGTACACAAGTAGCAAGTGCTTATCACCTTCCTTTCTGTGGAAGCAATGTGTTTGTTGTCAGCTGTGTTTCTCAAAAGTTCCTTTATAAGAGATTTCAGAAAGTTTATGTCTTTCAGATTGTTAGATTTAGGCTACTGATGGCGGCAAGAACAAGTGTCCTCGTTACGTCATATCACTTAGAATTGTCCTCTCGTCCCTTTCGTGTTTCTCTTCTTCAGCGTATTGTGCAGTCTTTTGGGAGTCAATAAGTGCTATTAAAATGTAGTCGCCGTGTATTGTTGCTGAATTCGGGTGTGATTTCCTTCTTGTTCCTTCTTACAGTCAGTCTGTAGTCGTGTTTCTTAATTTGAAGTTCGCAAACCAGTTGTCCGTTGTAACGTTCTTTCAAGGTCCATGTAGACTTAAAAATATTTTGTTTTGGTTTATAACTTTTCAGTCCCAAGGACATCAGAAAATATAATATCACTGATAAGAATCCAAAGAATGAATCGCTGTCAGAATTGTTACTGTGGACGCTCTCTACAAATGAAGTTGGAGCGTTTCCTGAGACATACGGGAATTTCCCTTACGCCACGCATATGCGAGACAATATTATGTGATCTATTTCTATCGCAAGAATTGGGCATCTCTTTCTTCCACTTCATCACCCTCTCCTTTCCAAGAAATAAGCTAGCACTACTTCTGCTGCAATATCTTCTCTGTGTGTTCCATGTTCACTGTATATTTAAAAAGTCAGGATCAGCTTCAGAATCTTCATCTGATTTCATAAGATAGGAACCCATAGCACCTCAAGGATACGTGGACGTTCCGTTTCTTGCACACTTCCTGTATATGGGCCATGATTTGCGTTCGTACTGCGGTGCAGATACACAAAACGCCAGTATTCTAGCAAAGCCTGTTTTACTTAGCTGAGAACTTAACGATTAAAACAAAGCTGGAGTGTAACACTCTTACCAACAATAACGCAAGTTGAGCCATGTCCACTGTTGCCAACATGTTCAGAAACAAGGCAGACCCAACAGTGGCAACGGACAAATAAACAAATAGTAGAGGATGTGGTGGTGGTGGTACTAGGCAATCATTCTCTATACAACACTACTCAGAGAGAGACACTTGGGAAAATGAAGGGCCAGGAAGGTCTTGATAATGAAAGACCTCGAGTAATCTAATACCATATCTCCCCTACTTCATAGGCCGCACTTCCAGCAGTAGAGTATAAGGATTGCATGCAAAATATTATCCTTTTTGCTTACCATTCCAGAAGTCAGTTGTCAGATAGTCTAGGTAGACTTTGTGGACTCTTTGAAGATTTTAGTTCCTTTCTCAACTGTCTTGAAACAAAATAAAATCGACACTTCTTATAACGTAACACAAGTTCAGGGATAATGTCCGCAACAGGGTCACCGCAGCATCCTAATTCTTTCTAATTAATAGTGATACTGTGCAAAGTGTCCAATCACTCGTAAAATATATCGCCCCATAGGCACGAACACATTAGTAACTGGTCTCGAAGGAACGTGCTGTCAATACTGTATTTCTTGTGTAGGCTCTCCGTGAAGCAGGCTGACACGTGTCACACTTACATATCCTCCTAGATAATAAATCAAACACTCTATCACTAATTAGACCTAAATTGTTCCCCAGTCCGTGTTCTCAGTGAACTCTGGTTCTTGCCTTCTTCTATATTGTACATTTTCTACTACGGGCGTATTTGTCTCTTCTGTCTTCTTAGCCAGTGTTCTCATTTGATTGACGAATGATGTTCAAATTAGGACTCACAATTACTACCCGATGACAGTTGGGATATAAAGAGACTGCAACATGTGGTCGTCACAACTTAATGAGCGCGTTGCACCGAAGTGCCGTTCTAGTGGATCTTCATTAAACTTGGCTGTGGGCACAGATCGGAATCCATTATTCCATAAATAATCGGACACCTGTATGGAGCTCTCAAGTGTTACTGCTAGGGATTCAAGATTTCTTTCTGAAGCAAAAGTATTACTCTACCCACTGAGGCTATCTCTCCATTTCATTAAGATTGAATCTCTATAAAGAGCCCCTGCTGGTGTAGAAGTATTTAATTCCCTAGTGAACGTTTCTGTCTTCTTTATCTGTTTTCGTTAGTTTAATAGTTTCGTGAGATATTCCGGCAAATAAGAGGCGGCGCCAGTTTTCACTTTCTTTAGGGCCTTCTACCTGTTCGCCTTGTATTACAAACGAATCTGATTTAAAAAGAAATTCATCAGAAAAATGTTAATCGCAAAGATAACACTTATCAGAAAGCATTTTGTATATTCTGCTTCATTTTTAGGCGGTTTGAATAAGTGTTTACCTTTCGTAGTTTTATAGCCAGACTTTGTCCTCGGTGTGTCTGTAACTGAGCGCTATATTTACAGCAGCCTCCGAGGCTCAGGCGGCAGCGCGCCGGACTCTCATCGCTGCGTCCCGTGGTTCAAATCCCGGTCACTTAATGTGAGATTTGTGCTGGACAAAGCGCAGGCGGGACTCGCTAGAGCATCGGGTTCAGGGATGTCGGATAGGAGCCTGGCACAAGTAAGTTGAACCAATGCCAGGACTCAGCTGAGGGCCTCGTGGTCGCCAACCCACGCTCCAAGGATCAGAGCCCCTGGGGTCCCTTCTAGTCTTCTTTTACGAAACGCAGGGGATACGGTGAGTGTTATTCTACCGCCCCACCCACATGGCGTAAATGGTAGAGGGGTGGTGGTGGTGGTGATTATTGTTTTAAGAGGAAGTACAACTAGGCAACCGTCCTCTATATAACACTAATCAGAGGGAAAAAATGGAAGGGATCCGACACTTCGAAAAATGAAGATATCGGCCAAAGGAAGACAAGGGCCACGAAGGGCGTGAAAATGAAAGACTCCCTAGCCCTCGCAAACCTAATAGCGTCGGGGTCGGAAAAGAACAAGAATTGACCAAGAGAAGTCGGATAGGATAGATGAAAGTGAGGAGCCTGGCACAAGTAAGTGGAAGCAATGCCAGGACTCAGCTAAGGGCCCCGTGGTAGCCAACCCACGCTCCAAAGTTCAGAGCCCCTGGGGCCCCTTTTAGTCGCCTCTTACGACAGGCAGAAGATACCGTGGGTGTTATTCTACCGCCCCCACCCACAGGGGGATATTCATGGGAGAGTGTATAAGTCGCCCACCACGATTACTGGATTCGCGAGGTCCAAAGCAGCACGATTTATTCCGATAATTGAGTAGTGATACAAAAATGCTAACAATTTTGGGCTTCGAATATTTGGGAGTTAGGAGACGAGCTGTCAGTGATTGCTATCTTAAGAGGAAGGGCAGCTGGATAACAGTCCTCGCTGAACAAACTAGTTGAAGAAGAACATTAAAAGTATTTATTCATGGAATTATTTACAAATGAATTATTGAAGATTTAAACTGAAATTTATTGTATTAAGCCGAAATAGACATAAAAGCAAACATTCATCCGAGTGAAACGTCACTTGAAATGTTATGCCCTTGAGTAATTCAGTGTCACACAATGACGAGATCAGCAGTAGTCGCGTCATCGAGTGTTTCCTGCGCTCCGTCTTAGGCCAGACACACTGGTGGGTCTTCCCTCTTTGCGTACATATCCCATGAGCTACCCTCAACTGTGGCCTCTCTGCGCAAAGGTCGGAAAGTGGACCGCCACACGATAGTTGTCTTCTTAATTGCTGTCAGGTTTTAGGGAGTTCGGATAGCTAGCCACTCCGACTCCCGGGTGGTTGTGGTGGTGATGATTATTGTTTTAAGAGGAAGTAGAACAAGGCAACCATCCTCTCTATAACACTTATAAGAGAGAGAAATGGAAGGGATTCAACGTTTCGAAAAATGAGGGTATCGGCCAAACAAAAACAAGGCCACGAAGGACGTGAGAATGAAAAACTCGCTAGCGTCGGGATACGAAAAGAAAAAGAGTTGACCAAGGGAGGTCGGATATGGTAGATGAATGCCAGGAGCCTCGCACAATGGAAGCAACGCTAGGACTCAGGTAAGGGCACCATGGTCGCCAACCCGCACCCCAAAGTTCAGAGCTTTTAGGCCCCTTGCAGTTGCCTCTTACGACAGGCAGGGGATACCGTGGGTGTTATTCTACCTCCCCCGACCCGCAGTGGGACTCCGATTCCCAGAACGCCAAGACGTTGCGATATAGATGAGGGCAAATATCCCTACCGACTACATTCACAGAGCAATTAAGGTTAGCTGGACAGAAAAATAACGAATGCTGAAGTATTTAAGAAGGTGGAGGAAAATTATACCTTATGGAAAAGTATAAAGTGGAGAAGGACTAGACTGGTAGGACACACGGTATTGGAGGGAATGGTTGAAGGCAAGAGGTGTCGAGGAAATCCACGCCTACAATTTGTGCAGCAAATCATGTCAGACGTAGGATGCAAAAGCTATGAAGAGATGAAGAGGAAAGCTATGACTAGAGCCGAGTGGAGAACTGCCGCAAAGCAATCCATGGATTGAAGAAGACGTGGTAAATGTGGCACTACTTTGGCAGCTTCATCCCTCAATCCCAACGCGAATGGCTAGAAGGTGATGATTCTGCTGCATCAGTGGGTGTTGCGGGAAATAGACTACGGAGAACCAGTCGGTACACACGAGAATGCGGTCACATTTGTCACCCAAGCTTCTAAGATGGTGGAGAGCTCTAGAGTATGCACGCTACTTACACCATGAAGCGAGATCTTCATGCTAATACTATCGGAGGTGAAAGCGAAACTCATATTTCCTTTGATCCCAAAACCATCCCTGAAGAATGTCGCGTGCCCTGATATTGGTGAATGAAGTCCTGAAAATACCTCCGATGACCAGAGGCATCCGTGTTCACTTGCGTCCACGGAGTAGTCTAGCCTTAAATCCGGTCGGGGAATTAACCACAGAGTACCTCGCTAGGGGCCCATTCAAGACAACCACTGACTCACCACGCAAGGTAACATTTCGAGTCGCAACCGGTGTGTGGCCGGTTTGGTACGTCTGGTGGTACGCATTGATAGCTTGATTACTGCGGCATTTCAGGAATGTTGGTAGCGTACGTGTGAAGTACCTGCCACTGCCTTATTCGTAAAGGTGGAACTCCCGATTCGGCGTGCAGGCTGGGAAATCTCCGGTTGCACGCCTTACTTCACTTCACTTTGGTGAACACTGTCTATAAAAGGTTTAGCGCTGAACTATTAGCCGCACTACCATAGCGGAAGTTACAAACTTTTTCTCAGGCCAGGATAAACGTATAACGGGTAACTTGGGCTTGTGTTGAAGCACTCTGTGATGCTGAGATGATTAACGTCAGTGTTGCGGCGCTCATTAATTATGTTTCTATTTACTTTATTTATTATTTCATTCTGTCTGAGAAATCACTATGATCCGATGAATCAGAACTGCTGTCATTCATGCTGATTACGAGCGGTTGGAAACGAGGGACATTTTCTTACAGCCCAGGTCGTCTTCGACTTTTTGTAGTGTTTCTTTACATTGTTTGCAGAGTTTCAAAAGCGTGGACATTGACATATAAGTTTCCAATAGTTTCAGGCGGAGGCTTTCGATTCACGTATCTTCTTCTTCCCACATCTGTGGGGTTGCGGGTAAATACAACACTCGCGAATATTACTCCCTATAGTGGACAAAGTAAAATCATCGAGTTGGATTTCGTACGCCCCGGATTCATTCCTGACTTGCATAATAACTTTCTACCATTCTTCTTTGAAGCGGGTCCATCTCCTTTGACTGAAGGTAATCAAAGACAATCTGAACCTGTGTCCCCTAATTCCCCCCCCCCCCACTTTGAAACAAATAGCACTCAAAACCATTCCAAATTCGCCCACTGATAACGCTGACCTCGGAGGCATCTTGAAGTAAATGTAGCTAACATGAACAACACAGACATAACATGCGAACATGCATTCCATTGGGTGAATGTACGCGGCAACCGCTGTTCATCGCACGATCCAGCGCGCAGACAACTTTTCCATAAATTCAGACAACCACGACTGAGTCCTTCAAAGCAAGCACAAATTTCCCGTTGTACGATGATCCTGGGCTTCCTTTAGGAATATGATTAGGACTTTTTGGTTGTGGTTGAAAAATATTTCAACTTGAGTATTACATTACGAACATTACCACTAGATAAGTACTTCCCATGAATATATTTTGAAATGAGTGGTTGCTAGAGAATAATCCGAAAACCCGGATAGTATTACTACAACTACAAACTATTTATCTTATACGCTCTAATGCAGGAAAATACCGGTACAACTACTTTTGAAATTACGCTGTCGGATCATATGTAATTAACGCCTGAACATGATTGTCCATAATTAGTGCGCCAATACGGGTTCTGAAACAATGGGAACAGAATCACCATTTTCCCACGAGGTCATTGAGCCCATGACGTCACGGCCACGTGCTATTGTTTACAAACAAGACCACGTGGTCGTGACAGCTGTGATCTTGATAGGTGCTAACCTCACTTTTCACCACGTGCTCGTGTTTTGTGCGGAATTTGAATAAGCGAACGTGGCTAACCCCAAAGCTGTCATTATGATAGGTCCCAAACACGCGCACTTGTTTTGTGCGGAATTTGAATAAGCGAACGTGGCTAATGGTGGTGATTATTGTTTTAAGAGGAAGTACAACTAGGCAACCATCCTCTATATAACACTAATCAGAGAGAAAATATGGAAGGGACCGACCCTTCGAAAAATGAAGATATTGGCCAAAGGAAGACAAGGGCCACGAAGGGCGTGAAAATGAAAGACTCCCTAGCCCTCGCAAACCTAATAGCGTCGGGGTCAGAAAAGAACAAGAGTTGACCAAGGGAGGTCAGATAGGATAGATGAAGGTGAGGAGCCTGGCACTAGTAAGTGGAAGCATTGCCAGGACTCATCTAAGGGCCCCGTGGTCGCCAACCCACGCTCCCAAGTTCAGAGCCCCTGGGGTCCCTTTTAGTCGCCTCTTACGACAGGCAGGGGATACCGTGGGTGTTATTCTACTGCCCCCACCCACAGGGGGAGAACGTGGCTAACCCCACAGCTGTCATTATGATAAGTCCTAACCACGCGCACTTGTTTTGTGCGGAATTTGAATAAGCGAACGTGGCTAACCCCATAGCTGTCATTATGATAAGTCCTAACCACGCGCACTTGTTTTGTGCGGAATTTGAATAAGCGAACGTGGCTAACCCCACAGCTGTCATTTTGATAAGTCCTAACCACGCGCACTTGTTTTGTGCGGAATTTGAATAAGTGGGGCGATCCTAACCCCAGAGCTGTCATCTTGACAGGTCCTAACCACGCGCACTTGTTTGGCGCAGAATTTTTGCAGGTATGTGGTGCGGAATTTTGAAAAAGAGAACGATCCTAACCTCTCGGCTTTTATCGTGAAGGGACTTAGCCGCACACCACGCGATTTTATGAGGTCTGCGGCAAAGAATTTTGAAATAAGTGACGCCATCTTGATAGATCCCCTCCCAGACATCATCTGAGAGTGGACTCCCCTTACAAGCCCTAGTTTTACGGCACGATGTCCCACCCGACACCATCTTTCGAGATCCCCTCCCCTGTCGTCAACTTGAATGGGACCTATCCTTTACAGCTCGTAGTTTTACGACTAGATGCCCTTTCCAACGCCATCTTGTAAGATGCTCCTTTTCCGTTACCATCTTGGAGGTGGTAGCGGTGGTGGTGATTATTGTTTTAAGAGGAAGTACAACTAGGCAACCATCCTCTATATAACACAAATCAGAGGGAAAAATAGAAGGAATCCGACACTTCGAAAAATGAAGATATCGGTCAAAGAAAGACAAGGGCCACGAAGGGCGTGAAAATGACAGACTCCCTAGCCCCCGCAACCTAATAGCGTCGGGGTCGGAAAAGAAGAAGGTTTGACCAAGGGAGGTCGGATAGGATAGATGAAAGTGAGGAGCCTGGCACAAGTAAGTGGAAGCAATGCCAGGACTCAGCTAAGGCCCCCGTGGTCGCCAACCCACGCTCCATAGTTGAGCTTCCCCGGGGCCCCTTTTAGTCGCCTCTTACGACAGGCAGGGGATACCGTTGGTGTTATTCTACTGCCCCCACCCACAGGCGGAACCATCTTGGAGGGGCCTAATCTTACAGCGCCATAGATTTTTACCGTGAGATACCCTTCCCAAAATCATCCTGCCATTTCCCCCTTCCCCGGTGCTATATTGGTGGCTTTACGTCTCCATCCGACAGACAAGACAACTCCTCTTCCTTTACCTAAAACGCATCTCTACTTAGTTGTGCTCTGCTTAAAGCATTACGCCTCTCTCCGACGAGGAGGGATACTGACTGGAGGGTAATTGGGGATTTAAATGAGACTATGGAGTGGGTATGTGGGAGACTGGGAGTGAAATTTCTAGATCCTAATGGGTGGATCTGCGCTCAGATGTCCTTCACTTAAACCGCAGTGGTACGTATAAGTTAGGAAATTTGTTTGGAATGGTAATAAGGAGGTACATTCGGGGAAACGGTGTGGCCTAGGGAGTGAAGGTAAGGGAAGAGGGAACTGGAAATCAGGTAGGGATGACATGACATAAAACTGTTAGTGTTGAACTGTAGAAGTTTTGTAAATAAAGGTATATAATTAAGTAACTTAATAGATATATATTTACCAGATATTGTAATAGGAGTTGAATCATGGCTGAGAAATGATATAATGGATGCAGAAATTTTCTCACGGAACTGGAGTGTGTATCGTAGAGATAGGATAGGAATGGTGGGAGGGGGAGTATTCATTCTGGCGAAAGAAGATTTTGTAAGCTACGAAAAAGTTAAAGATTGGAAATATGAAATTCTAGGTGTAAGGTTCATTTCTAAAGATAATAGGCAACTTGATATGTTTGGAGTGTACAGACCGGGAAAGGGTAGCGCTGACACGGATTCAAAATTATTTGATGAGATAATTAGCTGTGTGGGAAACGACATGAAAAGAAATCTGATTGCAGTGGGGGATATGAATTTACCAAATATCAACTGGGAAGGAAATGCGAACGACGGGAAGCATGGCCATCAAATGGCAAATAAGTTAATAAGGGAAGGACAGCTGATTCAGAAAGAGATGGAACCAAGTAGAGGGAAAAATATCCTGGATGTGGTGCTGATAAAACCAGATGAGCTCTATAGAGAAACTGAAATAATAGATGGTATTAGTGATCATGAAGCTGTTTTTGTTGTAGTTAAAAATAAATGCGATAGAAAGGAAGGTCTTAAAAGGTGGTGGTGATTATTGTTTTAAGAGGAAGTACAACTGGGCAACCATCCTCTATATAACACTAATCAGAGAGAAAATATGGAAGGGGTCCGACACTTCGAAAAATGAAGATGTCGGCCAAAGGAAGACAAGGGCCACGAAGGGCGTGAAAATGAAAGACTCCCTAGCCCTCGCAAACCTAATAGCGTCGGGGTCGGAAAAGAACAAGCGTTGACCAAGGGAGGTCGGATAGGATTGGTGAAGGTGAGGAGCCTGGCACAAGTAAGTGGAAGCAATGCCAGGGCTCGGCTAAGGGCCCCGTGGTCGCCAACCCACGCTCCAAAGTTCAGAGCCCCTGAGGCCCCTTTTAGTCGCCTCTTACGACAGGCAGGGGATACCGTGGGTGTTATTCTACCGCCCCCACCCACAGGGGGATAAAGATGGTAACCGGAAAGGGTATCTCGCAAGATGGCGTCGGTAAGGGCATCTAGAAACTACGAGGTCTAAGAATAGACCCCATCCAAGCTGAGAACAGGGGAGGGGATCTGGCAAGATGTTGTCGGGAAGGACATCTTGCCATAAAACTAGGGCCTTGTAAAAACAGTCTCCTCTAAGATGACGTCGGGGAGGCGATCTAGTAAGATGGCGTGTCTTATTTCAAAATTCTGCGCCTCACACCTGATAAAAGCAGGTAGTGTGTGGCTAAGTCCCGTCAAAATAACAGCTGTAAGGTTAGGGGCGTTCTCCTTTTGACCGCGCCTCATACTTGCTTAAAACACGTGGTGTATGATTAAGTCGCGTCAAGATGACAGCTGTGAGGTTAGGGACGTTTACTTTCTGAAAATTCCGCACCAAACAAGTGCACGTGGTTAGGATCTGTCAAGATAACATCAGTGAGGTTAGGGACGCCCACTTATTCAAATTCCGCACAAACCAAGCGCAAGTGTTTGGGATCTATCAAGATGACATCAGTGAGGTTAGGGACGCCCACTTATTCAAATTCCGCACAAACCAAGCGCAAGTGTTTGGGATCTATCAAGATGACATCAGTGAGGTTAGCGACGCCCACTTATTCCAATTCCGCACAAACCAAGCGCAAGTGTTTGGGATCTATCAAGATGACATCAGTGAGGTTAGGGACGCCCACTTATTCAAATTCCGCACATACCAAGCGCAAGTGTTTGGGATCTATCAAGATGACATCAGTGAGGTTAGGGACGCCCACTTATTCAAATTCCGCACATACCAAGCGCAAGTGTTTGGGATCTATCAAGATATCAGTCAGGTTAGGGACGCCCCACTTATTCAAATTCCGCACAAAACAAGTGCAAGTGTTTGGGATCTATCAAGATATCAGTCAGGTTAGGGACGCCCACTTATTCAAATTCCGCACAAAACAAGTGCACGTGGTTAGGACCTATCAAGGTTACAGCTGTGGGGTTAGCCACGTTCTCTTATTCAAATTCCGCGCCAAACAAGTGCCTTTTGTTTACGACGTGTCAAGGGAAGTCAGCCACGTTCTCTTATTCAAATTTCGCGCCAAACAAGTGCCTTTTGTTTACGACGTGTCAAAGGAAGTCAGCCACGTTGTCTTTTTCAAATTCCGGACCAAATCACGAGCACGTGGTCAAAAGTGAGGTTAGGACCTGTCAAGAAGGCAGCTTTCAAGGTGACAGCTGTCACAAGCACGTGGTCTTGTTTGTGACCGTGACGTCATGGGGTGAATGACCTCGTGGGAAAATGCTTATTCAGCTGGCATTGTTTTGGAACCCGTATTGCCCCACTACTTCCATAATTATAAGAAGTAGGTGTTCCTACTCTGACGAGATGACCGGTGACACTGGTAGTTAGTCTCTCTTCACAAGCCGCTGGTTCTCCACCGTTTGAAGCAGCTTAAGTCATATTGGGCTATAATTATCCACAAGTTTTGGATCTTTACCTGGCTTGGGAAATGGTATCACAATTGTTTAAGCATTTGATTGTGAATTTTGTCCTGTCTAGGAGCTGAGTCCCTGTACAGCACGAGTGCACTCGGAAAACCAAGCACTAGAGGGGAAGGGCAGTGGTGTTTTAAGAGGTAACCTTGCTCTATATAACATTGATAAGAGAGAAAATAATGGAAGGGATCCGATAATTTTAAAATGAAGGTTTAGTAAAACAGGAGGAAAATGGCGTGAAAATGAAGCACTGTCTAGGCCTCGAGTGCTCTAATAGCGTCGGTGTCGGAAAAGTACAAGAGTTGACCAAGGGAGGTCGGATGAAAGTGAGGAGCTTCACACAAATATTTTGCAGCTAAGGCCTCAGTGGTCGGAAGTGACGCTCTATGGCGGCTACTCTCGTCATGTGATTGGGGGAGGAACCTTGACAAACAGAGAAGGTTAGATGAGCATGGGTAGGCCCTCACCGACGTCATGGTCTTGGTGAGTGGCGTGAGTAGACGAATGACCGTAATACAAAGACAATTTATTATTGGAATTCAGGAGGATAAATATGGACAAGTAGGCCTTCTTATGAAAATTGAAAACATTAAAGAAAAGACAAGTAAACTACGGGCAAGATCAATGGTAAATGAAATGAAATATTGCAGATTTCTTCACAGAATCTAAATATGTCCGATAAAACGTTAACAGAAAATCCAGTTGCCAGTCCACGAGCTCCAGTAATGGCGAACACCGCAGCTTTTCATCTGTTAAAATAGGAAAAATATTTATTTTTATGTGCTAAAATCCTTGAAATATTTGATAAAGCGTTTAAGATATTCTTATTTTATGTCATATAACCATTGAGACAAAAAGTATAAAGTGTTAAAATGTGGTGCTCCTGTGTATATTTATATGAAGGTAATGTAATGTAGCCGTGTTGAAACACCGGATCCCGTGAGATCTCCGAAGTTAAGCAACATGTGACCTTCAACAATAATACCGCAATCAAGAAGCTTTTTATTGACTAGCAAATATTGCTTGTGAATTTCCTTAAAATACTTATTTACTTATATTTCTTGTGTTTGCATCTGAAATAACATTATGTTTTTAAGCTTGGAGATGCACGATAGCAATAATGCACTTGATAAATTGTGTTCAAATATGCAATTACATAAAATCTGCTCGTAACCCTCTCTTATGTTCCAGACGAGGAGCAAGGCGGGCGGGAGAAGAAGAGGTGAGTCCATCTCCAATGATATTTGCATTGTAGTGAAGAGGCTTTGCACCTCGGATTGAATTCTTTTCTTCTCAATTGGATCATGTATACTCGAAGAACTGTACATGTTCTCGAGATGAAAAACGTGGTCTTAGATGAAAGCTGAGAGTATTCTTTTGGTCGGACCAAATGTCTTACCTTCACGCTACAGTATTCTACTTCGTGTTCCAGGAGCAAGAGGACCGACAGAACTGGAGGTGAAGATAGCTTGCGGGGTACGTATGACGTATTTCTTGTAGCGAATTCATTACTGGACTCTTGCAACTCCCCTCAAAATTATTAATTTTAATTGTAAACCACACGACGGTGTATATGTCATTGCAATCGAAAAGACAAACAAGTCGGGTTCCACAATCGAACCAACCATTTCATTAGAAATACACTCCGAACAGCCACAAGATGATACATTAGCCGATGGTTCAATAGTTCAAAAAGAAATACTTCTCTGTGTTAGGCTTGGTCGTGAAACGCTTGGAAAACCATTGCTAAGTCATTTTATTTCTGAACCGTTAAGCCATATGAATTCTGCGAAGTCATTTTTTTTTATGTCTACAGTGACAAATATTTGTACAATAAATCTGCTTCCAAGCGACAAGCGGCCGCAAGGTATTCAAACATAAGGCTGCTTAATCGAAACCGACTTTCAACCTATCAGTTCGTGTTACGTACGTGTTGAAGAGATAAATTCGTGTGGCTATTTCTAGCCGAGTGCAGCCCTTTCAAGGCAGACCCTCCGATGATAGTGGGCGGCATCTGCCATGTGTAGGTAACTGCGTGTCATTGTGGTGGAGGATAGTGTTATGTGTGGTGTGTGAGTTGCAGGGATGTTGGGGACAGCACAAACACCCAGCCCCCGGGCCATTGTAATTAACCAATGAAGGTTAAAATCCTCGACCCTGGCGGGAATCGAGCCCGGGACGCTCTGAACCGAAGGCCAGTACGCTGACCATTCAGCCAACGAGTCGGACGTTGAAGTGATGTCGAATACAGAACAAAAATGGCCAACCAGACACCAGTGGGATCCGAACCCACAACCTCTCGATTTCGCGTCGGTTGCTCTACCAATTGAGCTATGGTGGGCTAGGCCATCTTTGTTCTGTTGGAAAGTATCTAAGCTACAGGTCTGGTGCAACTACCATCACACTGTAGAGTGCGTTTAAGTTGCCCGTTGAGGGCCAAGTCAATGAATATTGAATTTTCACGACCGCATTGTAATCGAAACCGACTTTCAACCTATTAGGTCGTGTTACGTACATTTAGTACGTGTTGAAGAGATGTCAAGTACAGAACAAAAATGGCCAACCAGACACCAGTGGGATCCGAATCCACAACCTCCCGATTTCGCGTCGGTTGCTGCTTGCTACTTGGGAATTGTGACTTCCACTAATTAACTTCCGTAAGAAATGAAATGAATGAATTCTTTCACCAGAATTTGCGAGGAAGGTAATCTTACAGCAGACATACATTACGAGGGGCGGAAGACACTATTACAGATAATTTGACGTATAAAGTATGCACACATTAATATCAGAGCAGAAACAGCAGCTCTAATCCCGCTGGGCATCGGGATGAACTAACAATGGACGACATCATCTGTATGCTAGATTCCATCGCTCTTAGTGGCAACCCAATCGGAGTCAGGTCTGAAGAACGTGCTGGCCAAGGCAACATGTAGCGTCACAAATGAACGGTTATGCGAACAAGAGGTGACATACCGGCCCGGCAAGTGCTGTACGCATGACATGACGCCGCTGCTACCGTGGTACTGTCCCGCAAGTGGCCGGATGCCGCTGACCCAACGCAATATCCTGTCGCGCTCAAATTCCGACGCGTTGTACGAGGCATAACACCTCCTTTACACAATACCACTTCCTGCTGAGAAACTCTGGCATTACTAAGGAACTTGCTCACATTTCGGAACACACCTTGAACTTTGTGTCAGGCGTATTAACGGAAAACGAGTACAAACTTATATGAAAACAAGCGCTTCCAGTTAGAGTGACGTAATCTGTTTAGTGCTGCTCCAAGTGCGACAATGATCGTACGTCGATTTTAAAAAGCCGATTACTTCGCTGGGGATTATTGAAGATTTCACAGTCAATTTGTGCTGGGCAGAGAACTCAATTTTCATCATGGAAGACTGTGGGAAGTTCGGATGTGACTCCGGATGCTTCGTAGGACAAGGATGAGATAATCCTCGTTAAAATAAATCCTTTCAATTTTCATTCTCTTATCTTCGAGGTGGTGGTGGTGATTATTGTTGTAAGAGGAAGTACAACTTGGCAACCATGCTCTATATACCACTAATCAGAGGGAAAATATGGAAGGGATCCGAGGTGGTGGTGGTGGTGATTATTGTTTTAAGAGGAAGTACAGCTAGGCAACCATCCTCTATATAACACTAATCAGAGGGGAAAAATGGAAGGGGTCCGACACTTCGAAAAATGAAGGTATCGGCCAAAGGAGGACAAGGGCCACGAAGGGCGTGAAAATGAAAGACTCCCTAGCCCTTGCAAACCTAATAGCGTCGGGGTCTGAAAAGAACAAGAGTTGACCAAGAGAGGTCGGATAGTATAGATGAAAGCGAGGAGCCTAGCACAAGTAAGTGAAAGCAATGCCAGGACTCAGCTTAGGGCCTCGTGGTCGCCAACCCACGCTCCAAAGTTCAGAGCCCCTGAGGCCTCTTATCTTCCATCTCGTTTTTATTCTGTGTGTCATCTTAGTTGCGTCTGTGTATTTATAATGTGATTCTTACGACTTATGCTCTGTTTCTCCGGTAGATTCTGCATGTATTATAATTATTTAGAATGGGTTCCTGAGTTCTTCACTCATGTAGAATCATTTTAAAAATTCCCGCAGAAAATTACTCTATGGAGAAAATAGATAAGTGGACTAAAAGGGGACCCAAGCCTCGTCGCTGCTCTTCAAGCAACACTGGATATGAGTGCTGACTGTTTGCAGGAGATGGTTCGTGCTACAGTGTTTCTTACTGTCAGCAATTCGTTTTGATTCCCCGAACACGAGGGATCAGCGCGTACGTCTGCCATACCCGAAATTTTTATATTTCCATAAAACAATGCGCTGACATGCACTGAATTTATCACTGTGATGAGATGCCTGTAGGTTTTCATGACAGATGTTCCTTTAGACAGTACTGTATATTAAGAGCAAGCCACGAAAATATGGCATCAAAATTATGTGCCTTTGCGATGCCAAAAGTCTCTATTTACCAAATGCTTTTGTGTGCAGTGGCAAGGAAGGAAAGAGCCCGAATCCTGAAGAGGTATCCGTACCCATTCGTACTGTGCTCAAACTAGTGCGTTCCATTATGCACACATAACAGGCGACAACATGTTTTCCTCTGTAGAAGTGGTCGACAAATTTCTACAAAATGGTCTTACATACGTCGGCACAAGGACGAAATTCCACCCCAGTTTTTGGCACAGAAGGAAAGAATGAATTCACTAGAGATAAAACTACTGTTACCTTTGTTCGAAAAAAGAATAGAAGCGTTGTGTTGATTTCATCTACGCATCACAGTAGTTCCCTAGGTGACGACGGTTCCATCCTGGCTTAGTTCGGTGGTTCAGCCTTGTGTCGGTAGGACTCTTCGGGGACTAAAGTCTTGCACCTCGGCGTCTTCGAAAACAGCAGGTTCGATCCTTGCTCAGTCTGAAAGTGCTCGGAAGATTTTCTGAGGGACTAAACTCCAGCACCTCGGCGTCTCCAGGTTCGATCCTAGCTCAGTCTGGTCGTGCACGGCAGAACTTCTGAGGGACAAAATTCCCGCACCTCGGCGTCTCGTGTCGTTAACATAGCAAGTTCGATCCTATCTCAGTGTGAAAGTGCTTAGTAAATTTACAAAGAACTTCTGAGGAACTAAATTCCGACACCTCGCCGTCCCTGGGTTCGATCCTAGCTCAGTCTGAAGGTGCTCGGTAGGAATTATGAGGGACAAAATTCCTGCACCTCGCCGTCTCGGGTTATTCTCACTACAGCTCAAAAGTCGTAAGAGGTCGCTAACAGGCAGGGGATACCGTACATGTTGGCTCAGCTCAGTGCCAGAGGGTCGCTTCTTCAACTCAGCTCAACGCCCCGTTTAAGCTCTCCAAGATAACAGGCAGGGGTACCGTAGACGTTGACTCCCTATGTGTTTTGCTCAGCTCAGTGCCCGAGGATCGCTTTTACAACTCAGCTCAACGCCCCGATTACGCTCCCCTACATAACAGGCAGGGGATACCGTAGATTTTGACTCCTTCTCTTTTTGCTCAGCTGAGTGCCCGAGGATCACTCCTTTTAACAAACAAGACTCAGCTCAGCGCCCCGTTTATGCTCCCAAGATAACAGGCAGGGTATACCGTAGATGTTGAATCCCTCTCTTTTTTTCCTCAGCTCAGTGTCCGAGGATCGCAGCTAATCTTGAGGGACTAAATTCCGATACCGTAGGGAATACCGTAAATGTTGGCTCAGCTCAATACCTGCGGATCGCTTCTTCAACTCAGCTCAACACCCCGTTTACGCTCTCCAAGATAACAGGCAGGGGATATCGTAGATGCTACTCCCTCTCTTTTTGCTCAGCTCATTGCCGGAGGATTGCACCTAATGCTGTATATCTTCGACTATACACCCGGATGCCCTTCCTGACACAAACTCTACAATGTAAGTTCCTGAGCGAGAATTATTGTCTTTACTAACAAATTATACGGCTATCGAAGGGTAAAACTCGGTGCCAGTACATAGGCTACTCTTGTCGAATAGCACCAAGGGGTTTGCACAAGGCTCAACGTCGCCATCCGACAGATGAATCACCATCAACATCTTGTACCAGCAATCATTCTCGCTACTTCAATTATGTCTGTTGCTTCTAACTTATGAATAAAATATAGTATTCAGGAGATACGGGTTCGAACCCCCACTGTCGGCAGCCCTGAAGATAGCAAATGCTAGGGGGTGGATGGCCGCTTCCTTCCCGCTCCTAGCCCTTTCCTGCGCGATCGTCAGTCTTCCTGACAACGTGTAATTACAAGAAACATGAGGATCTGTTTTATGGCCGGATGCCCTTCCTGACGACAAAGGTATAAGGACCGGGATTTGAATCGCGGTATTCATCATTTTCTTTCTGTAAGTGTCCGACTTGTGTAAGTGGGAACAAGCAGATGTGTATTTTTTGCTGAGATAACATGTCACTTCCGTTCACGTTTTCGCAAGCCGTAGCAGAAACTCACAGTACTGCTCCCATTTGGTCTTACAACTTGGAGGAGACAACATGCAAACAAAAAAATTATGATTTATTCTTTTTCCTCCTCCTTTTTTTACATGTAAGTATCTTAGGTGTAGTTTCTCGCAACCGTCGTGTCTGTGTGTTCTGTTTATTGAGAGATAGTGACGTGTAATGTCTCCGGGGTCGATCAGCCGGCGGTGCGTAAGCAGGGCCAACTTTACTGTTTCGGGACAGACCTTAAGAATTATTTATATTTGCAGGACCATAGGTGACTGGATAGGTGACATAACATGGAAAAAATCGGAACAAAATAACAATAACATTTATTAAAATATATAACAGTCTGAACAGTGCATAAGGAAAAGAAAAAACGATTCACATAAATATAAATCAAATCGACTGCTTCTGGTTTGCAACAGGAATATAAGTCCACATCATGCTGATGGGTTCCGTTTGATTCAACCTGTCTTCAATTAGACACCATCCGAAGTCATACTCTAGGTCAAATTCTCCATTTATGGAACTCTAACTTTGGACCAATCATAATGTTAGCGATAATGCCGTTATGACCAACAGTGCTACACTAGATCATGAAATTTTTACAATATTCCCTTGTGGGATAAATTTTTACAAATTTTCTACCTCTTCCTATAAGTTTTGGGTAAATTCCCATCAATTAATTCTCATTAAATTACCATGTCCTTTCTCTCTGAAAATATTAATTATTTATTTAATCTAGAAATTTCCTTTATCTTGTTTGGAGAATTCAGTAATATTTTTACTTCAACTTTTTTCCAATACTCAGATAATCCACTTACAAAATACTTGGAAAATCTCGGAACATTATCGTAAGAAAAACATCTCAATCTTACATGAAAAATTCTTTACAATACCATTGGAAATTCTTTGGCAAATTTCCCCTCCTTCATAGATTACGTTCGACTGTATTCCTTTTATAGCCCCCATTAAACGAATATTCACAGACTAATACTCTGTGGATAGATAGAGTGCCACGTAGCGAAACGCGCAATCAACATAAACTCAAATTCCATTGGACAATAAATCACATAAGAAAAATCACTAAAAGAAATGACTTGTTGAAGCACATGGATAAGCTATCACAGAATATCACAATCTCCCCCAATCATTTACCAGAAGATTATATCATATTACTAAGGTTATCATTATTATTATTATTATTATTATTATTATTATTATTATTATTATGTCTCCCTTCAGAATTAAGTTGAAGACCCTCGCATTATTTGCAGATAATAGCAATGACTCACCATGACCTGTGATGAATGACAAAAGTTGGATGAATAAAAGAAATCGAAGAAATAATCATCACCACCATCAGTTAGGGATACATCGAAGAATACACTCATAACTCCAGGGAAAGATACAAACAATTATCGAGTCATACTTTATATAATATAAGTTGTTGAGCGAAAGTTTATTATTATTCCCTGAATAATTAATTATAGCACCATAAATCACAATGTCCTCACGACTAACATGTACCCTAGCGGTCCCATGTTGTCTAATATCACCATAAAAATTTATCGTCACAATCGTCGCTCACGTTTAGTTCTCAACAACCAGTTTAAATTGTTCCGACTCATTATTATTATATCCCTGATTATTACTCCTAAACGCATCTTCTCGATGAGCTGCCTAGTGTCAACAGCTAACACCTTCCCTTCTAAGATCAGTCTTATTTCACAAATCATTTCTTTATCAGTGCTTCGATTTAATTATTGTTTCAACATAATCCAATAAATTACATCGTTATCGTCATGATTTTTATGAAGTTACACATCATTCTTATTATTATTATTATGCTTATTATTAGCCTTCATTTCCCCGTAATTCATTTCGAGGACCTTAATTACTCGTAGCCTCGTGAAATTCACTAACAACTGGGGTTATCAATCACTGAATCAACACAGTAATATTCCAAGAAATGCACAAAATGAAACTAATGAATCAATGAATCCATGACTGCTCTAGTATGACCACCACTTAAATGCTACATCTCTAACTAATCTACATTTCATTATATAAGAATACAATTCAACTAGCAATCTACGGAAAGAGAAGAAAATGTAACAAGAGTACTTATTATTCCGATGTAAATCTCCGGCGTCTTGAATGTAGCTGTAGATGTCGGTTCTTCCTCTTGATTATGGTGGATTGTAGATGAACAAATTCATCGTGTTGGCTCACACACCTCGGCTTAACACATCAGGATTATTGTGAAGTCAAATAGCGTAGAATCACTCCAGCGATATTTTAGAGTTCCCCAGGATTTCCTTCTTGGTCGGTCCATGATGACGGCTGGTCTTCGCAGGTGTTGCTGAAAACTAAAATTTATTACTAAAATTTGATCCACACTCGTTGTAGATTAACAGTTTGTCTTACAGTATTTAACTGGCGGATTGGTCTACACTTTGGTTCAACCCTACAGAAAGCTTGAAATCTTGAGCTCATTTATCAGTTTAAGCACATCGTTGAGTTGTCGGAATCTCGAAGAATCTACTGTATTACTGATGAAACTATGTTCCTTGGCCAGGTTTGTTCTCGAAGATTCTATTTCAGTGATAATCTTTCATCGTAATTCATACTAGAACATTCCACAAATTTCTGCGGCAACTCTTGGCGTAAAGCGTGTACTCACTGTCCGTGGTTTGGAAAGTTCCACCCAGGAAAGTGTGCGGCAATAATATATCGCACTAGACTGAATCGTCTACACGGAAAATTAAATTAGCACACTCAAATACCATAATCGTGGTGGTGGTGGTGGTGGTGATTATTGTTTCAAGAAGAAGTACAATTAGGCAACCATCCTCTATATAACACTAATCAGAGGGGAAAAATGGAAGGGATCCGACACTTCGAAAAATGAAGATATCGGTCAAAGAAAGAAGGGCCACGAAGGGCGTGAAAATGAGACTCCCTAGCCCTTGCAAACCCATTAGCGTCGGGGTCGGAAAAAACAAGAGTTGACCAAGAGAGGTCGGATAGGATAGATGAATGTGAGGAGCCTGGCATAAGTAAGTGGAAGCAATGCCAGGACTCATATAAGGGCCCCGTGGTCGCCAACCAACGTTCCGAAGTTCAGAGCCCCTGGCGCCCCTTTTAGTCGCCTCTTACGACAGGCAGGGGATACCCCGACCCACAGGGGCACATAATCGTCGTGTAGTACAAGATTGTAGTCAGTTAAAACCACACAGTTCGCTTTCTCTTCTGGAACCGTACTGTTCTACGTCTCTTCTAGAACTATACTGTTCGCTTTCTCTCTTCTGGAACCACACTGTTCATCGTCTTTCTAGAATGATTCTCTGGCCATCCAACAGCTTCACTAATTCTCATTGGTCGTCAGCTATTCCGCGACGTAATTCGTTCTTCCAAATTTGGAGGAGATCTTTCTGGAATGTCACTCCCCTTGGCTTCCGGCTCGCTATGTGACGTGCGGTGACCTTGATCGCTTGACCCAGTTGTCTCTCGTCCGCTGCGGAACGGCACGGTAATCAGCTGGTGCTTGCTCACGCGTAGACCTGTATTGCATTACGAAAATTAAACCAACCTCTCTAAATCCAATAAAATACCATTTGGACGGGTATATAAATCCCCGTTGGTTGATTTATGATTTAACTGGAAGGTTAAATCATAACACCTTGGTTTTCCTCTCAAAATGTACACTCATATTCTCACATTACGTGTTCACACGTCGTACGCTGATTACTCTACCTTCTTCATCACCTTGTTCTCTAGGTCGATTCCTAGTAGCGCTTCAGGGTTGTGTGAGCCATGTGTCCACCTGAACAATTTCAAATCTGTTCTCTTGTTCACTTCATGCCAATACGTCGGTCTTCTCTGCAATTAAAAATGACGTTTTTTCTTCTCACTCCCTGACTCATTTTGGATTTGCGGGCTTTCTCCTCCTCTTCTTTCTGCTTTCTTCTTTCTTCCTGGAAAGCAAGTGATTCCGCGCCCGTCACATCAGGATCCGTATTCTGATTTAGGATGGCTCGTCTCCATCTTTCTCGTTCTTCTGCTTTCCTTCTCAATTCCTTGTTCCTTGTTCTCTTGATCGTTTTCTTGATCCGTCCCCCTTGGTTGAATGAGACGATAATAGTTCCTCCAGTTCTCGACGGAATATCCCGTTCTTCGAGAATTTCGGTCGAAATAGCGACCTCTTCCTCTTTTTCTTGCCGAATATGGCTGGTATCCACGGAAGTTCCTCGGTACTCTCCTTCTTCCCTTGTTTCATTCCTTTCTTGTCTTCCTTGGTCTGGACTTCCTTATTTTTCTGCGGAATGACCGTTCTTTCCTTTTCGACGTATGCCGCGTGAACTTCGTGACTTAAAGCTCGAGAACTTCGGGCATGATCTTTGGATGTCATATCCAGCGTCTCAATGCCTTTTCAAGTTCGATAGCTGTCCGAATATTTGACGCAATCAGTATTATCTGGACGTCTGGAGGTAGTTGACGAATAATAACACGACATAATTCCTTCTCTGGGAGGGGATCATCTAGCTCTCGGATCTTCCGAAGCTGATTCGAGAAAAACTCTGAGGATTTCGTCGGTAGAGACGATGCATATTTTCTAACGTACCACTCTGTCTTCAAATTATGTTGAATATCAGAATTCCAATACTTATCCAGAAATGCGGCTTTAAATCCGTCAAAATCTTCAAAACTATACCGGTATATAAGAGAGGAACGACCTGCCTGCAGTTAGTGAGAGTTAGACTGAGTGAGTGTGTGAGTGAGCGAGAGCGAGATTGAGTTCGCTGGTGTGAGTCAGCGAAGAGCGCAGTCAGTGATAGCCTGGGCTGAGATGTCTGCCTGTTGGAGCCGAGGACTCGTTCCAGTTTCCCTGATGTCGTGTGTGCGTGTCCCTTGAGGCCGGCTGCTGGAGGAGAACCTGGAGAGTTCTGGAGCAGCGCGAAGGGAACACGTGTGCGGACTGCGAACGGGGTTCGACGGATTGAGTGAACACCGGATACTATCCCGACCTGCGAGACTGACCTGTAGGCTGTGGACCGTGACTGAGTGGCTGAGAGATCGTATGGCCTCAGCTACCGTGTGCCGCCATCTGGCTGTCTGCTCGTCAATTTCGACGTTCCGTTTTACTGTAGGCCCACTAGATGGCAGACCGAGTAAACCGAAACTCTCTTGGGCGTCTATGGCTGAGATTTAATGAATTTTGTCGGGTGAACACCAAATGTGTCAGCAGAGATCTTTTACATGCCGACATCGTACGACATGGAGTGTTGAATGGACTTTTTTCACCCTTCAAAAATCCGACTACCTCTGCCGGGTTTGAACCCGCTATCTTGGGATCCGGAGGCCGACACTCTACCACTGTAAATAATCGATGACTCTGTGTGTATGTTTGTCACTGTAGACGGAACATGAGAAACTAGGAGAGAAAGCGCGAACCGGATAATCTCGGCTATCGTCTGTGTGAGTGTAAATCTGTAATTGTAGTGCTTAGTTAATAAATCTTAGAAATAGGACGCTACCAGGTTCTGTACCCATTGCACCCCGCCAACTCGTTACAGGGTATTTCAAGTATTTATAAGATATCTTGACAGTCTATTTTGAAAGCTTTCTGTGCCGTGAGCTCTATGTAGTGAAACTAACTCAATATATTCTCACGTAATTTTAGAGTTGGACCTAGGGCGGCCGGGTCCATCTAGGGCCAGAAAAAGGAAAATAAACGAGGAAGAGGAACAGGCAGATGAAAACTATCGCCAATTTAAGACGAAAAGGTGGGAGGAAGACGAAGATGTCTATGAGGATTTTACGGAAGATGACAATCCCCGTGGATATGAGAAGAAAGATGATGTTTCCGATGGAGAACAGGAAAATGAAGAAAGGGATGATGCATCTCAAAGTGGAGAAGTTGAAAAGGATCCCCTCTTTACCAGGTAAATATTGAGCTATAGACCTCATTTTTCTAACAATTGCACACGACTCAGCTTTCTGAGTGTAGCACACTGTCCCGTGTTCTATCAGCGCAACAAAAGTAGCATTGTAGCATTTACCTGAAGCACTTCATTTTTCTGTTTTCTTAGCTTTTATGTCGGATAACGCTCACTTAAGTAGTGGATCAGTGGGGTACCCACTACAGCTCGTCAGCACTTCTTCTGCTGAGTCAGCACCCGAGATCATTGACCCCTAGTATAGTAGTATGGCTAAGCTGATTTGCAGATTTTGCATAAGAGAGCAAGCCTAACCTCAAAGTCGCCATCTTGATGGGTCTAACTACACTTTAACGGCTAATTGCCCTTCCCGAAGCCTAAGAGTGCAAGCCTAACCTCATGGAGTGGCTTAACTTTAGTTGTACGGGTATATGCCCTTCCCGGCGTGGACAGTCGTTATCTTGGAGGGGCTTAACGTTAACTTGCACAAGCGCCCTTAGGTCGTCCCCTTAAATCCTGTCTCCTCTACACCATATTTCTTCATAAGAGTCTATGTGTATCCGCCATCTTGGGCAGTAGCCTCCAGGCCAGTTTTCTTGATAAGAGCCTGTGTATAGCTGCCATCATGCGCAAGCTCCCCTAGGGCGTCTCTTAAGAGCTTATGCATAGTCGCCATCTTGCACAGTCACCCATAGCCGGCAGCTTTCTCCATATGAAGCAGTGCATAGCGGCCATCTTGTACAGTCACCCATAGCCGGCATCTTTCTCCATATGAAGCCCTGCATAGCGGCCATCTTGTACAGTCACCCATAGCCGGCATCTTTCTCCATATGAAGCAGTTCATAGCGGATATCTTGTGCAATCGCCCATAGCCGGCATCTTTCTCCATATGAAGCAGTGCATAGCGGCCATCTTGTGCAATCGCCCATAACCGGCATCTTTCTCCATATGAAGCAGTTCATAGCGGCCATCTTGTACAATCGCCCATAGCCGGCATCTTTCTCCATATGAAGCCGTGCATAGCGGCCATCTTGTACAATCGCCCATACCCGGCATCTTTCTCCATATGAAGCCGTGCATAGCGGCCATCTTGTGCAATCGCCCATAGCCGGCATCTTTCTCCATAAGAGCCTATGTATAGCCGCCATCGTGTTTCTGGACTTGATCTCCTAGAATGCTGGTCTGTGATATTGTTACACAACTTCTCTTGGTCTCAATTTGCTTTCCTATTAGGGAATTTCAATTTGCTTACATTGGAAATTTCTACTTTCTTTTTCAGGAGGCGCTTTGTTGGAGGGTTGGATTTAGTGATAATTTTAGTAATGTTAATACTGATATTTATTTATTTTTTATTCTAGCGGCTAATCTGATGTACTTGATGATTATTATCAAAATTATTAAATGTTTGTTCTCTGTAGTGTGGTCTCATTCTTACGCACGCAGCTGCTCCTGTGTGCCTGTGTCGCACTCGGACACTCTAAATCTCATTTATATTTGAAGTGGTTATAAGTGCACCACCATGTCACATACTTCAAGCTGCGACCAGGAAACTTCAATCAAGTAAATATACCGGCGGCGTTAGGTGCAGTGAACGCAAACCCGGCAGACGGCGGAAGAAAGTCCATACGTCAGGTGGTGGTGGTGGTTGTGGTGGTGATTATTGTTTTAAGAGGAAGTACAACTTGGCAACCATCCTCTATATAACACTAATGAGACGGAAAATTGGAAGGGAGCCGACACTTCGAAAAATGAAGATATCGGGCAAAGAAAGACAAGGGCCACGTAGGGCGTGAAAATGAAAGACTCCTTAGCCCTCGCAAACTTAATAGCTTCGGGGTCGGAAAGGAACAAAAGTTGTCCAAGAGAGGTCCGAAAGGATAGATGAAAGTGAGGAGCCTGGCAGAAGTAAGTGGAAGAAATGCCAGGACTCAGCTGAGGGCCCCGTGGTCGCCAACCCACGCTCCAAAGTTCAGAGCCCCTGGGGCCCCTTTTAGTCGCCTCTTACGACAGGCAGGGGATTCCGTGGGTGTTATTCTACCACCCCCGACCCACAGGGGGTGTCCATACGTCACTCCCTGTAAAAGATCTCTGGTGACACATTATCTCTTTACTTGACGAAAAAGTTAAATACGTAGCCAAAGACTTCACTCTTCCAGAATAAAACGGAACGTCGAAATTGACGAGCAGACAGCCAGATGGCACGCGGCAGCTGAGGTCATGTTATTATTACTGTACCGGAGGTACACCCTCCCCGTGCATTTAGTCCTAGCGCCTTGTAGAAGGCCATCGAGATCAGGAAATCTGGATGTCATTTTGGAATTAGTTTGAAGTGTTGGCAACAGATGTCACTGCTATCAATTTATGTTGCACCCTCTGGGTGAAGATGAATTATTAATTTTGAAAGTAATTTTGTATGTGAAGGTTTCCTGAACTGAATTGTTTATTGATTACTTTTAATATTCGAAAGTTATCAACATTTTTATCTCTTCCCGCCAACTTTGTTTTTCTACTAATAAGAAATTTTGTAACTTTATTGTTTTCACAAATGTAAAATTATGATATTTATTTCATTACTGAATGAAAATTAGGGTTGTGTCAGGGCCTTGGCGCAGAGTTTTTGGAAACATCCCCTCCGCTATAAAAGCTGCCACATTTTGGGCCATGTTGTCCTTGTGATCGCTCCAGTCTAGGGGGATCTTCGGGAGGTCCAACATCTCGAGGTAATGGCAGATTAAGCTAGCTCGAGAGGAACGTTTCACATGTTAGTATCTCAAATGTAGATCTCAAGCAAAGTCTAAAGAACTTAGGGAATAACGAGTGTGGAACCCTCTAGTGACACTGATTTTGTAAGCTTTAAAATCTATCCAGTATTTTCTGTAACTTAGTCTAGTCACCTCCATAGTGTGACGTCGGCCCATAAGGGTTTAAATATACCTTTCGATGAGTGCAAGTGTTCGCCTCCTATCATCCAGTAACTTTAACATTTTTAAATAAGGCCACGTAGAATGCGTACTTGTTGCCGCTGTTAAAATCAACCTTATTCATTTCATTGTAAGGCAAATCAGAATGTTAACCCGACAAGCCAGTGAATGTTGTTTGATTTTATAAAATGTTGGTTGTGCGTTTGATAGGCCTGAAAAGTGTAAATTTGTAGAGCATTGAGGCTCTTCCGTTCCCTGAGATGGTGGTGATTATTGTTTTAAGAGGAAGTACAACTAAGCCACCATCCTCTATATAACACTAATCAGAGGGAAAATATGGAAGGGGTCCGACACTTCGAAAAATGAAGACATCGGCCAAAGGAAGACAAGGGCCACGAAGGGCGTGGAAATGACAGACTCCCTAGCCCTCGCAAACCTAATAGCGTCGGGGTCGGAAAAGAACCAGAGTTAACCAAAAGAGGTCGGAAAGGATAGATGAAAGTGAGGAGCCTGGCACAAGTAAGTGGAAGAAATGCCAGGACTCAGCTGAGCACCCCGTGGTCGCCAACCCACACTCCAAAGTTCAGAGCCCGTGGGGCCCCTTTTAGTCGCCTCTTACGACAGGCAGGCGATACCGTGTGCGTTATTCTACCGCCCCCACCCACAGGGGGATTCGTCTCGTTGACTGTTGAATGAAAGGAGCAGTAGTGCTCAAGTGGGAGCTGCAAGCTCATATTGTTAAATTGTTGTTATCTCATTACTCCAGACCACTCTAAAATTGTACCTCAAGCTTACGAAATAATTTTTGTACCTGATCTGTTATTTGCTTAGCAAAGTGTAAAGTTTAAAATTTGAGAAGAACCAAAAATATATGGAAGCAATTTACCTCAAATTTAAAGTTTTAAATTAATTTTCTGACTTTTCTACATTCAGCCATTCATGCCTGCACCTCCTTTCACGCCTGTAAACCACAATATTTCCCTAACAATTAGATTTAAAAATTTTATTATTACTGTTCGGAGTTACCCGTGGAGCAGAAGAGGTGAAAGAATGTGCCGGGATGAATGGGTCTAACTACAATATCAAGAAAAGAATTTGAAACTTAAAACTGAAGTTTACATTTTAGAAAAACAACAATCTTAACAACTTTTCACTTAGTGAGATAACAATGATATTTCAGGTCCAAAATGGCACTTAGAAAAAGGACTTAGAAAAATCCAAGATTTCAGAACTTTAACAATCTTGGGCTTAAATCCCTCTGTGGGTGGGGGTGGTAGAATAACACCCACGGTAATCCCTGCCTGTCGTAAGAGGCGACTAAAAGGGCCCCAGGGACTCTGAACTTTGGAGCGTGGGTTGCGAACACGGGGCCCTAGGCTGAGTCATGGCATTACTTCCACTTACTTGTGCCAGGCTCCTCACTTTCATCTATACTATCCGACCTCCCTTGGTCAACTCTTGTTCTTTTCCGACCCCGACGCCATTAGGTTTTCGAGGGCTAGGGAGTCTTTCATTTTCATGACCTTCCTGGCCCTTGCCTTCCTTTGGCCGATACCTTCATTTTTCGAAGTGTCGGACCCCTTCCTTTCTTTCTGTCTGATTAGTGATATATAGAGGATGATTGCCTAGTTGTACTTCCTCTTAAAACAATAATCACCACCACCTCTCTTAGGCTTAAAGCCCGTAGTTTTACTATTTTTGAGCTCCCAGCTCAAATATTACAGACGAACATAAATTTGTTCAAAGGGCAGAAATCCCCTAAATTCATGGAGCACTTGCTCCCAAAATACAACATCCAGCCTTCAAGAGGCAGACAGTAATCTTACTTTGAAAAGCAGCTAACAGGCTCTCAGTGTTCCAAGCCTATTCAAGGCAACATCAACTTACAAATTCTGGCCTCTGAAGGCACCACTTACAATAGGAAAATAATTATACGGGGGTATTTAATACCCAACCTACTGGGCCTTCATGTAAAAGGAAACATGGTTAAATAAATGGCCCGGACACAAAATGAATGGAGGCGAATGCTTGCACTCCTAGATATGAACACTTAAAACCTAAAGGGCACTAGGCCGATGAAACAGGGGCTATTCCCAAACTATGGAGGTGAATCGTATAAGAATAAATTAAGACATTACGGAAAGGAAGAAAACCAGTTAAAACACGTAATCACCACAAACCAATATGAAGGGGAGCTCGAGAGGTACATCACTCACTATCCCCGATTTACAGTCAAAGATTTTATGAAGTTATTACATACGCCGGCAGAAGTTACATTTACAGAAAAGTAGGTTACATAGGTTATGATTCGGACCTTTGCCTCGGGTTAAACTGCGGAGCTAGCCAGAAAGAAAGAAAGAAAGTTGTTATGTGGCCATTACCTTATAGAAGCTCTAGCAGCTGACGAAGAGGCCTCCCGCCTCCTGATTGACGCACGCACTCAGTAAGGTGACGATCAACTGGCCAAGAGACGTGAAAATCCGCAGTTTATAAACCCTCGGGAAAAGTTCGAGATCATTGCACATTAAAGTAGCCACACCCTCTCACGTTTATTAGGTACTTTAGTAAAAGTTACACTCAAAATCTAACAAGAAGACTGTGATTGGTAGGTAATCAATTACAGGAATTAGGGATTGGCTAGATTCAAAACTGGAGGAAAAAATATAAATATTGCCAACCCAAAAATAAATGAACATCAATTAGTAAAAATAAACTTATGAATACAAAACTTCTTTAAATCAAAACTTCTTTCAATTCGCACCAGGGTGCATGATCATAGTTTTTGTAGTGACATCTATGGAAGAAAATCCAAACTTCTTGATGAATGGCAAACAAAACAGGTAGAAATACAGTCAGTTCAGGAAACTTCACAATAAAAAAATTACATCATATTTCTCTGGAGACATCTTCTGAATAAATTTATAAGTTGGTCTAGTTTCAATTTGACGGTTTCTCCAGTAGAGGAGTTCTTTTAGGCGCTAGATTTAAATGCGCGGCGTTGGGGTGTACCTCCCGGTACATACCTCCCCCCCAAAGTCCTTCCTGGAGTGACGCAGAAGAATTTTGAAAAAAAATATTTCCAGTTGAAGAAAATTTTGTATGTTTTTGAAGTGGGTAGGTAGAAGGTAGTTTAACTCCAGCTTTAGAGTGTCTTTGTTGTAGCAGAATGTGAAATACATGTTGATAAATTTGACGGCAAGTTCTGCCGCCACTGCCGATATCTAGTTGAGGTCGACCGGATCCCTCCTGTACCCTCAGATACACCTCTCCCGCTACTATGAGAGGGGTAGTCGTGGTGATGGACGCCGCAGATTATAAATATATATCCAGTCCCCAGGTGAGTTGGTGGTAGGAACGCCGCACTTCAGCCTTTGCCGCTAGATGGACTCCGGCGCGCCGTGCACAAGTACTCTTCACGGGAGTGGGGTGGGCCCGTTCCCCATTTCTGTGGTAGTACGGCGGCGAATGGCTGCGGTGGCACTGAAACAGTAAGATCTCGGCGACAGAAAAGTGTTGTTGGTGACTTGAGATTAGAGGGTACGATCTTTATTGGAGATGCTGAGGGGCGGGCGGCGTGGAAGATGTTTGTCTGCCAATGGTGTGGATATGAAGGAGACGGGGGCTTGGTAATGGCCACTCAGGAATGGACAGCAGGAAAACCAGAGGGGAAGATCGTACATACAGTTTATATATATATAACAAAATAAAATAATTTGGAGCAGAAGGCCTCCCAAAAAATATAACCTTCAAACTGCTACTAAACGTAGATGGCTAAGTTAACAATGACATTACACAGGTTTCACGTGAGATAGGTGAACTCTAAAGATCCTCTCTGTGGCTGGATTGCTTACTAATAAGGTAGCCGGTGTCAAAAAATCCAATATGATGCACGGCCCATGAAATCTGGGGGCAAGCTTGCCCGCGGGAACAAAGTTTCTAACCATGACCTGATCTCCTACATTTAAATTGGTGGGCCTCCGTCCACGATCATATCTTTACCTAACCTTTTCATGTGACACCTTAAGATTGGCGTTAGACTTCTTCCATAGATCTCTAATATTATCGGGGTTATTTTCTCTGGTAGAATATCATTAAGTGACCAAAGGTTAGAGAGCGTCGTATTAGGCACAAATTTAAACATCAGAGAAGCGGGAGTGTACTTATGGGACTCATGAACTGCCGAATTCAAAGCAAAGGTCAACCAACGCAGGGACGTACCCCACCTGAACGATCTTCATGATGTAATGCAATGAAGGCTGATCTAAGATTATGGCTGACCCGTTCAGCCAGAGATGTTTGAGGATAATACGCCGATGTAGTTACATGTGATATAGACAGGTCAAAACAAAATTTACGGAAGTGGTTGGAGGTAAAAGCTTTAGCATCATCAGAAACTATACAGGGTTATTCACATAACATGTTACACGGAAATAACTTCTAAACCATTAAAGATATCAGAATTCTGTTTTCATATTCGTAAATGGTACGCAGGGTCTTGTAAAATAACGTGCAACTTAGTCTCATGGGGTGATTGACAACCGAGATATTGGTACTAACTTCATATTTTTAAATGGAACGGCACAAATTCATACAGCTGATTTAAAAGTTCATCTGCGTACAAGTTAAAATATGTAAGTATTTTCAAAATCGGACAATTACTTTTTGAGATATAAGTAAGAACAGCATGTGCTGTTTTGCATGCCGCATTAGACGGCGTGAAGTCGGGCAAGGACATACTGAGGCGCAAGCAGTTTCTGGGAGTGAGTTCAGCACAGAATGGATACCAGGCATGTAAGCACCTTGTACACATGTGATGGGTGTGCAAAGTGTGTATGACGGACGAACACATGACAGGACAGAAAGGGTTGATGTGTTTAAAAGAAATAAAATAAGTACCTTGCCTTGAAAGGAACATAACGAAAGCTATAATTGTCACTGGTTTTAGTGTACAGTTCATACTATTCTAAGAGTTGAGAAATAAACATAACAGGAATAAAATAAGTACCTTGCCTTGAAAGGAACATAACGAAAGCTATAATTGTCACTGGTTTTAGTGTACAGTTCATACTATTCTAAGAGTTGAGAAATAAACAAAACAGGAATAAAATAAGTACCTTGTCTTGAAAGGAACATAATGAAAGCTATAATTGTCACTGGTTTTAGTGTACAGTTCATACTATTCTAAGAGTTGAGAAATAAACATAACAGGAATAAATAAGTACCTTGCCTTGAAAGGAACATAACGAAAGCTATAATTGTCACTGGTTTTATGTACAGTTCATACTATTCTAGGAGTTGAGAAATAAACTTAGCACAAAACACCGGAAGACCACCTTCTAGAAAAGCAAATGGTCAGAGCTGATCGTGGTGAGATGGCAGCAACACAATTATTTATGTTTTATTTTACACGCATTAATGTCCTGAATGCACTACAGTCGCGCTGGAGCTGGAGTTTTGCCTCGCCTAACCTGAAAGTGAATTTCATGGTGTCCCATGTTCAACACCAGGCAAATACCGGATAGGTACCTTTGTGATAGGCCACGGCCGACTTTCTTTCCAAATCCTTCCCATTCCCATCCGTGAGAAAAAACGTTAAACTGAGCGCAACCTATTACATGTCAAAACAAAGCAATACAACTTTAATCTCCCTTCCCCGTTGTGTGTTCGCCAGTCATACAATAACGTTCCACACCCAGGTTATGTTACGGTACATCATGTTATGTTTACAGTACATGTCTGGTATCCTTTATGTGGCTGAATCAAGGCCAGGAAGCAGCTTGCGCCTGAATATGTCCTTGCCCGACTTCACGCCGTCTGATGCGGCAGCAAACCGCGCATGCTGTTCTTATTTATATCTCAAAACGTAATTGTTCGATTTTGAAAATACTTACGTATTTGATCTTGTACGCAGTTGATCTTTAAGGCCAGCTGTACGAATTTGTGCCATTCCATTTAAAAATATGGAGTTAGTATCAATATCTCGGTTATTAATCACCCCATGAGACTAAGTAGCACGTTATTTTACAAGTCCCCGGGTACCATTTACGAATATGAAAACAGAATGCCGTTATCTTTAATGGTTTAAAAGTAATTTCTGTGTAACATGTTAGGTGAATAACCTGTATATTGACAAAGACCAAAATAAACAAATATGGTATTCAAACAAGAAATAGTGGACTGAGCGGTTGCGAGCTTGGTCGGAAATAAGCAGGAAAACCTAGTGAAAGGTGGTGGTGTTTATTGTTTTAAGAGGAAGTACAACTAGGCGACCATCCTCTATATAACACTAATCAGAGGGAAGAATGGAACGGATCCGACACTTCGAAGAATGAAGATATCGGCCAAAGGAAGACAAGGGCCACGAAGGGCGTGAAAATGAAATACTCCCTAGCCCTTGCAAACCTAATAGCGTCGGGGTCGGAAAAGAACAAGAGTTGACCAAGGGTGGTCGGATAGGATAGATGAAAGTGAGGAGCCTGGCACAAGTAAGTGGAAGCAATGCCAGGACTCGGCTAAGGGCCACGTGGTCGCCAATCCACGCTCCAAAGTTCAGAGCCCCTTGGGCCCCTTTTAGTGGCCTCTTACGACAGGCAGGGGATACCGTGGGTGTTATTCTACCGCCCCCACCCACAGGGGGAAAACCTAGTGAAACCATCTACACACACTAGAAAGAATTTGTTGGCGTTCCCCTTTGATTGGGGGAAGGGTCCGACGGATTCTATATAGAGGCGTTCCAAGGGGCGCGACCCTTGAGGAGAAGATAGTAGACCTAGCTTAGTGGACAAGGTGGGCTTACTAAACAAGCATGATTTTCAAGCTTTTACCAATTCTCGAAATTCGCCGTCCATACCTTTCCAAATAAACATCTCTCGGGTCTTTATCGCGTTTTTAAGATGCCTAAATGCCCCCCTAATGTGGTCTCATGACAGTACTTGAGGATCATAGGTACATGCACGGGTGGAACCACAACTTTCATCTTTTGGTCATGCCTCGACGGGCAACACAAAACCCCGTTCCTCAATACATAAGGGACGACATATTCCCCAGAAGAAGGAGTTTCCATAATAGGGGCCAGCACAGGATCTTCACGTTGATATTTTTCAATATCCCTGAACAACATGCGGGCATCAGTGAGAATGGCATTTACCCCCGAAGGTATGGGCGTGGGAAAGGACGATCTATCTTCCAATTCACAGATCTCCACATCATTAGGAAACATGCGGCTTAGACCATCCGCCACAATATTTTCAGATCCTCTTATATGCCTAATGTCAAACTGGAAGGCAGAAATCCTGATGGCCCCTCGGGCTATACGACCAGTACGACGCGGCCTAGCTAAGATGGTGGTGGTGGTGATTATTGTTTTAAGAGGAAGTACAACTAGGCAACCATCCTCTATATAACACTAATCAGAGAGAAAAATGGAAGGGATCCAACACTTCGAAAAATGAAGATATCGGTCAAAGAAAGACAAGGGCCACGAAGGGCGTGAAAACGAAAGACTCCCTAGCCCTCGCAAACCTAATAGCGTCGGTGTCGGAAAAGAACAAGAGTTGACCAAGAGAGGTCAGATAGGAAAGATGAAAGTGAGGAGCCTGGCACAAGTAAGTGGAAGCAATGCCAGGACTCAGCTAAGGGTCCCGTGGTCGCTAACCCACGCTCCAAAGTTCAGAGCCCCTGGGGCCCCTTTTAGTCGCCTCTTACGACAGGCAGGGGATACCGTGGGTGTTATTCTACCGCCCACACCCACAGGGGGAGCCTAGCTAAGACCCAACTTAAGACTTGGTTATCTGTTTCTAGGTCGAACTTAACATGTTCCAGATAGAGGCGGAACTTCTTTAATGTAAATAAGCCTGCCAAACCCTCGAGTTCATAGATGGAGTACTTTTCTTGTTGAGTCGATAGTGCCCTAGATGCATAGGCGATGGGTCGCCTTCCGTGTTCAGTTTCTTGAAGAAGCACAGCAGCCACCGCCGACGACGAGGCGTCGGGTTGAACGATGAATTTCTTCGAGAAATCAGGCATAGCAAGAACAGGGGCGTTGAAAAAAGAGCTAATATGAGATCTTCGAAAGCGGCTTGTTGAGACGGCGCCCGCTCAAATTTGACACCTTTCCTACGAAGTAAGTTCAAGGGCGCCGCTCTGTTTCTAGTGAAGTTAGGAATAAATTCCTGAAGAAATTCACCAGGCCGATGAACCTGGCAATACCTTTGATGTCCTTAGGTGGTTTGAAGTCACGGATGGCCTGTGTTCTAGAATGATCGATCGAAACACCATCGGGCGACACTGTATGCCCTAAGAATGACATGGAGGGTTTAGCAAAACCTACCTTAGATAATTTCACAGTTAACCCTGCCTTACGAAGGCGATTAAGGACCTCTTTTAGATGATCAAGGTGTTCTTCAAAGGTCTCAAGAAATACGACGTCATCATCTTGATAATGGTACAAGTATTCGAATTTGATGTTGGAGAAGACCCTATCTAGCAGTCTCGTGAGAACGGCAGCCCCAGTGGAGAAAACTAAAGGCACGCGATTGTACTCATACAAGTTCCAGTCCGTGGCAAAATCTGTTAGATGTTTTCATTCTTCTCCTAGAGGGATCTGATTGTACGCACGGTTAAGGTCTAAGATGGTGAAGAACTTAGATTTCCGAAACCATGAAACACAAGAGTGAAGGTCGGGGAGAGGCACAGATTGTAACAACACCTTCCGATTTAAAGCCCTATAGTCAATCACAGGCCTGAAGACACCTTGGTGTTTCGGAACCAGGAAAATAGGCGATGAATACGCCGACTTAGAAGGTCGAATAATACCATCCTTTAACATCTGATCGATGATCTCCTTGAGGGCCCTCATTTTAGGAGGAGATAGCCTATAAGGTGGAAATCTAAACAGGATCGAATCAGTAACCTCAATCTTATATTCAGTAAGGTTAGTGACACCAAGGGCCTCAGAGAAAACATCCGGAAACGACTGACGCAATTGACGAATACCATCAGCCTGCTCCTCAGGTAGATGTCTAAGGTCTAACAACATCTCATACTGGGTAGACGAAACGGATGAACATGAAGCAGAATTACACTTAAGCAAAGGAATTTTACAGTTACTAGTAAATTTGACAGTGCACGTCTTGCTCTGAATGTTGAGCACTAGACCAGTAGAAGACATGGAGTCTGCTCCTATTATTATGTGGCAAGACAAGCGCTTAGCCAAAAACAGTTTAACTTTCCAGGTGAATTTAGAAATACGATTTTTTCAAATAGGAAACCTAAAATTTCTAATGGAGAAGAATTAACCGAAAGGCATTAAACTGAAGTTGGACAATAATCAGAAAGTTTACAGACACACTTTAATTTTGAGTAGCATTCAGCCGTAATAATAGAACAAACACCCCCAGAGTCTAATAGCGCGGGAACGAGCTCACTATTCCACTCCATTTTCAGAAAATGTACAAGTGCGGGGGTCTCCGCCGCAATCCTAAGGCATTGCTTAGGGCGTTCAAATGCGGGGTTAGAAGAACTTCTACTGCGTTCTGAACTTTCGGTGGTTTTAACAGGGGCTGAGCCTGGAAAAGATGAACACGCTGACCCAGGGGCTTAATTGAGACCTATTCAACCACGCTCTGCTACCACTTGTTACGGAGTTACCCATGGAGCAGAAGAGGTGAGAGAAGGTGCCGGGATGAATGGGTCTAACTACAATATCAAGAAAAGAATTTAAAATTTAAACTGAAGGTTATATTTTTGAAAAACAACGAACTTAACAACTTTTCACTTAGTGAGATAATGATATTTCAGGTCCAAAAACGGCAATTAGAAACAAGACTTAGAAAAATCCAAGATTTCAGAACTTTAACAATCTTGGGCTTAAATCCCTCTGTGGGTGGGGGTGGTAGAATAACACCCACGGTAATCCCTGTCTGTCGTAAGAGGCGACTAAAAGGGCCCCAGGGACTCTGAACTTTGGAGCGTGGGTTGCGAACACGGGGCCCTAAGCTGAGTCATGGCATTACTTCCACTTACTTGTGCCAGGCTCCTCACTTTCATCTATACTATCCGACCTCCCTTGGTCAACTCTTGTTCTTTTCCGACCCCGACGCCATTAGGTTTACGAGGGCTAGGGAGTCTTTCATTTTCATGACCTTCATGGCCCTTGCCTTCCTTTGGCCGATACCTTCATTTTTCGAAGTGTCGGATCCCTTCCTTTCTTTCTGTCTGATTAGTGAAATATAGAGGATGATTGCCTAGTTGTACTTCCTCTTAAAACAATAATCACCACCACCTCTCTTAGGCTTAAAGCCCGTAGTTTTACTATTTTTGAGCTCCCAGCTCAAATATTACAGACGAACATAAATTTGTTCAAAGGGCAGAAATCCCCTAAATTCATGGAGCACTTGCTCCCAAAATACAACATCCAGCCTTCAAGAGGCAGACAGTAATCTTACTTTGAAAAGCAGCTAACAGGCTCTCAGTGTTCCAAGCCTATTCAAGGCAACATCAACTTACAAATTCTGGCCTCTGAAGGCACCACTTACAATAGGAAAATAATTATACGGGGGTATTTAATACCCAACCTACTGGGCCTTCATGTAAAAGGAAACATGGTTAAATAAATGGCCCGAACACAAAATGAATGGAGGCGAATGCTTGCACTCCTAGATATGAACACTTAAAACCTAAAGGGCACTAGGCCGATGAAACAGGGGCTATTCCCAAACTATGGAGGTGAATCGTATAAGAATAAATTAAGACATTACGGAAAGAAAGAAAACCAGTTACAAAACGTAGTCACCACAAACCAATATGAAGGGGAGCTCGAGAGGTACATCACTCTCTATCCCCGATTTACGGTTAAAGATTTTATGAAGTTATTACATACGCCGGCAGAAGTTACATTTACAGAAAAGTAGGTTACATAGGTTATGATTCGGACCTTTGCCTCGGGTTAAACTGCGGAGCTAGCCAGAAAGAAAGAAAGAAAGTTGTTATGTGGCCATTACCTTATAGAAGCTCTAGCAGCTGACGAAGAGGCCTCCCGCCTCCTGATTGACGCACGCACTCAGTAAGGTGACGATCAACTGGCCAAGAGACGTGAAAATCCGCAGTTTATAAACCCTCGGGAAAAGTTCGAGATCATTGCACATTAAAGTAGCCACACCCTCTCACGTTTATTAGGTACTTTAGTAAAAGTTACACTCAAAATCTAACAAGAAGACTGTGATTGGTAGGTAATCAATTACAGGAATTAGGGATTGGCTAGATTCAAAACTGGAGGAAAAAATATAAATATTGCCAACCCAAAAATAAATGAACATCAATTAGTAAAAATAAACTTATGAATACAAAACTTCTTTAAATCAAAACTTCTTTCAATTCGCACCAGGGTGCATGATCATAGTTTTTGTAGTGACATCTATGGAAGAAAATCCAAACTTCTTGATGAATGGCAAACAAAACAGGTAGAAATACAGTCAGTTCAGGAAACTTCACAATAAAAAAATTACATCATATTTCTCTGGTGACATCTTCTGAATAAATTTATAAGTTGGTCTAGTTTCAATTTGACGGTTTCTCCAGTAGAGGAGTTCTTTTAGGCGCTAGATTTAAATGCGCGGCGTTGGTGTGTACCTCCCGGTACAATTATTATTATTAATATTATTATTATTATTATTATTATTATTGTTACCGTGTTTTGGTGGATCAGCAGAGGTGAAAGAAGGTGCGGGCTTGAATGGGTCTAACTACAAATCCGAAAGATGAATTAAAAATTCAATAAAGGTTATATTTTGAAAACATAAAACAATGTTTATATAGAATTCAAAACAAATTTTTAACAAGAATCATCAACAGCTATCCACTAATCAGGTACAAGGTAGAATTTTACAAACGAAAGCACAAGTTAAGAGGTCTTTACAAATTCTGGGCTTCGAGCCCCAAGTTACAATTCCGGAGCCCTCAGCTTACAACCCAAAATTACCATAGGGCAGAAAACCCCTCATTAAATGGAGCACTTGCTCCCGCCAAGTAATATTAAGCCTGCTAGAGGCACCTTTCAAAATACCAGAAAGTGCTGACCGCTCTCAGTCTTTCAAGGCTATCAAAGGCTGCAACCAACATTACTATCAACTGCCCTCAAGGCACACCTATCAAGAAACAGGGCTATCTAGTACCCAATCTACTGGGCCTTCGTGGAAAAGGAACAGATTAATTAAATGGCCCCAAAAAAGAATCAAGATGAATGGAGGCTTGTACTTGCACTCCTACACGAAAGCTTGTTAAAACCTAAGTGGTGTAAAGCCGATACACAGGGGATATTCCCATACTATAGAGGTGACTCGTATAAGAAAATAATTTAACACATTAATGAAGAGAAGAAAATCGATTATGAAAACTTAGTCACCTCAAATCCAAATTGAAGGGGAGCTCGTGAGGGTAAGGCACTCTCTCTCCCCGATTTACAGTTAAAGTAATAAGAAGATGTTTACATAAGCCGGCACAAAGTTACATTTTTGAACAGGTAGGATACTTTGAAAAGGTTTCAAAACTTCCCCGGGGGTTAAACTGCTGACCAAGAAAGAAATAAAGATGTTAAAAGGCTGAAGAGCTGCTGCTCGAAGGAAGAGGCGCAACCCGCCCCCTGCTATACTCCATACACTAAGCAAGATGTTGTTGAAGTGGCCGCGAGACAAGAAAATCAGCAGTTTTTATACCCTCGTGGAAGATTCGAGACCATTCATGAATGACTAAGACACACCCACAGACGTTTATTGGTCGTCTAAAAGTTACAGATCAAAAATTGAGGAAGAAGGACCCGATTGGTCCAAAATTAATTAAAGAAATACGGGATTGGCTAAGTTCAAAACTGGCGGAAAGAAAAATTAATATTGCCAACCCACAGATGAAAGAACAAAATTTAGTAAAGACCAAAACTTTTGAATACAAAATTTCTTCAAAAAAGTTCCTTCACTTCGCAACAGGGTGCGTGATCATAGTTTTTATGGCAGTGAGATCTATAAGAGAATGTCCAGACTTCTTGATCAGTGAAAAACAAAACAAAGCGAAAAACACACAGTGACATCTTCTGAGAAACAGTTGAGTTGATTCGATTTTTAAAGTTCAGAGTTTCTCCAGTAGAGGAGTACTTTAAGGCGGAAAATTTAAATGTGCGGCGTATAGGTGTACCAACTGGTACAATTATTATTATTGTTATTATTATTATTATTATTATTATTATTATTATTATTATTATTATTATTATTATTATTATTATTATTATTATTATACCACATCTTTGAAGTAGGATAAGAAAAGTTTGGGAAAATGATAATTAAGCAAACGGAATTAGCCTTAACCTATGAGAGAAAGTTAAAGTGCGAGTGGTAGGAGATAGAATCAAGAATGATAATTGAGCAGGCAGTGGGAAGTATTTTTCGAGAAGCGGATACAAGGTGCACTTGCGGATGGAATCAAATAAGGGGCATTGGAGTTAAGATGATTAATCGTTCCGCCTTCATTTCCGCATTGACATAAATTCTTCTTCTATCCATATAAATAAAATCGTAACGACCGTTTGTCTGTACATTGACTTTCTTGGCGAAATTTCTGTACAGTTATCCGTTTCAGGTGTAATAATGACCATCAGCATACTTTTTAGCTTTGCTGTCTGTTTGTCGATAACTTGAAAAGTACCGGATATACAGTCGACTCTCGATAATTTTAAACTCAAGGGACTAGAGAAAAAGTTGAATTTACCGAGAGTTCGAAATAATAGGAGTTCTAGTAACCAAGAGGGAGGGGGGAAAAATTGAAATAAACAAGAGTTTCACTTATACTTACTCATTTCTTTCACAACATTTGTACAATTATGAAATGTTCATACAGAAATGTTCATTTTGAAAAAAAGTCCGTAATTTTCTTTTGATTGAGCGACTTCCATCTATCATGGTCCAACGAATTTTCGATAGTGGTGAGAGCTGAGAAGAAATCGTCACTTGTGTCCGTTCTGAGGGCGTAGGAGCGTAGGGTAGTACGGTAAGATGGTGGTGGTGGTGGTGGTGATTATTGTTTTAAGAGGAAGTACAACTAGGCAACCATCCTCTATATAACACTAATCAGGGGGAAAAATGGAAGGGATCCGACACTTCGAAAATGAATATATCGGTCAAAGAAAGACAAGGGCCACGAAGGGCGTGAAAATGAAAGACTCTCTAGCCCTCGAAAACCTAATAGCGTCGGGGTCGGAAAAGAACAAGAGTTGACCAAGGGAGGTCGGATAGGATAGATGAAAGTGAGGAGCCTGGCACAAGTAAGTGGAAGCAATGCCAGGACTCAGCTGAGGGTCTCGTGGTCGCCAACCCACACTCCAAAGTTCAGAGCCCCTGAGGCCCTTGCCTCGCTCAATGTGACTGGAATTGGCGGTTGTTCTTCTTCGTCCTCATCCAGAGAGGCTAAATCCAACAGTTCAGCATCGGTTAGGGCACCGTGGACACCGATGTCATCGTCAAACGTTAACTCTCCACAGTTAGGTAGAAGTCCCCATCCTGAGTCAAAATTCGTACATTTTGGCGGCTCTGATGTCTGTTCCACGTTTTCGGTTTGCTTAAACCCGCACTTTTTGAAGCAGTTATAAATAGTGATAGGGTTGACATTTTTCCAGACCTTATCAATCATGATTATAGCGGTCAAAACTGTTATGTTCGTCTTGTCATCTTTTTCGATGCTATCCAGCACAAGAGAAACACTCTGCGGTAGAGAGTTTTTAAATTTTGAATAATGCCTTGGTCTAATGGTTGCAATCTTGATGTCATGTTGAGTGGAAAGAAAAGCAATTGTATATGGTCTAATGGTGGTGGGTTATTATGCACGGTGTAGTGGTCCAAAAACAGCAAGATTTTGCGTTTTTCCTTTTTCATGTCATTGTTAACCGAGGTCAGCCATTCATTAAACAACTCTGTCGTCATCCATGCTTTTTTGTTTGACCGATAAGCTGTAGGCAACGATTTTATTCCTTTGAAGCAGCGTGGTTTGGCAGACTTCCCTATAATGAGTGGTTTCAACTTTTGAGATCTGTCCATGTTACATGCTAGAAGGATAGTTATTCTTTCCTTGCTCAGTTTCCCTCCATGACACTTCTCGTCTTTGAACGTCAGGGTGCGATCAGGAAGACATTTATAAAAAAGCCCGGTTTCGTATGTGTTCAATATGTTCCTTGGGTCATAGCCATTCAAAAAATCATTTAGTTCATCAATCCATTCGGAACAAATGGAACTATCCACCCTGGCGCTCTCTCCGCAGATCTTTTTAAGTATGATGGCGTGTCGGTTTTTGAAATTTGAAAGCCACCACTCACTTGCTGCAAATCCTCTAATCCCGAGAGACTGCCCAAAAGACTTGGCTTTTTCCTTCAACATGAAACCGCCCAGGGGAACATTTTGCCCTCTACACTGACGAATCCACTTAAGCAAGCACTCTTCAAGACGGGGAAATTCATCCTGACGTGACCTTTTTCTAGTCGCACTTAAGGCACTTTCGATGACGCGATCTTTATTTTTCAAAATCATCGACAAAATACCGAACTGTTTGGCGACATGTTTTTTTAATTGTCCATCCTCCACAGCTTGAATCACACGCTTTTTTCACTTATGGAAAGACACTTGTTCTTTCTTGAACTCATTGTGATGCTTAAAAATTACACAAATCAAACGTTAACATACTGTACCACACTTTAACGTTAGAAAGATGACTCACGACTGCAAACTCACTCATACATCTCATTATTGATGTAAACAAACGACAGGTCTGTGCACGATAACAATACATACTGTAATCACCGACTTCAAATTATGGAGAGTAGGGAAGCCGGACTTCAAATTATAGAATGTCGACGAGCAACATGCCATTCCTACAAGTTCAAATTACCGAGGGGACCAAATAACATGGAATTTTTTTTCAATTTATCGAGTATTTTTCATGGGACAAGGAGAAAACTTCAAATTATCGAGAGATTCAAATTAACGAGTGTCAAATTATCGAGAGCCGACTGTACTTCTACCAAATTTCATATTTAGAATCTACCTGTCCTTGGGTAGGTTTTAGGGCCAATATTGTTTATAAATCACTGAATTCACTTGGGGTTTATACGAAACCGAAGCCGTGATTTTGCACTCCCACAGCATATACACAACCAAACTAATGGAAATTTACCTGCCATAACAATTTCTAAACTTTTTTTTCTCATATGCATCATTTCAGTACGAGGATCAATAAGGGAGATATCATTAACGGATCGTCCCACTGGACTGAACTCAAGAGCGGGTGCGAAAAGCCTATTTATAACTTGATAACTACTGGAGATATGTCAATATTTAGCATTCATCTGCCCAAAGGTAGGTTTGGTTGGTTTTGCAGGCTATGCACAGTAGACATATTCCTAAAGTACTGTAGTTGTACGTAGAGCAGAGTTTTAATATATATAAATCTTAACGACCGTGTGTCTGTGAATTGACAATTTTTTTGCGAATTATTCGTACACTTACCCGTTTCAAAATGTAATAATGACCATCTGCATATTTGTTAGCTCTAGTTTCCTCAAAGTCCGCATTTTTAACCCCCTCCCCCAAAGGGAGATTGAGGCACAGTCTGCCAGACGAGCTAGAAAATTGAAATTCGGCAAAATGATATGTCTTAGACTGTAATCGACGGAAATCTTCCAGGATCACTAAATATTTCATTTTCTTCCCCCCCCCCCCCCCCGCCCCCCGAAAGTTCGGAATATTGAGGCAATTTTAATGTCCGTGCAGACCTTTGTTTCGAGGTATTTCGCGGCTAAAACATCCTTATTAAGGCAAGGGATTTATGGGGAATGCAGAAATGCTGGACGCATTTGTGTTTTACCGGAAGATGGAAGTAAAATTCAAATATGCACGATGGCTCAATTAAAGAAACATTGCAAGGAGTAGGTTGAACATGTGAACTTAGTGAAAGAAAGTATGTGTTTACTAATTAGTTTTTATTTGTGTGTGTAAGTGTGTTTGTGCGTTGCCTACGAGATACACAAGGCCGGGAAATACAGCACACTAAACTTGTCCTCGAGATACTTCCGACAACCGCCGCTAGAGTTCTCTTTACTATTCTGTCTCGCCCGCTCATTGCAACACGTTCATATATGAAGTACTATAAAAATTCATTAAAACTAGTAATTTCAGAAGGCATCAAACATATATGAGATCAAAGATAGACCAAGAGCGATTGTTTGACTAATTTTCTACAACGTCTTTCTTACAATATGCTTAAACGAAATAAGTAATTCACGAAAGAAGCAGAGACATCTGATAGCGAGTTTGTCACTTCTTACCGATTCCTTTAATTGTGCCTCAGAGTATCCGATAAGCGGATCGAGATTGCGGTCATAAATAACTTTGGGTTTAATCGCCCTTTCACCAATTATCAGCGATCCAATCTTTTCCTCCGCACATCTGATATTTTGACATTCGTATTGAAGCTGCCGTTTGGTGAGCGATGTTCTGCCCGTTACGCAAATATTTAGCGGCGTTTCACCGTATTTCTATTTTCTCTTCCCGTAAAATTAAATTTGTGTTCGCTTCTGTGGTGTAGTGGTTAGTGTGATTAGCTGTCACTCCCGGAGGTCCGGGTTCGATTCCCGGCCCTGCCACGAAATTTGAAAAGTGGTACGAGGACTGGAACGGGTCCACTCAGCCTCGGGAGGTCAACTGAGTAGCGGTGGGTTCGATTCCCAGCTCAGCCATCCTGGAAGTGTTTTTCCATGGTTTCCCACTTCTCCTCCAGGCAAATACTGGGACAGTGTCTAACTTAAGGCCACGGCCGCTTCCTTCCCTCTTCCCTATCTGTCCTTTCCAATCTTCCCATCCCTCCACAAGGTCCCTGTTCAGCATAGCAGGTGAGGCTGCCTGGGCGAGGTCCTGGTCATCCTCCCCAGCTGTATCCCCCGACCCGAAGTCTGGCTCCAGGACACCGCCCTTGAGGCGGTAGAGGTGGGATCCCTCGCTGAGTCCGACGGAAAAGCCTACCCTGGAGGGTAAACGGATGAAGACAGAAGAAAATTAAATTCGTTCTAACAGGAATAAAGCTCCTAAATGACCAATTTTAGCATGCTTTTCAATTTGTTTTGCTTTTTTTTTGTGGTCAAGTTCAGATACCGTAAAACTCTTTTTTCTGATTTTATTACCCGTATCCTACTTCTCAATTTACAGATTGCTTTTCTGTAATCTGGTATTTAATTTTCTCATCCGTTTTTTTTTAAGATTTAACAGAGATACTCGTAGATTTTATTTGATATAGAACGGAGACTTTTACTCCTTTTTCGTTTGTGGCTGACGTATTAAGATATGATATGTTCATCGTTATCTGAATCGGAACTTTTACTAAATGTTGAAGGACCGGGCGAGTTGGGCGTGCGGCCACGGCCGCTTCCTTCCCACTCCTGGGTTTTCCTATCCCATCGTCGCCATAAGACCTATCTGTGTCGGTGCGACGTAAAGCCACTAGCAAAAACAATTTTGATGGCAATACATCGTTTTTGGGAGCTGGACGCTTCCTGCGTTTGACATTTTCCTGTTTGTGAACAGGATACACAATGAAAACAGAAGGAAGTTTGACTGATGTGCTTACGCCTTACACTGAAATCTGTTTTATGAGAATTGCTAGGTACCTAAAGAGATCCTACTATATCACCTTGCCTAGAAATAGTTTGCTTCCATTTATCCCTTAAACCGCACTCGGAAGGGAAACTATGGAACGTCAATTTTCATGCTTTTTTTAGTGTCATCCGAAATACAGAGAGGTACACAACAGTGCACCTTCTTCTCAACCTCACAGACACTCACCGACAGAAACAATATTCACAATAAATTGCACAAAATCAACACAGCATCTCAATTACTCCGCATATCACAATGTTAATGTCTGCGAAGAACAGAACGGAAACCTGACATCTAGCGGCCAAACCGTGAACTCGGTCGGGCCGCTTTTTCAGCGACCAATTAGTAGCTATGTCCCGGCCTTATATATCTCGTAGGCATCGGTTTGTGAAAGCCAGTGGATCTGCTCGCCAGGCTGTTCGGGTAAGCTCATTTTACTTCTTACTTAATTTTATGTCCTACTGCTTAGTTTCAAACGTTTGTTGACCAGTACAACGGTAATACCATTGACCTGCATTCCTCTCCACAGCCCTCACCCACCCCTTCTCTTTCGTCCCTACCACCTTCAACAGGACTTGTGTTGCAAGAGCAGCTCAGTAGCCACCCGCGATCGTTACATTGTTGCCACCTAAATGGCCAGTCATTATTAGCTCATATGGAGGAGGTACAGCTTATTTTTGAAGTGAACAAGGTACATATTATTGGAATCAGTGAAAGCTGGTTGCGTACAGACAGGCCGTCATCGGCAGCTAACCGTGACAGTACTCAATATTACGCCATGACCGCACTGACAAAATAGGTGGTGGGCTTCTACTTTATTACAGAAATGACCTGAAATGTAAGATAATTTCCACTTCTCACCCAAGACTTACACTGCGCCCAGAATTTATGTTCGTAGAATTAGATTGCCATAAAAAGATATTAAGAGGGATTGTATATAAGCCACCTAAAATAAGACAGACTGATGATTTTCAAGATGCATTTGCAAATCTTATCTCGGCATATGATGACATTATAATCATGGGTGATTTTAACGCTGACCTTTTAAAGCAGACTAGTGAAGCGAAAAACCTACTGAATTTATTTCTCGCCAAAAACATGACTGTTTTACCCCTCACGCTACTAATCACGTTCATTACTCTGACCGCACAAGTCGTACCTTAATTGATCTTCCTGTGACAAATCAACCTCAGAAAGTAACTAAGCACGGACAGATCCCTGCTCCTGGCATCTCATTACATGACTTATTGTACATGTGTTACTCTACGCGAATACCTAAGTACAAACCACGCTACATTACAATACGAGACTTACGACATATGGACCGGAATAAACTGCGCCATGATGCATATAACTTGCCTTGGGACAGTATACGTAATTTTCAGAACATAAACTCTAAAGTAAACAAATTCAATTCAATGGTACTGGAAATATTTGGTAAGCATGCACCAAAAAAACAGGTAAGAATCACTCACCATTCATCCGCGAGGCTAACGGCCGAGATAAGGTCTGCTATGGCCAGTCGTGACAAACTGTACAGACAATACAAACTGGTGCATGATACAGATGATTTTGGGCGGTACAGGATTCTGAGAAACAGAACCAAGCAGCTAATTAGGAATTCTAAATATAAATACTTTCAGGAACTGATGAACACTAACAGCTCGCGACAAAAATGGAGTAAATTACGTACGTTAGGTATAGGTAAAACCGTAGAACACCGTGTACCAGCAAATCACTAGAGGCTTTAAATGATTATTTCGCACGCCCAAAAATAGCCTCTACCTCCTTTCCTAAAAGTTCAATACCCTTCTTTCAACAGCATTCTGTGCATGAGCAATTCTACTTTAGGAATATCACTTCGAATGAAGTTAAAAGTGTGATATACTCTACTACATCTAATGCCACAGGTAATGATGACATTCCTATATCGCTGATAAAAGATATCTTGGGAGCTGTTCTGCCAATACTAACACATATATTTAACTACTGCCTGACAAACGGAGTGTTCCCAGATGTTTGGAAAGATGCACTAATTATACCCAACCCGTAGAGCTTCAATTTAGATTCTCCTTCAGATTATCGTCCAGTATCCATCCTACGACCCCTATCCAAGGTAATTGCATGCCTAGTTCACACGCAAGTTACTGAATACCTTACCAATCATTCCCTCCTCAATCCCTTCCAGTTCGGCTTCAGGAAAGGACATAGCACTGCGACAGCTTTACTACGAGTGACAGATGATATTAGACGTGCAATGGACCAACGGGACTTGATTATACTGACATTATTAGATCTCAGTAGTGTCTTCGACACTGTCAACCCTCAGTTAATACTGCACAAACTTCGAGAACTGAATTTTAATAGTGTGTCGCTTGGGTTCTTTTCCTCTTACCTTGAAAATCGCCGGCAGCGTGTGGCAGTGGCAAATGTGACTTCAGGGTGGCAAAGTAAGACCCTCGGTGTCCTTCAGGGGTCGGTACTGGGACCACTGTTATATATGATATATCAAAAGCTCTTAAATTCTGCAAAGTGCAAGTGTACGCAGATGATGTACAAATTTACTGTCATTCAAAACCGAGTGATGTTGATACTGCAATTACTAAAAATTCTGACATAAAACATCTTAGTGACTATGCAAATGAAAACAGTTTACTAATAAGGTCGAATAAAACTCAAGTGCTCATATAGCACCATATAAGGAATTGTCGTGGCTTCGAGTGCACCGGCGCCGTGAATTTCACATGTTATCACTTCTGCACAAAATCCTATTAGAATTTAGTGTGCTTATTTTATTATTGTAAAATATTTGTGTAGTACTGGTGTAGTAGAGGTATCCGTAGAAACTCTTACTAAAATACTGTTGTTGTAATTAGAATAGGCTTAAATGCAGTTTGGAATTGTGTAGTTCTTGTGTATTACTTTCGATATTCAGTAATTAACAGCAGTTTTTATCCTGTTAGGAGTTCTAGGATAAAAAAATAGAGTACGACTAAGTAGTATTGTAGTGTAGTCGTATATGAATTACCTTATTGTCGTATACTATTCCAGACAATATATCCCTCCGTTCATTTATTTTTTTGCAAATAAGTTATTTTATTTTTAATTTAATTTTTTCCCCGTAAAGAATGGCCAAGGAGAGCGAGTGCACTTACTGTGGGTGTGGTGAGGCATTGAAGGGTATGAGGGAGGAGCTGGAAAGTTTGAGGGAGATAATTAGGATTCTCACAGAAGACAGGAAGGAAGATAGGACTCCCTCAAACAATGTACAGGTTACAGTAGGTGTACAAGAGGGAGGGGAAGGAAAGGGAGGAGTTGTAGAAGTCAGGTGGTCTAATGTTCTAAGGGGAAGGAGATTGCAGGCTAAGGGCTCTATTCAGGATCAGAATTCAGGACAGGTGTCTGTGCGAAATCGGTACGAGTCACTCCAGGTTGAACAACAGAGGGAAGATGAGGGGCAGGGAACTGTTGCTGAGATGCATGGAAGTAGGAGGAAGGGAAAAGGTAGGAAACGGAAATGTAGAGTAGAGGATAGGAAAAGACAGGTGGAACAGGGTCATGGGAAGGAGAAAAGGGAGGAGGAAGTAGCTTCTTCAGCTATCAGGAAAGATAGGGCTGACCAGGAGGGGAGGGGACCAAATGAGGTGGGTAGGGTTGAGGCTCTGGTCATGGGGGATTCCATCGTTAGACACGTGGGGAAAGTGTTTGGAGGAAAGGGAACCAGGGTAGAATGTTATCCAGGAATTAGGTTGAGGCAGATGTTGAGGAAAGTAGAAGAGAGGGAGGAGGGGAAGGAGAAGGTGGTAGTGTTTCACGGTGGTACCAACAACGTAAGGCAAGCTGATATAAGTACCAACATAGTTGGAGATGTGTGGGATCTGGTAAATGCAGCACGGGTGAAGTTTTAGAAAGCGGAGATTGTTATTAGTGGAATACTGTGTAGGAGGGATACTGACTGGAGGGTGATTGGGGATTTAAATGAGACTATGGAGTGGGTATGTGGGAAACTGGGAGTGAAATTTCTAGATCCTAATGGGTGGGTAGGAGATAGGGATCTGCGCTCGGATGGCCTTCATTTAAACCGCAGTGGTACGTATAAGTTAGGAAATTTGTTTGGAAGGGTAATAGGGAGGTACATTCAGGGAAATGGGATGGCCTAGGGAGCGGTGATAAGGGAACAGGGAACTGGAAATCAAGTAGTGATGACATAAAATTGTTAGTGTTGAACTGTAGAAGTTTTGTAAAGAAAGGAATAAATTAAGTAATTTGATAGATATATATTTACCAGATATTGTAATAGGAGCTGAATCATGGCTGAGAAATGATATAATGGATGCAAAAATTTTCTTACCGCACTGGAGTGTGTATCGTAGAGATAGGATAGGAATGGTGGGAGGGGGAGTGTTCATTCTGGTGAAAGAAGAATTTGTAAGCTACGAAAAAGTTAAAGATGAGACACGTGAAATTCTAGGTGTAAGGCTCATTTCTAAAGATAATAGGCAACTTGATATATTTGGGGTGTACAGATCGGGAAAGGGTAGCCCTGAAGCGGATTCGGAATTATCTGATAGGATAGTCAGCTATGTGGGAAACGACATGGAAAGAAATGTGATTATAGCGGGAGATCTGAATTTGCCAGATGTCAATTGGGAAGGAAATGCGAACGACAGGAAGCATGACCAACAAATGGCAAATAAGTTAATATGGGAAGGACAGCTGATTCAGAAAGTGATGGAACCAACCAGAGGGAAAAATATCCTGGATGTGGTGCTGATAAAACCAGATGAGCTCTATAGGGAAACTGAAGTAATAGATGGTATTAGTGATCATGAAGCTGTTTTTGTGGTAGTTAAAAATAAATGTGATAGGAAGGAAGGTCTTAAAAGTAGGACTGTTATTCAGTACCATATGGCTGATAAAGCAGGCATGAGGCAGTTTCTAAAAAGTAACTATGATCGGTGGAAAACGGTAAATAAAAATGTAATCAGACTCTGGGATGGGTTTAAAGAAATTGTTGAGGAATGCGAAAACAGGTCTGTACATTTAAGGGTGGTAAGGAATGATAAAGACACACCTTATTATAATAGAGAAATAAAGAGACTAAGAAGGAGGTGCAGACTGGAAAGAGAGTTAGAAATGGCTGTGGAAGTAAGGAGAAATTGAAGGAACTTACTAGAAAATTGAATCTAGCAAAGAAGGCAGCTAACGATAACATGATGGCAAACATAGCTGGCAGTCATACAAATTTTAGTGAAAAATGGAAGGGTATGTATAGGTATTTTAAGGCAGGAACAGGTTCCAAGAAGGACATTCCAGGAATAATTAATGAACAAGGGGAGTGTGTATGTGAGGATCTTCAAAAGGCAGAAGTATTCAGTCGGCAGTATGTAAAGATTGTTGGTTACATGATAATGTCGAGATAGAGGAGGAGACTAAGGCCAAAGAAGTAATCAAATTTACATATGATAACAATGACATTTACAATAAGATACAAAAATTGAAAACTAGAAAAGCGGCTGGGATTGATCAGATTTCTGGGGATATACTAAAGACAATGGGGTGGGATATAGTACCATATCTGAAGTACTTATTTGATTATTGTTTGGTCGGAGGAGCTATACCAGATGAATGGAGAGTTGCTATAGTAGCCCCAGTGTATAAAGGAAAGGGTGATAGACATAAAGCTGAAAATTAGAGGCCAGTAAGTTTGACATGCATTGTATGTAAGCTTTGGGAAGGCATACTTTCAGATTATATTAGACATGTTTGTGAAAATAATAACTGGTTCGATAGAAGGCAATTCGGTTTTAGGAAAGGTTATTCCACTGAAGCTCAACTTGTAGGATTCCAGCAAGATATAGCAGATATCTTGGATTCTGGAGGTCAAATGGACTGTATCGCGATTGACATGTCTAAAGCATTTGATAGGGTGGATCATGGGAGACTACTGGCAAAAATGAGTGCAATTGGACTAGACAAAAGAGTGACTGAAAGGGTTGCTATATTTCTAGAAAATAGATCTCAGAGAGTTCGAGTAGGTGAAGCTTTGTCCGACCCTGTAATAGTTGAGAGGGGAGTCCTCAGGGTAGTGTTATCGGACCTTTATGTTTTCTTATATATATAAATGATATGAGTAAAGGAGTGGAATCGGATGTAAGGCTTTTTGCGGATGATGTTATTCTCTATAGAGTGATAAATAAGTTACAAGATTGTGAGCAACTGCAAAGTGACCTCGATAATTCTGTGAGATGGACAGCAGGCAATGGTATGTTGATAAACGGGGTTAAAATTCAGGTTGTGAGTTTCACAAATAGGAAAAGTCCTCTCAGTTTTAATTACTGCGTTGATGGGGTGAAAGTTCCTTTTGGGGATCATTGTAAGTATCTAGGTGTTAATATAAGGAAAGATCTTCATTGGGATAATCACATACATGGGATTGTAAATAAAGGGTACAGATGTCTGCACATGGTTATGAGGGTGTTTAGGGGTTGTAGTAAGGGTGTAAAGGAGAGTGCATATAAGTCTCTAGTAAGACCCCAACTAGAGTTTGGTTCCAGTGTATGGGACCCTCACCAGGATTACCTGATTCAAGAACTGGAAAAAATCCAAAGAAAAGCAGCTAGATTTGTTCTGGGTGATTTCCGACAAAAGAGCAGCGTTACAAAAATGTTGCAATGTTTGGGCTGGGAAGAACTGAGAGAAAGAAGAAGAGCTGCTCGACTAAGTGGTATGTTCCGAGCTGTCAGCAGAGAGATGACATTAGTAGACGAATAAGTTTGAATGGCGTTTATAAAAGTAGGAAAGATCACAATATGAAGATAAAGTTGGAATTCAAGAGGACAAACTGGGGAAAATATTCATTTATAGGAAGGGGAATTAGGGATTGGAATAACTTACCAAGGGAGATGTTCAATAAATTTCCAATTTCTTTGAAATCATTTAGGAAAAGGCTAGGAAAGCAACAGATAGGGAATCTGCCACCTGGGCGACTGCCCTAAATGCAGATCAGTATTGATTGAGTATTGAATGATACTTTCCACTAATACTCCCAAATATCCTTCATCACCTTTTTCTTACCTCTCTTCATATCATGATCACAAAACGAGATCTGGCTCCTCTATTATCATACCTGTAAACCGCACCGCTGCTTACAACCGCTCTTTCATAATCTCTGCGTCCAGGGCATGGAATTTGCTACCTGCGAACATTAGGGACAATCCCTCTCATCGCAAGTTTAAAGTGGAGTGCCGCGAGAATTTGTTGAGTAGATCCTCCTGACTTGCTGGGTAATTGTTGAGTGAATGAATGAACGGATTATTGCAGTTACATCTCTTACGCGTATTTTACTTTGTGTTTTTTAAACTAAGGTTTATTTTATTGTCATTTTTTATATTATGACTATTGTTTTTGGTTTGTGGGTTACTGTACTCACGTCCTAGTTCGTGAACCATGGGCAATGGCTGAGTGGCCCAGTAAGTGGTCCTGAGAGTCGGGATACCAGTTGTTATGGAATGGGAGTGGGCATCTCGGACATATTCTGAGTCATGGCCCTCCTTGTGCTCAGGCAGCTAGAACTATACAATCCACCGGTGGTCCATAACCCGTTAGAGGAGAGATCCTCACTTGGACTATGTGCAAGTAGGGTAGCATCCTGCTTCATGAATTTACAGAGCTCAGAACATTTTAAGCAAGGCTCGGACCTATGGGAGTAACGGAGTCCCACTTCCACCTGACAGGCGAGGGACTCCTTGGAAACAACTTGGCGAACAAAATGGAATTCGATGGGAGCTTAATGGGGCTTATGGAAGAAAGAAAGTAGAACTGGCTGAGTCAGCAAAGAGGATGCATTTGGATGTGCTAGGAGTAAGTGATATTAGGGTAAGGGGAGATAACAAGCAAGAGATAGGAGATTATAAGGTGTACATGACGGGTGTTAGAAAGGGAAGGCCAGAGTCTGGAGTAGGGGTGCAACATAGTTTCTGTTAGGCACGTAAATGAGCGAATGATGTGGGTAGATTTGTCAGTTGGAGGAATTATGACTAGAATTGTGTCCATGTATTCACCATGTGAGGGTGCAGATGAGGATGAAGTTGACAATGCGAGAGTTGGGAATAGAACTGAAGGATACGAAAGGGTGATTGGTAAAGGTGGGGAATATATGGAAGCTAATGGGAATGGGAAGCGGTTGCTGGACTTCTGTGCTAGTATGGATTTAGCTGTTACGAATACATTCTTCAACCATTACAATTGGGAGGTGGTGGTGGTGATTATTGTTTTAAGAGGAAGTACAACTAGGCAACCATCCTCTATATAACACTAATCAGAGAGAAAAATCGAAGGGAACCGACACTTCGAAAAATGAAGATATCGGACAAAGAAAGACAAGGGCCACGAAGGGCGTGAAAATGAAAGACTCCCTAGCCCTCGCAAACCTAATAGCGTCAGGGTCGGAAAAGAACAAGAGTTGACCAAGAGAGGTCGGATAGGACAGATGAAAGTGAGGAGCCCGGCACAAGTAAGTGGAAGCAATGCCAGGACTCAGCTGAGGGCCCCGTGGTCGCCAACCCACGCTCCAAAGTTCAGAGCCCCTGGGGCCCCTTTTAGTCGCCTCTTACGACAGGCAGGGGATACCGTGGGTGTTATTCTACCGCCCCCACCCAAAGGGGGATTACAATTGGGAGGCTAGGGGTACCAGATCCATAATAGACTATATCTTAACAGACTTAGAATTCAGGAAATCTGTTAGGAATGTACGAGTTTTCCACGGATTTTTCGACGAGACAGACCACTATCTGATTTGTAGTGAATTAAGTATCTCTAGGCCTCGGGCAGAGAAAGTGAAATCTGTCTGCAAACGAATAAGGGTAGAAAATCATCAGGACGAGGAAATTAGACAGAAGTACATGGATATGATTAGTGAGAAGTTTCATACAGTAGACAGTAAGCAGGTTCAGGATATAGAAAGTGAATGGGTGGCATACAGGGAAGCTGTAGTAGAAACAGCAAGGGAACCCCTAGGAACAACTGTTTGTATAGATGGAAAAAGGTGAACATCTTGGTGGAATGATGAAGTGAGAGCAGCCTGTAAACGTAAAAGGAAGGTTTATCAGAAATGGCTCCAAACAAGGGCCGAGGCAGACAGCAAATTGTACGTAGATGAAAGAAACAGAGCGAAACAAATAGTTGTTGAATCCAAAAGAAGTCATGGGAAGATTTTGGTAACAACCTGGAGAGGCTAGGTCTAGCAGCGGGGAAACCTTTCTGGACAGTAATAAAGAATCTTAGGAAGGGAGGGAAAAAGGAAATGAACAGTGTTTTGAGTAATTCAGGTGAACTCATAATAGATCCCAGGAAATCACTATAGAGGTGGAGGGAATATTTCGAACATCTTCTCGATGTAAAAGGAAATCATCCTGGTGGTCTTGCCAACAACCAAGCTCATGGGGAGGAGGAAATTGATGTTGGTGAAATTATGCTTGAGGAAGTGGAAAGGATGGTAAATAAACTCCATTGTCGTAAAGCAGCGGGAATAGATAAAATTAGACCTGAAATTTTGAAGTATAGTGGGAAGGCAGGGATGAAATGGCTTCATAGAGTAGTAAAATTGGCATGGAGTGTTGGTAAGGTACCTTCAGATTAGACAAAAGCAGTAATTGCACCTATCTATAAGAAAGGGAACAGGAAGGATTGCAACCACTATCGAGGTATCTCATTGATTAGTATACCAGGCAAAGTATTCACTGGCATCTTGGAAGGAGGGTGCGATCAGTTGTTGAGAGTAAGTTGGATGAAACCCAGTGTGGTTTCAGACCACAAAGAGGCTGTCAGGATCAGATTTTCAGTATGCGCCAGGTAATTGAAAAATGCTATGAGAGGAATAATCAGTTGTGTTGATGTTTCGTAGATCTAGAGAAAGCATATGCCAGGGTACCGAGGGAAAAGATGTTTGCCATACTGGGGGACTATGGAATTAAATGTAGATTTAAAATCAATCAAAGGTATTTATGTTGACAATTGGGCCTCAGTGAGAATTGATGGTAGAATGAGTTCTTGGTTCAGGGTACTTACAGGAGTTAGACAAGGCTGTAATCTTTCACCTTTGCTGTTCGTAGTTTACATGGATCATCTGCTTTTTTTTTAATCAAACACCTTTTTATTACTCTATTAAACTTTTACAATAAACATGTATAATGTATACACAAAAACTAATGACATACACTTTCTGAAGTTCATTGTCCTAGTTCCTTAATGCTAAACAAATGTTGTCAAACACTGATCACATTTTAACTTTGGTTGTTTTTGTCGGTTCCTTAAGTAGTCTATGGCACATTAACACCTTATACTGATCTAATAATTAAAACATTCAAACACTGTTACGCCATGAACTGAAACTGATATAAGAGTGGTGGTGGTGATTATTGTTTTAAGAGGAAGTACAACTAGGCAACCATCCTCTATATAACACTAATCAGAGAGAAAGAATGGAAGGGGTCCGACACTTCGAAAATTGAAGATGTCGGCCAAAGGAAGACAAGGGCCACGAAGGGCGTGAAAATGAAAGACTCCCTAGCCCTCGCAAACCTAATAGCGTCGGGGTCAGAAAAGAACAAGAGTTGACCAAGGGAGGTCGGATAGGATAGATGAAAGTGAGGAGCCTGGCACAAGTAAGTGGAAGAAATGCCAGGACTCAGCTGAGGGCCCCATGGTCGCCATCCCACGCTCCAAAGTTCAGAGCCCCTGAGGCCCCTTTTAGTCGCCTCTTACGACAGGCAGGGGATACCGTGGGTGTTATTCTACAGCCCCCACCCACAGGGGAAACTGATATAAGAATCTGCTGAAAGGTATAAAATGGCAGGGAGGGATTCAGTTAGGTGGAAATGTGACAAGCAGTCTGGCCTATGCTGACGACTTGGTCTTAATGGCAGATTGTGGCGAAAGCCTGCAGTGTAATATCTTGGAACTATAAAATAGGTGCAATGAGTATGGTATGAAAATTCTCGAAGACTAAATTGATGTCAGTAGGTAAGAAATTCAACAGAATTGAATGTCATATTGGTAATACATAGCTAGAACAGGTCGATAATTTGAAGTATTTAGGTTGTTTGTTCTCCCAGGATGGTAATATTGTAAGTGAGATTGAATCATGGTGTCGTAAAGCTAATGCAGTGAGCTCGCAGTTGCAACCAACAGTACTCTGTAAGAAGGAAGTCCGCTCCCAGACGAAACTATCTTTACATCGGTCTGTTTTCAGACGTAGAAGATGCATGCATTATCAAAAGGTGGTGTGTACACGCTTTTAAACCTTGCTATTCTTACCGCTGCCATGTTCACAAAATTTTTAAACATCGCTATTCTTTGTACTTTAAGTTCATTCGCATAGGTCATGCTAAAATAGCAGCGCAAACACATGTGAACTTTGTACATCCTAGCGGGATGTGTTTAGTACGATAGTTGATGCATGCAAAATCGATAGGTGTTGTGTACACACTTTGAAACTTAACTATTCTTCGTGCTTTAAATCCGTGCACATAGGTTATGCTAAGATAGCAGCACACTCTAGCGGGAGAAGTTTTGTACTCTTTTGATGCATGTATAATCGATAGGCAATGCGTACACGCTTTTAAAACATTGCTATTCTTACTGCTGCTGCTATGTTCACAAGATTTTTATACATCGCTATTCTTTATGCATTAAGTTCGTGCGTATAAGTTATACTAAGTTAGCAGCATACTTATAAGGTTGTCGCACACTCTAGTGGAAGAAGTTTAATACGAAAGTCGATGCATGCAAAATCGATAGGTGATGAGTACATGCTTTGAAACATAGCAATTCATACTGCTGCTCTGTTCCCAAGACTTTTAAGCATGGCTAATCCTAATGCTGCTCTTACCGACGTCGAGTTAAGGATTGATTACGTGACCGTGACGTCACGACCATGAAAGTCGATAGGTAAAGTGTACACGCTTTGAAACATGGCTATTCATTGTACTTTAAGGTCACGCGTATAGGTTATGCTAAGATAGCAGCTCAATCTAGCGGAAGAAGTTTAGTACGATATTCGATTCTTGCAAAATCAATAGATAATACCTACACGCTTTGAGACATGGCTATTCTTTGCACTTTAAGTTCATGCGTATAGGTTATGCTAAGATAGTGGTACAATCTAGCGGATGAAGTTTAGTTCGATATTCGATACATACGTTATCGATACGTGATGTGTACACGCTTTGGAGCATAGCTCTTCCTTGTGCTTTAAGTTCGTGCACATGGGTTAGGGATACACAAAAGCGATTGCTACATGCTCTAGCGGAAGAAGCCTAGTACGAGAGTCGACGCATGCATCATCAATACGTGATGTGTACACGCTATTCTTTATTCTTTAAATTCACACACATAGGTAGCAGCACAGAATTGCGAACGTTGTACACTCTAGCGGCAGAAGTTTAGTACGATAGTCGATGTATGAAAACCGATAGGTGATGTGTACGCGCTTTGTAATATAGCTATCCTTTGTGCTTTAGCTTTATACACATACGTTAGCAATACACATATACGATCGTTGTACACTCTGGCGGTAAAAATAGTCGATGCATGCAAAATCAATAGGTGATGTGTACACGCTGTTAAACATCGTTATTTGTTATGCTTTAAGTTCGCGCGTATAGGTTATGCTAACATAGCAGTGCAATCTAGCGGAAGAAGTTCAGGGTGATGTGTACACGCTTTGAAACATGGCTATTCTTTGCATTTTAAGTTCATGCACATATGTTATGCTGAGATAGCAGCATAATCTAGCGGAAGAAGTTTTAGTACGAGAGTCGATGCATGCGAAATCGATAGGTGATGTGTACACGCTTTGAAACATGGCTATTCTTTGCACTTTAAATTTATGGGTATAGGTTATGCTAAGATAGCAGCACAATCTAGCGGAAGAAGTTTAGTACGAGATTCGATGCATGCAAAATCAGTAAGTAATGTGTACACGCTTTGAAACATGGCTATTCTTTGTACTTTAAGTTCATGCGTATAAGTTATGCTAAGATAGAAGCAGAATCTAGCGGATGAAGTTTAGTGCGATATTCGATGCATGTGAAATCGATAGGTAATGTGTACACGCTTCGAAACATAGATATTCTTTGTACTGAAAGGTCATGTGTATAAAATTATGCTAAGATAGCAGCACAATCTAGCGGAAAATGTTTAGTACGAGAGTCGATGCATGCAAAATTGATAGGTAATGTGCACACGCTTTGAAACATTGCTATTCTTTGTACTTTAAGGTCATGCGTATAGGTTATGCTAAGATAGCAACACGATCTAGCGGAAGAAGTTTAGTACGAGGGTCGATGCATGTAAAATCGATAGGTGATGCGTACACGCTTTGAAACATGACTATTCATTGTACTTTAAGGTCATGCGTATAGGTTATGCTAAGATAGCAGCACAATCTAGCGGAAGAAGTTTATTACGAGAGTCGATGCATGCAAAATCGATAGGTAATGTGTACACGCTTTGAAACATGGCAATTCATACTGCTGCTCTGTTCCCAAGATTTCTAAACATAGCGAATCCTAATGCTACTCTTAACGACGTAGAGCTGAGGATTGATTGCATGACCGTGACGTCACTGCCACGTGCTCTTGTTTAGTAAACCAAGCCACGTGCTTTTTTTGACAGCTGTCTTCTTGACGGACCCTAACCTCACATTGAAGGACAATAGAGCGTCGCTAACCTCACTGCTGCCATCTTTACGGCGGTAAACCTCAAGGCTGCCACCTTATGCATGTTATAGCGCGGAATTTAAAATCCAACAACAGAACGTCGCTAACCTCACTCTTGCCATCTTGATGGGCTTAAACCTTACTGTTGCTACCTTGGTTATACGCTTTTGTGTTAGTTTACTGTTAATCGCTAAGCTGTTCGCATCATCGAAATAGAGAGTAACAAATGTCAAGTAGATTTAAAGAAGAATCTGTTAGTAGAAGATAAAAGTCCGTCATGGAAAAACCCACTTCTAGGTATATTTGCGAAGAGTGTGGAACAGCATTTTCCCGAAGATATCACAGGAGACGTCATGAAATATCATGTAGGACAATTTTTCAATGCAAACATTGTAGAAGAGAGTTCAAGAACGCATACAACGCTCAACGTCATGAAGCCGCGTGTAATGTAGCTTCATCGGGAACGAAATACAAAGAGCTCAACCATATTCAAGGGCACACTGATTTATGTTTAAAAAGTACACCTCTGCGAGAGATTTTTAATTCTCCTTTGTTGTCTAGACCTGCTGCGAGTTCTGTTACTAGGCACAAACTTCAAGATAAAGAGAGGCAAGATCATGATTATGATAATAAGGATAATGATGTTGATCAAAACAGTAGTAATGGGAAAGTAGAAGAAGAAGAAGAAAATTCATTGCCATTACAGCTTGATGATTTTACTTCATTTCCTAAGTCTACTACACGTTCTGTCGCAGTGCAAACATCTCAAGAAGAGATGCAAGGTAAAGAAGAAGGAAATTTCAACGCTTCATCGCTATCGAAACAAGTTAAGTTTGTACCTAGAAACGCTACTGCTGAAGCACGTATTATATCAAAACAAGTCCCTACACATAAACTGTCTGCATATAGACTCCAAGTTCACAACAAGCCTCTGTTACCCTATGTAGATATAAGGTACTGTAAAGATGGTGGTGGTGATTATTGTTTTAAGAGGAAGTACAACTAGGCAACCATCCTCTCTATAACACTAATCAGAGGGAAGAATGGAAGGGGTCCGACACTTCGAAAAATGAAGATATCGGCCAAAGGAAGGCAAGGGCCACGAAGGGCGTGAAAATAAAAGACTCCCTAGCCCTCGCAAACCTAATAGCGTCGGGGTCGGAAAAGAACAAGAGTTGACCAAGAGAGGTCGGATAGAATAGATGAAAGTGAGGAGCCTGACACAAGTAAGTGGAAGCAATGCCAGACTCAGCTGAGGGCCCCGTGGTCGCCAGCCCACGCTCCAAAGTTCAGAGCCCTTGAGACCCCTTTTAGTCGCCTCTTACGACAGGCAGGGGATACCGTGGGTGTTATTCTACCGCCCCCACCCACAGGGGGATACTGTAAAGACCCCAACGTACTCGTAAAACGTTTACAACTGCTAAGAGCCTATCATGATGCTGGTTACACACAGTACAAAGAAGATATTTTTGAAATAGAGCATGAATTACGTCGTGGAGGTATTATTAAGTAAGCGCTTACCCTCACCTAAGTCATCCATCTGTAGTATATAGTCGATCGAGTAGCTATATTCGTATAGTTTATTTCCCAACATTCTTCCTTCCTTAGGATGTTAACTCCGCCTCTAGTTGTAGAGCCGGTCTCAAGCCCGGATAAAGAGAGGAGAGGCACCCTAGCCCTTTTAGCCCATGAGCCCTTTAGCCCATTAGCCCTTTAGCCCTTTTCCCTTTTGCCCATTAGCCCTTTAGCCTATTAGCCCTACAAGGAATGTGCAGTAACCTAATCTTCTTAGAACAAAGGTATCTCCTGACATGTTCTAAACACATGTTGTATCGAGTACAGTGTTCGGTTCTACTTATTTAGCGTTCTAAACACTTCAATCAATGTTCCGATCACATGATAAAGTTAACGGCATAGAGTGCAGTGTTCGATTCTAGTCTTGTTATGTTTCTTTAGTGATTTGCAAATCTAAACATGCATAATGACGTCATCACTGCAGCACGTGCTTACTCTAGCTATCCCGATGCAGGTTTAAACTTGTTCGATAGAGCTATGCCTTGACATAAGACGAGGCCTTAACAGCTTATGTATAGCTGCTATTGTTTCAAGATAGCTGCTGTTAAGAAAAAGCACGTAGAATTTTTCAAATTACCCGCCACCACATTTCAAAGGTATGAGGTTTAGTGCTGTAAAGATACCTGCACGATGCAAAGCTAGCTTTCTTCATCAGAGCAGCCACCATCTTGTGTGAGCACCTCTAGGCCGTATCATAAGGAGCTGTGTATAGTCACCGTCTTGTCGCTGCTACCTTGCGCAAGCACCCCTAGGGCGTCTCATAAGAGCAGCAGCCATCTTGTGCAAGCGCTCTTAAGCTGTCACATAAGAAGCTATGTATAGCCGCCATCTTGTAGAATTAGATAGCTGCAAATGCCAAAGGGCCTAACTAGGGATCGAACCGTCGATCTCATCATTAGACTATGTTTTTTTCTTGTTCCTGATACTGCAAACCTAGGTATCAGGTTTTGCTCTACGATGCACCGTTTTCGAAATATTTAACATTTTGTATTTAAGCCCTAAATTTAATGAATCGAACCTGCACGGCACGTTATACTCTCTACCATGGCTAAACCTGATCATGTTACGAAGACTTGCTTCAATACAAGCTAAAACAGAGCGAATGCCAAAGGGCCTAAGTAGGAACCGAACCGTTGATCTCATCATTAGACTATGTTTTTCTTGTTCCTCGTACCGCGAACTGAAGTACTGGGCAGAAAAAGTTTTGTCCGTTTTGCTCTACGATGCACCGCTTTCGAGATATTTAACATTTTGCATTTAAGCCCCAAATTTAATGAATCGAACTAGCACGACGCGTTAGCCTCTAAGCTAGCTTTCTTCATGAGAGCAGCAGCCATCTTGCGCAAGCACCCTTAAGGCGTCTCATAAGGAGTCGTGTATAGCCACCATCTTGCGTCCGCCATCTTGCGCAAGCATCCTTAGGGCGTCTCTAGCCATCTTGTGCAAGGACCCTTAAGCCGCCTCATAAGAGCAACCGCCATCTTGCGCAAGCATCCCTAGGGCATCTCATAAGGAGCCATGTATAACCGCCATCTTGCACAAGCATCCAAAGGGCGTCTCATAAGAACCTATGTATAGCAGCCATCTTGCATAAGCACCTTTAAAGAGTCATGTATAGCCACCATCTTGTGCAATTAGCGCCGAGAGATGGCTGCTGTAGAATTTTTCTTTTTAAATTATCCGCCACCATATTTCAAAGGTAAGTACCCAAAGAGTGTAGCACTGAGGTTTGCGCTGTAAGATGGCGGATGACAGCTGACAAAAAAGCGCGTGACTTTGTTTACTAAACAAGAGCACGTGGAATTTTTCAATTTACCGCCACCACATTTCAAAGGTATCTAGCTAAGGATGGCAGCACGGTGCTCTCTTGAATAAAGATGGCGGATGACAGCTAACAGAACTTTTCAAATTGCCCGCTACTACATGTCATAAAGAGGGCAGCACGGTGTTCTGTAGATTAAAGATGCCGGATGACAGCTGATGAAATTGCCCGCATGATAGCAGCATAGTGCTCTATTGATTAAAGATGGTGGATGACAACTGTCAAAAAGCCCGTGGCTTTGTTTCCAAACAAGAGCACATAGAATTTTTCAAATTGCCGCCACCACATTTCAAAGGCATCTAGCTAAAGAGTGCAGCACTGAGGTTTGTGATGCAAGATGGCGGATGACAGCTGTCAGAAAAAAGCACGTGAGTTTGTTTCCAAACAAGAGCACGTGGAATTTCCCGCCACCACAAAGAGGGCAGCACTGTGCTCAAAGATGGCTGCTGTCAAAAAGCATTTTTCAAATTATCCGCCACCACATTTCAAAGGTAAGTAGCTAAAGAGGGCAGGTGGTGGTGATTATTGTTTTAAGAGGAAGTACAACTGGGCAACCATCCTCTATATAACACTAATCAGAGAGAAACAATGGAAGGGGTCCGACACTTCGAAAAATGAAGGTATCGGCCAAAGGAAGACAAGGGCCACGAAGGGCGTGAAAATGAAAGACTCCCTAGCCCTCGCAAACCTAATAGCGTCGGGGTCGGAAAAGGACAAGAGTTGACCAAGGGAGGTCGGATAGGATAGATGAAAGTGAGGAGCCTGGCACAAGTAAGTGGAAGCAATACCAGGACTCAGCTGAGGGCCCCGTGGTCGCCAACCCACGCTCCAAAGTTCAGAGCACCTGAGGCCCCTTTTAGTCGCCTCTTACGACAGGCAGGGGATTCCGTGGGTGTTATTCTACCGCCCCCACCCACAGGGGGACTAAAGAGGGCAGCTGTGTGCTCTATAGATTAAAGATGGCGGATGACAGCTGTCAAAAAAACACGTGGATTAGTTTATCTCGCGCTAGTTACGTTAAGTTGGCACTACTGAGTTTTAGACCCGTCAAGATGGCGGTACTGATGTTAGCGATGCGTTGTTGTCTGTCAAAAAGCACGTGTCTGTCAAAAAACACGTGGCTTTGTTTATCTCGCGCTAGTTAGGTTAAGTTGGCACTACTGAGGTTTAGGCCCGTCAAGATGGCAGTACTGAGGTTATCGATGTGTTGTTGTCGATGACAGCTGTCAAAAAGCACGTGGCTTTGTTTACAAATTCAAATTTCCCGCGGGTGGTTGAGGAGGCCTCTGGGAGGCCTCTGGCTGTGGTGGTGGTGGAGGAGGCATCTGGCAGGCCTCTGGCTGTGGTGGTGGTGGAGGTGGCCTCTTTGAGCCCGGTGGCGGTGGCGGCGGCCGAACTCTCCCATTATACTACTTACATTAAATGGTAGTTTTAACTGGAGGTCTGAATTTTGTGAAAACACTGATATCAACACATCACCCAAATCAAAATAAAATCAAAATCTCCTTATTTGCAAATGAGGTGTCTACCTCGGTAGCAAGTGGTACACTAAAATACATTATTGTCAAGCACTAAATTTTAAATTAACAAGAGAAGAAGAAAATTTTCCTAGAATACAATATTATACAATTTACACTAACTATTTTTCTACTAAACACACTGCTCATCCATAATAAATTTATATTGTTTACAAAATTCTACTTATAATATCTCCTGTACTTACAGATATAGTTAAATTACTTCAAATAATACTATACAACTGGAATAAGGTTAAAATTTCATTACATTTATTTACTTATTTATTTTTTACCCATTTTGGAACCTAAGTAGCATAATGACCTGCTGCGTCTTAACCAGAGCCCCTTCTGCCACCACTTTTCAGAGTTCCTGAAGGGCCTTCACAGCTGCTGTAGCAGTCCCAGGGCCCTCGAAGTCAATACTGTACTTCACCCCTACAGGCAAACCCCTACTTCCGCTGTCCAAACTCCATAGAGTGGTGGTGGTGTTTTTTGTTTTAAGAGGAAGTACAACGAGGTAATCATCCTCTCTGAACAAATAAGTGGAAAAGAAATTTAAAATATAAAACAAAATTATTTATTCAACAAAGGAATTTGGAAACGCAGTACAAAATAAAACAAAAAACAATTACAGAATTAGGCCGATAGGATTACTAACGTATCAAAAGGGAACGTACGTTCCCTGAGTAACGGTACACTTGTAATTTACATACCCTTGATAAGTCCACTGTCGCACATAAAGCGGATGACGAGATCAACAGTAGTCGCGTCATCGGCTAGTATGCGTTCGAGTGTTTCCTGCAGGCCGAGGCTCCGTCTTAGGCCAGAGAGATCGGCGCACTCTGTGACGATGTGGGCCACGGTGAATTCGGCACCACAAGAACACACTGGGGGGTCTTCCCTCTTTAGGAGATAAGAGTGCGTGGATCGTAAATGACCTATCCTCAGCCTGCACAGTACTGTGGCCTCTCTCCGTGAAGGTCGGAAAGAGGACCGCCACACGGAAGTTGTCTTCTTAATTGCTCTCAGCTTGTTGGGAGTTCGGATATCTAGCCACTCCGATTCCCAGAACGCCAAGATGGTTTGACGTAGCTGAGAACAAATATCCTTAGCAGGTACATTGACGGGTCTTGGAGGTAAAAGTGCAGCTTCCTTTGCTGCTTCATCCGCAAGTTCGTTTCCCGCAATCCCAACGTGGCTTGGAAGCCACGCGAAAGTAATTCTGGTGCTAGCATCGCTTAACCTGGCTAGAAGATCATGTATCCGCTGCACCAGTGGATGTTGCGAGAAACAGGTTTCAATAGATTGCAGAGAGCTTAACGAATCGGTACACAACAGAAAGTGGCTTCTTTCGTCACGCAGTGCAAACTGCAGAGCCTCTAAGGTGGCGTAAAGCTCTGCAGTATACACGCTACATACTTTAGGGAGCGTGTCCTTCGTACTCATATCATCAATGACAAAAGAGCAACCAACATTATCTCCGATTTTAGAACCATCCGTGAAGATAAGTCTCGCGGCCGGATATTGGTGAACAAAGTCCTGGAAATACCTCCGATGAACGGAGGAATCCGTGTTCACCTTGGGTCCACGGAGTAGATCTAGACGTATATCCGGTCGCGGAACCAACCACGGAGGTACCTCGCTAAGAGTTCGTTCAAGACAACCACCGATATCAATATTCAAATCATGACACAAGCTATCAATCCGAAACCCAACCAGCCGTGTGGCATTCGGCCGATCTTGGCACCGCTGGTGGTATTGGGTGCGATAGATGCAATGATAGCTTGGATGTAGCGGCACTTCACGAATTTTGGCAGCGTACGTTAGGAGTAACTGCTGCCTCCTTATCCGTAAAGGTGGAACTCCCGCTTCAGCGAGCAGGCTGGGAATGGGGCTAGTACGGAAAGCACCCGTTGCCAGCCTTACTCCACTATGGTGAATACTGTCTAAAAGGCTCCGCGTAGATTTTGATGCTGAGCCATAAGCCGCACTTCCATAGTCAATTCGGGAGAGGACCGTCGCCGTGTAAAATCGTAGCAGTACCGCACGGTCAGCCCCCCACGAAGTGCCGCTGAGAAACTTAAGCATGTTAAGTCTCTTCATGCAGGCAACCTTTAACTGGCGGATGTGGGGCTGCCACGTAAGTCTCTTATCAAAATGGAGACCCAGGAATTTGCAGGTGTCAACCACTGGTAAGACACTGTTTCGCAAGCGGAGCTCTGGTTCGGGATGCACAGGTCGACGTCGACAGAAGTGTACAACTGAGGTTTTCGCTGCTGAAAATCGAAAACCATGTTGCAGGGCCCATCTGTCGACTCGGTTAATAGCTTGCTGTAGCTGTCTCTCAGCAAACGCCACCCTTCCGGAGCTGTAATGTAGAGCTAAGTCGTCTACATACAGCGATGGAACGACTGCGGGCCCAGCAGCGGCAACTATGCCGTTGATGGCGATTGCGAACAGCGTGACACTCAGTACCGATCCCTGAGGTACTCCATTTTCCTGAACGTAATATTGAGAAAATGCATTCCCTACTCGGACTCGAAAGAGACGGAGGGACATGAAGTTCTCAATAAACGTTGGCAAATTTCCCCGAAACCCCCACAGGTGTAGAGTGGAGAAAATCCCATATCGCCAGGTAGTATCGTAAGCTTTTTCCAGGTCAAAAAACACGGCGACTAGGTGTTCCTTCCGGAGAAAGGCCTCCTGAATGGCGCTCTCGAGTCTCACCAGATGATCAGTGGCTGACCGATGAGAACGAAAACCACACTGGTAGTTAGACAAGAGGCCCTCCCTTTCCATGGCCCACACAAGACGCCGGTTAACCATCCTTTCAAATAGCTTACAGAGGCCATTTGTAAGGCATATTGGCCTATAACTATCCAGAAGTTTTGGATCTTTACCTGGCTTGGGAATTGGTATTACAATTCCGTCGCGCCATTGAGATGGAAACACTCCCTCCCTCCATATTCTGTTGAACAAATGCTTAAGCATTTGATTATGGATTTTGTCCGGTCCAGGAGCCGTATCTCTGCATAGCGCAAGTGCACTTCGCAACTCCCACTCCGTGAAGGCCACGTTGTAGGGATGCGAAGCACTAGAGGCAAAAGAGAGATGGTGGGCCTCTGCTTCGCGCTTAATTGGAAGAAATGCAGGGTCGTATCTCCTAGAGCTGGACGTATCTGCGAAATGTGACGCGATGTGGTCTGCAATGACTGAAGGAATCGTAACTATATCTCCATTAATGGAGATTCCGGGTACTGAGGGCACATTCTGTACTCCGACAATTCGGCGGAGTTTTGTCCACACTTGTGATGACGGAGTATGTGCCGTGATGGATGACACATACTTTTCCCACGTAGCTTTCTTACTTTCTCGAATCAAAAAACGGGCCTTCGCGCGCAGACGCTTAAATGCGATATGATTGGCCATCGTAGGATTCCGACGATAATGTTTAAAAGCCCGTCGTCGATCACGTATGGCTGCTGCAATTTCGTCCGTCCACCATGGGACTTGCTTCCGGGGACGAATACCGGACGAGGAAGGAATTGTTTCCTCTGCAGCAGCCAAAATTCCAGTAGTAATGGAAGAGACGTGGTCGTCAACAGACTCCAGCATATCATCAGCCATCACTGCGCGTTTTGTAAATTCTGGCCAATTTGCCCGCCGAAGTAACCAGCGCTTGGGTACTTCGGACTGTCTTTGATTCAAGAGAGACAGAATTATCGGGAAGTGGTCACTATCACAGAGGTCGTCGTGAACTTGCCACCGTAGCAGGGGAACTAGCTCACGGCTACACAAAGTGACATCCAGGTGTGAGAATGTGCCATGCGCGCTACTGAAATGTGTCGGTTCCCCTGTATTGAGCACAAAAGGATCAAATAGGTTGATCATTCGCTCGAGCTTCCTCCCCCTAGAACAGGAGGACGGAGAACCCCATAGTGTGTTACGGGCGTTCACATCCCCCAGCATGAGGAAAGGAGGAGGCAACTGAGCGATCAAATCTTGTAGTGCATGCATATCAAGGTTATAATCCGGTGGAAAGTACACGTTGCAAACCGTTGTCATTACTGGCAACGGAGTGCGAACTGCAACTGCATCTAGCTGAGTACGGAGCGGTACTTCTTCGCTGAAGATGTCGGAGCGAACTAGGGTACAAACGCCCCCAGTTGCCGCGCCATCCACAGCTACTCTCTCTTTGGAATAAAGACGATATCCTCTCATAGTCGTGTCGTGTCCAGGTCTCAAAAGAGATTCCTGTAGACAGACTATGGAGGCCGCATAGACGGATATCATTTGACGTAACTGAGCTAGGCGACAGTGGTAACTACTGCAGTTCCACTGCAATAGTGTCATTGTGTGGATTGGTAGTGTTGCGAAATTAGGACAATTGCTTGCCCTTCTTTTTGTCAACTACCTGCCATTTTCCACCGTTGTTGTCGGTATTGTCGTCACCATCCACGACAATGAGTCGTTCAGTCTCCATTGTCTCCTCAGAAGAAGGAGGCGCAGTGACTGGAGCCTCCGCGGACGGTGATCTCATTGGTCTGGAACAGTGGGCCTTCTTTCTGGGAGAACTAGGTTCTCCAGAAAGTGATCGAACAAGAGGGCGTCGGGGCCTCTCGCTCTTGCCCACCGTTTCTCTCTTTTTGGGAGGAGAGCCGGCAGATGGCTTGCCGGATTCCTTCGGTGATCCTGTGGACCCCGACTGAGTTGGAGAAGGCTTCTTCTCCAATGTTTTAAGGGAGCTCTGTGGCTTCACCTTCTCCTCCTTTATGATCTGGGCATTGAAAGGAGGGCTGGACTTTCCAGCCCTATTTGGGGAAGTCTTTCCCCCCGCCCTGTTGGGGGAGGACTTCCCAGCCGAACGTTCCTGGGAAGGGCCCTTCCCAGGCAACGTCGACAGTAACGCTCTTTTCGGTTTTTCACGTGGTGAAACTCCAGTTTCTTTACTTACTGAATTTTGTTGCAGGCTTGACTTTTCAATGCATTTTCAGTACCGGTGTTCTGTACAAAACTCTGTGGAGTGATCCGTACGTTTGCGACCTTTTCCGCGAATGAGATGGAGAACTCCGGAGCAGCCATGGATTTGAACTTCCTCCGGGCGTCTGGATAAGATAGCTTATCCAGCGTTTTTATCTCCTGGATCTTCTTCTCCCGCTTGAATGTGGGGCACTCCTTGGAGATTGGAGCATGCGTACCCGGGCAGTTGACGCACACAGGTGGTGGTGTGCATTCAACCCCAGCATGCTCGCACTTCCCCCACATTTTACAGGTCGTCGAACCTGTACATCGCAATGAGGTGTGGCCAAACTTTTGACAGTTATAACACCTCATTGGTGCCGGAATGTACGGACGAACAGTCAGGCGATACATTGCTACCTTTATTCGTTCAGGTATGGTCTCAGCGTCGAAGGTAAGGATGAAAGCACCCGTATCGGGTAGCTTATCACCCACACGCCTCTTCAACCTCTTCACGTCGGTTACACCCCGACGTGCTAGGTACCGGATCATCGTATCATCGGAAGACTTAACCAAATCCCTGTGGAATATTACTCCCTTGTAAGAGTTAAGGGTTTGGTGCTTCTCGATTTTCACCTCTACCTTACCGAATAACTTGGCTTTAAGTAGCCGTCTGGACTGTTCAGCCGTAGATGTCTTGATAAGTACGGATCCATCTCGGAGCTTGCGCATCTCGTCGACTTCACCAGCAACAATTTCTTCGATGGAATTGCTTATCGTAAAAGGACATTCGTCAAGGAAACTTTTACCATCGACCCTGGAAGCAACCAGGAATCGAGGAAGAAGTTCGTCACTCATGTAGTCTACAGGAACTGGAGTATACCGCTTACGTTTCTTAGCAATATTTGACGCTGTTTTTTGAAGGGTGCCACCCTTTGTAAAAGAAGGAAGAGAAAGAGGTTCCGTCTTTTGTCCCACGAGTACTCACGGAAATATGAGGTCGACCTCTGGCAGAGCCAAGGAGATTTACCGGAGGCAAGGCTATATACTCCAGAGGGCGCCCGGTATCTGGAGGGGGTCGCTTGGAACTACTCACCCAGTAGCCATGCATCACCTCGCCACGACCCGAAACTTGTGATTGGGGGAGGTTAAAACCTCCGTGCTAACCTAATTATTTTTTTAAATTTATTTTTTATATTTTTTTAAATTTTTTTTATTTTTCTGTAATGTCTAACCTAATCTACCCGAGGCAGAGAGGGTGGCCAGACAGGAAGAGGAATGAAATTAAAGATGGTGAGAATAGAAGGGTAGAAATAGTGATGAAGAATAAAGAGCACAGACACCTCTCAAGCAACTCGGGGGACACCTTGTTAGTCTGGCCCTACACCGAGGCCTACCCAGCATGGGTAACCCTGAGCTGGCACAGCCCTCGGGATCAACAAGCACACAAGCCCCCACACCGACTTCAAGGTCATGGTGTCCCTAGAGGGAGAAACTCCATAGACGAGGGGATGGAATTAATTTATTCACACACATCAAATGCCCTCTAACATTTCATTTATATTCTCTGTTGCTGTTTATTCTCTTCTTGAATATCTGTACAGATTTTGGAAAAGGATCAAACACTATCCCTGGTAAACTGTTCTACTCCTTCATGCCCTTCAATATGAATGCAATTTTACCCCAATCGCTTCTGCTAAAATTCCTTCTAATTTTATACTTGTGGTCTGTTCTGCCGATATAATTATTTTCCAACTGAAGCCTCTCCATTTCTCCCCATGCTTCTTCTCTTGTATAGGCTCTATATAATCCTATAAGTCTAGTTTTCTCCCTTCTCTTACTTAAAGTTCCCACCCAAGTTCCTCTAACATTCCTGATACCGGTACACTACTCTTTCTCCTGAAATCCCCTGTTACAAATCTTGCTGCTTTCCTCTGCACACTATCTATTTCTTTTATTAGGTATTCTTGGTGAGGATCCCAAACACGGTTTGCATATTCCAATAATGGACGAACCATACTTAAGTAACTTTTCTCTTTTCATTTTTGTTGCATCCTTTAAGTAGCCTCATTATGACATGTAACGATCTATATGCTTTCCCAGCAAAGTCATCCACATGACCTTTCCAGTGCAAATTACTTTCAAATCTCACACCTAAGTATTTGCACTTGCCATCTTTTGGAATATCTACCTCATCCAATGTATATTCAAATTCAGTTTTAAAGCTCCTGTTTGTAAAAGTTGTAACAGTTGTTTTGCCTCCATTAACCTTCATATTATTTTCTTCAACCCATTGTTGGATACTCTCAAAGTCCCTTTGTAATTCTGAACAATCCTCAATGCTATTTTTTCCCTATAAACAATTATGTCATCTGCATACAATCTCGTTTTTGATGTTATATTGTTCCCCAAATCATTTCCGTATATTAAGAAAAGTAATGGACCGATTATACTACCCTGTGCAATTCCCTTCCAACCTTTCTCCTCCTGAGATACATTATTTCCTACTTTGATTTTCTGAACCCTTGAATTTAGAAATGTTTTTATCCAACGTATAACCCTTACGTCCAATCCTATTCCTTCCAGTTTCTTTAATATTATTTTATGTACGACTATATTAAAGGCTTTGGAAAGATCTATGGCTATGCAATGTAACTGGCATGCTGAATCCAACTGATCAGAAGAGACAGAATGATAGGACACATCTAGACATCAGTTACTTTTTGAGGGAAGTGTACGCGGTGGATGAAGGCATGAATATGACAATCAGATTAGAACAGACGTAGGGTGTAATAGTTACTTAGAACTGAACAGGTTAGCACAGGATAGGGTGGCGTGAATAACTGCATCAAACCAGCCTATGGACTGATGACCTAACAAAAGCAACATATGACAAACTCGAAAAGAGTGGTTTGTAGTGGTTACTTATATTTTTGAATGATGTATATTTTGGGTTTATATCATGTAATGAACTATATAAACACTCTCAACGCTTTTCAAAAGGAACCTCATAAGGAGAAACAGAAAAATGAAATATGACAAGGTTGCTAAGAGAAAGCAACAAAGAACTCAAAATTGTGCCCTAAGATGTAATAGGAATACCATTTTAGCCCCACGCTAGGACAACGAATGGCAGCAGTAAAGCATCTTTCTCTAATGGTTCTGATAATAATTGGTAGCCTGTATCGCGGTTGAAATTATCTGGGTGTTTACGTATTTCAATCGCCTGCCTGATGAATCTGGGGCGATATTTTCTTATAGGGGCAAGAACATCCACTCCTTGGAACATGACATCATGACCGGGTGTTAAGGCATGATCAGCAACAGCTGATAAATCAGGTTGGGTGAGTCTGATACAACTGGTATGTTCTTTGATGCAAGTACATATCGTTATCGAAGTCTGCCCAATATAAACCTTACCACAAGTACAGGGAACTCTGTAGATACCAGGTTGTTGCAATTTAGGCAAACTGTCCTTAGTTGGTCGCAGAAGTTGCCTAATGTTAATTGAATTTCCAAATATGGTTCGTACATTATACCTATATAAGATTTTAGCAATACGATCCGTCGTGTTACGCATCCAAAGTAGGTAAGCAGTTCTTTTTACATCTGTTTTTCTTAACAGACATCCGATTAAGCGTCGGTCTGAGAACCGTAGAGATCGAAGCTTCGCTGTAACCGTTGCTCTCAAAGGTGGTTCTCAAGGTGTTAATTTCCTCTTGCAGAGCTGACACTTCACAAATCCTCCTCAGCCTGGTAGTCAGACTTGTAAGGATACCATGTTTCTGGGCAGGGTGATGGTGAGAATCTGTGTGGAGATATCTATTGGTGTGTGTAGATTTGCGATAAACAATGTGTTCTTAAAATCCATCCTCTTTCTTGGTGACGAGAACATCTAAGAATGGTATTTTGCCTTCAGATTCCATTTCTATGGTGAAACAAATGGAAGGGTGCTGGTGATTAAGGTGATCCAGGAAATGACCAAGATTATCTTCACTTTCCGTCCAAACAACTATATCATCCACATATCGCCACCAGATCTGGGGTCTGCAAGGTGTCGACGACAAGGCTTTCTGTTCGAAGTTCTCCATGAAGGAATTAGCCACAACAGGAGAGAGAGGACTTCCTTTGGCCACACCATCTGTCTGTTCATACTATTCCCCATTCCATAGAAAGTAGGAGGAGGTCATGCAGGGATAGAGAAGTCTTGCGATGTAAAGTATCATCAATGAGAGACATAACACCTTCAAGAGCACTGTCGTAAACAGAGACCCAATGTCGAGACTCACTAAGATATCGCCTGGCTGAAGTGATATAGCTTTTAACTTCTCAATGAAGTGTGCGTGTTTCTTAACAGGAAGGGGTGGTTGAAGTAGACTACCTAAATATTTAGAAAGGGTGTATGTACGGGAACCAATTATACTAACAAAGAGGAAGCCCTTATAGTCTCGGAGGAAGGAGAGTCTTACTCACACTCCACGTCTAAAACACTTCTCATACGTGGTGTACAGTAACATGACCGGTGGTGCAATGCAAACACTTGAAAAAGACATTCGGATGTTAATTTTGCGATACAGTAAAACCTCGTTAATTCAAAGTCTTTGGAATGCAGAAATCAGACTTCGAATTACGTGATTTTGAATTTACCGCCAACTTGTAATTAAGAAATTCCAACACTTGCGGCGTCAAAAATATTCCAATACCGTTTGCATTGCAGTACAGTACAGTGAATCTTCTTGTACGATTTCCCGCCATGGCACTTCTCAAGTTCTCTCGTAATGCCAACACTTGCCGTGTAACAAAGCATCCAACATCCATTAATGCACAGTTTAAACCTTTCAAATGCCATGAAAAAATGAAATAATTTCCAAAATGTATCCAGCAAGGTGCCTCCTGCTCCTCTAATTTCTTGAAGTGCTCTGAGGTTAGGTCCCCCTCTAAGACGGTGTCGGGGAAGTGGGATGTCGAGCAGGACAGCTAGACTTAAAACTTTAGTCCTCTGAGGTTAGGTCCCCCTCTAATGCGGTGTCGGGGAAGGGGGATGTCAAGCAGGGCAGCTGGCCTTAAAACTTTACTCCTCTGAGGTTAGGTCCTCCTCTAAGACGGTGTCGGGGAAGTGGGATGTCGAGCAGGGCAGCTGGCCTTAAAACTTAGTCCTCTGAGGTTAGGTCCCCCTCTAAGACGGTGTCGGGGAAGTGGGATGTCGAGCAGGGCAGCTGGCCTTAAAACTTAGTTCTCTGAGGTTAGGTCCCCCTCTAAGAGGGTGTCGGGGAAGTGGGATGTCAAGCAGGGCAGCTGGCCTTAAACATTAGTCCTCTGAGGTTAGGTCCCCCTCTAAGACGGTGTCGGGGAAGGGGGATGTCAAGCAGGGCAGCTGGCATTAAAACATTAGTCCTCTGAGGTTAGGTCCCCCTCTAAGACGGTGTCGGGGAAGGGGGATGTCAAGCAGGGCAGCTGGCCTTAAAACTTAGTCCTCTGAGGTTAGGTCCTCCTCTAAGACGGTGTCGGGGAAGGGGGATGTCAAGCAGGGCAGCTGGCCTTAAAACTCAGTCCTCTGAGGTTAGGTCCTCCTCTAAGACGGTGTCGGGGAAGGGGGATGTCAAGCAGGGCAGCTGGCCTTAAAACTTAGTCCTCTGAGGTTAGGTCCCCCTCTAATGTGGTGTCGGGGAAGGGGGATGTCAAGCAGGGCAGCTGGCCTTAAAACTTTACTCCTCTGAGGTTAGGTCCTCCTCTAAGACGGTGTGGGGAAGGGGGATGTCAAGCAGGACAGCTAGACTTAAAACATTAGTCCTCTGAGGTTAGGTCCCCCTCTAAGACGGTGTCGGGGAAGTGGGATGTCAGGCAGGGCAGCTGGCCTTAAAACTTTAGTCCTCTGAGGTTAGGCTCCCCTCTAACACATTGTCGTGTAAGGGGGTGTCGGGAAGGGCAACTAGACTTAAAACTTTAGTCCTCTGAGGTTAGATCCCCCTCTAAGACGGTGTCGGGGAAGGGCAGGTAGACTTAAAACTTTAATCCTCTGAGGTTAGTTCCCCTATGATATGTTGTCGCGGAAGGGGGATGTCGGGAAGGACAGCTAGCCTTAAAACTATAATCCTCTGTAGTTGGGCCCGCTGGCTATGGCCCATCAAGCTAATAGCAGTAAGGTCAGGTTCGTTACCTTTTTCAAAAAATCCGGGGCACACAATAGCATGTGGCTAAGTCCCGTCAAGATAATACCAGTGAGGTTATGGGATCGATCACTTTTCAAAATTCCGCGGCAAAAAGAAGTGCACGCTGTTTTAACCTGTCAAGATGATAGCAGTGAGGTTAGCCACGCTGATTTGTTCAACAAGTGCACGTGGTTAGGGTCTGTTAAGATGGGAGCAGTGAGGTTAGACACGTTGACTTGTTCAACAAGTGCACGTGGTTAGGGTCTGTTAAGATGGCAGCAGTGAGGTTAGCCACGTTGACTTGTTCAACAAGTTCACGTGGTTAGGGTCTGTTAGGATGGCAGCAGTGAGGTTAGCCACGTTGACTTGTTCAACAAGTGCACATGGTTTGGTTCTGTTAAGATGGCAGCAGTGAAGTTAGCCACGTTGACTTGTTCAACAAGTTCACGTGGTTAGGGTCTGTTAAGATGGCAGCAGTGAGGTTAGCCACGTTGACTTATTCAACAAGTGCACGTGGTTAGGGTCTGTTAAGCTGACAGCAGTGAGGTTAGCCACGTTGACTTGTTCAACAAGTGCACGTGGTTAGGGTCTGTTAAGATGGCAGCAGTGAGGTTAGCCACGTTGACTTGTTCAACAAGTTCTCGTGGTTAGGGTCTGTTAAGATGGCAGCAGTGAGGTTAGCCACGTTGACTTGTTCAACAAGTGCACATGGTTTGGTTCTGTTAAGATGGCAGCAGTAAGGTTAGACACGTTGACTTGTTCAACAAGTGCACGTGGTTAGGGTCTGTTAAGATGGCAGCAGTGAGTTTAGCCACGCTGATTTGTTCAGCAAGTGCACGTGGTTAGGGTCTGTTAAGCTGATAGCAGTGAGGTTAGCCACGTTGACTTGTTCAACAAGTGCACGTGGTTAGGGTCTGTTAAGCTGACAGCAGTGAGGTTAGCCACGTTGACTTGTTCAACAAGTGCACGTGGTTAGGGTCTGTTAAGATGGCAGCAGTGAGGTTAGCCACGTTGACGTGTTCAACAAGTGCACGTGGTTAGGGTCTGTTAAGCTGACAGCAGTGAGGTTAGCCACGTTGACTTGTTCAACAAGTGCACGTGGTTAGGGTCTGTTAAGATGGCAGCTGTGAGGTTAGCCACGTTGACTTGTTCAACAAGTGCACGTGGTTAGGGTCTGTTAAGATGGCAGCAGTGAGGTTAGCCACGTTGACTTGTTCAACAAGTGCACGTGGTTAGGGTCTGTTAAGCTGACAGCAGTGAGGTTAGCCACGTTGACTTGTTCAACAAGTGCACGTGGTTAGGGTCTGTTAAGATGGCAGCAGTGAGGTTAGCCACGTTGACTTGTTCAACAAGTGCACGTGGTTAGGGTCTGCTAAAATGACAGCAGTGAGGTTAGCCACGTTGACTTGTTCAACAAGTGCACGTGGTTAGGGTCTGCTAAAATGACAGCAGTGAGGTTAGCCACGTTGACTTGTTCAACAAGTGCACGTGGTTAGGGTCTGCTAAGCTGACAGCAGTGAGGTTAGCCACGTTGACTTGTTCAACAAGTGCACGTGGTTAGGACCTGACATGATAGCAGCTGTCATCTTGACAGCAGTTTAAATTCTGCGCCGCACGTAGTTAAGATGACAGCAGTGACGTTAGGGTCTGTCAAGACTATAGCACTGAGGTTAGCGACGTTCTCTGTCATCTTGACAGTTGTCAAAAGCACGTGGCTTTGTTTACAAACAAGATCACGTGGCCGTTCACGTGGTCACGTGATTAATTCCACTTATACTCGGAGTCCCTGGTATGGATTTCCCTCGAATAAACAATATAACCATCTGGTTTCTACCTCCTTGATTTGGCCGGGGTCAGTGACAAAAATGCTGACGAGGTGGTTTAGAACCCGTATAGCCCTACTACTGCCGTAAAGCTCATACTACTAATGTGTAAGGCGTATGCCATGATGGAGTCTTTATGTACGTAGACTTTTTCTCTCAGCAGCATGTAAGTTATTATGAACGCTCTGCCATCTGTTGAATATATTTGGATACTGGGAAAGGCAAAGAGATCTAACAGGGGATGGTATCCTTCCTTGATGGTGGTGGTGGTGATTATTGTTTTAAGAGGAAGTACAACTGGGCAACCATCCTCTGTATAACACTAATCGGGGCGAAAAATGCAAGGGGTCCGACATTTCGAAAAATGAATGTATAGGCCATAGGATGACAAGGGCCATGAAGGGCGTGAAAATGAAAGACTCCCTAGCCCTCGCAAACCTAATAGCGTCGGGGTCTGAAAAGAACAAGAGTTGACCAAGGGAGGCCGGATAGGATAGATTAAAGTGAGGAGCCTGGCACAAGTAAGTGGAAGCAATGCCAGGACTCAAATGAGGGTCCCGTGGTCGCCAAATGACGCTCCGAAGTTCAGAGCCCCTGGGGCCTCTTTTAGTCGCCTCTTACGACAGGCAGGGGATACCGTGGGTGTTATTCTACCGCCCCCACCCACAGGGGGATATCCTTCCTTGATCAGAGAAAGTGTGTACTCTCTGGCTTGACAGGTAGTAATCAACCAAGGCTGCATGCTATGACATTACTAAGGATGAAAATCACATATCACAATTCTAACGAAAGTGTTGGTTGCTTAGCAACCTGCTGAGTGCAGAGTGTATTGCGGGTTAGGGTAAGCCTTCCTCTGCAATTAGTGGGCTGATCATTTATTGTTTTGGTTTTATGATCAATCAATGTTGGATGAACTTAGAGACCTATCAATGTCTCATGATTCACCAGCAGGTAATTCCAGAGAGAAAAAAAACAAAAACGAAGCAAATCGGTCCAATAGAACGGTCGGACGGATTTGTCAAATCTGTTTTAGTAATGTATTTTAATGTACAGTATAGATAGCACTTTGCCTGGTCAATTTAATGTTTCTCACGTCGTATCAACACAAGTAGGTCTTACGGCGACGATGGGATAGGAAAGGCCTAGGAGTGGAAAGGAATCGGCCGTGGCTTTAATTAATATACAACCCCAGTATTTGCCTTTTGTAAAATGGGAAATCACGCAAAGCTATCTTCAAGGCTGCCAACAGTGGAGTTCGCACCCACTATCTCCCGCTGCCCTAAACGCACGGCTAACTCGCCCGGTTAAATTGAAGGGGGGAGGGGCACAAAATAATTTTGGCCCGGAGGCGTTCTAGTAGTTTAGTTTGGCACTGGGGATGAGTGATCTTGGTTCTTATGCGAATCTGCTTCATTGGCTGCATGGCGCCACAATCTCTAGGGGTTAATGCTACCCGATTTGCGACGAATGTTTTCCTCCTTGGACATGAATTAAAACCATAATCACCACTAGTAGTCTTAAACGGTGATCACGACCACCCTAGGATGATGTGCCAACGCCGAGTGAACAAGCTGCCGCCGAAATGCCTGAGAGGTTTCTGGGCTCTTTTTCTTCATTTCTATCCGAAGCCCTATATTTCTCCCTCTAACCTCGCTATCTGCCTCGGATACTGTGTGTGTGTGTGTGTGTGTGTGTGTGTGTGTGTGTGTGGGAGTGTGGGGGTGTGGGTCTCAACAACCCCAATCCCAAGCTTTGGGTCGCGGCAAATTGGTGAAATGCTACTGGGAGAATAGTCGCTAGCGTCTCACCTCCAGAACGGGAAGGGCTTTGTTGAACTTCTCCTCGACTGTTCGTGGAGCCAAAGATGTAACTCTACAAACTATATTTGTAAGGTGGCACCCAAAGTATGGCATCTCAGAAGGCGAAGAAAAGACTGATCTTGTTGAAGTTTGTTATTTAAAGAGGCCTAACATCTAGGTCATTGGCCCCTGGAAGAAATGTAAACAATATACTCTATAGCACTAGACAGTGAAAGTGACCAGCGTGAATGGTCAGTGTTAGTGGTGACGTGGAAAACATGCGCAAGCTATGTGAATTTATTCTTCACAGTGAGCCACACTCCTCCCATCGCGGAAACATCCCAGTACAAATGAATACCATGAGAGATTTGAGGCGTAGATCGCGACTAGGAAAGGCCTAAAAGCAGCCTTGAACTGGAAAAGAGCCTCTTTAGGAAACAAAAAATAGTACGAGACTAATTCTATAAGTAATAAAATTCAAGTACATGTAATAAGGATCTATTAAAATCATAAAGTAAAGTTAGAAGGAAAGGAAAATAATCAATTAAAAGGATGAGAACGGGTACATACATAAGCAGTCCTGGTGCAGTAGATGGAACAACATTGTTATGTGAGCATGAAGTTACAAAACCCAAAAAATATTAAAACATTCGGCGAGTGGTGGTGGTGATTATTGTTTTAAGAGGAAGTACAACTAGGCAACCATCCTCTATATAACACTAATCAGAGAGAAAAAATGGAAGGGATCCGACACTTCGAAAAATGAAGATATCGGCCAAAGAAAGACAAGGGCCACGAAGGGCGTGAAAATGAAAGACTCCCTAGCCCTCGCAAACCTAATAGCGTCGGGGTCGGAAAAGAACCAGAGTTGACCAAGAGAGGTCGGATAGGATAGATGAAAGTGAGGAGCCTGGCACAAGTAAGTGGAAGCAATGCCAGGACTCAGCTGAGGGCCTCGTGGTCGCAACCCACGCTCCAAGGTTCAGAGCCCCTGAGGCCCCTTTTAGTCGCCTCTTACGACAGGCGGGGGATACCGTGGGTGTTATTCTACCGCCCCCACCCACAGGGGGATCAGATCTCCAAGAAGCGAATCATTTATGCGGCTGAGCGCTTGTCCACCTATAGAGATGCCCATCGGTACTTTATTAAATTCGAATAGGCCAAAAGGGGTGGCGAAGGCAGTGCAAGGGCTGCTTTTGGCATCCAAAGGGATTTGGTAGTACGCTGAATTAAAGTCGAAAACGGTGAAGAATTTAGCACCATGAAAATGTTGAAAGGCATTTTCAATGTTGACCTTCCTATAGTCAACGATGAACCTAAATCTACCGTCCTTTTTGGGTACAAGGAAGGCCGGACTACTGTAAGGGGACTTCGAGGGACAAATTACCTTCTTTTCCAAAAGGTCGTTGACACATTCTCTCATAGCGGATAGTTTGGGGGGCGAGCAACCGAATGGCGGGAACCTAACGGGGGTATCATCTTTCAATTCGATTGAATAGTAAAAGTTCTTTGCACAACCTAAATCAACAGTTAAGACATCAGAGAATTCTTCCAATAAACTGTTTAACATTAGGTTCTGGCTATCAGTCAAATCACAAGAGGCGTTGGGAAGTTGGGGTTTCGGAAGGGCGCATATAGTAGCACGTTGGAAAGGGGAATCAAAAGGGTAATTTACACCAGATTTGAAACGAAAGGCAGAGGTACGAGTGATAAAATGAATGGATAGACCAATAGCCAGCATAAAATCTGTTCCTAAAATGACAGGGACTGATAGATCGAGAAAAACATTGAATGTCCAATCGCATGAAAGGTTATGGATTTTAATATGACATTTGATTCGACCCACGGGACATACCTGACGGCCATCAGCAGACATGAACTGTCCAGAGCTGTCACAGGTTTGAGGATATTTTTAATTCATGCAAGACACAAAGGATTGTTTGACGAAGGAACCGCAGGAACCGGTATCTAATAAGGCATATAGTACGCGCGATCCACTATCAATCTTGGCTCAGGGTGTAGATGAGGGAAGGCACCAAATCCTTTTATTAACACCAAAATCAGGCACCAACGACGGGCCATCACGCCGGCGCGGATTTATTTTCCCTGCCGAGTGTTGCACCGACGACACACGTGCTGGGTGACACCAGCTAGACCCCAATTCGAGCATTTCAGAGGAGACTTAGACCAACAGCTCTTTGAAATATGCCCTAGTTTCCCGCAATTCCAGCACTTCCTCGTTGCAATGTCGCTTACCATGGCTGAGTTAGAAGATTGGACGGTATTAACACAGCGTCGAGGTGGAGATACAACACTCGACCTGCGATTGGTACTACCGAAGGGGCGAGATGGAGAAGGGGTTCCACCAAAAGAGACTGATTTCATGGGCGCACGTTAACAACGCGGGAAATGAACAATCAGGTGCAGTAGGAGGTGGACGGTACAATTTATCCTGGCAGACCGTTGATTAGAATTCGCGGCCTAAATTAATGATATCCTCAACGCATTCAACCTGAAATTTTTTATATACAGTTTATAATCAGGGGCTAGATTTCTGTAAAACTGGTCGTACATTTCAGATTCCGGGAGCTTGACACACAAACGGTTGAACATATTCAAAATACCAGTGGCGTAGTCATCAATCCCTTCCCTTACTCCCTGGGTTCTTCTGAAAATTTATTGTTTCAGACAATAGTCCATGTCGGACAAGCCAAAATGCTGTTAAATTCGAATAGGAAAATCGTCCCAGGATTGGATGTTAGTTTGATTAGCCTGAACCATTTCAACGTTGGCCCTTCTAGCATCCCAGGTATGACACGAATGAGTACGTCAAGGGACAAGGAGCTGCATTCGGCGATATCTTCAACTCTTTCAAGAAATTCAATAACACTGGAGCTATTTCCTTCCCCAGAAAAGTTTAATTACCATTTCCTGACGATATCGAAAACAGGGTTAATATTTGTGGTACGGTCAATAACGGGTCTAGAATTGCGGGAACGGGGTCCACACGGTTCTCGGCGAGGGCACAATTCCTACAGGCAATAGCATTCCTACCCTCAGGGCATCTACCACTATCGCTACCAGATACGAGCGACGTATTAACATCAAGACCTTGCCCCTTTTCTTTTTCTAGGTTGGATGTTTCCCCAGTAAAACTTCGCTTTCTGTGCTCATGCCTAACACTTTCTGACTTTCCATAATCTAAGCAAAATTTCAACGGCCGCAAACAAAACACATGCAAATGGTCATAAGAATACATACATTACCAACAATAGCCAGGATTAAAATCAGAACACAATGGCTTCACAAGACTAAATCGAGGGACAATTAGGACTGATTTAATATACCCAACATAAAACATCATTTCCAGTTCTACTTCGTCGCATCTCCTACCATTTGAGTCACACCCCCTCCCACCGCGGAAACAATCCCAGTACAAATAAATACCATGAGAGATTTGAGGCGTAGATCGCGACTAAGAAATGCCTAAAAGCAGCCTTGAACTGGAAAAGAGCCTCTTTAGGAAACCAAAAGTAGTAAGAGACTAATTCTATAAGTAATAAAATTCAAGTACATGTAATAAGGATCTATTAAAATCATAAAATAAAGTTAGAAGGAAAGGAAAATAATCAATTAAAAGGATGAGAACGGGTACATACATAAGCAGTCCTGGTGCAGTAGATGGAACAACATTGTTATGTGAGCATGAAGTTACAAAACCCAAAAAATATTGAAACATTCGGCGAGCTCACTCAGTTAAGTACAATAGCATTATTGAATGTACCAGTATTAATATTGGTGCCACAGACCAGAAGAGATCGTTCTTTCCACGAGTATATTTCAATTCATTTTTCACACAACATCGTTCCGACACCACCCTCATGGTAACAATCACCACAGATCGTCTAACTCCCACGCATCAAGGAGAAAACCCCGAGTTGCCCTATAGGCAAGCCAGCGGCCAAGACAGGTACGAAGACAAAAAAATAGCACCATACGAAAATGCATGAATAAGAAACAGAAACAAGATCAAAATGTCAATTCAGCCGACTGATACGTCATTATTTCACTCCCCTTTCATACTAACATTCGCGCACACATTCAGGCACAGTCTGGATCGGCAAGCAATATGAGCACCAGCGTCAATTAAACGACGGACTCAATTTCATGTAGCGTGACTCCAAGGTCACAAACGAGGTCATATTTATATCAGAAGTTGCGTGAACAGAACAAACGAATTCAGCTGTGGGATCAGAGAAATCCCGTAGTCATGCACAAACCCATCAGGGTTCGCACTTCGTACGACACGAGTGGAAGCTCGCGCTGACACAGAGGGCAAACTTCATCAGATGGCAAATTACATAAGAATGTAGCGCACATGAACAGAAGTAATATGAGACCCAAGCATCAGCATATCATAATCACAATAACCACAAGAAAAAAACATGCAGTCCATTCAAACTGCGGAGCGAACGACACATATCAATCAGCTATAAATAATAGAACAAATATTACGAAATAGCCGAACAAATAATACGAAAGAATACCCATACCTGAAGTATATCAACCAGCAAAGAAAAGAGAAGGATGGTGGTATCGGCTAAGTTTGAATTGTTTAAAGACTTTTCCGTAAGTCGAAAACGCAACTCCGATCTGCGTGGGGTCCTTTTTATATTCTGTCAAAACCAAAGCAACGATTCGAGTCAAAGAGATAAAATTAAGACCTCGTCGGAAAGATACGAATCCGTGTCCAACATCGAGGGAGCTGCTCTCTCTAGTATAATCATGGAAGTTGTTAAGTCATTCAAAGTGAATCCAGAAGAGGCCATTAGCAATAACAGAACAGTAATATTTATGAACTTGCCATGCAGATATGGCTCAAAAGGGATTTAATAAAAGCTTTTGACAATGACGTGATAAGGAACTTTGCAAAGGAGGTACTGTATAAGCAGCTGACGAGGTGTTCATCTCGACTTACTGCTGCAAAGAATGTACGGTTTGACTGTTCGCCCGTAAATACCAGCTGCAATGAATTGTCGATGTTCGTTCGTCGACGTATGTATTGTACCGGGAATGCCGCTACGAGGTAAGTCCGAAGTATGTTTGTTGAACTTCGCGCGAGGTGGAAGGTAGGCAGCCCGTCGAACGCAGTGACGTACCCAGCGAGTGACGTGGCCGCCGTAAGCCAGCTATCTGCTACCATATATGGTAATGTTACAGCTTACCCTCAAAAGTACATTTTTGAATTTTCACGAGTGTTGTGTACCACACTAAATTTACGTTTCGAACTTATTCGAACTTGTATTTTGTGAATCAATTTCTGGAACATTGAAATTTTCCGAGCGTGTAGGATGAACTTGTGCCCTACCAACGTAAACTTTCGTGTGAACGATATGACTTGTTTTCCTAAGTGCCTCATTGAATTTACGTCTTGTAAAACTGTGAAACTTAGGGAACGTTCAACATTACGTTTAATTGTGAAATATGCAATATTTCCCAAAAGCTGCACGGGGACTTGTGTTTTGATTCTTATCCTCATTAAAGACTTGACAATTCAGAATACGTATGTTGCGTTCCCAGAAAACCTAGAACTTTCCAGTAGTTTGAGTGAATCCATAATTTATGAAGTCAGACATTTTCTTTCAAATATCATTTTCTTTAATGGCTATTCACTTCACCTATTGACGGAACAAGACAGTTTCCGAGTGCTATTCATTCAATTCATTGCCAATGTGTTTTAAATCTTCATAAACTATGCATTAAGAACTGTGGTGGCTACAATCATCTAGAACATTCCAATTTACAGTAAGCTTGCATGATGAACTTGCATTTCTACCGGTACAAAGTCAAAATCATCTTGTCCTTCGAGTGATTATTCCAGAACGTTTTGATTTAATATCTAGAGTGCAGTAACCATATTTAAAAGGTCATATCTGTTCAGACAGTATCATGAATGTGTGGAGTGCCGTGCAGAAAACTCAAGTGTGAATTACGTCTCAAATCGAACCCCGAAACGTGTGCCAATCTTCGAGACATTCCAGAACGTCGAGACATTCCAGAACTCCTCATCCGAGCAGGTGTGGTCCTTGCCCAGGCGATGTCCAGCGGAGGTACCAACCAGCCACGACACTTCCATGCTGCTGTACGAAGGTGATATGAACTTGCTTTTGATGATCAATCAACTCAATTTATCAAAAGAATCTCTAAAATTGATAACTATACCCCTCTCTGTACCAACCTCAATGATAAAGCCACTCCCTAGGATAAGATCCATGCTCGTTAACTTAATATCAAGCGCCTTAAAGTTATGAACACTTTTTACGGGTACAGTATATGAGCCTTTGAGTGTTGAGTGCCTTTTTTATTCGGAGGGCCCCCCGAAAACCACTCCCCCTGCGTGGCAATCGGCTCAATCTACACTGCCTCCGACATGCTATTATTTCTAAGAACAAAGGAGATAGCAGGGAAGAGTAGGATTGGTACTACAAGAGTACCTGCCTGTTTGCACGTCAGACGGTTTATCAGGCAAGGTTTGCGTTGGTAAGGTGTTGTTAAAGAGTGGTATTGAGGGATAGAAGAAAACCACATATCTTGAAAGAGAAGGAGCCTTCGTGTGAAACCTGACAAATTGCCATAGCACATGCAAGGATGTGGTTTCTGGATAGTTCCAGGTGTTTGTGTCAGTAGAGAAGAAGTATTGTGCACCAGCCATGATCCATATTCTCGCCATTCCACATGTCAAGGGATCAGTCTTTCTGGGCACTGACGTGACTAGCCTTGTCGGTTGGGGAGCCGTGCGACAAGTACCACTGGGGCCCGTCGCACAGCGCCAGCTCCTTGGGGTCCCTTGTACCCAGTCTCCGATCCCGGAGAATGAGGCCAAGCCCCCTGGGAGGGGGTCTCCTGGATGGGGCTGTGTCATGACGCCGGGCCTCCGTCCTCTCTGCCCACGCCATGGCCCGGTACACAGGGCAAATGCGATGAGAGTCCGGGTGGCCCCCCGCGTAGTGTGCGCACACCGGCGCTCCCTTAAGTCCTGCGAAGGCCGTGTAGTGATCACCCCCAAAACGCTTGCACCTCACTAAGAGCCACACCTCTCCTGCCGGTGGCCCCACCTCATACAGCGGAAACACTGCAAGAGCTGCCGAGGAGGACGTTTCGGTCTTACACGATTCCCGCTAACCGCTGAGGTCCTCTCCTGATTGGTTCCTTGGTCGAATGTTGTCCTGGGGTTGGGTGGCACTCTCCTGGTGGACCGAAGACGTCTTCTTCTTCCTGATGCGGGGCGGTGCCTGCTTAATGGCCGGGGCGGTCTCTTCTTGGCTGGGGACGTGGCCTCGTCCTTCTGGCACTCCTCCCGGCCTGGCGACCCTGGGGTTGCGGGTGGTTCCGCTGCAGCGCCAGTTTCTCCCTCCTCCTGGCTCGGACGCGGCATCGGTCGTTGCTGGCACCTGATTGCGTTCCTTGTCCTGTGGGGCGCACATCGATGTCTCGAACATGACACACTCGCTGGCAGGCCGGGCCTGTGTAGTAGACTCCTCTACAGCCGTGTTGCCGTCCGCCGTCTGGAGCGCCTTCCTGAATTGCGCCCTGGAGGCAGGCCCTTCCTGTTAGGCCTTGGTCTGCGTTCGCTTCACAGATGTGGTCCTTGGAGGAGCGGTCTGCGTCCACTTCGCAGTGTCGAGCTGCTCGGCCTGGGTCGCACAATTGTAGGGGCGGCGTGCTCGACGTCCGTGGTGGCGTCGCTGGTCTCCGGCGTGGATGGAAGGACTAAGTCGGTATTAGGGTGTGTCTTCCCACTCCACCGCCATCATCGTGGTCCAACTGAAATAAAAACGTGAAAAAGAGCTAGAACTGAGAATGCTGGCAGTGCGCACACAGCGTCGAGTGCACACCTGAGCACATTTAAGAGGATGGTAGTTCTCCGTCTCTTTCTCAAATTTGTGGTACCCGCATGTCATTGGCGTCCTGCTAGGAACACCGGCCTCTCCTATCAGTGGGACATCAGCCAACACTTCTACAAGGAGGGAAGGTCCTCGATGTCCTCTTATGCATCGCTTTATGAGAACCTGGTTCCCCTCCCATAGAAGGCTTTCCAGTCCAAATCAGTGAGTTCATCATGTGCGGACTACTCAGGCGTAATTTGTAACGGTGGCTTCAAGTATCAACAAGCACTGAATGTTCAAAAATATAGATGCAAATGAATAAAACTACAGGTTTGAATTTATTTTCGAAATATTTTGTGCTCTTGTCGAGGTTGTGTTTATACAAGCTAAAGGGCCCAGAGTTAAATTATTTCTTAAGATATGTTGTTTCTCACTAACGAGTAGAAAAATTACATTTGACCAAATTTGATGGGATTGGGAATCACAAGGTAGCGGGATGAACTAGTCCACCATGTTTGACGAACTTGAACTATGAGAGACAGACGTCTGCAAAAAGCTCTATTACTAACATTTGGAAGCTCAAGTAGTACAGTAGATGGCACAACATAGAGTCGGCTAAAGAGAATGAACTGAAAGATCAGTCTACGTCCCCATGCATAGGAGAAGACAAGAAGGGAAAGTTGAATAAGTCAATTTGTCATCATGTAGGAGTTGTGATGATCTTGATATCGAACTTTCCATAAAGAATTCATTTTGTAGCGTCTCCATACCGGTACAACAACATTGAGGGGCTTATAACCAAATAAACAGCATAAAATTACCGTATTCTCAAGAAATAAATCAAACAATGTGTCAGATTCAACAAAGAGCGATCGTTGCTGAGAAACGGAAGAATGCAATTGGAAGAAAAATGAAGCGAAAACTTGATGGTGAAGAAGCGGGTGAGTCCTTGTTACAAGTTACGTTGTGTTCTAGAGCTGATCCCCTGCCAGCAGCATTGCTAATCTGGTTCTTGTGGACTGCGGCTCAACGTATGGTATTTATATAGACTTTGGAAATGTTTTGTTCTGGTTTGTTATTTATTTACAGAATAAAGTTGCTAAATACTATGTATACGTTTATACAAATGTAGTGGCACCCTGCGTATGCAATTTAGTCTCTCACACTTTTCACTCCTCAGAAAACATAGTAAATATCACTGAGGACAAGGTAAAGAGTGATTCGCATTTAACATATGAGAAGTGAGACCTACTGTCCGTACACAAGTAGCAAGTGCTTATCACCTTCCTTTCTGTGGAAGCAATGTGTTTGTTGTCAGCTGTGTTTCTCAAAAGTTCCTTTATAAGAGATTTCAGAAAGTTTATGTCTTTCAGATTGTTAGATTTAGGCTACTGATGGCGGCAAGAACAAGTGTCCTCGTTACGTCATATCACTTAGAATTGTCCTCTCGTCCCTTTCGTGTTTCTCTTCTTCAGCGTATTGTGCAGTCTTTTGGGAGTCAATAAGTGCTATTAAAATGTAGTCGCCGTGTATTGTTGCTGAATTCGGGTGTGATTTCCTTCTTGTTCCTTCTTACAGTCAGTCTGTAGTCCTGTTTCTTAATTTGAAGTTCGCAAACCAGTTGTCCGTTGTAACGTTCTTTCAAGGTCCATGTAGACTTAAAAATATTTTGTTTTGGTTTATAACTTTTCAGTCCCAAGGACATCAGAAAATATAATATCACTGATAAGAATCCAAAGAATGAATCGCTGTCAGAATTGTTACTGTGGACGCTCTCTACAAATGAAGTTGGAGCGTTTCCTGAGACATACGGGAATTTCCCTTACGCCACGCATATGCGAGACAATATTATGTGATCTATTTCTATCGCAAGAATTGGGCATCTCTTTCTTCCACTTCATCACCCTCTCCTTTCCAAGAAATAAGCTAGCACTACTTCTGCTGCAATATCTTCTCTGTGTGTTCCTTGTTCACTGTATATTTAAAAAGTCAGGATCAGCTTCAGAATCTTCATCTGATTTCATAAGATAGGAACCCATAGCACCTCAAGGATACGTGGACGTTCCGTTTCTTGCACACTTCCTGTATATGGGCCATGATTTGCGTTCTTACTGCGGTGGAGATACACAAAACGCCAGTATTCTAGCAAAGCCTGTTTTAACGATTAAAACAAAGCTGGAGTGTAACACTCTTACCAACAATAACGCAAGTTGAGCCATGTCCACTGTTGCCAACATGTTCAGAAACAAGGCAGACCCAACAGTGGCAACGTACAAAGAAACAAATAGTAGAGGATGTGGTGGTGGTGGTACTAGGCAACCATTCTCTATACAACACTACTCAGAGAGAGACACTTGGGAAAATGAAGGGCCAGGAAGGTCTTGATAATGAAAGACCTCGAGTAATCTAATACCATATCTCCCCTACTTCATAGGCCGCACTTCCAGCAGTAGAGTATAAGGATTGCATGCAAAATATTATCCTTTTTGCTTACCATTCCAGAAGTCAGTTGTCAGATAGTCTAGGTAGACTTTGTGGACTCTTTGAAGATTTTAGTTCCTTTCTCAACTGTCTTGAAACAAAATAAAATCGACACTTCTTATAACGTAACACAAGTTCAGGGATAATGTCCGCAACAGGGTCACCGCAGCATCCTAATTCTTTCTAATTAATAGTGATACTGTGCAAAGTGTCCAATCACTCGTAAAATATATCGCCCCATAGGCACGAACACATTAGTAACTGGTCTCGAAGGAACGTGCTGTCAATACTGTATTTCTTGTGTAGGCTCTCCGTGAAGCAGGCTGACACGTGTCACACTTACATATCCTCCTAGATAATAAATCAAACACTCTATCACTAATTAGACCTAAATTGTTCCCCAGTCCGTGTTCTCAGTGAACTCTGGTTCTTGCCTTCTTCTATATTGTACATTTTCTACTACGGGCGTATTTGTCTCTTCTGTCTTCTTAGCCAGTGTTCTCATTTGATTGACGAATGATGTTCAAATTAGGACTCACAATTACTACCCGATGACAGTTGGGATATAAAGAGACTGCAACATGTGGTCGTCACAACTTAATGAGCGCGTTGCACCGAAGTGCCGTTCTAGTGGATCTTCATTAAACTTGGCTGTGGGCACAGATCGGAATCCATTATTCCATAAATAATCGGACACCTGTATGGAGCTCTCAAGTGTTACTGCTAGGGATTCAAGATTTCTTTCTGAAGCAAAAGTATTACTCTACCCACTGAGGCTATCTCTCCATTTCATTAAGATTGAATCTCTATAAAGAGCCCCTGCTGGTGTAGAAGTATTTAATTCCCTAGTGAACGTTTCTGTCTTCTTTATCTGTTTTCGTTAGTTTAATAGTTTCGTGAGATATTCCGGCAAATAAGAGGCGGCGCCAGTTTTCACTTTCTTTAGGGCCTTCTACCTGTTCGCCTTGTATTACAAACGAATCTGATTTAAAAAGAAATTCATCAGAAAAATGTTAATCGCAAAGATAACACTTATCAGAAAGCATTTTGTATATTCTGCTTCATTTTTAGGCGGTTTGAATAAGTGTTTACCTTTCGTAGTTTTATAGCCAGACTTTGACCTCGGTGTGTCTGTAACTGAGCGCTATATTTACAGCAGCCTCCGAGGCTCAGGCGGCAGCGCGCCGGACTCTCATCGCTGCGTCCCGTGGTTCAAATCCCGGTCACTTAATGTGAGATTTGTGCTGGACAAAGCGCAGGCGGGTCTCGCTAGAGCATCGGGTTCTGGGAGGTCAGATAGGAGCCTGGCACAAGTAAGTTGAACCAATGCCAGGACTCAGCTGAGGGCCTCGTGGTCGCCAACCCACGCTCCAAGGATCAGAGCCCCTGGGGTCCCTTCTAGTCTTCTTTTACGAAACGCAGGGGATACGGTGAGTGTTATTCTACCGCCCCACCCACATGGCGTAAATGGTAGAGGGGTGGTGGTGGTGGTGATTATTGTTTTAAGAGGAAGTACAACTAGGCAACCGTCCTCTATATAACACTAATCAGAGGGAAAAAATGGAAGGGATCCGACACTTCGAAAAATGAAGATATCGGCCAAAGGAAGACAAGGGCCACGAAGGGCGTGAAAATGAAAGACTCCCTAGCCCTCGCAAACCTAATAGCGTCGGGGTCGGAAAAGAACAAGAATTGACCAAGAGAAGTCGGATAGGATAGATGAAAGTGAGGAGCCTGGCACAAGTAAGTGGAAGCAATGCCAGGACTCAGCTAAGGGCCCCGTGGTAGCCAACCCACGCTCCAAAGTTCAGAGCCCCTGGGGCCCCTTTTAGTCGCCTCTTACGACAGGCAGAAGATACCGTGGGTGTTATTCTACCGCTCCCACCCACAGGGGGATATTCATGGGAGAGTGTATAAGTCGCCCACCACGATTACTGGATTCGCGAGGTCCAAAGCAGCACGATTTATTCCGATAATTGAGTAGTGATACAAAAATGCTAACAATTTTGGGCTTCGAATATTTGGGAGTTAGGAGACGAGCAGTCAGTGATTGCTATCTTAAGAGGAAGGGCAGCTGGATAACAGTCCTCGCTGAACAAACTAGTTGAAGAAGAACATTAAAAGTATTTATTCATGGAATTATTTACAAATGAATTATTGAAGATTTAAACTGAAATTTATTGTATTAAGCCGAAATAGACATAAAAGCAAACATTCATCCGAGTGAAACGTCACTTGAAATGTTATGCCCTTGAGTAATTCAGTGTCACACAATGACGAGATCAGCAGTAGTCGCGTCATCGAGTGTTTCCTGCGCTCCGTCTTAGGCCAGACACACTGGTGGGTCTTCCCTCTTTGCGTACATATCCCATGAGCTACCCTCAACTGTGGCCTCTCTGCGCAAAGGTCGGAAAGTGGACCGCCACACGATAGTTGTCTTCTTAATTGCTGTCAGGTTTTAGGGAGTTCGGATAGCTAGCCACTCCGACTCCCGGGTGGTTGTGGTGGTGATGATTATTGTTTTAAGAGGAAGTAGAACAAGGCAACCATCCTCTCTATAACACTTATAAGAGAGAGAAATGGAAGGGATTCAACGTTTCGAAAAATGAGGGTATCGGCCAAACAAAAACAAGGCCACGAAGGACGTGAGAATGAAAAACTCGCTAGCGTCGGGATACGAAAAGAAAAAGAGTTGACCAAGGGAGGTCGGATATGGTAGATGAATGTCAGGAGCCTCGCACAATGGAAGCAACGCTAGGACTCAGGTAAGGGCACCATGGTCGCCAACACGCACTCCAAAGTTCAGAGCTTTTAGGCCCCTTGCAGTTGCCTCTTACGACAGGCAGGGGATACCGTGGGTGTTATTCTACCTCCCCCGACCCGCAGTGGGACTCCGATTCCCAGAACGCCAAGACGTTGCGATATAGATGAGGGCAAATATCCCTACCGACTACATTCACAGAGCAATTAAGGTTAGCTGGACAGAAAAATAACGAATGCTGAAGTATTTAAGAAGGTGGAGGAAAATTATACCTTATGGAAAAGTATAAAGTGGAGAAGGACTAGACTGGTAGGACACACGGTATTGGAGGGAATGGTTGAAGGCAAGAGGTGTCGAGGAAGTCCACGCCTACAATTTGTGCAGCAAATCATGTCAGACGTAGGATGCAAAAGCTATGAAGAGATGAAGAGGAAAGCTATGAATAGAGCCGAGTGGAGAACTGCCGCAAAGCAATCCATGGATTGAAGAAGACGTGGTAAATGTGGCACTACTTTGGCAGTTTCATCCCTCAATCCCAACGCGAATGGCTAGAAGGTGATGATTCTGCTGCATCAGTGGGTGTTGCGGGAAATAGACTACGGAGAACCAGTCGGTACACACGAGAATGCGGTCACATTTGTCACCCAAGCTTCTAAGATGGTGGAGAGCTCTAGAGTATGCACGCTACTTACACCATGAAGCGAGATCTTCATGCTAATACTATCGGAGGTGAAAGCGAAACTCATATTTCCTTTGATCCCAAAACCATCCCTGAAGAATGTCGCGTGCCCTGATATTGGTGAATGAAGTCCTGAAAATACGTCCGATGACCAGAGGCATCCGTGTTCACTTGCGTCCACGGAGTAGTCTAGCCTTATATCCGGTCGGGGAATTAACCACAGAGTACCTCGCTAGGGGCCCATTCAAGACAACCACTGACTCACCACGCAAGGTAACATTTCGAGTCGCAACCGGTGTGTGGCCGGTTTGGTACGTCTGGTGGTACGCATTGATAGCTTGATTACTGCGGCATTTCAGGAATGTTGGTAGCGTACGTGTGAAGTACCTGCCACTGCCTTATTCGTAAAGGTGGAACTCCCGATTCGGCGTGCAGGCTGGGAAATCTCCGGTTGCACGCCTTACTTCACTTTGGTGAACACTGTCTATAAAAGGTTTAGCGCTGAACTATTAGCCGCACTACCATAGCGGAAGTTACAAACTTTTTCTCAGGCCAGGATAAACGTATAACGGGTAACTTGGGCTTGTGTTGAAGCACTCTGTGATGCTGAGATGATTAACGTCAGTGTTGCGGCGCTCATTAATTATGTTTCTATTTACTTTATTTATTATTTCATTCTGTCTGAGAAATCACTATGATCCGATGAATCAGAACTGCTGTCATTCATGCTGATTACGAGCGGTTGGAAACGAGGGACATTTTCTTACAGCCCAGGTCGTCTTCGACTTTTTGTAGTGTTTCTTTACATTGTTTGCAGAGTTTCAAAAGCGTGGACATTGACATATAAGTTTCCAATAGTTTCAGGCGGAGGCTTTCGATTCACGTATCTTCTTCTTCCCACATCTGTGGGGTTGCGGGTAAATACAACACTCGCGAATATTACTCCCTATAGTGGACAAAGTAAAATCATCGAGTTGGATTTCGAACGCCCCGGATTCATTCCTGACTTGCATAATAACTTTCTACCATTCTTCTTTGAAGCGGGTCCATCTCCTTTGACTGAAGGTAATCAAAGACAATCTGAACCTGTGTCCCCTAATTCCCCCCCCCCCCACTTTGAAACAAATAGCACTCAAAACCATTCCAAATTCGCCCACTGATAACGCTGACCTCGGAGGCATCTTGAAGTAAATGTAGCTAACATGAACAACACAGACATAACATGCGAACATGCATTCCATTGGGTGAATGTACGCGGCAACCGCTGTTCATCGCACGATCCAGCGCGCAGACAACTTTTCCATAAATTCAGACAACCACGACTGAGTCCTTCAAAGCAAGCACAAATTTCCCGTTGTACGATGATCCTGGGCTTCCTTTAGGAATATGATTAGGACTTTTTGGTTGTGGTTGAAAAATATTTCAACTTGAGTATTACATTACGAACATTACCACTAGATAAGTACTTCCCATGAATATATTTTGAAATGAGTGGTTGCTAGAGAATAATCCGAAAACCCGGATAGTATTACTACAACTACAAACTATTTATCTTATACGCTCTAATGCAGGAAAATACCGGTATAACTACTTTTGAAATTACGCTGTCGGATCATATGTAATTAACGCCTGAACATGATTGTCCATAATTAGTGCGCCAATACGGGTTCTGAAACAATGGGAACAGAATCACCATTTTCCTACGAGGTCATTGAGCCCATGACGTCACGGACACGTGCTATTGTTTACAAACAAGACCACGTGGTCGTGACAGCTGTGATCTTGATAGGTGCTAACCTCACTTTTCACCACGTGCTCGTGTTTTGTGCGGAATTTGAATAAGCGAACGTGGCTAATGGTGGTGATTATTGTTTTAAGAGGAAGTACAACTAGGCAACCATCCTCTATATAACACTAATCAGAGAGAAAATATGGAAGGGACCGACCCTTCGAAAAATGAAGATATTGGCCAAAGGAAGACAAGGGCCACGAAGGGCGTGAAAATGAAAGACTCCCTAGCCCTCGCAAACCTAATAGCGTCGGGGTCAGAAAAGAACAAGAGTTGACCAAGGGAGGTCAGATAGGATAGATGAAGGTGAGGAGCCTGGCACTAGTAAGTGGAAGCATTGCCAGGACTCATCTAAGGGCCCCGTGGTCGCCAACCCACGCTCCCAAGTTCAGAGCCCCTGGGGCCCCTTTTAGTCGCCTCTTACGACAGGCAGGGGATACCGTGGGTGTTATTCTACTGCCCCCACCCACAGGGGGTGAACGTGGCTAACCCCACAGCTGTCATTATGATAAGTCCTAACCACGCGCACTTGTTTTGTGCGGAATTTGAATAAGCGAACGTGGCTAACCCCACAGCTGTCATTATGATAAGTCCTAACCACGCGCACTTGTTTTGTGCGGAATTTGAATAAGCGAACGTGGCTAACCCCACAGCTGTCATTTTGATAAGTCCTAACCACGCGCACTTGTTTTGTGCGGAATTTCAATAAGTGGGGCGATCCTAACCCCAGAGCTGTCATCTTGACAGGTCCTAACCACGCGCACTTGTTTGGCGCAGAATTTTTGCAGGTATGTGGTGCGGAATTTTGAAAAAGAGAACGATCCTAACCTCTCGGCTTTTATCGTGAAGGGACTTAGCCGCACACCACGCGATTTTAAGAGGTCTGCGGCAAAGAATTTTGAAATAAGTGACGCCATCTTGATAGATCCCCTCCCAGACATCATCTGAGAGTGGACTCCACTTACAAGCCCTAGTTTTACGGCACGATGTCCCACCCGACACGATCTTTCGAAATCCCCTCCCCTGTCGTCAACTTGAATGGGACCTATCCTTTACAGCTCGTAGTTTTACGACTAGATGCCCTTTCCAACGCCATCTTGTAAGATGCTCCTTTTCCGTTACCATCTTGGAGGTGGTAGCGGTGGTGGTGATTATTGTTTTAAGAGGAAGTACAACTAGGCAACCATCCTCTATATAACACAAATCAGAGGGAAAATAGAAGGAATCCGACACTTCGAAAAATGAAGATATCGGTCAAAGAAAGACAAGGGCCACGAAGGGCGTGAAAATGACAGACTCCCTAGCCCCCGCAACCTAATAGCGTCGGGGTCGGAAAAGAAGAAGGTTTGACCAAGGGAGGTCGGATAGGATAGATGAAAGTGAGGAGCCTGGCACAAGTAAGTGGAAGCAATGCCAGGACTCAGCTAAGTCCCCCGTGGTCGCCAACCCACGCTCCATAGTTGAGCTTCCCCGGGGCCCCTTTTAGTCGCCTCTTACGACAGGCAGGGGAAACCGTTGGTGTTATTCTACTGCCCCCACCCACAGGCGGAACCATCTTGGAGGGGCCTAATCTTACAGCGCCCTAGATTTTTACCGTGAGATACCCTTCCCAACATCATCCTGCCATTTCCCCCTTCCCCGGTGCTATATTGGTGGCTTTACGTCTCCATCCGACAGACAAGACAACTCCTCTTCCTTTACCTAAAACGCATCTCTACTTAGTTGTGCTCTGCTTAAAGCATTACGCCTCTCTCCGACGAGGAGGGATACTGACTGGAGGGTAATTGGGGATTTAAATGAGACAATGGAGTGGGTATGTGGGAGACTGGGAGTGAAATTTCTAGATCCTAATGGGTGGATCTGCGCTCAGATGTCCTTCACTTAAACCGCAGTGGTACGTATAAGTTAGGAAATTTGTTTGGAATGGTAATAAGGAGGTACATTCGGGGAAACGGTGTGGCCTAGGGAGTGGTGGTAAGGGAAGAGGGAACTGGAAATCAGGTAGGGATGACATGACATAAAACTGTTAGTGTTGAACTGTAGAAGTTTTGTAAATAAAGGTATATAATTAAGTAACTTAATAGATATATATTTACCAGATATTGTAATAGGGGTTGAATCATGGCTGAGAAATGATATAATGGATGCAGAAATTTTCTCACGGAACTGGAGTGTGTATCGTAGAGATAGGATAGGAATGGTGGGAGGGGGAGTATTCATTCTGGCGAAAGAAGATTTTGTAAGCTACGAAAAAGTTAAAGATTGGAAATATGAAATTCTAGGTGTAAGGTTCATTTCTAAAGATAATAGGCAACTTGATATGTTTGGAGTGTACAGACCGGGAAAGGGTAGCGCTGACACGGATTCAAAATTATTTGATGAGATAATTAGCTGTGTGGGAAACGACATGTAAAGAAATCTGATTGCAGTGGGGGATATGAATTTACCAAATATCAACTGGGAAGGAAATGCGAACAACGGGAAGCATGGCCATCAAATGGCAAATAAGTTAATATGGGAAGGACAGCTGATTCAGAAAGAGATGGAACCAAGTAGAGGGAAAAATATCCTGGATGTGGTGCTGATAAAACCAGATGAGCTCTATAGAGAAACTGAAATAATAGATGGTATTAGTGATCATGAAGCTGTTTTTGTTGTAGTTAAAAATAAATGCGATAGAAAGGAAGGTCTTAAAAGGTGGTGGTGATTATTGTTTTAAGAGGAAGTACAACTGGGCAACCATCCTCTATATAACACTAATCAGAGAGAAAATATGGAAGGGGTCCGACACTTCGAAAAATGAAGATGTCGGCCAAAGGAAGACAAGGGCCACGAAGGGCGTGAAAATGAAAGACTCCCTAGCCCTCGCAAACCTAATAGCGTCGGGGTCGGAAAAGAACAAGCGTTGACCAAGGGAGGTCGGATAGGATAGGTGAAGGTGAGGAGCCTGGCACAAGTAAGTGGAAGCAATGCCAGGGCTCGGCTAAGGGCCCCGTGGTCGCCAACCCACGCTCCAAAGTTCAGAGCCCCTGAGGCGCCTTTTAGTCGCCTCTTACGACAGGCAGGGGATACCGTGGGTGTTATTCTACCGCCCCCACCCACAGGGGGATAAAGATGGTAACCGGAAAGGGTATCTCGCAAGATGGCGTCAGTAAGGGCATCTAGACGTAAAACTACGAGGTCTAAGAATAGACCCCATCCAAGCTGAGAACAGGGGAGGGGATCTGGCAAGATGTTGTCGGGAAGGACATCTTGCCATAAAACTAGGGCCTTGTAAAAACAGTCTCCTCTAAGATGACGTCGGGGAGGCGATCTAGTAAGATGGCGTGTCTTATTTCAAAATTCTGCGCCTCACACCTGATAAAAGCAGGTAGTGTGTGGCTAAGTCCCGTCAAAATAATAGCTGTAAGGTTAGGGGCGTTCTCCTTTTGACCGCGACTCATTCTTGCTAAAAACACGTGGTGTATGATTAAGTCGCGTCAAGATGACAGCTGTGAGGTTAGGGACGTTTACTTTCTGAAACTTCCGCACCAAACAAGTGCACGTTGTTAGGATCTGTCAAGATAACATCAGTGAGGTTAGGGACGCCCACTTATTCAAATTCCGCACAAACCAAGCGCAAGTGTTTGGGATCTATCAAGATGACATCAGTGAGGTTAGGGACGCCCACTTATTCAAATGCCGCACAAACCAAGCGCAAGTGTTTGGGATCTATCAAGATGACATCAGTGAGGTTAGGGACGCCCACTTATTCAAATTCCGCACAAACCAAGCGCAAGTGTTTGGGATCTATCAAGAAGACATCAGTGAGGTTAGGGACGCCCACTTATTCAAATTCCGCACAAACCAAGCGCAAGTGTTTGGGATCTATCAAGATGACATCAGTGAGGTTAGGGACGCCCACTTATTCAAATTCCGCACAAACCAAGCGCAAGTGTTTGGGATCTATCAAGATGACATCAGTGAGGTTAGGGACGCCCACTTATTCAAATTCCGCACAAACCAAGCGCAAGTGTTTGGGATCTATCAAGATGACATCAGTGAGGTTAGGGACACCCCACTTATTCAAATTCCGCACAAAACAAGAGCAGGTGTTTGGGATCTATCAAGATATCAGTCAGGTTAGGGACGCCCCACTTATTCAAATTCCGCACAAAACAAGTGCAAGTGTTTGGGATCTATCAAGATATCAGTCAGGTTAGGGACGCCCACTTATTCAAATTCCACACAAAACAAGTGCACGTGGTTAGGACCTATCAAGGTTACAGCTGTGGGGTTAGCCACGTTCTCTTATTCAAATTCCGCGCCAAACAAGTGCCTTTTGTTTACGACGTGTCAAGGGAAGTCAGCCACGTTCTCTTATTCAAATTTCGCGCCAAACAAGTGCCTTTTGTTTACGACGTGTCAAAGGAAGTCAGCCACGTTGTCTTTTTCAAATTCCGGACCAAATCACGAGCACGTGGTCAAAAGTGAGGTTAGGACCTGTCAAGAAGGCAGCTTTCAAGGTGACAGCTGTCACAAGCACGTGGTCTTGTTTGTGACCGTGACGTCATGGGGTGAATGACCTCGTGGGAAAATGCTTATTCAGCTGGCATTGTTTTGGAACCCGTATTGCCCCACTACTTCCATAATTATAAGAAGTAGGTGTTCCTACTCTGACGAGATGACCGGTGACACTGGTAGTTAGTCTCTCTTCACAAGCCGCTGCTTCTCCACCATTTGAAGCAGCTTAAGTCATATTGGGCTATAATTATCCACAAGTTTTGGATCTTTACCTGGCTTGGGAAATGGTATCACAATTGTTTAAGCATTTGATTGTGAATTTTGTCCTGTCTAGGAGCTGAGTCCCTGTACAGCACGAGTGCACTCGGAAAACCAAGCACTAGAGGGGAAGGGCAGTGGTGTTTTAAGAGGTAACCTTGCTCTATATAACATTGATAAGAGAGAAAATAATGGAAGGGATCCGATAATTTTAAAATGAAGGTTTAGTAAAACAGGAGGAAAATGGCGTGAAAATGAAGCACTGTCTAGGCCTCGAGTGCTCTAATAGCGTCGGTGTCGGAAAAGTACAAGAGTTGACCAAGGGAGGTCGGATGAAAGTGAGGAGCTTCACACAAATATTTTGCAGCTAAGGCCTCAGTGGTCGGAAGTGACGCTCTATGGCGGCTACTCTCGTCATGTGATTGGGGGAGGAACCTTGACAAACAGAGAAGGTTAGACGAGCATGGGGAGGCCCTCACCGACGTCATGGTCTTGGTGAGTGGCGTGAGTAGACGAATGACCGTAATACAAAGACAATTTATTATTGGAATTCAGGAGGATAAATATGGACAAGTAGGCGTTCTTATGAAAATTGAAAACATTAAAGAAAAGACAAGTAAACTACGGGCAAGATCAATGGTAAATGAAATGAAATATTGCAGATTTCTTCACAGAATCTAAATATGTCCGATAAAACGTTAACAGAAAATCCAGTTGCCAGTCCACGAGCTTCAGTAATGGCGAACACCGCAGCTTTTCATCTGTTAAAATAGGAAAAATATTTATTTTTATGTGCTAAAATCCTTGAAATATTTGATAAAGCGTTTAAGATATTCTTATTTTATGTCATATAACCATTGAGACAAAAAGTATAAAGTGTTAAAATGTGGTGCTCCTGTGTATATTTATATGAGGGTAATGTAATGTAGCCGTGTTGAAACACCGGATCCCGTGAGATCTCCGAAGTTAAGCAACATGTGACCTTCAACAATAATACCGCAATCAAGAAGCTTTTTATTGACTAGCAAATATTGCTTGTGAATTTCCTTAAAATACTTATTTACTTATATTTCTTGTGTTTGCATCTGAAATAACATTATGTTTTTAAGCTTGGAGATGCACGATAGCAATAATGCACTTGATAAATTGTGTTCAAATATGCAATTACATAAAATCTGCTCGTAACCCTCTCTTATGTTCCAGACGAGGAGCAAGGCGGGCGGGAGAAGAAGAGGTGAGTCCATCTCCAATGATATTTGCATTGTAGTGAAGAGGCTTTGCACCTCGGATTGAATTCCTTTCTTCTCAATTGGATCATGTATACTCGAAGAACTGTACATGTTCTCGAGATGAAAAACGTGGTCTTTCTTAGATGAAAGCTGAAAGTATTCTTTTGGTCGGACCAAATGTCTTACCTTCACGCTACAGTATTCTACTTCGTGTTCCAGGAGCAAGAGGACCGACAGAACTGGAGGTGAAGATAGCTTGCGGGGTACGTATGACGTATTTCTTGTAGCGAATTCATTACTGGACTCTTGCAACTCCCCTCAAAATTATTAATTTTAATTGTAAACCGTACGACGGTGTATATGTCATTGCAATCGAAAAGACAAACAAGTCGGGTTCCACAATCGAACCAACCATTTCATTAGAAATACACTCCGAACAGCCACAAGATGATACATTAGCCGATGGTTCAATAGTTCAAAAAGAAATACTTCTCTGTGTTAGGCTTGGTCGTGAAACGCTTGGAAAACCATTGCTAAGTCATTTTATTTCTGAACCGTTAAGCCATATGAATTCTGCGAAGTCATTTTTTTTTTATGTATACAGTGACAAATATTTGTACAATAAATCTGCGTCCAAGCGACAAGCGGCCGCAAGGTATTCAAACATAAGGCTGCTTAATCGAAACCGACTTTCAACCTATCAGTTCGTGTTACGTACGTGTTGAAGAGATAAATTCGTGTGGCTATTTCTAGCCGAGTGCAGCCCTTTCAAGGCAGACCCTCCGATGAGGGTGGGCGGCATCTGCCATGTGTAGGTAACTGCGTGTCATTGTGGTGGAGGATAGTGTTATGTGTGGTGTGTGAGTTGCAGGGATGTTGGGGACAGCACAAACACCCAGCCCGCGGGCCATTGCAATTAACCAATGAAGGTTAAAATCCTCGACCCTGGCGGGAATCGAGCCCGGGACGCTCTGAACCGAAGGCCAGTACGCTGACCATTCAGCCAACGAGTCGGACGTTGAAGTGATGTCGAATACAGAACACAAATGGCCAACCAGACACCAGTGGGATCCGAACCCACAACCTCTCGATTTCGCGTCGGTTGCTCTACCAATTGAGCTATGGTGGGCTAGGCCATCTTTGTTCTGTTGGAAAGTATCTAAGCTACAGGTCTGGTGCAACTACCATCACACTGTAGAGTGCGTTTAAGTTGCCCGTTGAGGGCCAAGTCAATGAATATTGAATTTTCACGACCGCATTGTAATCGAAACCGATTTTCAACCTATTAGGTCGTGTTACGTACATTTAGTACGTGTTGAAGAGATGTCAAGTACAGAACAAAAATGGCCAACCAGACACCAGTGGGATCCGAATCCACAACCTCCCGATTTCGCGTCGGTTGCTGCTTGCTACTTGGGAATTGTGACTTCCACTAATTAACTTCCGTAAGAAATGAAATGAATTCTTTCACCAGAATTTGCGAGGAAGGTAATCTGACAGCAGACATACATTACGAGGGGCGGAAGACACTATTACAGATAATTTGACGTATAAAGTATGCACACATTAATATCAGAGCAGAAACAGCAGCTCTAATCCCGCTGGGCATCGGGATGAACTAACAATGGACGACATCATCTGTATGCTAGATTCCATCGCTGTTAGTGGCTGGCAAGTGGTGGCAACCCAATCGGAGTCAGGTCTGAAGAACGTGCTGGCCAAGGTGGTGGTGGTGATTATTGTTTTAAGAGGAAGTACAACTAGGCAACCATCCTCTATATAACACTAATCAGAGAGAAAAATGGAAGGGGCCCGACACTTCGAAAAATGAAGGTATCGGCCAAAGAAAGACAAGAGCCACGAAGGGCGTGAAAATGAAAGACTCCCTAGCCCTCGCAAACCTAATAGCGTCGGGGTCGGAAAAGAACAAGAGTTGACCAAGGGGGGTCGGATAGGATAGATGAAAGTGAGGAGCCTGGCACAAGTAAGTGGAAACAATGTCAGGACTCAGCTGAGGTGCTGGCCAAGGCAACATGTAGCGTCACAAATGAACGGTTATGCGAACAAGAGGTGACATACCGGCCCGGCAAGTGCTGTACGCATGACATGACGCCGCTGCTACCGTGGTACTGTCCCGCAAGTGGCCGGATGCCGCTGACCCAACGAAAGATCCTGTCGCGCTCAAATTCCGACGCGTTGTACGAGGCATAACACCTCCTTTACACAATACCACTTCCTGCTGAGAAACTCTGGCATTACTAAGGAACTTGCTCACATTTCGGAACACACCTTGAACTTTGTGTCAGGCGTATTAACGGAAAACGAGTACAAACTTATTTGAAAACAAGCGCTTCCAGTTAGAGTGACGTAATCTGTTTAGTGCTGCTCCAAGTGCGACAATGATCGTACGTCGATTTTAAAAAGCCGATTACTTCGCTGGGGATTATTGAAGATTTCACAGTCAATTTGTGCTGGGCAGAGAACTCAATTTTCATCATGGAAGACTGTGGGAAGTTCGGATGTGACTCCGGATGCTTCGTAGGACAAGGATGAGATAATCCTCGTTAAAATAAATCCTTTCAATTTTCATTCTCTTATCTTCGAGGTGGTGGTGGTGATTATTGTTGTAAGAGGAAGTACAACTTGGCAACCATGCTCTATATAACACTAATCAGAGGGAAAATATGGAAGGGATCCGAGGTGGTGGTGGTGGTGATTATTGTTTTAAGAGGAAGTACAGCTAGGCAACCATCCTCTATATAACACTAATCAGAGGGGAAAAATGGAAGGGGTCCGACACTTCGAAAAATGAAGGTATCGGCCAAAGGAGGACAAGGGCCACGAAGGGCGTGAAAATGAAAGACTCCCTAGCCCTTGCAAACCTAATAGCGTCGGGGTCTGAAAAGAACAAGAGTTGACCAAGAGAGGTCGGATAGTATAGATGAAAGCGAGGAGCCTGGCACAAGTAAGTGGAAGCAATGCCAGGACTCAGCTTAGGGCCTCGTGGTCGCCAACCCACGCTCCAAAGTTCAGAGCCCCTGAGGCCTCTTATCTTCCATCTCGTTTTTATTCTGTGTGTCATCTTAGTTGCGTCTGTGTATTTATAATGTGATTCTTACGACTTATGCTCTGTTTCTGCGGTAGATTCTGCATGTATTATAATTATTTAGAATGGGTTCCTGAGTTCTTCACTCATGTAGAATCATTTTAAAAATTCCCGCAGAAAATTACTCTATGGAGAAAATAGATAAGTGGACTAAAAGGGGACCCAAGCCTCGTCGCTGCTCTTCAAGCAACACTGGATATGAGTGCTGACTGTTTGCAGGAGATGGTTCGTGCTACAGTGTTTCTTACTGTCAGCAATTCGTTTTGATTCCCCGAACACGAGGGATCAGCGCGTACGTCTGCCATACCCGAAATTTTTATATTTCCATAAAACAATGCGCTGACATGCACTGAATTTATCACTGTGATGAGATGCCTGTAGGTTTTCATGACAGATGTTCCTTTAGACAGTACTGTATATTAAGAGCAAGCCACGAAAATATGGCATCAAAATTATGTGCCTTTGCGATGCCAAAAGTCTCTATTTACCAAATGCTTTTGTGTGCAGTGGCAAGGAAGGAAAGAGCCCGAATCCTGAAGAGGTATCCGTACCCATTCGTACTGTGCTCAAACTAGTGCGTTCCATTATGCACACATAACAGGCGACAACATGTTTTCCTCTGTAGAAGTGGTCGACAAATTTCTACAAAATGGTCTTACATACGTCGGCACAAGGACGAAATTCCACCCCAGTTTTTGGCACAGAAGGAAAGAATGAATTCACTAGAGATAAAACTATTGCGGTGACCTTGATCGCTTGACCCAGTTCTCTCTCGTCCGCTGCGGAACGGCACGGTAATCAGCTGGTGCTTGCTCACGCGTACACCTGTATTGCATTACGAAAATTAAACCAACCTCTCTAAATCCAATAAAATACCATTTGGACGGGTATATAAATCCCCGTTGGTTGATTTATGATTTAACTGGAAGGTTAAATCATAACAGCTTGGTTTTCCTCTCAAAATGTACACTCATCTTCTCACATTAGGTGTTCACACGTCGTACGCTGATTACTCTACCTTCTTCATCACCTTGTTCTCTAGGTCGATTCCTAGTAGCGCTTCAGGGTTGTGAGAGCCATGTGTCCACCTGAACAATTTCAAATCTGTTCTCTTGTTCACTTCATGCCAATACGTCGGTCTTCTCTGCAATTAAAAATAACGTTTTTTCTTCTCACTCCCTGACTCATTTTGGATTTGCGGGCTTTCTCCTCCTCTTCTTTCTGCTTTCTTCTTTCTTCCTGGAAAGCAAGTGATTCCGCGCCCGTCACATCAGGATCCGTATTCTGATTTAGGATGGCTCGTCTCCATCTTTCTCGTTCTTCTGCTTTCCTTCTCAATTCCTTGTTCCTTGTTCTCTTCATCGTTTTCTTGATCCGTCCCCCTTGGTTGAATGAGACGATAATAGTTCCTCCAGTTCTCGACGGAATATCCCGTTCTTCGAGAATTTCGGTCGAAATAGCGACCCCTTCCTCTTTTTCTTGCCGAATATGGCTGGTATCCACGGAAGTTCCTCGGTACTCTCCGTTCGTCCCTTGTTTAATTCCTTTCTTGTCTTCCTTGGTCTGGACTTCCTTATTTTTCTGCGGAATGACCGTTCTTTCCTTTTCGACGTATGCCGCGTGAACTTCGTGACTTAAAGCTCGAGAACTTCGGGCATGATCTTTGGATGTCATATCCAGCGTTTCAATGCCTTTTCAAGTTCGATAGCTGTCCGAATATTTGACGCAATCAGTATTCTCTGGACGTCTGGAGGTAACACGACATAATTCCTTCTCTGGGAGTGGATCATCTAGCTCTCGGATCTTCCGAAGCTGATTCGAGAAAAACTCTGAGGATTTCGTCGGCAGAGACGATGCATATTTTCTAACGTACCACTCTGTCTTCAAATTATGTTGAATATCAGAATTCCAATACTTATCCAGAAATGCGGCTTTAAATCCGTCAAAATCTTCAAAACTATACCGGTATATAAGAGAGGAACGACCTGCCTGCAGTTAGTGAGAGTTAGACTGAGTGAGTGTGTGAGTGAGCGAGAGCGAGATTGAGTTCGCTGGTGTGAGTCAGCGAAGAGCGCAGTCAGTGATAGCCTGGGCTGAGATGTCAGCCTGATGGAGTATCTTCCTGTTGGAGCTGAGGACTCGTTCCTGTTTCCCTGATGTCGTGTGTGTTCGTGTCCCTTGAGGCCGGCTGCTGGAGGAGAACCTGGAGTGTTCTGGAGCAGCGCGAAGGGAACACTGGGTGCGGACGTATGCGGACTGCGAACGGGGTTCGACGGATTGAGTGAACACCAGATACTATCCCTACCTGCGAGACTGACCTGTAGGCTGTGGACCGTGACAGCGCTAACGAGTGTGATTGAGTGGCTGAGAGATCGTATGGCCTCAGCTACCGTGTGGAGACATTTCAATTTGACGCCATCTGGCTGTCTGCTCGTCAATTTCGACGTTCCGTTTTACTGTAGGCCCACTAGATGGCAGACCGAGTAAACCGAAACTCTCTTGGGCGTCTATGGCTGAGATTTAATGAATTTTGTCGGGTGAACACCAAATGTGTCAGCAGAGATCTTTTACATGCCGACATCGTACGACATGGAGTGTCGAATGGACTTTTTTCACCCTTCAAAAATCCGACTGGTGGTGGTGGTGGTGATTATTGTTTTAAGAGGAAGTACAACTAGGCAACCATCCTCTATATAACACTAATCAGAGGGAAAAATGGAAGGGGTCCGACACTTCGAAAAATGAAGATATCGGCCAAAGGAAGTCAAGGGCCACGAAGGGCGTGAAAGTGAAGGACTCCCTAGCCCTCGCAAACCTAATAGCGTCGGGATCGTAAAAGAACAAGAGTTGACCAAGAGAGGTCGGATAGGATAGATGAAAGTGAGGAGCCTGGCACAAGTAAGTGGAAGCAATGCCAGGACTCAGCTAAGGGCCCCGTGGTTGCCAACCCACGCTCCAAAGTTCAGAGTCCCTGGAGCCCCTTTTAGTCGCCTCTTACGACAGGCAGGGGATACCGTGGGTGTTATTCTACCGCCCCCACCCACAGGGGGGCAAAAATCCGACTACCTCTGCTGGGTTTGAACCCGCTATCTTGGGGTCCGGGGCCGACACTCTACCACTGTAAATAATCGATGACTCTATGTGTATTAGTGTTGGCTACTGAATGCATGATTCGAAGCAGTGTATCGATTCATTCAAGTGTCCGAGTGAATCGATTCACAGGAACGGCGAGCTCATGGCACACGATTCAGCTTACTCCCAGTGGACAGTGCTGAGTGGCGCACTCACTGAACGTTGACGGGGAGCCGAGCTTCCACTGCAGCGAGACAGTGAATCATGGCACATCGAAAGAATCGTGAACGAGCGCGGCTCAGTGAGACACATGATACACACGGCTCCTTATCGGTTCACTGGACACGCGGAGAGCCGAGCTTCCGCTGCAGCGAGACAGTGAATCATGGCACATCGAAAGAATCGTGAACGAGCGCGGATCAGTGAAACACATGATACACACGGCTCCTTATCGGCTCACTGGACACTGGTGGAGAGTCGAGCTTCCGCTGCAGAGAGACATACAGTGAGCCATTGCACACCGAAAGAATCGTGAACGAGCCGGCTCAGTGAGACACAAGATACACACGGCTCCTTATCGGCTCACTGCAGCGAGACATACAGTGAGCCATGCTACACTGAAAGAATCGTATGCTATAATGGACTCTCGAGCTCAGCTCATTTGAAAATAATACCCATTTGTATTCACTGTGCTCTCCTTACAGGGAGGTTTAAATAATAGATGGATTTATTTGCAGTGTGAAAAAGGTATTCACAACATAATTCTGAAGTAGCTAGTAAGTAGGTAGGCTATTAGGTTACACTATTTATTAGTTTAATGAATCTTAGTATTATAACTTAGTTGACATTTGACAATTAAACTCGACTCTAGCCTGCCCTATGACTATGATTCATGCTCATGACCACTCAAAAGTACCTGTTTTATATTGGGAAGAACGGCTCAGTATTCTCTCAGTTCATATGTCACATCGTTGCACAAGACTTCAATCAAATGTGGACAGACGCAATAACATGTTGAATCAGAAAACCAGCGGGCTACTGTACATCTCGGGTAGCCTATACAAAATATGACGATTAAAAAACCCTCAGCTGATAGAAAAATACATATTTTCAAAAATGACTGAGCGAGTTGTACGGTTAGTATCGCGTGGCTATGCGCTTGCATTCGGGGGATGGTGGGTTCGAATCCCACCGTCGGCAGCCGTTAAGATGGTTTCCCGTAGTTCCCCAATTTTCACACCAGGAAATGCTGGGACTGTACCTTAATTCAGGCCATGCCTGCTACCTTCCTAATCCTAACCTTTCCCACCCTGCGTCGCCGGAAACCTTCGATGTATTAGAGTAACTAGCATTTTTTCTAAGAAAGGAGTTCATAGTATGAAGACCAGATGGCAGCTGCGAGCACTAAATGCTGTTGCTGCTCTCTTACCAGCACATACTACACAGATGCAGTAGGAGGTGGTGGTGGTGATTATTGTTTTAAGAGGAAGTACAACTGGGCAACCATCCTCTATATAACACTAATCAGAGAGAAAAAATGGAAGGGATCCGACACTTCGAAAGATGAAGATATCGGCCAAAGGAAGACAAGGGCCACGAAGGGCGTGAAAATGAAAGACTCCCTAGCCCTCGCAAACCTAATAGCGTCGGGTGGTGGTGGTGGTGGTGATTATTGTTTTAAGAGGAAGTACAACTGGGCAACCATCCTCTATATAACACTAATCAGAGGGAAAAATGGAAGGGATCCGACACTTCGAAAAATGAAGATGTCGGCCAAAGGAAGACAAGGGCCACGAAGGGCGTGAAAATGAAAGACTCCCTAGCCCTCGCAAAACTAATAGCGTCGGGGACGGAAAAGAACAAGAGTTGACGAAGGGGGGTCGGATAGGATAGATGAAAGTGAGGAGCCTGGCACAAGTAAGTGGAAACAATGTCAGGACTCAGCTGAGGGCCCCGTGGTCGAAAACCCACGCTCCAAAGTTTAGAGCCCCTGGGGCCTATGTAGTGAAACTAACTTTATTTATTCTCCTGTTGTTTTAGAGTTGGACCTAGGGCGGCCGGGTCCATCTAGGCCCAGAAAAAGGAAAATAAGCGGGGAAGAGAAAAAGGCAGATGAAAACTATCGCCAATTTAAGAGGAAAAGGTGGGAGGAAGACGAAGATGTCTATGAAGATTTTACGGACGATGACAATCCCCGTGGATATGAGAAGAAAGATGAGCTTTCCGATGGAGAACAGGAAAATGAAGAGAGGGATGATGCATCTCAAAGTGGAGAAGTTGAAAAGGATGCCCTCTTTACCAGGTAAATATTGAGCTATTACCTCATTTTTCTAACAATGGCACACGACTCAGCTTTCTGAGAGTAGCACATTGTCCCGTGTTCTATCAGCGCAACAAAAGTAGCATTTACCTGAATCACTTAATTTTGCTGTTTTCTTAGATTTTATGTCGGATAACGCTCACTTAAGTAGTGGATCAGTGGGGTACCCACTCCAGCTCGTCAGCACTTCTTCTGCTGAGTCAGCACCAGAGATCATTGACCCCTAGTATAGTAGTATGGCTAAGCTGACTTGCAGATTTTGCATAAGAGAGCAAGCCTAACCTCAAAGTCGCCATCTTGATGGGTCTAACTACACTTTAACCGCTAATTGCCCTTCCCGAAGCTTAAGAGTGCAAGCCTAACCTCATGGAGTGGCCTAACTTTAGTTGTACGGGTATATGCCCTTCCCGGCGTGGACAGTCGTTATCTTGGAGGGGCTTAACATTAACTTGCACAAGCGCCCTTAGGTCGTCCCCTTAAATCCTGTCTCCTCTACACCAGCTTCATAAGAGTCTATGTGTAGCCGCCATCTTGGGCAGTAACCTCAAGGCCAGCTTTCTTGATAAGAGCTTGTGTATAGCCGCCATCTTGCGCAAGCTCCCCTAGGGAGTCTCTTAAGAGCTTATGCACAGCCGCCATCTTGCACAGTAACCTCTGACCTAGGCTCTAGGTGTTAGTCTCATAAGAGCCTGTGTATACCCACCATCTTGTGCAATCGCCCATAGCCGGCACCTTTCTCCATATGAAGCTATGTATAGCGGCAATATTGTACAGTCACCCATAGCCGGCATCTTTCTTCATATGAAGCCATGTATAGCAGCCATCTTGTGCAATCGCCCATAGCCGGCATCTTTCTCCATATGAACCTGTGCATAGCGGCCATCTTGTACAATCGCCCATAGCCGGCATCTTTCTCCATAAGAAGCCGTGTATATCAGCCATCTTGTGCAATCGCCCATAGCCGGCATCTTTCTCCATATGAAGCCATGTATAGCCGCCATCTTGTACAATCGCCCATAGCCGGCATCTTTCTCCATATGAAGCCGTGCATAGCGGCCATCGTGTACAATCGCCCATAGCTGGCACCTTTCTCCATATGAAGCCATGTATAGCGGCCATCTTGTACAATCGCCCATAGCCGGCATCTTTCTCCATATGAAGCCATGTATAGCAGCCATCTTGTACAATCGCCCATAGAAGGCACCTTTCTCCATGTGAAGCCGTGCATAGCGGCCATCTTGTACAGTCACCCATAGCCGGCACCTTTCTCCATATGAAGCCATGTATAGCAGCCATCTTGTACAATCGCCCATAGCCTGCACCTTTCTCCATATGAAGCCATGTATAGCAGCCATCTTGTACAATCGCCCATAGCCGGCATCTTTCTCCATATGAAGCCATGTATAGCAGCCATCTTGTGCAATCGCCCATAGCCGGCACCTTTCTCCATATGAAGCCATGTATAGCAGCCATCTTGTACAGTCACCCTTAGCCGGCATCTTTCTCCATATGAAGCCATGTATAGCGGCCATCTTGTACAATCGCCCATAGCCGGCATCTTTCTCCATATGAAGCCGTGCATAGCGGCCATCTTGTGCAATCGCCCATAGCCGGCATCTTTCTCCATATGAAGCCGTGCATAGCGGCCATCTTGTGCAATCGCCCATAGCCGGCATCTTTCTCCATATGAAGCCGTGCATAGCGGCCATCTTGTGCAATCGCCCATAGCCGGCATCTTTCTCCATATGAAGCCGTGCATAGCGGCCATCTTGTACAATCGCCCATAGCCGGCATCTTTCTCCATAAGAGCCTATGTATAGCCGCCATCGTGTTTCTGGACTTGATCTCCTAGAATGCTGGTCTGTGATATTGTTACACAACTTCTCTTGGTCTCAATTTGCTTTCCTATTAGGGAATTTCAATTTGCTTACATTGGAAATTTCTACTTTCTTTTTCAGGAGGCGCTTTGTTGGAGGGTTGGATTTAGTGATAATTTTAGTAATGTTAATATTGATATTTATTTATTTTTTATTCTAGCGGCTAATCTGATGTACTTGATGATTATTATCAAAATTATTAAATGTTTGTTCTCTGTAGTGTGGTCTCATTCTTACGCACGCAGCTGCTCCTGTGTGCCTGTGTCGCACTCGGACACTCTAAATCTCATTTATATTTGAAGTGGTTATAAGTGCACCACCATGTCACATACTTCAAGCTGCGACCAGGAAACTTCAATCAAGTAAATATACCGGCGGCGTTAGGTGCAGTGAACGCAAACCCGGCAGACGGTGGAAGAAAGTCCATACATCACTCCCTGTAAAAGATCTCTGGTGACACATTATCTCTTTACTTGACGAAATTCGTTAAAAATTTAGCCAAAGACTTCACTCTTCCAGAATAAAACGGAACGTCGGAATTGACGAGCAGACAGCCAGATGGCACACGGCAGCTGAGGTCATGTTATTATTACTGTACCGGAGGTACACCCTCCCCGTGCATTTAGTCCTAGCGCCTTGTAGAAGGCCATCGAGATCAGGAAATCTGGATGTCATTTTGGAATTAGTTTGAAGTGTTGGCAACAGATGTCACTGCTATCAATTTATGTTGCACCCTCTGGGTGAAGATGAATTATTAATTTTGAAAGTAATTTTGTATGTGAAGGTTTCCTGAACTGAATTGTTTATTGATTACTTTTAATATTCGAAAGTTATCAACATTTTTATCTCTTCCCGCCAACTTTGTTTTTCTACTAATAAGAAATTTTGTAACTTTATTGTTTTCACAAATGTTAAAATTATGATATATATTTCATTACTGAATGAAAATTAGGGTTGTGTCAGGGCCTTGGCGCAGAGTTTTTGGAAACATCCCCTCCGCTATAAAAGCTGCCACATTTTGGGCATGTTGTCCTTGTGATCGCTCCAGTCTAGGGGGATCTTCGGGAGGTCCAACATCTCGAGGTAATGGCAGATTAAGCTAGCTCGAGAGGAACGTTTCACATGTTAGTATCTCAAATGTAGATCTCAAACAAAGTCTAAAGAACTTAGGGAATAACGAGTGTGGAACCCTCTAGTGACACTGATTTTGTAAGCTTTAAAATCTATCCAGTATTTTCTGTAACTTAGTCTAGTCACCTCCATAGTGTGACGTCGGCCCATAAGGGTTTAAATATACCTTTCGATGAGTGCAAGTGTTCGCTTCCTATCATCCAGTAACTTTAACATTTTTAAATAAGGCCACGTAGAATGCGTACTTGTTGCCGCTGTTAAAATCAACCTTATTCATTTCATTGTAAGGCAAATCAGAATGTTAACCCGACAAGCCAGTGAATGTTGTTTGATTTTATAAAATGTTGGTTGTGCGTTTGATAGGCCTGAAAAGTGTAAATTTGTAGAGCATTGAGGCTCTTCCGTTCCCTGAGATGGTGGTGATTATTGTTTTAAGAGGAAGTACAACTAGGCAACCATCCTCTATATAACACTAATCAGAGGGAAAATATGGAAGGGGTCCGACACTTCGAAAAATGAAGACATCGGCCAAAGGAAGACAAGGGCCACGAAGGGCGTGGAAATGACAGACTCCCTAGCCCTCGCAAACCTAATAGCGTCGGGGTCGGAAAAGAACCAGAGTTAACCAAAAGAGGTCGGAAAGGATAGATGAAAGTGAGGAGCCTGGCACAAGTAAGTGGAAGCAATCCCAGAACTCAGCTGCGGGCCCCGTGGTCGCCAACCCACGCTCCAAAGTTCAGAGCCCTTGGAGCCCCTTTTAGTCGCCTCTTACGACAGACAGGGGATACCGTGGGTGTTATTCAACCACCCCCACCCACAGGGGGACCAAAGGAAGACAAGGGCCACGAAGGGCGTGGAAATGAAAAACTCCCTAGCCCTCGCAAACCTAATAGCATCGGGGTCGGAAAAGAACAAGAGTTGACCAAGAGAGGTCGGGTAGGATAGATGAAAGTGAGGAGCCTGGCACAAGTAAGTGGAAGAAATGCCACGACTCCGCTGAGGACCCCGTGGTTGCCAACCCACACTCCAAAGTTCAGAGCCCGTGGGGCCCCTTTTAGTCGCCTCTTACGACAGGCAGGCGATACCGTGTGCGTTATTCTACCGCCCCCACCCACAGGGGGATTCGTCTCGTTGACTGTTGAATGAAAGGAGCAGTAGTGCTCAAGTGGGAGCTGCAAGCTCATATTGTTAAATTATTGTTATCTCATTACTCCAGACCACTCTAAAATTGTACCTCAAGCTTACGAAATAATTTTTGTACCTGATCTGTTATTTGCTTAGCAAAGTGTAAAGTTTAAAATTTGAGAAGAACCAAAAATATAAGGAAGCAATTTACCTCAAATTTAAAGTTTTAAATTAATTTTCTGACTTTTCTATATTCAGCCATTCATGCCTGCACCTCCTTTCACGCCTGTAAACCACAATATTTCCCTAACAATTAGAATTAAAAATATTATTATTACTGTTCGGAGTTACCCGTGGAGCAGAAGAGGTGAAAGAATGTGCCGGGATGAATGGGTCTAACTACAATATCAAGAAAAGAATTTGAAACTTAAAACTGAAGTTTACATTTTAGAAAAACAACAATCTTAACAACTTTTCACTTAGTGAGATAACAATGATATTTCAGGTCCAAAATGGCAATTAGAAAAAGGACTTAGAAAAATCCAAGATTTCAGAACTTTAACACTCTTGGGCTTAAAGGTGGTGGTGATTATTGTTTTAAGAGGAAGTACAACTAGGCAACCATCCTCTATCTAACACTAATCAGAGAGAAAAAATGGAAGGGATCCGACACTTCGAAAAATGAAGATATCGGTCAAAGAAAGACAAGGGCCACGAAGGGCGTGAAAATGAAAGACTCCCTAGCCCTCGCAAACCTAATAGCGTCGGGGTCGGAAAAGAACAAGAGTTGACCAAGGGAGGTCGGATAGGATAGATGAAAGTGAGGAGCCTGGCACAAGTAAGTGGAAGCAATGCCAGGACTCAGCTGAGGGCCCCGTAGTCGCCAACCCACGCTCCAAAGTTCAGAGCCCCTGGGGCTCTTGGGCTTAAAGCCCCTAGTTTTACAATTTTTTAGCTCGCAGCTCAAATTTTACAGACGAGCATAAATTTGTTCAAAGGGCAGAAATCCCCTAAATTCATGGAGCACTTGCTCCCAAAATACAACATCTAGCCTTCAAGAGGCATAGAGTAATCTTACTTTGAAAAAGAGCTAACAGGCTCTCAGTTTTCCAAGCATATTCAAGGCAACATCAACTTACAAATTCTGGCCTCTGAAGGCACCACTTACAAAAGGAAAATAATTATAGGGGATATTTGATACCCAACATACTGGGCCTTCATGTAAAAGGAAAAACGGTTAAATAAATGGCCCGAACACAAAATGAATGGAGGCGAATGATTGCACTCCTAAATATGAACACTTAAAACCTAAAGGGCACTAGGCCGATGATGGTGGTGGTGGTGGTGATTATTGTTTTAAGAAGAAGTACAACTAGGCAACCATCCTCTATATAACACTAATCAGAGGGGAAAATGGAAAGGATCCGACACTTCGAAAAATGAAGATATCGGCCATAGGAAGACAAGGGCCACGAAGGGCGTGAAAAGGAAAGACTCCCTAGCCCTCGCAAACCTAATAGCGTCGGGGTCGGAAAAGAACAAGAGTTGACCAAGTGAGGTCGGATAGGATAGATGAAAGTGAGGAGCCTGGCACAAGTAAGTGGAAGCAATGCCAGGACTCAGCTGAGGGCCCCGTGGTCGCCAACCCACGCTCCAAAGTTCAGAGCCCCTGGGGCCTCTTTTAGTCGCCTCTTACGACAGGCAGAGGATACCGTGGGTGTTATTCTACCGCCCCCACCCACAGGGGGACTAGGCCGATGAAACAGGGGCTATTCCCAAACTATGTAGGTGAATCGTATAAGAATACATTAAGTCATTACGGAAAGGAAGAAAACCAGTAAAAAAAACGTAATCACCACAAGACAATATGAAGGGGAGCTCGAGAGGGTACATCACTCTCTATCCCCGATTTACAGTTAAAGATTTTATGAACTTATTACATATGCCGGCAGAAGTTACATTTACAGAAAAGTAGGTTACATAGGTTTTGATTCGGACCTTTCCCTGGGGTTAAACTGCGGAGCTAGCAAGAAAGAATGAAAGAAAGATGTGTTGTGGCCATTACCTTATAGAAGCTCTAGCACCTGACGAAGAGGCTTCTCACCTCCTGCTTGACACACACACTCAGTAACGTGACGATCAACTGGCCAAGAGACGTGAAAATCCGCAGTTTATAAACCCTCGGGGAAAGTTCGGGATCATTCCAGATTAAACTAGCCACACCCTCTCACGTTTATTGGGTACTTTAAAAGTTACACTCAAAATCGAAGAAGACTGTGATTGGTAGAAAATCAATTAGAGGAATTAGGGATTGCCTAGATTCAAAAGAGGCGGAAAGAAAAGATAAATATTGCCAACCCAAAAATAAATGAACATCAATTAGTAAAAGAACTTATGAATACTAGTAAAAAAAACTTATGAATACAAACGTTCTTTAAATCAAAAGTTCTTTCACTTCGCACCAAGGTGCATGATCATAGTTTTTTGTAGTGACATCTATGGAAGAAAGACCAAACTTCCTGATGAATGGCAAACAGAACAGGTAGAAATATAGTCAGTTCAGGAAACTTCACAATAAAAAAATTACATCATATTTCTGTGGTGACATCTTCTGAGTAAATTTATAAGTTGGTCTAGTTTCAATTTCACGGTTTCTCCAGTAGAGGAGTTCTTTTAGGCGCTAGATTTAAATGCGCGGCGTTGGGGTGTACCTCCCGGTACAGACCTCCCCGCCCCCAAAAGTCTTTCCTATAAGTGACACTGAAGAATTTTGAATTTCTTTTTTTGAAGTGGATAGCTTTAGAGTGTCTTTGTTGTAGCAGAATGTGAAATACATGTTGATAAATTTGACGGCAAGTTCTGCCGCCGCTGCCGATATCTAGTTGAGGTCACCCGGATCCCTCCTGTACCCTCAGATACACCTCTCCCGCTACTATGAGAGGGGTAGTCGTGGTGATGGACGCCGCAAATTATAAATATATATCCAGACCCCAGGTGAGTTGGCGGCAGGGGCGCCGCACTTCAGCTTTTGCCGGGTGATGGACTCCGGCGCGCCGTGCACAAGGATTCTTCACGGGAGTGGAGTGGGCCCGTTCCCCACTTGTGTGGTAGTACGGCGGCGAATGGCTGAGGGGCACTGAAACAGTAAGATCTCGGTGACAGAAAAGTGTTGCTGGTTTAGAAGTGGTGGTGATTTTTGTTTTAAGAGGAAGTACAACGAGGTAATCATCCTCTCTGACACCAATAAGGGGAAACGAATTTTAAAAATGTAAAACTAAATTATTTATCAACAAAGGAATTTGGAATCGCAGTACAAACTAAAACGAAAAACAATCATAGAATTAGGCCAAAAGGATTACTAACGTATCAAAAAGGAACGTGCGTTCCCTGAATAACAGTACACTTGTAATTTATATACCACTGATAAGTCCACTGTCGCACATAACGCGCATGACGAGATCAGCAGTAGTCGCGTCATCGGCTAGTATGCGTTCGAGTGTTTCCTGCAGGCCGAGGCTCCGTCTTAGGCCAGAGAGATCGGCGCACTCTGTGAGGATGTGGGCCACGGTGAAGTCGGCACCAAAAGAACACACTGGGGCTCTTCCCTCTTTAGGAGATAAGAGTGCGTGGATCGTAAATGACTTATCCTCAGCCTGCATAGTAGTATGGCCTCTCTCCGTGAAGGTCGGAAAGAGGACCGCCACACGGTAGTTGTCTTCTTAATTGCTCTCAGCTTGTTGGGAGTTCGGATATCTAGCCACTCCGATTCCCAGGACGCCAAGATGGTTCGATGCAGCTGAGAACAAATATCCTTAGCAGGTAGATTGACTGGTCTTGGATGTAAAAGTACAGCTTCCTTTGCTGCTTCATCCGCAAGTTCGTTTCCCGCAATCCCAACGTGGCTTGGAAGCCACGCGAAAGTGATTCTGGTGCCAGCATCCCTTAACCTGGCTAGAAGGTCATGTATCTGCCGCACCAGTGGGTGTTGCGAGATGGTGGTGATGATTATTGTTTTAAGAGGAAGTACAACTAGGCAACCATCCTCTATATAACACTAATCAGACGGGAAAATGGAAGGGATCCGACACTTCGAAAAATGAAGATATCGGCCAAAGGAAGACAAGGGCCACGAAGGGCGTGAAGATGAAAGACTCCCTAGCCCTCGCAAACCTAATAGCGTCGGAGTCGGAAAAGAACAAGAGTTGACCAAGAGAGGTCGGATAGGAGAGATGAAAGTGAGGAGCCTGACACAAGTAAGTGGAAGCAATGCCAGGACTCAGCTGAGGGCCCCGTGGTCGCCAACCCACGCTCCAAAGTTCAGAGCCCCTGAGGCCCCTTTTAGTCGCCTCTTACGACAGGCAGGGGATACCGTGGGTGTTATTCTACCTCCCCCACCCACAGGGGGAGGTGTTGCGAGAAACAGGTTTCAATAGACTGCAGAGAGCTTAACGAATCGGTACATATAAGAAAGTGGCTTCTTTCGTCACTTAATGCAAACTGCAGAGCCTCTAAGGTGGCGTAAAGCTCTGCAGTATACACGCTACATGCTTTAGGGAGCGAGATCTTCGTACTCACATCATCAATGACGAAAGAGCAACCAACATTATCTCCGATTTTGGAACCGTCCGTGAAGATAAGTCACGCAGCCGGATATTGGTGAACGAAGTCCTGGAAATACCTCCGATAAACGGAGGAATCTGTGTTCACCTTGGGTCCACGCAGCAGATCTAGACGTATATCCGGTCGCGGAACCAACCACGGAGGTACCTCGCTAAGAGTTCGTTCAAGACAACCACCGATATCAATATTCAAATCATGACACAAGCTATCAATCCGAAACCCAACCGGCCGTGTGGCATTCGGCCGGTCTTGGTACCGTTGGTGGTATTGAGTGCGATAGATGCATTGATAGTTTGGATGTAGCGGCATTTCACGAATTTTGGCAGCGTACGTTAGGAGTAACTGCTGCCTCCTTATCCGTAAAGGTGGAACTCCCGCTTCAGAGAGCAGGCTGGGAATGGGGCTAGTACGGAAAGCACCCGTTGCCAGCCTTACTCCACTATGGTGAATACTGTCTAAAAGGCTCAGCGTAGATTTTGATGCTGAGCCATAAGTCGCACTTCCATAGTCAATCCGGGAGAGGACCGTAGCCGTGTAAAATCGCAGCAGTACCGCACGGTCAGCCCCCCACGAAGTGCCGCTGAGAAACTTAAGCATGTTAAGTCTCTTCATGCAGGCAACCTTTAACTGACGGATGTGGGGCTGCCACGTAAGTCTCTTATCAAAATGGAGACCCAGGAATTTGCAGGTGTCAACCACTGGTAAGACACTGTTTCGCAAGCGGAGCTCTGGTTCGGGATGCACAGGCCGACGTCGACAGAAGTGTAGAACAGAGGTTTTCTCTGCTGAAAATCGAAAACCGTGTTGCAGGGCCCATCTGTCGACTCGGTTAATAGCTTGCTGAAGCTGTCTCTCAGCAAACGCCACCCTTCCGGAGCTGTAATGTAGAGCTAAGTCGTCTACATACAGCGAAGGAACGACTGCGGGCCCAGCAGCGGCAACTATGCCGTTGATGGCGATTGCGAACAGCGTGACACTCAGTACCGATCCGTGATGGTGGTGGTGGTGGTGGTGATTATTGTTTTAAGAGGAAGTACAACTAGGCAACCATCCTCTATATAACACTAATCAGAGAGAAAAATGGAAGGGGTCCGACATTTCGAAAAATGAAGATATCGGCCAAAGGAAGGCAAGGGCCACGAAGGGCGTGAAAATGAAAGACTCCCTAGCCCTCGCAAACCTAACAGCATCGGGGTCGGAAAAGAACAAGAGTTGACCAAGTGAGGTCGGATAGGATAGATGAAAGAGGGGAGCCTGGCACAAGTAAGTGGAAGCAATGCCAAGACTCAGCTGAGAGCCCCGTGGACGCCAACCCACGCTCCAAAGTTTAGAGCCCCTGAGGCCCCTTTTAGTCGCCTCTTACGACAGGCAGGGGATACCGTGTGTGTTATTCTACTGCCCCCACCCACAGGGGGTTACCGATCCCTGAGATACTCCATTTTCCTGAACGTAATATTGAGAAAAAGCATTCCCAACACGGACTCGAAAGAGACGGAGGGACATGAAGTTCTCAATAAACGTTGGCAAATTTCCCCGAAATCCCCACTGGTGTAGTGTGGAGAGAATTCCATATCGCCAGGTAGTGTCGTAAGCTTTCTCCAGGTCAAAAAACACGGCGACTAGGTGTTCCTTCCGGAGAAAGGCCTCCTGAATGGCGCTCTCCAGTCTGACCAGGTGAACAGTGGCAGACCGATGAGAGCGAAAACAACACTGCTAGTTAGACAAGAGACCCTCCTTTTCCATGGGCCACACAAGACGCCGGTTAACTATCCTTTCAAATAGCTTACAGAGGCCATTTGTAAGGCATATTGGCCTATAACTATCCAGAAGTTGTGGATCTTTACCTGGCTTGGGAATTGGTATTACAATTCCCTCATGCCATTGAGATGGAAACACTCCCTCACTCCATATTCTGTTGAATAGGGTGAGGATATCCTTGAGACATCTGTCACTCAAATGTTTAAGCATTTGATTATGGATTTTGTCCGGTCCAGGAGCCGTATCTCTTCATAGCGCAAGTGCACTTCGCAACTCCCACTCCGTGAAGGGCACGTTGTAGGGATGCGAAGCACTAGAGGCAAAAGAGAGATGGTGTGCCTCTGCTTCGCGCTTGATAGGAAGAAATGCAGGGTCGTATTTCCTAGAGATGGACGTATCTGCGAAATGTGACGCGATGTGGTCTGCAATGACTGAAGGAATCGTAACTATATGTCCATTAATGGAGATTCCGGGTACTGAGGGCACATTCTGTACTCCGACAATACGGCGGAGTTTAGTCCACACTTGTGATGATGGAGTATGTGCCGTGATGGATGACACGTACTTTTCCCACGTAGCTTTCTTACTTTCTCGAATCAGAAAACGGGCCTTCGCGCGCAGACGCTTAAATATGATGTGATTGGCCATCGTAGGATTCCGACCATAATGCTTAAAAGCCCGTCGGTGATAACGTATGGCTGCTACAATTTCGTCCGTCCACCATGGGACCCGTTTCCGGCGACGAATACCGGATGAGGAAGGAATTGTTTCCTCTGCAGCAGCCAAAATTCCAGTCGTAATGGACGAAACGTGGTCGTCAACAGACTCCAGCATATCATCAGCCACCACTGCGCGTTTTGTAAATTCTGGCCAATTTGCCCTGCGAAGTAACCAGCGCTTGGGTAATTCGGACTGTCTTTGATTCAAGAGAGACAGAATTATCGGGAAGTGGTCACTATCACAGAGGTCGTCGTGTACTTGCCACCGTAGCAGGGGAACCAGCGCACGGCTACATAAAGTGACATCTAGGTGTGAGAATGTGCCATGCGCGCTACTGAAATGTGTCGGTTCCTCTGTATTGATCACACGAAGATCAAATAGGTTGATCATTCGCTCGAGCATCCTCCCCCTAGAACAGGAAGACGTAGAACCCCATAGTATGTTACGGGCGTTCACATCTCCCGGCATGAGGAAAGGAGTAGGCAACTGAGTGCAAATCTTGTAGTGCATGCATATCAAGGTTATAATCCGGTGGAAAGTACACGTTGCAAACCGTTGTCATTACTGGCAACGGAGTGCGAACTGCAACTGCATCTAGCTGAGTACTGAGCGGTACTTCTTCGCTGAAGATGTCGGAGCGAGTGGTGGTGGTGGTGGTGATTTTTGTTTTAAGAGGAAGTACAACGAGGTAATCATCCTCTCTGAACAAATAGAATAAGTGGAAAAGAAATTTAAAATATAAAACAAAATTATTTATTCAACAAAGGAATTTGGAAACGCAGTACAAAATAAAACAAAATCAATTATAGAATTAGGCCGAAAGGATTACTAACGTATCAAAAGGGAACGTACGTTCCCTGAGTAACAGTACACTTGTAATTTACATACCCTTGATATGTCCACTGTCGCACATAAAGCGGATGACGAGATCAGCAGTAGTCGCGTCATCGGCTAGTATGCGTTCGAGTGTTTCCTGCAGGCCGAGGCTCCGTCTTAGGCCAGAGAGATCGGCGCACTCTGTGAGGATGTGGGCCACGGTGAATTCGGCACCACAAGAACACAATGGGGGGTCTTCCCTCTTTAGGAGATAAGAGTGCGTGGATCGTAAATGACCTATCCTCAGCCTGCACAGTACTATGGCCTATCTCCGTGAAGGTCGGAAAGAGGACCGCCACACGGTAGTTGTCTTCTTAATTGCTCTCAGCTTGTTGGGAGTTCGGATATCTAGCCACTCCGATTCCCAGAACGCCAAGATGGTTCGACGTAGCTGAGAACAAATATCCTTAGCAGGTACATTGACGGGTCTTGGAGGTAAAAGTGCAGCTTCCTTTGCTGCTTCATCCGCAAGTTCGTTTCCCGCAATCCCAACGTGGCTTGGAAGCCACGCGAAAGTAATTCTGGTGCTAGCATCGCTTAACCTGGCTAGAAGGTCATGTATCCGCTGCACAAGTGGGTGTTGCGAGAAACAGGTTTCAATAGACTGCAGAGAGCTTAACGAATCGGTACACAACAGAAAGTGGCTTCTTTCGTCACGCAGTGCAAACTGCAGAGCCTCTAAGATGGCGTAAAGCTCTGCAGTATACACGCTACATACTTTAGGGAGCGTGACCTTCGTACTCATATCATCAATGACAAAAGAGCAACCAACATTATCTCCGATTTTAGAACCATCCGTGAAGATAAGTCTCGCGGCCGGATATTGGTGAACAAAGTCCTGGAAATACCTCCGATAAACGGAGGAATCCGTGTTCACCTTGGGTCCACGGAGTAGATCTAGACGTATATCCGGTCGCGGAACCAACCACGGAGGTACCTCGCTAAAAGTTCGTTCAAGACAACCACCGATATCAATATTCAAATCATGACACAAGCTATCAATCCGAAGCCCAACCAGCCGTGTGGCATTCGGCCGGTCTTGGCACCGCTAGTGGTATTGGGTGCGATAGATGCATTGATAGCTTGGATGTAGCGGCATTTCACGAATTTTGGCAGCGTACGTTAGGAGTAACTGCTGCCTCCTTATCCGTAAAGGTGGAACTCCCGCTTCAGCGAGCAGGCTGGGAATGGGGCTAGTACGGAAAGCACCCGTTGCCAGCCTTACTCCACTATGGTGAATACTGTCTAAAAGGCTCAGCGTAGATTTTGATGCTGAGCCATAAGCCGCACTTCCATAGTCAATCCGGGAGAGGACCGTCGCCGTGTAAAATCGTAGCAGTACCGCACGGTCAGCCCCCACGAAGTGCCGCTGAGAAACTTAAGCATGTTAAGTCTCTTCATGCAGGCAACCTTTAACTGACGGATGTGGGGCTGCCACGTAAGTCTCTTATCAAAAAGGAGACCCAGGAATTTGCAGGTGTCAACCACTGGTAAGACACTGTTTCGCAAGCGGAGCTCTGGTTCGGGATGCACAGGTCGACGTCGACAGAAGTGTACAACTGAGGTTTTCGCTGCTGAAAATCGAAAACCATGTTGCAGGGCCCATCTGTCGACTCGGTTAATAGCTTGCTGTAGCTGTCTCTCAGCAAACGCCACCCTTCCGGAGCTGTAATGTAGAGCTAAGTCGTCTACATACAGCGAAGGAACGACTGCGGGCCCAGCAGCGGCAACTATGCCGTTGATGGCGATTGCGAACAGCGTGACACTCAGTACCGATCCCTGAGGTACTCCATTTTCCTGAACGTAATATTGAGAAAATGCATTCCCTACTCGGACTCGAAAGAGACGGAGGGACATGAAGTTCTCAATAAACGTTGGCAAATTTCCCCGAAATCCCCACTGGTGTAGAGTGGAGAGAATCCCATATCGCCAGGTAGTATCGTAAGCTTTTTCCAGGTCAAAAAACACGGCGACTAGGTGTTCCTTCCGGAGAAAGGCCTCCCGAATGGCGCTCTCCAGTCTGACCAGATGATCAGTGGCAGACCGATGAGAGCGAAAACCACACTGGTAGTTAGACAAGAGGCCCTCCCTTTCCATGGCCCACACAAGACGCCGGTTAACCATCCTTTCAAATAGCTTACAGAGGCCATTTGTAAGGCATATTGGCCTATAACTATCCAGAAGTTTTGGATCTTTACCTGGCTTGGGAATTGGTATTACAATTCCCTCACGCCATTGAGATGGAAACACTCCCTCACTCCATATTCTGTTGAATAGGGTGAGGATATCCTTGAGACATCTGTCACTCAAATGCTTAAGCATTTGATTATGGATTTTGTCCGGTCCAGGAGCCGTATCTCTGCATAGCGCAAGTGCACTTCGCAACTCCCACTCCGTGAAGGCCACGTTGTAGGGATGCGAAGCACTAGAGGCAAAAGAGAGACGGTGGGCCTCTGCTTCGCGCTTAATTGGAAGAAATGCAGGGTCGTATCTCCTAGAGCTGGACGTATCTGCGAAATGTGACGCGATGTGGTCTGCAATGACTGAAGGAATCGTAACTATATCTCCATTAATGGAGATTCCAGGTACTGAGGGCACATTCTGTACTCCGACAATTCGGCGGAGTTTTGTCCACACTTGTGATGACGGAGTATGTGCCGTGATGGATGACACATACCAGTGGCGTGCGGTGGTTTTGAGAAGTGGGTATGCTGTCCAAGGTAGGACGTACTAATTACCGGACTAGGAAGTATAATTTAAAGAGCATCATTATATAAACGAATGTAACCAAGCTGTAACCATATAGACTTACGGGTACCTATGTGTAATCTCATGAAAATGGAAGAACTTCTAACCAGAGCGTACGGTATCATGTCAAATCCTTGGCTCTTCAGGAAACACAAAATAACTAGTGACATCACATCTATAGATTTAAAAAATCAATATAATTTTTAAAACTGCAATTAACTTATTGAGATGTATAGAAATAGTTTATTTATGCGCAATGACATTGCATAATCCGTTTAAAAAATAGGAAGACAAACGTGTCATTCTTGCATTTTTGTATAAAAATTGTTATTTTATTCAGTTTCCTACATCAAAGTACATAGATTAGTAGAAATCACGTCTATTTCATGTATCACCCCTCACTATTCAGTTTAAAAAACTCTTTGATCTCTTATGTATGTATCAGAAAACTCTCTGTCATGTTACACTTTTCACCCTTCAGCATAGAAGCCAACTTGAAATACCTCTGACACTAATGCTACGGCATCATGCATATTGCATTGTACATACAGGCCTATCAAAAATTGATAGTAACTTATTTGCTACGTGTTTGTGAGACGTTCTTCTATTGTCCACTGTATGCTCTACTACTAACAAAACTGTGCATTAAGTCCCTCCACAAGATTTTTGGTTGCTTTGAGTCTACTTGAAGGTGAAATCTAGTCGTCTCTCTTATTTTGTGAATGTTGTGATGACATTATCATAAAATGTGTCTGTGCTTTTGAGTTGGTGCAGAACTTCCTTTTCTATGGACAGAACTGCCAAGCCTGATAGCCGCTCTTGACTCTGTGTTGACCTCTGATAAGTCTTAATCCTCCTGAGGGCTGAATACGATCTTCCAACTGACGCTGTTGGTGCTTGGAACATTTACTATAAGTACACCCAATTTGTACACTTCAGGCAGGGCTGTATCTAATTGTTTGCTTTTCAGAGAACACACTAACTGATGAGGGTGCTGACCATACAATTCATCAAACGAATACAGCACGGTAAGTTCATTCTTCAATCGGATAAAATCAAACAAGTCTTTATAGGACAGTTTTAGACTTTCAAAAGCAGAATGAGGAAAAGTAGCTTTGTACGCTTCATATTTCAGAGGATCCAACAAGGAAGTAAACTGTAATTCGTTTAATGACCCAAATCGTTCGTCTAATTGTACAATAATGTTGTCAAAAATAGAGCGGTGAAGGAATTTCCTTGACATTATTAGATCTTCTTCCCGACATTGTCGTTTAGTTGGTAGAGAGTCTTCGACACCATGATAGACCAGAGACTCGGCCCAAATTACGTCGCACTTTTTCCTGAGGTTTAGTATCTCTCTTTTGATTTCCTGAACTTTTTGGGAGCAATATAGGACGTCTAAAGGCTTGGATTGAAGGATATTGAAAAGGATATCAGTGAAGGTGAAAATGTTGCTAAAAATCAGTAACAAAAAGGAAGTTTCAGTGCTGGTTAGAAATTTCATGAAACCTTATGCCGCTACAACTGTTTCGCTGTCCCAGTTTGAGCTTTCATCTAAAACATTCCGAAAGAATTCAAGGAATGAAGTGCGATGTTCTTTCACTGTGTGAACAAGACGAGATGAAAAATTCCACCGTGTTGAAGCATTTCTAGGCATCCTCTTTACGGTAAATTCTTTCAGTTGATGAGATCGTTTAGAGGACTTGTGAAAAAATGATCCTAATTCCGTTAAGGTCTGAAAAAATATTCTACATTCCTTGATACAGGAAAATGACTGTGACAAAAACAGATTAAGCTTGTGAATAAATAAATATGTATAAATATGGCCTTCGGAAAGAATTCTTGTACTTGTGTGGCCGGCCATCACAGCTGCTCCGTCGAACGTTTGTGCAACCAACATGTAGTTTAAGTCAAACTCAGTAACAATGTTTTTCACATGTACAAACAAACCACTGGCTGTTCGATCTGCGCTGACATCAGAGAGAGAAATGAACCTTTCGTGAACTTTACCACTTTCAGAATCAACGTATCTCAGAGTGGTTGATAGTTGAGACAAATTCATAATGTCTGAAGTCTCGTCAAGAAGAAGGGCAACAAAAATAACGTGTTTTATTTCTGACTTCACTTTTCCAAAACTACATCACTGACTGCTCTTATTAAGTCATTTTGTATCCTGTTTGAATTCCCGCGGAACACGATCAATGTTTCTAGGTGTGTACTTAACGTCGCATCGTAAGTGGCGAGTAAGTTCAATGCACCCAAATAAGCACCCCTGTTCAAAGAATCTTCACCCTCAGAATGTCCACGGAATGGTGATTCGTGAGTAGCTAAAAAACACACAACATCAATCAATCGCTTGAGCACCTTCCTGTTTTTCCGAACGGTCTCATTATATTGCACAGTGCTTGCACGCAATTGAGCATCAAGCTGAACATCAATTCTAGATTTTCCAAACGTAATAGTGCAGAAATGTGTGACTGCGATTTTTCATGCTTTTGAATGGCATTGTGCAAGTTACTCAGATTATCATAACCAGTGTCAGACCAAACAGTCCGGTCTCTTGCAAAGAGTAAACATGGCCAGCAAACAGTTTATTAAATTTGGAACTTCCACCAATCCATTCTATTTTACTGTACTGTGAAGTTTGGAAATGACCAAGGTACTCTTGACTTTTGTTTTTATGCGTCCCTTTAATGTTGGGCATATCTGGAGAAGATTTTCCAGATTGAACAATTTCTAGTTTCTCACATGGCAAATATTACGATAGTTGAAACTAATAAAAATTACCGTACCGTATATTTCACTAATACTTCTACGTAAATACACAATTATGCACTCACGACACAGCACTGTCCACGTTTCATGTTGTTATTATGAAAATTATTAGAACGTACGCCCCTAAAAACATGCCACATGGTCCACAGCAACGCTGGTACCTACTATATACAGTAGTAGGCAAGTTTTTCTCACACTGTTACATTTAAGAAAAAATAATTTTCAATTCTAAAATGAACTGGGTATTCGTACTTTTAAAACGTTCTTCACTGCTGTCAGTTATCACTCGCAAGAGCTCTTTCAGCAATAGGCCAAATTACAATAAATAAACGTATCATAAACCAGCACAAAGTTGCTTCACACTGCTACAGTATGCGATCAGGCCGGGCAGCGTTGAGCTGTCGGCTTACCAAGCTCGCTTACTGGCGCGGTTACTACGCATGCGTCATTTTGAACTCAACGCTGGGCGAGCCAAGCAGTAGGTGTGTCGCGTACCCTCGCTAACGCAGAAATTCGTACTGCAGAATAACATTCCCGCATACTGCAGAAAACCATACTGCAGCAAATGCTCTTAGTTAAAAGAAATAGTATTGCCAACTGACAAGATAAAATTATTTGTTGCACTTACAGTTGCATTATTGCTTACTTTGCTTCTCAAGTCCAACGGGTAAGCCCGGCTTAGCCTGCATACCCACAATGCACGCCACTGACACATACTTTTCCCACGTAGCTTTCTTACTTTCTCGAATCAAAAAACGGGCCTTCGCGCGCAGACGCTTAAATGCGATATGATTGGCCATCGTGGGATTCCGACGATAATGTTTAAAAGCCCGTCGGCGATCACGTATGGCTGCTGCAATTTCGTCCGTCCACCATGGGACTTGCTTCCGGGGACGAATACCGGACGAGGAAGGAATTGTTTCCTCTGCAGCAGCCAAAATTCCAGTAGTAATGGAAGAGACGTGGTCGTCAACAGACTCCAGCATATCATCAGCCATCACTGCGCGTTTTGTAAATTCTGGCCAATTTGCCCGCCGAAGTAACCAGCGCTTGGGTACTTCGGACTGTCTTTGATTCAAATGAGACAGAATTATCGGGAAGTGGTCACTATCACAGAGGTCGTCGTGAACTTGCAACCGTAGCAGGGGAACTAGCGCACGGCTACACAAAGTGACATCCAGGTGTGAGAATGTGCCATGCGCGCTACTGAAATGTGTCGGTTCCCCTGTATTGAGCACACAAAGATCAAATAGGTTGATCACTCGCTCGAGCTTCCTCCCCCTAGAACAGGAAGACGGAGAACCCCATAGTGTGTTACGGGCGTTCACATCCCCCACCATGAGGAAAGGAGGAGGCAACTGAGCGATCAAATCTTGTAGTGCATGCATATCAAGGTTATAATCCGGTGGAAAGTACACGTTGCAAACCGTTGTCATTACTGGCAACGGAGTGCGAACTGCAACTGCATCTAGCTGAGTACGGAGCGGTACTTCTTCGCTGAAGATGTCGGAGCGAACTAGGGTACAACGCCCCCAGTTGCCGCGCCATCCACAGTTACTCTGTCTTTGGAATAAAGACGATATCCTCTCATAGTCGTGTCGTGTCCAGGTCTCAAACGAGATTCCTGTAGACAGACTATGGAGGCCGCATAGACGGATATCAGTTGACGTAACTCAGCTAGGCGACAGTGGTAACTACTGCAGTTCCACTGCAATAGTGCCATTGCGTGGATTGGTAGTGTTGCGAAATTAGGACAATTGCTTGCCCTTCTTTTTGTCAACTACCTGCCATTTTTCGCCGTTGTTGTCGGTATTGTCGTCACCATCCACGACAATGAGTGGTTCAGTCTCCATTGTCTCCACAGAAGAAGGAGGCGCAGTGACTGGACCCTTCGCGGACGGTGATCTCATTGGTCTGGAACAGTGGGCCTTCTTTCTGGGAGAACTAGGTTCTCCAGAAAGTGATCGAACAAGAGGGCGTCGAGGCCTCTCGCTCTTGCCCACCGTTTTTCTCTTTTTGGGAGGAGAGCCGGCAGATGGATTGCCGGATTTCTTCGGTGATCCTATGGACCCCGACTGAATTGGAGAAGGCTTCTTCTCCAATTTTTTAAGGGAGCTCTGTGGCTTCACCTTCTCCTCCTTTATGATCTGGGCATTGGAAGGAGGGCTGGACTTTCCAGCCCTATTTGGGGAAGTCTTTCCCCCCGCCCTGTTGGGGGAGGACTTCCCAGCCGAACGTTCCTGGGAAGGGCCCTTCCCAGGCAACGTCGACAGTAACGCTCTTTTCGGTGCTTCACATGGTGAAACTCCAGTTTCTTTACTTACTGAATTTTGTTGCTGGCTTTGACTTTTCAATGCATTTTCAGTACCGGTGTTCTGTACAAAACTCTGTGGAGTGATCCGTACGTTTGTGACCTTTTCCGCGAATGAGATGGAGAACTCCGGAGCAGCCATGGATTTGAACTTCCTCCGGGCGTCTGGATAAGATAGCTTATCCAGCGTTTTTATCTCCTGGATCTTCTTCTCCCGCTTGAATGTGGGGCACTCCTTGGAGATTGGAGCATGCGTACCCGGGCAGTTGACGCACACAGGTGGTGGTGTGCATTCAACCCCAGCATGCTCGCACTTCCCACACATTTTGCAGGTCGTCGAACCTGTACATCGCAATGAGGTGTGGCCAAACTTTTGACAGTTATAACACCTCATTGGTGCCGGAATGTACGGACGAACAGTCAGGCGATACATTGCTACCTTTATTCGTTCAGGTATGGTCTCAGCGTCGAAGGTAAGGATGAAAGCACCCGTATCGAGTAGCTTATCACCCACACGCCTCTTCAACCTCTTCACGTCGGTTACACCCCGACGTGCTAGGTACCGGATCATCGTATCATCGGAAGACTTAACCAAATCCCTGTGGAATATAACTCCCTTGCAAGAGTTAAGGGTTTGGTGCTTCTCGATTTTCACCTCTACCTTACCGAATAACTTGGCTTTAAGTAGCCGTCTGGACTGTTCAGCCGTAGATGTCTTGATAAGTACGGATCCATCTCGGAGCTTGCGCATCTCGTCGACTTCACCAGCAACAATTTCTTCGATGGAATTGCTTATCATAAAAGGACATTCGTCAAGGAAACTTTTACGATCGACCCTGGAAGCAACCAGGAATCGAGGAAGACGTTCGTCACTCACGTAGTCTACAGGAACTGGAGTATACCGCTTACGTTTCTTAGCAATATTTGACGCTGTTTTTTGAAGGGTGCCACCCTTTGTAAAAGAAGGAAGAGAAAGAGGTTCCGTCTTTTGTCCCACGAGTACTCACGGAAATATGAGGTCGACCTCCGGCAGAGCCAAGGAGATTTACCGGAGGCAAGGCTATATATTCCAGAGGGCGCCCGGTATCTGGAGGGGGTCGCTTGGAACTACTCTCCCAGTAGCCATGCATCACCTCGCCACGACCCGAAACTTGTGATTGGGGGAGGATAAAACCTCTGTGCTAACCTAATTATTTTTTTAAATTTATTTTTTTAAATTTTTGTAAATTTTTTTTATTTTTCTGTAATGTCTAACCTAATCTACCCGAGGCAGAGAGGGTGGCCAGACAGGAAGAGGAATGAAATTAAAGATGGTGAGAATAGAAGGGTAGAAATAGTGATGAAGAATAAAGAGCACAGACACCTCTCAAGCAACTCGGGGGACACCTTGTTAGTCTGGCCCTACACCGAGGCCTATCCAGCGCGTGTAACCCTGAGCTGGCACAGCCCTCGGGATCAACAAGCACACAAGCCCCCACACCGACTTCAAGGTCATGGTGTCCCTAGAGGGGGTGTCGGAGCGAACTAGGGTACAAACGCCCCCAGTTGCCGCGCCATCCACAGCTACTCTGTCTTTGGAATAAAGACGATATCCTCTCATAGTCGTGTCGTGTCCAGGTCTCAAACGAGATTCCTGTAGACAGACTATGGAGGCCGCATAGACGGATATCAGTTGACGTAACTCAGCTAGGCGACTGTGGTAACTACTGCAGTTCCACTGCAATAGTGCCATTGTGTGGATTGGTAGTGTTGCGAAATTAGGACAATTGCTTGCCCTTCTTTTTGTCAACTACCTGCCATTTTCCGCCGTTGTTGTCAGTATTGTCGTCACCATCCAGGACAATGAGTGGTTCAGTCTCCATTGTCTCCTCAGAAGAAGGATGCGCGGTGACTGGACCCTCCGCGGACGGTAATCTCATTGGTCTGGAACAGTGGGCCTCCTTCCTGGGAGAACTAGGTTCTCCAGAAAGTGATCGAACAAGAGGGCGTCGGGGCCTCTCGCTCTTGCCCACCGTTTCTCTCTTTTTGGGAGGAGAACCGGCAGATGGCTTGCCGGATTTCTTCGGTGATCCTGTGGACCCCGACTGAGTTGGAGAAGGCTTCTTCTCCAATTTTTTAACGGAGCTCTGTGGCTTCACCTTCTCCTCCTTTATGATCTGGGCATTGGAAGGAGGGCTGGACTGTCCAGCCCTATTTGATAATGTCTTTCCCCCCGCCCTGTTGGGAGAGGACTTCCGAGCCGAACGTTCCTGGGAAGGGCCCTTCCCAGGCAACGCCGACATTGACGCTCTTTTCGGTGCTTCACATGCTGAATCTCCAGTTTCTTTAGTTACTGAATTTTGTTGCTGGCTTTGACTTTTCAGTGTTCTGTACAAAACTCTGTGGAGTGATCCGTACGTTTGCGACATTTTACGCGAATGAGATGGAGAACTCCGGAGCAGCCATGGACTTGAACTTCCTCCGGGCGTCTGGATAAGATAGCTTATCCAGCGTTTTTTTCTCCTGGATCTTCTTCTCCCGCTTGAATGTGGGGCACTCCTTGGAGATTGGAGCATGCGTACCCGGGCAGTTGACGCACACATGTGGTGGTGTGCATTCAACACCAGCAAGCTCGCACTTCCCACACATTTTGCAGGTCGTCGAACCTGTACATCGCAATGAGGTGTGGCCAAACGTTTGACAGTTATAACACCTCATTGGTGCCGGAATGTACGGACGAACAGTCAGGCGATACATTGCTACCTTTATTCGTTCAGGTACGGTCTCAGCGTTGAAGGTAAGTATGAAAGCACCCGTATCGAGTAGCTTATCACCCACACGCCTCTTCAACCTCTTCACGTCGGTTACACCCCGACGTGCTAGGTACCGGATCATTGTATCATCGGAAGACTTAACAAAATCCCTGTAGAATATAACTTCCTTGCAGGAGTTACGGGTTTTGTGCTTCTCGATTTTCACCTCTACCTTTCCGAATAACTTGGCTTTAAGTAGCCGTCTGGACTGTTCAGCCGTAGATGTCTTGATAAGTACGGATCCATCTCGGAGCTTGCGCATCTCGTCGACTTCACCAGCAACAATTTCTTCAATTGAATTGCTTATCATAAAAGGACACTCGTCAAGGAAACTTTTACCATCGACCCTGGAAGCAACCAGGAATCGAGGAAGACGTTCGTCACTCATGTAGTCTACAGGAAATGGAGTATACCGCTTACGTTTTTTACCAATTTTAGAAGCCGTTTTTTAATAAAGAAGGAAGAGGAAGACGTTCCGTCTTTGGTCCCACGAGTACTCACGGAAATATGAGGTCGACCTCCGGCAGAGCCAAGGAGATTTACCGGAGGCAAGGCTATATACTCCAGAGGGCCGCCCGGTATCTGGAGGGGGTCGCTTGGAACTACTCTCCCAGTAGCCATGCATCACCTCGCCACGACCCGAAACTTGTGATTGGGGGAGGATAAAACCTCCGTACTAACCTATTTTTTTTCTTTAACCTAATCAACCCGAGGCAGAGAGGGTGGCCAGACAGGAAGAGGAATGAAATTTAAGATGGTGAAATTAGAAGGGTAGAAATAGTGTTGAAGAATAAAGAGCACAGACACCTCTCAAGCAACTCGGGGGACACCTTGTTAGTCTGGCCCTACACCGAGGCCTATCCAGCATGGGTAACCCTGAGCTGGGACAGCCCTCGGGATCAATAAGCACACAAGCCCCCACACCGACGTCAAGGTCATGGTGTCCCTAGAGGGGGTTGAGATTAGAGGGTACGATCTTTATTGGTGATGCTGAGGGGCGGGCGGCGTGGAAGATGTTTGTTTGCCAATGGTGTGGATATGCAGGAGACGGGGGCTTGGTAATGGCCACTCAGGAATGGACAGCAGGAAAACCATAGGGGAAGATCGTACATACAATATATATATATATATATATATATATATATATATATACAACAAAATAAAATAATTTGGGGCAGAAGGCCTCCCAAAATATATAACCTTCAAACTGCTACTAAACGTAGATGGCTAAGTTAACAATGACATTACACAGGTTTCACATGAGATAAGTGAACTCTAAAGATCCTCTCTGTGGCTGGATTGCTTACTAATAAGGTAACCGTTGTCAAAAAATCCAATATGATGCACGGCCCATGAAATCTGGGGGCAAGCTTGCCCGCGGGAACAAAGTTTCTAACCATGACCTGATCTCCTACATTTAAATTGGTGGGCCTCCGTCCACGATCATATCTTTACCTAACCTTTTCATGTGACACCTTAAGATTGGCGTTAGACTTCTTACATAGATCTCTAATATTATCAGGGTATATTGTCTCTGGTAGAATATCATTAAGTGATCAAAGGTTATAGAGCGGCGTGTTAGGCACAAATTTAAACATCAGAAAAGCGGGAGTGAACTTATGGGATTCATGAACTGCCGAATTCAAAGCAAAGGCCAACCAATGCAGGGACGTATCCCACCTGGAATGATCTTCTTGATGAAATGCAATGAAAGCTGGTCTAAGATTACGGCTGACCCGTTCAGCCAGAGGTGTTTGAGGATAATACGCCGATGTAGTTACATGTGATATAGACAGGTCAAAACAAAATTTACGGAAGAGGTTGGAGGTAAAAGCTTTAACATCATCAGAAACTATACAGGGTTATTCACCTAACATGTTACACGGAAATAACTTCGAAACCATTAAAGATATCAGAATTCTGTTTTCATATTCGTAAATGGTACGCAGGGTCTTGTAAAAAAACGTGCAACTTAACCTCATGGGGTGATTAACAACCGAGATATTGATACTAACTCCATATTTTTCAATGGAACGGCACAAATTCATACAGCTGATTTAAAAGGTCATCTGCGTACAAGTTCGAATATGTAAGTATTTTCAAAATCGGACAATTACTTTTCGAGATATAAATTGTAGCGGTATAATTTAAGGACTATGTGAAATCACCGCTACACCGGAAATTTGATTATGTTGAATTCATAAAAAAGGGGGGAATGGAAGGTGTTACGGAGTTACCCGTGGACCAGCAGAGGTGAAAGAAGGTGTGGGCTGGAATGGGTCTAACTACAAGTCTTAAAGATGAATTTAAAATTTAAATAAAGGTTATTTTTTCAACAGATAACAACATTTAACAATTTTCACTAGGTGAAATAACAAAGAAAATCAGATACAAGCCCAAATTCGTCAATCCTTGAGCTCTCAGCTCAAAACCACAAAATACCAAAGGGCAGAACGCCCCTAATTACATGGAGCACTAGCTCCCAGCAATCAAAATGTCACGCCTCCCCGAGGCACCTTTCAAAACCCCAGAAAGAGCTGACCCGCTCTCAATCTTTCAAGCCTATTAAGAGGCCATAAACGGACTTTACTACAAACTGCCCTCAAGGCACACTTATAAATAAACAGGGGTAACTGGGCATAAAATGGAAAAATAATAGGTTACTTTAAATGGCCCTAAATGCAAAAGGAATGGAGGCGTGAGTTAACTCTCCTAAATACACATTTTAAAACCTAAGAGGCCCTACGCCGATTAAACAGGGGCTAATCCCAATCTATGGAGGTGACTAGTATACAAAATAAATTGAACACATTAAGAAGGAAGAGAAAAACGGTAACGAGAACATAGTCACCTCAAATTCAAAAATGAAGGGGAGCTCGAGAGGGTAAAGCACTCTCTATCCCCGATGTACAGTTGAAGAAATTTGTAGTTTTTACATAGACTGAAAAGGGATTTACATTTTAAGAGATGGGTTACGTATTAAAGGTTTCGAACCTTCCCTGCGAGTTAAACTGCTGAGCTAGCAAGAAAAGATGTTAAATGGCCATTACCTTGTTGAAGATCTGTTGCTTGAACAAAGAGGCGCTTCCAGCCCTCTGCTACATGTCCACACGCTAAGCTAGATGTTATTGAAGTGGCCCGGAGACAAGAAAATCAGCAGTTTTTATACCCTCGCGGAAAATTCGAAACCTTTCATGAATGATTAAGACCCGCGCACAAATGTTTATTGGCTAACAGCAAAAGTTACACACAAATCGATGAAGAAACACCTTATTGGTGGAAAATTAATTACAGAAATTTAGGATTGGTTAAATTCAAAACAGGCGGAAAGAACGCTTAATATTGCCAACCCACAAATGAAAGAACAAAATTTAGTAAAGACGAAACTTATGAATACAAAATTTCTCCACGAAAGTTCATTCCTTCGCACCAGAGTGCATTATCATAGTTTTTTGGTAGAGACATCTGTTAGAGAATGTCCACACTTCTTGATCAACAAAAGCAAATCAAAATCACCCAGTAACATCTTCTGATAAACAGTAGAGTTGATTCAGTTGTTACAGTTCAGGGTTTCTGCTGTAGAGAGGTACTTTAAGGGGGAAAATTCAAATTTGCAGCGTAGAGGTGTAGCAACCGGTACAGAAACTATCGTTTAATCTTGCCCCAAAGGAAGGGAACTCTGCGATAGGTAATTGTTGTACTGTTGGGATTCTTATTGGTGAAAATTGTAATATAATTGTGGGCAATTGCTTCGCCATTGGACTTTTATTGTACGTTGTTGTCTATGAGTTTGTTATTGGGTAGCTTCGCAGCTTGATAGTCAGCTGTTCTGCATGGAGCGCCCTAGCGGCCATTATTCGAAACGAACACTTCTGTTCCAGCGGTCGGCTATTGCAGGCGTCATGTCGCTTGGCTTGCTGCCAGTCGCTATGGCAGGCGAGAATGATTTGAGACCACCGTGAGGTGATTGTGAAGGAAGGTGTAGGCCTGTGTAATGACTTTTATATGTGGTGGTGTAATTTTAACTTGTAAGTAATTGTGCAATGCAACCTTTTTCGCGACTACGAGTGCCTGCGGCTAATTAATATTTTTTCTTGGGAATGGTTTGAACCAAACTCTCTAAGTGAGTATTTAAAAATGTCTTCAACAATCCGGTAAGTGATCGTCCGGCATCATATTTACCCCCAACAGACCTTCCATGTAATCTTCAGGGAATTATTCTGCAGTGAGTAAACCGCCAACATGGCTACCTTCATCGATGTTTTGAATTAATAATAATTTATAATTTCTTTTGGAGACGTCTTGTGAATCACAACCTCGACATACTACTTGCAGGAGAGCAATGTGTATTCGCCAAATTATGTTCTGAGAAGATTCCCGTGTGAAACCCCTTTGATACGCTGATATTTAAAAGTGGCATCAATAATAATAATAACTGCTTCCGTCGAGAACTCATAAAATCTTATCGTGAGCAATGTGCTTGTTTCGCAAGCAGTCTTGTGGGTTTCTTCTCCCAAATCTGCTTGGGTTAATATTATATTGTGGGACATCTTTGTGATGTGATAAAGATGGGTTCCAGGACACTGGACACTCTCGCAAATTTATATTTGTTAATTTGAGATTTTAGGTAGATTCATTATATTTTCTTCCTTCTGAAGTATACGGAAATTTCTAATGTGCATACTATTATTGTAATATCGATCTTGTGACCGTTAGGTTGAGTTATCTTGATCTTATTTGTGATTCTCGGTCGCATCTTCCATTATTGAATTCCGCTAATCTAAATATGCCCTACCAATTAGGTTATACTTAAACAAGTGAATAATTTTTATTGATGCACATACTTATGCGTCCCCGGAACGGTGTGGTTTAAAATGATCTGCTCTTTGAACTGGAGCTGTGACAAGAGAAGGTGTATGTAGTCTCTTGTATCATTAGCCTCATAAAGGCAGCTGGATATTTAAAATTATTTTAAACCCTGGTGAATACTGAAGCGTGCTTTGGATCGAAGTGAATTTAATTTAATTTTCCCTTTCAAATTATTTTTATTATTCTTCTTGTTTCGTTTCGGCCAACTAAGATCCACGCCATTTCAACTGTTTCCCTTGAGCTACTCCTTCATTCGTACACGCTGTTGCTCGTCTCGTTCTTCCGTCCATGCCTTTCCAGTTTTCATCTTCGGCTTTGGTAGGAAACTCTGATGTTCTTGAAGTTTTTTCTTAAGTGGGACACGCTCCTGGATATCTTCAAATGAGATCCCAATCTCCTGCAGATCTTTCTGTACCTCACTGAACCATGCCCCCTTTACCTTTTTCTCTTGGAGGAAAGTGAAAATGCGGTTGGTTAACCGTGTTGAATTGTCACAAACTAGCTAATTGTAATGAAGCTTTTAAATCTACTGAAGTAAAAAAAGTATCTGGGAAATATTGTTCAATTTGTTCAAAAAATTAGTTGTAACTATTGGTACGGTGACAACGATTGGTGTTTTTTTTTTGTTTGTATACGAGCCTTGTCATCAGGTTTCTCTTTTCTTAAAAGATAATGTTTTGTTTTAATTCTCTTATATTTTAAATTGCACCACCCACCCTCATTATTCTTTTGCATCAAATTATATTTTGGTCTTTTTAAGTGTGACTGAGGTGGTGGTGGTGATTATTGTTTTAAGAGGAAGTACAACTAGGCAACCATCCTCTATATAACACTAATCAGAGTGAAAATATGGAAGGGGTCCGACTGTTCGAAAAATGAAGATATCGGCCAAAGAAAGACAAGGGCCATGAAGGGCGTGAAGATGAAAGACTCCCTAGCCCTCGCAAACCTAATAGCGTCGGGGTCGGAAAAGAACAAGAGTTGACCAAGAGAGGTCGGATAGGATAGATGAAGGTGAGGAGCCTAGCACAAGTAACTGGAAGCAATGCCAGGACTCAGCTTAGGGCCTCGTGGACTCCAACCCACACTCCAAAGTTCAGAGCCCCTGAGGCCCCTTTTAGTCGCCTCTTACGACAGGCAGGGGATACCGTGGGTGTTATTCTACCGCCCCCACCCACAGGGGGGATTTGCAGGGATTAGATTTGTTTGTAACTCAGGGGTTTTATTGTACCAATACCTTCCGATTCATGCTGTGGATATCTCTTATCAAGCAGTCTACACCAAATTGTAGCTCGTCCATGTAGGTTAAAGACATCATTGTTTAGGGTCAATAGAGCTGTTTTACTCATGTTCTTCAATGGGGAAAATCCTATTATATATTTCGTGTCTGAACTCTTCATTGCTAAGTTTACCATCATTGTTGGAAATGCTACTATATCATATGTCAACATACGATTTAAGAGTTTCCAGTAAGGAAGGCTTAACATCACCGGGGCTGTTCATTGAGCTGGCATAATAATTTCGGGTGTACTTCATTTTCATCGAGTGCTGAACATTAGAAATTGTCCACCACTTCGAAACTAAGGCAACACCTTATGTTTCATAGTTCTTATGAGAGTGAATAAATCGAGGAATTTCACATCTTAAATTATTTATAAACATTCAAAATGTTGTAAATATAATTTTAACAGTTTTATAATGTATTTCCATCTATCCGGCAAAGTGTAATCTAAGAGAAAACGTTAGTTGACTAAGTGACATTTCGAAATAATCAGCTTGTTGTTCTCTTTTGCTGTGGGGCTGTCCATCTATTCTAGCAGAATATGCGTGATTGTAGTTGATTATATGTGATGAGTACTTGTTCGCGAAGCGTTTTCATAGGTGCAACAGTGATTTTCCCTATGATGTTAAGTAGTATAATTGGACAGTTCGGCGGCCTCCTCCCGCGGGAAATTTGAATTTTGGCGGGAGATTTGAATTTTGGCGCGAGATTTGAATTTGTAAACAAAGCCACGTGCTTTTTGACAGCTGTCATCGACAACAACGCATTGCTAACCTCACTGCTGCCATCTTGACGGGCCTAAACCTCAGTAGTGCCAACTTAACCTAACCAGAGCGAGGTAAACTAAGCCACGTGTTTTTTGACAGCCACGTGCTTTTTGACAGACAACAACGCATCGCTAACCTCAGTACTGCCATCTTGACGGGCCTAAACCTCAGTAGTGCCAACTTAACCTAACTAGCGTGTGGTAAACAAAGCCACGTGCTTTTTGACAGCCACGTGCTTTTTTGACAGCTGTCATCCGCCACCTTTAAACCACAGAGCACTGTGCTGCCCTCTTTATCGTAGTAGATGTAAAATTCGTCACCTGTCATCGGCAGTGCTGCCATCTAGGCGGGCCTAAACCTTAGTGCTACCAACTTAACCTCACTGGCATGAGATAAACAAATCCACGTGCAGCTGTCATCCCCCATCTTTAATCCATAGAGCACCGTGCTGCCCTCTTTAGCTACTTACCTTTGAAATGTGGTACGTCACAGCTGTCATCCGCCATCTTGCATCTGAAACCTCAGTGCTGCACTCTTTAGCTGAAATGTAGTGGCGGCAAATTCTTTATGCTCTTGTTTGGAAACAAAGCCACGTGCAGCTGTGGTGGTGGTGGTGATTATTGTTTTAAGAGGAAGTAAAACTAGGCAACCATCCTCTATATAACGCTAATCAGAGAGAAAATATGGAAGGGGTCCGACACTTCGAAAAATGAAGGTATCGGCCAAAGAAAGACAAGGGCCACGAAGGGCGTGAAAATGAAAGACTCCCTAGCCCTCGCAAACCTAATAGCGTCGGGGTCGGAAAAGAACAAGGGTTGACCAAGGGAGGTCGGATAGGATAGATGAAAGTGAGGAGCCTGGCACAAGTAAGTGGAAGCAATGCCAGGACTCAGCTAAGGGCCCCGTGGTCGCCAACCCACGCTCCAAAGTTCAGAGCCCCTGGGGCGGCCCCTTTTAGTCGCCTCTTACGACAGGCAGGGGATACCGTGGGTGTTATTCTACCGCCCCCACCCACAGGGGGAACGTGCAGCTGTCAACCGCCATCTTTAATCCATAGAGCACCGTGCTGCCCTCTTTAGCTACTTACCTTTGAAATGTGGTACGTCACAGCTGTCATCCGCCATCTTGCATCCGAAACCTCAGTGCTGCACTCTTTAGTTTGAAATGTAGTGGCGGCAAATTCCACGTGCTCTTGTTTGGAAACAAAGCCACGTGCTGCTGTCAACCGCCATCTTTAATCCATAGAGCACCGTGCTGCCCTCTTTAGCTACTTACCTTTGAAATGTGGTACGTCACAGCTGTCATCCGCCATCTTGCATCGCAAACCTCAGTGCTGCACTCTTTAGCTAGATACCTTTGAAATGTAGTGGCGGCAAATTCTTTATGCTCCTGTTTGGAAACAAACCTATGCGCTTTTTTGTCAGCTATCATCCGCCATCTTTAATCTAGAGAGCACCGTGCTGCCCTCTTTATGCCGGTGGCAAATTCTACGTGCTTTTTGACAGCTGTCGTCCGCAAGAGAGCACCGTGCTGCCATCTTTAGCTAGATACCTTTTAAATGTGGTGGCGGCAAATTCCACATGCTCTTGTTTAGTAAACAAAGCCACGTGCAGCTATCATCCGCCATCTTTAATCAATAGAGCACTGTGCTGCTATCATGCGGGTAATTTCGTCAGCTGTCATCCACCATCTTTAATCTACAGAGCGCCGTGCTGCTCTCTGTAGTAGCGGGCAATTTGAAAAGTTCTGTTACTTGTCATCCGTCATCTTTAATCAACAAAGCTTCGTACTGCTATCTTTAGCTACATACATTTAACATGTGGTGGCGGATAATTTGAAAATAAAAAACCTTCCGTTAGCTATCATCCGCCATCTTTATTCAACAGAGCACCGTGCTGCTATCCCTTTGAATTGTGGTGACGAATAATTTGAAATACCGTTAGCTATCATCATTAAACATTAGTGCATTCGCTAACCTAACCTCTCATCTACTATCTTGAAGGAGATTATACGACACCTCCTCTACCTCCCGCTCTTCCTCCTCCTCCTCCTCCCCTACCACCTCCGCCTCCTCCTACTCCTCTGTCAAGGCATAACTTTATCGAACACGCATCGCGAAGGCAAGACTGTGCAGCGATATGCATGTTTAGACTTGCGGATTACGAAAGAAACATAACAAGACTTGAATCGAACCCTGCACTTCAACATGTGATTAAAACATTGTCTGGTGTGTTCAGAACACTACATAAGAAGAATAGAACGCTGTACAACATGTTAGGGGATACCTTTGTTCTAGGAAGATCAGATAGAAACATAACAAGACTAGAATTGAACGCTGCACTCGATACAACATGTGATCAGAACTTTGATTGACGTGTTCAGATCACTAAACCAGTAGAACCGAACACTGTACAACATGTCAGGGGATACCTTTGTTCTAAGAAAATTAGATTGAAACATAACAAGACTAGAACCGAACACTGCACAACATGTTAGGGGATACCTTTGTTCTAAGAAGATCAGATTGAAACATAACAAGACTAGAATTGAACACTGCACTCGATACAACATGTGATCAGAACATTGATTGATGTGTTCAGATCACTAAACAAGTAGAACCGAAAACTGTACAACATGTTAGGGGATACCTTTGTTCTAAGAAAATTAGATTGAAACATAGCAAGACTAGAATCGAACACTGTAAGAACATTGTTTGATGTGTTCAGAGCAAAAGTACAACTTCAATGATTTACCTAGTGTAAAAATCAGAAACACACACTGTGCACATATCGCATAGCTATCTCGCCTATCACTTGCCTAGTATGAAAATCAAAAACACACTGTGCACATATCGCATAGCTAACTCGACAACACTTCAAATGATTTGCTTAGTACGAAAATTAAAAAATGTATACCGCGTAGCTAACTCGTTCATCACACTGCTAAGACGCTTAGTAATTGCAAATACACTGATATATGTCATACGAAAATCAAGAAAGCATACTGCGTAGCCAACTCGCTCGGGTCACTCGCTTAGTAATTGCAACACGACTAGAACACTGATACACATTACTCTTTTTTCTCGAAACACACACACACGGATAAATATGTTGCGAGATACTACATACTTACATGTTAAAAAAAATAGGGGGATGAAATATCATAAATTATATGTACACATGTTGTCTCCTCCAAGTTGTAAGACGAAATAGACGCAGTACTGCGAGTTTCCGCTCTAGCTGGCGAACGGAAGTAGCATGATATCTCAGCAAAAAAAATATGCGTGAGCTTGCAGCCTTACTCCACTATGGTGAATACTGTCTAAAAGGCTCAGCGTAGATTTTGATGCTGAGCCATAAGCCGCACTTCCATAGTCAATCCGGGAGAGGAGAGGACCGTCGCCGTGTAAAATCGTAGCAGTACCGCACGGTCAGCCCCCCACGAAGTGCCGCTGAGAAACTTAAGCATGTTAAGTCTCTTCATGCAGGCAATGACAATAGAGCGTCGCTAACCTCACTGCTGCCATCATTACGGCGGTAAACCTCAAGGCTGCCACCTTATGCATGTTATAGCGCGGAATTTATAATCCAACAACAGAACATTGCTAAACTCTCTGCTATCATCTTGAAAAGTTCAATGTTCCAAACACTAGTTCGAAAAACGTAACTCATCGCACCTCGGGGATTTTATTAGGTAAGACGTAACCCCTAGGTTCCATTCCTTGTTCTGAACATGAAACCATTTACAAATAAAGATTAATTTTCTACACTTAACAAAGTACAAGCGTTCTTGCTGATAGCGATCGATGAGGTTGTTGCTCCTTCAGCCCTTTAGCCCTTTAGCCCATTAGCCCTTTAGCCCATTAGCCCCTTAGCCCTACAAGGAATGTGCGGTAAGGAGGAGGAAGAGTCCTTTCATCCTTGAAACAATATGTTTCCGAACCGATATTTCATGTTACATATTTATGTAATAACTTGTTCAACAGCTAGGGACTTAAATGTAAGCAGAGTATTTCTTATAGCACTAGCGTTCCGTTTAATTTTACTTCCCGCATAAGCTACATGCTTGTAACCCATGCCAACAGATTGACTGATATTTCATGTTACATGTTTATGCGATAACTTGTTCGACTGATTTTCACACAAGACGAATGATGGAAGGTAAATAATTTGAAGTTATACTTTGGCTATATCGTTTACCGAGCGAGTTAGCTGCGCAGTATGGGTACAGTGTGTTTTTTGATTTTTACACTAGGCAAATCATTGAAGTTGTAGTTTTGCAATATTGCTTACTGAGCGAGTTAGCTATGCGATATGTGCACAGTGTGTTTCCATAGTTTTTGATTTTACACTAAGCTAATCATCAAAATTGTACTTTTGCTCTGAACACATCAAACAATGTTCTGATCATATGTTGAGGTTAACAACATCGATTACAGTCTTGCTATGTTTCATTCTGATCTTCTTAGAACAAGGGTACCCCCTAACATGTTCTAAACACATGTTGTATTGAGTACAGTGTTCGATTCTAGTCTTGATCACTTATTTTGTGTTCTGAACACATCGATCAATGTTCTGATCACATGTTGTATCGAGTACAGTGTTCGATTCTAGTCATGATCACTTATTTTGTGTTCTGAACACATCAATCAATGTTCTGATCAAATGTTGAAGTTAGCAACATCGATTACAGTGTTCTATTCTAGTCTTGTTATGTTTCAATCTTATCTTCTTAGAACAAGGGTATCCCCTGACATATTCTAAACACATGATGTATTGAGTACAGTGTTCGATTCTAGTCTTGATCACTTATTTTGTTTTCTAAACGCATCAATCAATGTTCTGATCACATGTCGTATCGAGTACAGCGTTTGATTCTACTCTTCTTATGTTTCGAAAGTCTAAACATGCATAATAATGTTATCGCTGCACACGCTTGCCTTCGCGATGCAGGTTTAAACTTGTTTGATATAAAGCTATGCCTTGACATAAGAGGCGGAGGAGGAGGTCGAGAAGGAGGAGGAGGAAGAGGAGGAGTAGGAGGAGGAGGAGAATGATAAGGCCTTAACAGCCTATGTATAGTCCCCATTGTTTAAAGATGATAGCTGTCAAAAGAATTTTTCAAATTATCCACCACCACATTTCAGATAAAGAGGGTAGCAGGGTGCTCTGTTGATTAAGCACATAGAATTTCAAATTGCCCTCCACCACATGCATAACAGCAGCTGTTATCTTGCGCAGTAGCCTCTAAGCTAGCTTTCTTCATAAGAGTAGCTGCCATCTTGTGCGAGCACCCCTAGGCTGTCTCATAAGGAGCTATGTATAGTCACCATTTTGTGTCCGCCACGTTGCGTAAGCATCCCTAGGACGTCTCAAGCCATCTTGTGTCTCATAAGAGCAGCCACCATCTTGTAGAAATAGATAGCTGCCAATGCCAAAGGGCTTAAGTAAGAATCGAACTGTTGATCTCATCATTAGACTATGTTTTTTTCTTGTTCCTGATACTACGAACCTACGTATTAGGCGGAAAAATTGTGTCCGTTTTGCTCTACGATGCACCGTTTTCGAGATATTTAACATTTTGCATTTAAGCCTCCAAATTTAATGAATCGAACCAGCACGGTACGTTATACTCTCTACCATAGTTAGACCTGATCATGTTACGAAGACTCGCTTCAATACAAGCTAAAACAGAGCAAATGTCAAAGGGCCTAAGTAGGAACCGAACCGTTGATCCCATCATTAGACTGTAGTTTTCTTGTTCCTCATACTGCGAACCAAGGTATTAGGCAGAAAAATTTTGTCCGTTTTGCTCTACGGTGCACCGTTTTCGATATATTTAACATTTTGCATTTAAGCCCTAAATTTAATGAATCGAACTAGCACGACACGTTAGCCTCTAAGCTAAGAGTAGCAACCATCTTGCGCAAGCACCCTTAAAGCGTCTCATAAGGAGTTGTGTATAGCCGCCATCTTGTGTCCGCCATCTTGCGCAAGCATCCTTAGGGCGTCTCAAGCCATCTTGTGCAAGGACACTTAAGCCGTCGCTATCTTGAGCAAGCATCCCTAGGGCATCTCATAAGGAGCGATGTATAACTACCATCTTGCGCAAGCATCCCAAGGGAGTCTCATAAACACCTGTGTATAGCAGCCATCTTGCGTAAGCACCCTTAAGGAGTCATGTATAGCCGCCATCTTATGCAATTAGCGTCGAGAGAGAGCTGCTGTAGAATTTCTCTTTTTAAATTATCCACCACCACATTTCAAAGGTATCTAGCTAAAGATGACAGCACTGCGGATGACAGGTGACGAATTTACATCTACTACGATAAAGAGGGCAGCACGGTGCTCTCTGGATTAAAGATGGCGGATGACAGCTGTCAAAAAAAGCACATGGCTTTGTTTCCAAACAAGAGCACGTGGAATTTGCCGCCACCACATTTCAAACTAAAGAGGGCAGCACTATGCTCTGTTGATTAAAGATGGCGGATGGTAGCTGTCAAAAAAGCACGTGAGTTTGTTTCCAAACAAGAGCACGTGAAATTTTTCAATTTGCCGCCACCACATTTCAAAGGTATCTAGCTAAAGATGGCAGCACGGTGCTCTCTTGATTAAAGATGGCGGATGATAGCTAACAGAACTTTTCAAATTGCCCGCTACTACATGCTTAAGGTAGTAGCCATAAGGAGGGCAGCACGGTGTGGCAGCACTGTTCTCTCTGGATTAAAAGCTTTGTTTCCAAACAAGAGCACGTGGAATTTGCCGCCACCCGGCAGCACTGTGATTAAAGATGGCGGATGACAGCTGTCAGAAAAGCATATAGGTTTATAAAGCACGTGGAATTTACCGCCACCACATAGAGGGCAGCACGGTGCTCAAAGATGGCTGCTATCAAAAAGCATTTTTCAAATTATCCGCCACCACAAAGAGGGCAGCACTGTGATTAAAGATGGCGGATGACAGCTGCACGTGGATTTGTTTATCTCACGCTAGTGAGGTTAAGTTGGTAGCACTAATGTTTAGGCCCGTCAAGATGGCAGCACTGCCGATGACAGGTGATGAAAGAGGGCAGCACAGTGTTTAAAGATGGCGGATGACAGCTGTCAAAAAGCACGTGGCTTTGTTTACCACGCGCTAGTTAGGTTAAGTTGGTACCATTAAGGTTTAGGCCTGTCAAGATGGCAGTACTGAGGTTAGCGATGCGTTGTTGTCTGTCAAAAAGCACGTGGCTGTCGAAAAACACGTGGCTTTGTTTACCTCGCACTAGTTAGGTTAAGTAACAGCTGTCAAAAAGCACGTGGCTGTCAAAAAGCACGTGGCTTTGTTTACCTCGCGCTAGTTAGGTTAAGTTGGCACTACTGAGGTTTAGGCCCGTCAAGATGGCAGTACTGAGGTTAGCGATGCGTTGTTGTCTGTCAAAAAGCACGTGGCTGTCAAAAAACACGTGGCTTTGTTTACCTCACGCTAGTTAGGTTAAGTTGGCACTACTGAGATTTAGGCCCGTTAAGATGGCAGCAGTGAGGTTAGCGATGCGTTGTTGTCGATGACAGCTGTCAAAAAGCACGTGGCTTTGTTTACAAATTCAAATCTCCCGCCAAAATTCAAATCTCCCGCCAAAATTCAAATTTCCCGCCAGAATTCAAATTTCCCGCGCCGCGGGAGGAGGAGGAGGCGCCCGAATCCCTGCATTATACTACTCGGTACAATTATTATTATTACTATTATTATTATTATTATTATTATTATTATTATTATTATTATTATTATTATTATTATTAATGATTAAATCTGTCAGTCCTCTCGAAATTGTCATAAAAAATGGATGACATGAGTGGTGAGTATTGTTTTAAGAGGAAGTACAACTAGGCAACCATCCTCTATATAACACTAATCAGAGGGAAAAGTATAAGGGGTCCGACACTTCGAAAAATGAAGATATCGGACAAAGGAAGACAAGGGCCATGAAGGGCGTGAAAATGAAAGACTCCCTAGCCCTCGCAAACCTAATAGCGTCGGGGTCGGAAAAGAACAAGAGTTGACCAAGAGAGGTCGAATAGGATAGATTAAAGTGAGGAGCCTGGCACAAGTAAGTGGAAGCAATGCCAGGACTCAGCTAGGCCCCGTGGTCGCCAACCCACGCTCCAAAGTTCAGAGCCCCTTGGGCCCCTTTTAGTCGCCTCTTACGACAGGTAGGGGATACCGTGAGTGTTATTCTACCGCCTCCACCCACAGGGGGAATGATGACACGATCCTAAAGAGTTGTAAGTAAAGCATGGATGACACTCATTTTGACACTGCTGCTCAAAAATTACATGCGATTGCATATCACAAAATTTTAAATATCACATGTAAATCAGATTAATTTTAAACGCGATGTCATTTAATTTTACATATATAAAACCTGCACTTGAGAGTCCATTCAAAAGAACAACTACAACCAACTACTGTAATAGAGTTCAAAAATTTCAATCACACAGGTAACTCGTCTACTTCGCCACCTTTAAGAATGGAAAATGGAAATACTAATAGGGAAGAAAGACCATCTAGTTATTACATAGATGAGAAATATATTATACAATAAATGGGTACTCAAATGTTAGGTGTAGTTCGAATCCTGGCTGAGGTGTCCATCATTCCGGCAGTTCCCTTTCGTTCACCTTCTCCATGCCAGAAACGCCTTACATATTTAGCCGCTCATGGAGACACATCAGTTGACGTCCCTCGGTAATTCTTGAAGACACAGGATTCCTCTTGAAGTTGTCGCCACGTGCAAGTACAACAGACAGTAACGAGTTGGCGGGGTAGTAGACTGGTAGCTTCAATACTAAGATCTAAACTACACAAGACTACACACAACTTTTGCTCATAACACAAACTTACACAGTTCGCGTGCTCTCTCTCCCTTCGTTTCTCACTTGTTCTCACACTACACCGTTTTACACTCACACACAAGGTCCCGCGTCGCACGGCTCAGAGTTTCAGGGGGAAATAAATTGGCGGACAGTCCGCACTATAGCACACTAGTCCGATAATCACGGCAGTTCACATACTTCCCTACACTGGCAGTCGCTCACGACTGAACCACACCAACTTCTAACTCAGTCTAACTCTCACTGACTCCAGGCAGGTCGTTCCTCTCTTATATACCTGCGCTGGCTCTTCTAGAATCGTCCGGATGCTGGATGAATCCAGGAACATCGCAAGATGGAACACTCCAGATTAATCGTGGAGTCATTTCCATACTCCTCTGTTACGGGACAGCGAGCGGAAACGAGTGAGGCTGGCGTAATACTTAGCGCTGCTAGTGATTGGCGCAGTTGAAGCGTAAGGGGTGGGATTATACGGTGCCGGGCCGGGCCCACTGCCAGCTGACATGGCGGACGCTATGACCATTACACTGCCCCCTCCTCAAGGCTGCACGTCCCGAGCTGCTCCACAATACAGTGCCAAGCGATCCAGGTGAACAACCATCATCTTCCCTCGGGGAGGCCGCCGGATTCGGTAGACGACGTCGTTAATCCTGGTGACGATTGTATATGGGCCTTCCCATTGTGGCTGCAATTCCGATTACTTCCCTTTCGTCCGCACCGGACGGTACAGTCACACTCTGTCACCTTCTTGGAAACCCGCGGAGTTCGCGAGCATGTCGTAGCGGGCTTTTATCCTGTCGCTTGCTACTCTCAGATGATGTCGGGCATAATCGTGGATGTCGTTGAGCCGATCCACCAACTCCCATGCATAGTCTGTCGCTGGTTGCAGCTGGTTTGGTGCAGACTCGAACATTTGATCGCATGTCAGGCGGATCTTCCTTCCGAAGACCATGTTGGAAGGTGTCATGCCCGTAGTCTCATGGGTTGACGCTCGATAGGAAATCAATAAGAAGGGAACCTTCTCGTCCCAGTCCTTCTGGTGCGCCGAAACCACCTTCCTCAGTTGCTCTTCGACGGATTTCACAAAACGCTCCACCATACCATCTGACTGAGGGTGGAGAGGCGTCGTACGTGTCTTCCGCACTCCTAAGCGTTGCAGAACCTCTTGCATCAACCTGGACTCAAAGTTTCTGCCTTGGTCGCTATGAAGTTCCCTCGGGACACCGAATCGACAGAAGAAGTTCTTGACCAAGACGTCGACCACTGTCGATGCCTCGCGGAGACCTCCGGCCACTTTGAGAAGTAGTCCATAGCCAGGAGTAGGTAACGGTTCCCGGCGTCGGATTCGGGGAATGATCCAGCGATATCAATGGCGATCCTCTCGAATGGTGCTCCAACGTTGTACTGCATCATTTGGCCCCTACTCCTGGTACGTGGACACCGGCTCTCCGTGCAGGTGTCACACAGCTGGCACATCCTTTCAACATCGCTCCTCAAGTGCACCCAGTAGTAAAGCTGTCGGGCACGATTTATTGTCTTATTCATTCCCAAGTGGCCGGCAGTAGGGCCCGCATGCAACTCGGTCAGCACCTCTTTTCTCATGCTTCTGGGGATCATCAGCTGTGCAATGTGCTTCTTTCCGTCGGTTGATTCCCACGTGCGGGTAAGTACCCCGTCACTAACCATGTGAGACGACCACTGGGTCCAGTACGCCTTATAGGTTGGACTGTGTTCGGCGATGTCTTTCCATTCCGGCCTCTGCCCCGACTCTACTTCTCGTAAGATCAGCCCGATGTCGTTGTCTTTCAGCTGCTCCCTCCTGAGGGCGTCTCGATGCCATCCTTCAGCGGCGGTGGTCCTCACGGCCCAGACGTCCACGATGCCTGCCTGTCTCTCCACTTTTTGGCAGTGTGTACAGTTCGCAGGGCACAGTCTTCTCGATAGAGCGTCGGCGTTGCAGTGCTTCTTTCCTTGTCGGTGCTCGGTGGTGAAGTCGTACTCCTGAAGGCTTTGCACCTAGCGAGCTGTCTGACCTTGAAGGTTTCTGAAGCTTTGGATGGTGGTGGTGGAGATTATTGTTTTAAGAGGAAGTACAACTGGGCAACCATCCTCTATTTAACACTAATCAGAGGGAAAAATGGAAGGGATCCGACACTTCGAAAAATGAAGATATCGGTCAAAGAAAGACAAGGGCCACGAAGGGCGTGAAAATGAAAGACTCCCTAGCCCTCGCAAACCTAATAGCGTCGGGGTCGGAAAAGAACAAGAGTTGACCAAGAGAGGTGGGATAGGATAGGTGAAAGTGAGGAGCCTGGCACAAGTAAGTGGAAGCAATGCCAGGGCTCAGCTGAGGGCCCCGTGGTCGCCAACCCACGCTCCAAATTTCAGAGCCCCTGGGGCCCCTTTTAGTCGCCTCTTACGACAGGCAGGGGATACCGTGGGTGTTATTCTACCGCCCCCACCCACAGGGGGATGAAGCTTAGGAGCCAGGTCAATGCCGAGTGGTCAGTGCGCAGGCGGAAAGGCTGCCCATACAGATACTTGTGGAAGTGCTCCACGGTCTTCACCATGGCCAGCATTCCCGACGCGTCACGCAGTAATTTTTCTCAGCTTTTGACAACGTCTTGCTTCTCCTGGCCGTCTTGCGCTTGGGACAGTACCCCACCAATTCCCACGTCACTGGCGTCGGTATCGACGATGAACTTCTCCCCGGGCTTGGGATATCCGAGGATGGGTGCAGTACACAGCGACTCCTTCAGCTTCCGGAAGGCAGCCTCCGCCTCGTTTGACCGTTGGGAAGACCTCCTCTCCTCGATGAGCCGTGTAAGAGGCTTTGAGATGTCTGCGTAAATAAATAAGCAATAAATCTGCGGTAATACGTGCAAATGCCGAGAAAACTCCTTAGTTCTCGCTTGTCCTTCGGCACCGGCCAGTCCCTGACGGCTTCTAACTTCTCCGGGCCCGTGGCTACTCCCTCCGATGACACAATGTGGAACAAGTAGCGGACCTCCTTCTGGACCGGCGGGCATGTTCCGGGATTTAACTTTAGGTTAACCCCACGTAGCCTCTCGATCACTTTCCGCAGGTTCTCCGCGTGCTCTTTGAACGTGCGTCCGACAATAATTATGACATCCAGGTGCACGAGGCAAGCGTCGTGATATAGCCCCCTCAGCACAGCCTCCATCAGTCGCTCGAAAGTCGCCGGCGCGTTGCAGAGGCCGAAGGGCATCACGGTGAACTGGTAGAGCCCTTGGCCGGTTGAGAACGCCGTCTTCTCCTTGTCTTCTTGATGGTGGTGGTGGTGGTGATTATTGTTTTAAGAGGAAGTACAACTAGGCAACCATCCTCTATATAACACTAATCAGAGGGAAAATATGGAAGAGGTCCGACACTTCGAAAAATGAAGATATCGGCCAAAGGAAGACAAGGGCTATGAAGGGCGTGAAAATGAAAGACTCCCTAGCCCTCGCAAACCTAATAGCGTCGGGGTCGGAAAAGAACAAGAGGTGACCAAGAGATGTCGGATAGGATAGGTGAAAGTGAGGAGCCTGGCACAAGTAAGTGGAAGCAATGCCAGGACTCAGCTAAAGGCTCCGTGGTTGCCAACCCACGCTCCAAAGTTCAGAGCCCCTGGGGCCCCTTTTAGTCGCCTCTTACGACAGGCAGGGGATACCGTGGGTGTTATTCTACCACCCCCACCCACAGGGGGGTGTCTTCTTGATGGAGTGCTACTTGCCAGTATCCAGACTTCAAGTCCAGAATCGAAAACCACTGGGCTCCAGATAACGTGTCCAGGGTGTCAATCTATCCGAGGTAACGGGAAACAGTCCTTCTTCGTGACGTCGTTCAACTTACGGTAATCGACGCAGAAAGGGAGTTCACCGTTCTTTTTCTTCACCAGGACGACTGGTGCTGACCACGGACTGTTCGACTCCTCGATGACTCCCCGCTGCTTCATGTCACCTAGCATCTGGTCGATTTCCACCTTCTTCGCCAGGGGTACTCAACGAGGTGGCTGTCGGATTGGAGCAGCGTCGCCGGTGTTAATGCGATGGTACACTAGGTCCGTCTTTCCATAGTCACGTCCGGTAGCAGTGAAAATGTCCTGATACTCATGGATTAGTTCCTTAAGCTTCCTGAGCTGTCTCGCTTCTGAATGTTTCCGGGCGTCGGATATAATCTTCCGGAGCTTATCCAAACCTTCTCCTGCTTCCAGGGTCAGTGTGCCTTCGTCGTCCACTGGCACGACGCATGTGACTGGTTCACGTGACTCGCACCCGCTGGGTACCCTCTGCTCCCGCGACGTCGAATTCAATATTCGTACCGGCACGCAGCTTCGTGCCGGAAGTAGCATCCCGGCGAGGTAGAGCCCTTGATCGGTGGTCGGTGAACCGGGTTCCACGAGCACGCTGTCCCCTTGTATGGGCTCCTCTAACCGTGCCGTAGCCACCACCTCGCTGTTGGCTAGTAACACTTCGTCGCTGGCCAACGTTAACCGCGCTACTCGAGGTTGCGTCCCTGGGCGTCGCCGAATTACCTCTTGTTTGCCGAGCCACAATACATGTCGTCCCACGTCGACAGTCGTCTCGTATTTCCGTAGCGTGTCTAGGCCCAGGATGACCTCATCCGTGATGGCGACGACGAGGGCCCAGACTCGTAGGCGTCGTTGTCCCACCGTCAGTTGAAGTAACGCCTCCTTCAAGACAGGGATGGTGTCTCCTGAGGCCGTTCGCAGCAGATAAGAGCGGTGGGGTTCCCTCTCTGGCTGTTCCTCAGCGATGTCCGGCCTGGCGAATGGTCAATGCTGCCCCCCGTGTCTATCGCGACTCGGCACGGCCTGTCTCCGAGCCACCCGTCGGCGATTAAGCTGTCGTCGTTCCACTCGGTGACCTCATTCAGCGTGAAACGAGGGGACGGTAGTGACGGTGCCGACGAGCTCCTCTCCTTGTCGGCCCTTACTCGTTTCCCTGATCAGGGGCCACCTCCATACGGCAGTTCCTCCGCAGATGGCCACGCTCGCCGCAATTCCAACAGGTGATCCCGTTAGTGCGTCGACCTCTCAGCGGCGGCATGCGTCGTTCTCCAGTAACGGCGCGGGTCTCCGGCGCGTCCTCGCTTCTCACGGCTCGTATGCTTGGTGACGGTGCCACTGTTCCCTTCACTGCCTCCGCCCTCATTGTTAACGTCAGGGCCTTTCTAAGGTCATGCTCCGCGCTGAGCATCAGCTTTCGACAGAGCCCATCAATAAATGTAAAGGCTGCCTCCCGCTGAATGTGGTCCAGTGGCAGCCCATCCAGAGCCTTGTGGGCTAGCTGCTCCACATCTTGCGCGAATTCTTGCAGCGTCTCCTTAGCGCGCTGGGTCTTCTTCCTTAGCTCGGTAGGCGGCTGCCTGCTGCTGGTCACCATATCGGCCGTCGAGCGCTCTAACCATCTCGTCGTAAGTGGCACCAGGCTGGAGGCTGTGTAGTACTTCCGCTGCTGGTCCTTGTAGTGCGGCGATTAGGTACACGGCCCTCTCCTCCGATTTCCAACGGTTGTGCCTGCACACGGTCTCGAATTATGCCCGGAAGATCCGCCAAGATGTTGTCCCGTCGAAGCGCGGGAGTCTTAATTTCCCGGCGCTGAAGCCGCTGTCGCTGCGGGTGACACTAGCACGAGTCTCCATGGCTGGTGGTGGTGGTGATTATTGTTTTAAGAGGAAGTACAACTGGGCAACCATCCTCTATATAACACTAATCAGAGGGAAAATATGGAAGGGGTCCGACACTTCGAAAAATTAAGGTATCGGTGGTGATGGTGGTGGTGATTATTGTTTTAAGAGGAAGTACAACTAGGCAACCATCCTCTATATAACACTAATCAGAAGGAAAAAAGGAAGGGGTCCGACACTTCGAAAAATGAAGATATCGGCCAAAGGAAGACAAGGGCCACGAAATGCGTGAAAATGAAAGACTCCCTAGCCCTCGCAAACCTAATAGCGTCGGGGTCGGAAAAGAACAATAGTTGACCAAGGGAGGTTGGATAGGATAGATGAAAGTGAGGAGCCTGGTACAAGTAAGTGGAAGCAATGCCAGGATTCAGCTAAGGGCCCCGTGGTCGCCAACCCACGCTCCAAAGTTCAGAGGCCCTGAGGCCCCTTTTAGTCGCCTCTTACGTCAGGCAGGGGATACCGTGGGTGTTATTCTACCGCCCCCACCCACAGGGGGACTTAAAAATGAAAGACTCCCTAGCCCTCGCAAACCTAATAGCGTCGGGGTCGGAAAAGAACAAGAGTTGACCAAGAAAGGCCGGATAGGATAGATGAAAGTGAGGAGCCTGGCACAAGTAAGTGGAAGCAATGCCAAAACTCAGCTGAGGGCCCCGTGCTCGCTAACCCACGCTCCAAAGTTCAGAGCCCCTGAGGCCCCTTTTAGTCGCCTCTTACGACAGGCAGGGGATACCGTGGGTGTTATTCTACCGCCCCCACCCACAGGGGGTTGAAGGTATCGGCCAAAGGAAGGCAAGGGCCACGAAGTGCGTGAAAATGAAAGACTCGCTAGCCCTCGCAAACCTAATAGCGTCGGGGTCGCAAAAGAGTGGTGGTGATTGGTGGTGATTATTGTTTTAAGAGGAAGTACAACTAGGCAACCATCCTCTATATAACACTAATCAGAGAGAAAATATGGAAGGGATCCGACACCTCGAAAAATGAAGGCATCGGCCAAAGGAAGACAAGGGCCACGAAGGGCGTGAAAATTAAAGACTCCCTAGCCCTCGCAAACCTAATAGCGTTGGGGTCGGAAAAGAACAAGAGTTGACCAAGGGAGGTCGGATAGGATAGGTGAAAGTGAGGAGCCTGGCACAAGTAAGTGGAAGCAATGCCAGGACTCAGCTAAGGGCCCCGTGGTCGCCAACCCACGCTCCAAAGTTCAGAGCCCCTGGGGGAGGTCGCAAAAGAACAAGAGTTGACCAAGAGAGATCGGATAGGATAGATGAAAGTGAGGAGCCTGACACAAGTAAGTGGAAGCAATGCCAGGACTTAGCTGAGGTGGTGGTGGTGGTGGTGATTATTGTTTAAGAGGAAGTACAACTAGGCAACCAACCTCTATTAACACTAATCAGAAGGAAACAATTGAAGGGATCCGACACTTCGAAAAATGAAGGTATCGTGTTACGATCTCCGCTACCGCTACGTATACATCCTACCTTCGCATGCTGGTTTTCGCCGATCACGCCGCCACTGCTTCATTCACTCTTCTGCTATGCTCACCTGTCGCCTGCCTACTCTGTTCATCACGTGATCCTGACGTCATCTTCTTCTCCACGCACCGCCTCCTCTACCTGTGTGTGTGCTTGCGCTAACCTCTATTGGACACGTGATTATGACGTTTCTGGAATATGCTGGTTTTCAACTTCTCTATTCTTCTCGATGTTCCTGTACGATTATATAATCTCGCTCCACCGCTCAAAATATTGAGTCTGGCTTCGTTACGGCGCAGTGGAAGCGTGCTGGGCCCATAACCCAGAGGTCCGTGGATCGAAACCACGCTCTGCTACCATACTGAGGTGGGAGAAGAAGTTTGCTATCATAGTGAGGTGAGACACCTTTAATTCTTATAGTAATACTTCATATTATGCTTCTGTTCCCCCTCCTCCTCATACCTTTCCCACCCCACCTCCCTCTTCTTCTCCCTCTCCTTCTTCTACTCCTCCATCCACTTCCACTCTCTCTTGTTTTCGCTGCCAAGGCCGAGGTCACATCGCTCGCAATTGTCCGACACCACGATCGAGAAACGCTCCCTCCTGCCGTATGTAGGCAGCATTCGCTCTATAGGGCAAAATCTGCCACTTGCCGCTCCGTGCCCGGCTCCATCTGCTTACATTCTTGCCGTCCTTCAGAATATTCCCTCTCTTGCATTATTAGACTCAGGGGCTTCCATTTCCCTTCTCAGTTCATATTTTTTCCAGCAGTTACTTCAATTACATCCACATCTTCAATTACGTTTTTTGGATTTATTATGTACTTCTGTCTCACGTCATCCCTTAAACATTCTTGGTCAACTTATTCTCACAGTAAAGATTTCTAAATTTTCATGGTCCTTTCCCTTTTATGTCGCTCAGGATCTTCCTATTCCTCTTATACTCGGATATGATTTTTTCACATACTGGTTTAATTCTCCACACTCACACTTCTTCCATTTCTTTTCATTTTGATTCTGTGACTAGCATTCCTTTGATCACTCCTTCTGATAACCCTACTTCATTAAATTTCTCTACCTCTCATGTTTATGTTACCCAGTCTCAACAGGAAACCCCTGTGGGTGGGGGCGGTAGAATAACACCCACGGTATCCCCTGCCTGCCCTAAGAGGCGACTAAAAGGGGTCCCAAGGTCTCTGAACATTGGAGCGTGGGTTGGCGACCACGGGGCCCATAGCTGAGTCCTGGCATTGCTTCCACTTACTTGTGCCAGGCTCCTCACTTTAATCTATCCTGTCCGACCTCCCTTGGTCAACTCTTGTTCTTTTCCGACCGCGACGCTATTAGTTTGCGAGGGCTAGGGAGTCTTTCATTTTCACGCCCTTCGTGGCCCTTGTCTTCCTTTGGCCGATATCTTCATCTTTCGAAGTGTCGGATCCCTTCCATTTTTTCTCTCTGATTAGTGGATGGTTGCCCAGTTGTACTTCATCTTAAAACAAAAATCACCACCACCAGCTCTCAACAGGAAGTTTTAACCTCGCTTCTTGACAGATTTTCTGACGTGGTTACGGAACAGCTTGGTACTGTCCGCAATTATGAGGCTCATATCGATCTCTTGGACCACTCTCCCGTCAGATCTCCCCCTTATCATCTCAGTCCACCTCGTATGCAACTTTTGGAGCAGCACATAACTCAAATGCTTGCTGATAGATAGATAGATAATGCCTTTATTGGTGGCGAAGTTAGGGCTCAAGGCCCTCTCTTACACTTAACCACTAGACGAGTATACATGTACATAACTTATACAGTACTTACAAATACAAATAAAACAAATAATATTAATAGCAAAAACAATAGTAATAATATTGAAAATGACAATAAAAGAATCCTTAATTTTAAAATACACAAAGTAAAATCCACTACAATAATCCGTTCATTCATCCCATTCATTCTTTCATTCACTCAACAATTATCCAGCAAGTCAGCAGGATCTACTCAACAAATACTCGCGGCACGCCACTTTAAACTTGCGATGAGAGGGATTGTCCCTAATGTTCGCAGGTAGCAAATTCCATGCCCTGGACGCAGAGATTATAAAGGAGCGGTTGTAAGCAGCAGTGCGGTTTACAGGTATGGTAAGAGATTGTGGTGGTGGTGATTATTGTTTTAAGGGGAAGTACAACTAGGCAACCATCCTCTATATAACACTAATCAGAAGGAAAAATGGAAGGGATCCGACACTTCGAAAAATGAAGATATCGGCCAAAGGAAGAAAAGGGCCACGAAGGGCGTGAAAATGAAAGACACCCTAGCCCTCGCTAACCTAATAGCGTCGTGGTCGGAAAAGAACAAGAGTTGACCAAGGGAGGTCGGATAGGATAGATGAAAGTGAGGAGCCTGGCACAAGTAAGTGGAAGCAATGTCAGGACTCAGCTAAGGGCCCCGTGGTCGCCAACCCACGCTCCAAAGTTCAGAGCCCCTGGGGGTTATGGTAAGAGAGGAGCCAGATCTCGTATTGTGGTCATGATATGAAGAGAGGTAAGAAAAAGGTGAAGTAAGATAGTTGGGAGTATTAGTAGAAAGTATTTTGTGCAGAAGTGATAACATGTGAAATTCACGGCGCTCTTGCACTCGAAGCCACGACAATTCCTTATAATATGGTGATATGTGAGCATCATATCGCAGATTAAATATATATCTTACGCAGCTACTGAGGCTCCGGTCGAGTTTCTTGTTACCGTCGCAGGTAATTTCAGTCAACACAGTGTCACAATAGTCAAGTATAGGTAGTATAAGAGAGTGAATTAGTTGTACTTTAAGTCGAACCGAGAATGCATTGCAGAATCGCTTCAGAGGATATAAGCATTTGTGTACTTTATTACATGTGCTTATCACCTGTTGAGTCCAATTTAGGGTCTCAGTCATAATAATTCCTAAGTCACTGAAGTAGAGTAGGGTATGATTTCATTGTTTAAAATTATTGGAGAGATGTCCCGTTGCTTGAGGGAATATAGGTTTTTACTGGTACCGATAATAATAACTTGCGTTTTATTCGGGTTTATTAGTAAACTGTTTTCATTTGCATAGTCACTAAGATGTTTTAGGTCGGTATTTATTTTAGTAATTGCAGTATCAATATCACTCGGTTTTGAATGACAGTAAATTTGTACATCATCTGCGTACACTTGCACTTTGCAGAATTTAAGAGCTTTCGATATATCATATATAACAGTGGTCCCAGTACCGACCCCTGAGGGACACCGAGGGTCTTACTTTGCCACCCTGAAGTCACATTTCCCACTGCCACACGCTGCCGGCGATTTTCAAGGTAAGAGGAAAAGAACCGAAGCGACACACTATTAAAATTCAGTTCTCGAAGTTTGTGAGTAGTAACTGAGGGTTGACAGTGTCAAAGGCACTACTGAGGTCTAATAATGTCAGTACAGTCACGTTCCGTTGGTCCATTGCACGTCTAATATCATCTGTCACTCGTAGTAAAGCTGTCGCAGTGCTATGTCCTTTCCTGAAGCCGAACTGGAAGGGATTGAGGAGGGAATGCTTGGTAAGGTATTCAGTAACTTGTGTGTGAACTAGGCGTTCAAGTACCTTGGATAGGGGTGGTAGGATGGATACTGGACGATAATCTGAAGGAGAATCTAACTTGGAGCTCTTCGGGATGGGTCTAATTAGTGCATCTTTCCAAACATCTGGGAACACTCCGTTTGTCAGGCAGTAGTTAAATATATGTGTTAGTATTGGCAGAACAGCTCCCAAGATATCTTTAATCAGCGATATAGGAATGTCAATATTACCTGAGGCATTAGATGTAATAGAGTATCCCTTCTACTTCAAATTATGCTTCACCTGCTTTTCTGGTCAATAAGCCTGATAATTCTACGCGTTTTGTAATTGATTACCGTCATCTCAATAGTAAGATTAAATATGATGCTTATCCCTTCCTAAGCTGCAAAACGCTTTTCAGTTTTTTGCTAATGATAAATATTTTTTCTATATTTGACTGTGTACCGTTTTCATCGTCCTGATAACGGAATAAAGGTTGTCATACGACATTAAAAGTTTGCCATGCACGGTAATGAGATCGCGCAGATTACGGAATTGGCCATACATCTAAAATGAACGCATATATTAAGTGAAATAGGCCGTGATTTCAGAATATATATATAATACGAACGTATAAAATCAAGGAGGCCTCGCACGTGACGGCAAAGATGTTCATTCGGCGAATTAAGTATGCTTAGGTCACGGAGTGAGACGGAAAGTTATAAAGGATCCATGCGGCCGTGATAAAAAAAATAGAAAGTTTTAAAATTGTTAAAAAGAAGAAGTAGGTGAACAATAAAAAAATCTGGTACGCAAAACTACGTAAATTTATCCACGAGAAAAAAATAATCCTCGCAGAAAGAAGAAGGGAGATATTTCAGTTATTAAGAGCTGAAGAACCTGCACAGTGAAGAAATATTTGAATTACACCTATATTTGAACAAATATCGTGACGGAAAATCACAGCAAGTTGAATAGTATCCGAACAGTAGTCGGAATAAAGACTGAAGGCCGTTAATTTGATGATTTTTACCTGTTAAAATCTGTCACAAGGAGTTAACATTGAATTACTGTCTTAATAACCTGAATCACAGATATAATCTAGATTCTCATTCTGAAGAGTATGGACGTGATATTAATTGCCATTTTGGAAATGTTTCTTTCAAATATGACTAACGGCTACAACATGAGAGGCTAAATCGGAGATGGAGCCGACTTTCCGACGTAGACCGCCCAGCTGTTTCTACTATCCCGGGTCCCAAAACTACAACCTGATGGTTACGTAACGGATGTTGGAGACGATCTACGCAGCCCTAAGATGACAACATCGAAGCCTGATGGTGTTTGGTGGTGATTATTGTTTTAAGAGGAAGTACAACTAGGCAACCATCCTCTATATAACACTAATCAGAGGGAAAATATGGAAGGGGTCCGACACTTCGAAGAATGAAAGTATCGGCCAAAGTAAAACAAGGGCCACGAAGGGCGTGAAAATGAAAGACTCCCTAGCCCTCGCAAACCTAATAGCGTCGGGGTCGGAAAAGAAGAAGGGTTGACCAAGAAAGGTCTGATAGGATAGATCAAAGTGAGGAGCCTGGCACAAGTAAGTGGAAGCAATGCCAGAACTCAGCTAAGAGCCCCGTGGTCGCCAATCCACGCTCCCAAGTTGAGAGCCCCTGGGCCCATCGAAGCCTGACCCAGTCATCTAACGTCAGCGACCGCAAGTTAAGTTCCAAAGAACTTTATTATCTTGAAATTGATGTGTCGTAGATGTAGTATTCATATATTTGTAGTGAACATTGGTATGTTTTTTACGTAGTTCTTCGTGATGAAATCTCAGTCGATGCCATCTTTGCAATGAGATTGTCCTAGTTGATTTATTATTATGGGAGTAGGTATTTCTTCCAGAGTTTACAATCAATGTCATAATATAGGAATGTTTATAATTGAACAAGGAGAGATTTAGAGTGTGATTTTCAACCTTTATGGGATTGAAACAACGTATACAAAGAGACGTATCCCAAATTTAATATTTTTAAAGAAGATAGCTGATTTCTGAATAACTAATACCCGGTTAATGTTACGACGCGATGACATGTGAGTAAATATTAACTTGTTTAGTTTATATGTGTTTCATTTTCAGGATTACGTGTTTATGTTTATTATATATGAAATCTAACCCAAAAGTGTACCGTTGCAGTACTTTAATGATATGTTAAGATGATTTGCCGCCTTGTTGGAAATGATAAATGTTTACGTAGAGAAGTTATGATTTGAGTGGCATGTTGATATTCATTTACGAATAATTATTCGCGGAGATATATTTGTGGGAATGAATAATGATATATAATGGTAATTAATATTGGTAAATGGAGAGATAGATATGCTTATGGATAATTTTGGGGGTAAATACGGCGTATTACTGGCCAATGGTGATGTTTGACATATGCGGCAAGATATTAACATGGTAATGCGAGATATATTGGGTTAGTGGTACACGAATACAATGAAATACATCGTAGATTTCGTATGTGGGTTACCGTAAACTGTCTTCATATTAAACATCCAAATAAGAAATAAAAGAAGGGAAACTTGTTGTTTTCATAGAGAATATGTCAACGTTGTACTGAATATTATCTGAAGTTTGGTGTCGAGAATGTATTTAATTCATAGAACAATTTCATAATTTAAATCTCTACCACAATTAAATAAAATAGGTTACCAAATGCATTCCTACGGAATTTTTAATATTTGACTGGATATTGGTGAAACCATAAATCATGTTAGGTATAATTTCTATTTGAACTACGATAATAATTGATCTTTACACGATACCTACATTTAATTTTAAGATGTTATTTGAATATTTTAACCAAATGACATTGTCAAGGTGACCAATATTTCTCATTTAATGAACTATATATATTTAAAATAGCCATTTTGAGCTGATATATATTTGGAACTTACTTGCGATTGCTAACGTTATAACATCGGAAGAAACGCGTGTGATAATGACAGAATATCAATTTGATAATGGTGAATATAAGCATTTTTTTAAAAGAAAGAAACAATAATAATAATAATAATAATCGTATGGCCTCAGCTACCGTTTGCAGACATTTCGATTTGACGCCATCTGGCTGTCTGCCCGTCAATTTCGACGTTCCGGTTTACTCTGTCTGCCATCTAGCGGACCTAGAGTAAACCGGATCTCTCTTGGGCGTCTATGGCTGAGATTTAATTAATTTTGTCGGGTAAATACCAAATGTATGACCAGAGTTCTTTTACATGCCGACATCGTACGACATGGAGTGTCGAATGGACTTTTTTCCGCTCTTCAAAAATCCGACTACCTCTGCCGGGTTTGAACCCGCTATCTTGGGATCCGGAGGCCGACACTCTACCACGGATCCAAAGAGGCAGCTAAAGAAACAATAACGGATGGACTCAGATTAAGCATATTTGGTATGAAGTTTACTAAGGCTTAGGGACTTCGATTAATTTTTTTAACCCAAAAATGTTATACTACGTTTTTCGACAGATAGAATATGTACTTTCGATTTACATAATTAAGAGAATTTATCCTTTATTTTTGTGATGCGCATAATTGATGCAAGAGGAATAGTTGAGTCAGATCGAAGATAGATTAAAATTAAAATTTATTTATAGAGAGGAGGAAGATAATTGATGTCGATAAATATTATCAGATTTTCTTTTATGATTCTAGAATCATGGAGTAAATTATAGATTATCCAATTTAGATGTTATTATTTTAGGAGATAGGCTAATATCATTATGATATAAATGATTTTGAATTAATTCATTTAAAAAATATTTTATTTATTTTCTTTTCTTTTCTTCGAATGATTAGACTTGGAAAACTTGATATTGATTCTGGAGGACGAATGGTATCGATGGTAATTTATTAAAAAGGAAATGTGGTGTCCCAGTTGACCTCACGAAAAAAAATTATACGGTTCACAGATGCAATTTAATTATCCCTGAGAGGTGTCGCGTGGCAATTTTAGGATTATCATATCAATAAATGTGATAAGAAAAATGAAGATTACGATATCGCTTAAATTTTTATGATGCGGTAACTGTTTATACAATGAATATTAGAAGCGAGCATAGCTACCGACACTTAGCATCATTTTCATTAAATGCATTGATCCATTTAATGATCTGTAGAAGTGATGGATGGTTGAGGGGAAAATAGCCGGAGCAATTGATAGGTCGCCCAATATGGTGCAAGAAAGAAACCCCCTCAGGATGGTGCATTTAAAAATGGCGCCCAACTTTGGAGCAAAACTGAGGACACCCAGCCTAATTACAAAATAATAAGGATAGCCATTGTGGCGCACATTTAAAAAAATGACGTCAAAGTTGGAGCAAAAACTGAAGATACCTAGTCCGATGACAAGATAATTAATGGGCGTGCAATTTAAAATTAATGCTCATACGTGGTGCAAAAGGGAAAGATACCCGCGGACTCAACTAGAAATTAATTCCCTCAAGGCCGCCAACATTTAAAATTGACGCCGCGATATGAGGCAAAACTGAGGATTCCCAGCATAGTTAAAAAAATAACAGTCGGACGCACATTTAAATTGACACCTAACTGTGAGGCAATTGAAGGGAAAGATACCGCGGGAACGTTTAAAAAAATGATGAGCTGTTAAAAAAAATCGATTCAACATGAAACAAAACTGAGGATTCTTAAAGCGGCGTTCATTAAGTTGTCATAACATTTAGAGCCCCAGGGGCTCTAAACTTTGGAGCGTGGGTTGGTGACCACGGGGCCCTAACCTGAGTCCTGGCATTGCTTCCACTTACTTGTGCCAGGCTCCTCACTTTCATCTATAATATCCGACCTCCCTTGGTCACTCTTGTTCTTTTCCGACCCCGACGCTATTAGGTTTGCGAGGGCTAGGGAGTCTTTCATTTTCACGCCCTTCGTGGCCCTTGTCTTCCTTTGGCCGATAGCTTCATTTTTCGAAGTGTCGGATCCCTTCCATTTTTCCCCTCTGATTAGTGTTATATAGAGGATGGTTGCCTAGTTGTTCTTCCTCTTAAAACAATAATCACCACCACCACCACCATCATAACATTTAGATTGAGGATACTCAGGGGCAGCGACAAGATAACTGTAGGATACAGTAAATTGATGCCCAGCAGTAAAGTAAGATTGGAGATGCCTTAGTCAAAACGTTGAATTGGCATTCAGGTGGTGGTGATTATTGTTTTAAGAGGAAGTACAACTAGGCAACCATCCTCTATATAACACTAATCAGAAGGAAAAATGGAAGGGATCCGACACTTCGAAAAATGAAGATATCGGCCAAAGGAAGACAAGGGCGACGAAGGACGTGAAAATGAAAGACTCCCTAGCCCTCGCAAACCTAATAGCGTCGGGGTCAGAAAAGAACAAGAGTTGACCAAGAGAGGTCGGATAGGATAGATGAAAGTGAGGAGCCTGGCACAAGTAAGTGGAAGCAATGACAGGACTCAGCTGAGGTGGTGGTGGTGATTATTGTTTTAAGAGGAAGTACAACTAGGCAACCATCCTCTATATAACACTAATCAGAGGGAAAATATGGAAGGGGTCCGACACTTCGAAAAATGAAGATGTCGGCCAAAGAAAGACAAGGGCCACGAAGGGCGTGAAAATGAAAGACTCCCTAGCCCTCGCAAACCTAATAGCATCGGGGTCGGAAAAGAACAAGAGTTGACCAAGAGAGGTCGGATAGGATAGATGACAGTGAGGAGCCTGGCACAAGTAAGTGGAAGCAATGCCAGGACTCAGCTGAGGGCCCCGTGGTCGCCAACCCACGCTCCAAAGTTCAGAGCCCCTGGGGCCCCTTTTAGTCAATTGGCATTCACCGTTGGAACATAATTGAGGTGGTGGTGATGGTGATTATTGTTTTAAGAGGAAGTACAACTAGGCAACCATCCTCTATATAACACTAATCAGAGGGAAAATATGGAAGGGGTCCGACACTTCGAAAAATGAAGATATCGGCCAAAGGAAGACAAGGGCCACGAAGGGCGTGAAAATGAAAGACTCCCTAGCCCTCGCAAACCTAATAGCGTCGGGGTCGGAAAAGAAAAAGTGTTGACCAAGAGAGTGGTGGTGGTGGTGATTATTGTTTTAAGAGGAAGTACAACTGGGCAACCATCCTCTATATAACACTAATCAGAGAGAAAATATGGAAGGGGTCCGACACTTCGAAAAATGAAGATGTCGGTCAAAGGAAGACAAGGGCCACGAAGGGCGTGAAAATGAAAGACTCCCTAGCCCTCGCAAACCTAATAGCGTCGGGGTCGGAAAAGAACAAGAGTTGACCAAGGGAGGTCGGATAGGATAGATGAAGGTGGGGAGCCTGGCACAAGTAAGTGGAAGTAATGCCAGGACTCGGCTAAGGGCCCCGTGGTCGCCAACCCACGCTCCAAAGTTCAGAGCCCCTGAGGCCCCTTTTAGTCGCCTCTTACGACAGGCAGGGGATACCGTGGGTGTTATTCTACCGCCCCCACCCACAGGGGGATGACCAAGAGAGGCCGGATAGGACAGATGAAAGTGAGGAGCCTGGCACAAGTAAGTGGAAGTAATGCCAGAAATCCGCTGAGGGCCCCGAGGTCGCCAACCCACGCTCCAAAGTTCAGAGCCCCTGGGGCCCCTTTTAGTCGCCTCTTACGACAGGCAGGGGATACCGTGGGGGTTATTCTACCGCCCCCACCCACAGGGGGAACATAATTGAGGATACTCGATGTGGGAGTATTTTAAAAAATAATGAGGAAGGATGGCTGAGAAAGATAATAACCAGCGATGAGGCGAAGAATAGATGATTATTTGAGATCGGATATTTACAGAAGACACCAAAAAATGAAAGAAGAAGTTGAGAGATAGATAAACAATTCAGGGCTGTGGAAGAAAAGCGGAAGAAGAGATGGATAAAAATTATTAAAATAGATTGTAATAATAATTTAAATAATTAGTTGGTTAAGATAATTTATAATGTTGTTCCCAATCGTTATATTGTATTATGTCTAGTTAAGAATAGGTAATAGGGTAGTAATGTAAAAAAATGCTTATTTTCGATGTTTTAAATGACTGGGATGGTAGGATGGCTGATTAGCGGGGGAAGTCGGATAGTCGGTTTCCATATTGATTGAGCACTTGATATAAAATTTAGTGATTCTAAGTTATAAATTTAGAGATTGGAATTTTAAGGAGGTTGGATAATAGTAAACGCAAATATGAGGAGTTTGAACCAGCTTCGTTTACAATTTGAGGAGTATCAGAAGGAGCAGGGAGAGAAACTGCAAGCACAGGATGAGGTGGTAAATAGAATAATAGAGGATGTAGAGAAGGCAAAAGGAGAACGGAAACAGAATGATGAGCAGGTAAACAAGATAACCGAGGAGTTAAATAAGACGAAAGAAAAACAGAAGGGAATAATGGAAATGTTAAAAGAAATGATGAGGAAACAAGAAGAAAAACAGCAAGGAATGATGGAGGAAATAAGAAACATGGAGAAAAACCAGATGGAGGAAATAAGAAACATGGAGAAAACCAGAAAATACAGATGGAGGAAATGAGAAATATGAAAGGTAAACAAGAAGAATATAATCATAAACAAGAAGAAAAACAGCAAGAAATGATGAGGAAACAAGAAGAAAGACAGAAAGAGCAATTGGAAGAAATATTTGGAAGATTTCGAGATGAGTACCGACAGAAACAAGTAGTGTGTAATCAGAAACAAGAGGAAAGTTACCGGAACCAGATGGAGGAAATGAGAAGAATGGAGAAGAGGCAAGAGGAGATGATTAGAGCAGGAATTGGCAAAATTGAAGATGTAGTTTCCCAAATGAAAACCGGGATAAGCGAACTTCGAACTGAAATGATGGAAAAGATGGAGGATAAAAACAAAGAGATCCATAATGAAATGAATAAAATTAGAGGAGAATTAGCAGAAAATATAAATTATATCCAGGAATTGAAAGAGGATGAAATTAAGAAGCTAACGGAAAATATGGAGTCGATGAGGGTAGATTCCCAAGAAAAATGGAATCAATATGAAGAGAAGTTAAAAGACATAAATGAGAACGTAATAACAGCAAATAAAACGCTGGGAGATAATTTTATATTAGCACGTGACCATATTGGAGATGAGATGAAAATTATAAATGAAGAAATGAAGAAGAACAAGAATGAAACGTGGAAAAGAATAATTAGAACGGAGCAGAGAATCGATGAGATGAAGAAAGAAATTCAGAATATTAGAGGTGAAATTCAAACGACAAAACTAGAAATATCAAAACAGTTGAATGAACAGAGAATCGTAGATATAAATGTAAATGACAGGGAAGGAACACCGACAATTTCGGGCGAAACCGAGCAGAGTAGTAAGGATGTTATAGTTGGAAATATTGGAAATGGAAGCCCAGCCATTATAAATATTGTAGAAACGTACGATGACAGGCCCAAAAATTTTAGCAACACTGCGGCAATGTCACCAAAGGGGTTCTTGCGAGAAATGGAGGAATATTTTAAAGAGAATAGAATACCTGACGAAAAGAAACTCAGGATAGTAGAAAAACTCTTAGATGCAAATCCGAATTTGTGGTATCAGGCATTTGAGTATACTTTCCACGATTACGATGAGTTCAAGGTCGCATTTCTCAAACGATTTTGTAATCCTGAGATATAACCAAACCTTAGATTGGAGTTGTATTCGAAAAGATATTCGTCAGTAGGACCGACGAGATATAGTGACTACTTTTCGTATCAGTTCCATAGGTTCCAGGATCTAGATTTCGCACCCAGCGAATTAGAGGCGATAAAGACAATATAAAAGCATTTTCCTCCGGAAACTCAAAGATTATTAGCCGCTGCAAATGTGACTTCCGCAATCGAAATGGAAAGCATTTTTAGGCAGCTGGATATGACGTCGAGAAATCCGGCAGCAAGAATCCATAGGAACACAAACAATCAAGAAGAAGTGAACGTAATGAATTGGGAAAATACTCAGAAGAAATCGGTATCCGAGAAGAGAGAAAATGATAGAAGCTCAAGTAAAAGAGAAATTAGTGATGATGAGGAGAGGACAAGTGATCGAAACCGATGCAGATGCAGGCAAAATGGGCATGATGGTGCAAGGCAGAATGAAGAGAGACGATTTTGCCATATCATCGACCGCCTAGCCGATTTTGAAATGAGAGAGAAAGAGGAAGTTACAGACAGAGGCCAATGTATCATGGAGCACCGATGAACAGGTACAATAATAGGGACAATAGGAACAGGCAGTATATTCAGGAATTGAGAAAAGAAACTAGAGAAAAGAAAAGATGGGAAGAACCGATCAGGGATCGAGACATCAATGGAGACATAGAGGGAGCCGAGAGTCTAGAGCTTCAGGAATATAAAAGAAAGGACAGAGAAGGGCAAAAACTGAATCCAGAAGCTCAATCGTATCAAACAGATTCCCAGAGTAAAAAACGCCAATTTCGATTTAGAGAACAAGAGAGATAATATTTCGGAAAAATTGGGTAAAAAATTAAAAGTTGGTGTGTACTGCAAATTGAGGCTTGGGATATCGATCCGGATGATTTACTAGATGAGTCGCAAGATATTAACAAAGAAAATAAATCGTACTTACCCATTATTACCGCACGAATAAATGGCCTGAAAACACATTGTTTGATTGATTCAGGGGCAAGTATAAGTGTTATATCAAAAGCGTTATTTGTTGAGGTCAATCAGGAAGGAAAATTGCCAATTATACCAGTTGCAGAAATGAAAATAAGAGGGATTATACCAGATAAATCTGTTGAATGTAAAATACAAACTTATTTAAATATCAGGATTGGTAGGTTTATATTTGAGCACCCATTCATAATTATGAACAAAATCAAGTACAATGTAATTCTCTGGGTGGATTTTATAATAACAACGGAAATGATAATAGACCTGAAAAATCAGGAAATAAGATTCCCAATCGTTAAGGATAATGGAAAGATAACCAAGGAAAGGATAAAGTTAGAGGGAAAAGCAGAAGAAACGGAACATATGAAATTTGAAGCTATTGAGACACAAAAGCTAGTGGAAGAGGAAATACCGTTAAATGAGACTGAGGAGATGGAAGAAATTATACATAGCTTGGAGAAAATCTTAATAAAAGATGAAGAAAAAGAAGAATCGGACATTTGGAGAAAGATCGCAGAAACGAAGTTGGGTCCTAAAGAGAAACAGAAATTATATTCGATTATAGAAAAGTATTCAGGAATATTTAAAGATAAACCGGGAAAGATTCCGAATTTTAAATATAAAATCATCGTGAATGACTGGACAGGTGGTGGTGGTGATTATTGTTTTAAGAGGAAGTACAACTAGGCAACCATCCTCTATATAACACTAATCAGAGGGAAAAAATGGAAGGGGTCCGACACTTCGAAAAATGAAGATATCGGCCAAAGGAAGACAAGGGCTACGAAAGGCATGAAAATGAAAGACTCCCTAGCCCTTGCAAACCTAATAGCGTCGGGGTCGGAAAAGAACAAGAGTTGACCAAGGGAGGTCGGAGAGGATAGATGAAAGTGAGGAGCCTGGCACAAGTAAGTGGAAGCAATGTTAGGACTCAGCTAAGGGCCCCGTGGTCGCCAACCCACGCTCCAAATTTCAGAGCCCCTGAGGCCCCTTTTAGTCGCCTCTTACGACAGGCAGGGAATACCATGGGTGTTATTCTACTGCCCCCACCCACAGGGGGAAATGACTGGACACCATACAAAGGAAGGTTATATGACATACCTGAAATATATTTCCAGGAAGTGTGGAAGATCACCCAAGAGATGGTAGCTGATGGTATAAGGTGGTGGTGGTGGTGATTATTGTTTTAAGAGGAAGTACAACTAGGCAACCATCCTCTCTATAACACTAATCAGAGGGAAGAATGGAAGGGGTCCGACACTTCGAAAAATGAAGATATCAGCCAAAGGAAGACAAGGGCCACGAAGGGCGTGAAAATGAAAGACTCCCTAGCCCTCGCAAACCTAATAGCGTCGGGGTCGGAAAAGAACAAGAGTTGACCAAGAGAGGTCTGATAGGATAGATGAAAGTGAGGAGCCTGGCACAAGTAAGTGGAAGCAATGCCAGGACTCAGCTGAGGGCCCGTGGTCGCCAACCCACGCTCCAAAGTTCAGAGCCCCTGGGGCGCTGATGGTATAATCATAAAAACTACCACACCTTATTTGAATCCATTAGTCATTGTAAAGAAAAGTAACTGAAAATTAAGAATTTGCCTCGATTGTAGAAAGCTAAATGGAAAATTAATACCAGAGTATGACCAGGTTCCAAACATTAAGGAGATAATAAAGAAATTTAAGGGCAAGAAGTATTTTTCAAGGTTAGACTTTACATCTTCGTTTTATCACATATTTTTAGAAGAAAAATCTAGACTTCTAACTGGATTTATGTTTGACAACCAAACGTATGCTTATTGTAGGTTGCCCTTTGGATTAAAGAACAGTTGTGCAGTATTAATAAGGGCATTAGATAGGAACTTCCTACGTGACGTGAAAGAGTATGTGCCATGTTATGTGGATGACATGATTTTTGCAACAGAGACATTTGACGAACATTGTAGTAAGCTGAAGCAATTATTAGATAATTTGGAAACTACAGGATTCAAAATGAACCTGGCCAAATCAAAATTTTGTCAAGATGAAATATTATTTGTCGGACATGTGATTGACGGAGACGGGGTGAAACCTAATCCAGTTAAAATTCAAACCATTTGCAAATTCCCTAGGCCAACGCGAATAAGGCAAGTTAGACAATTTTTGGGGATGACCCATTTCTTTGCAAATCACTGTAAAGGGTATACAGAAATCGCAGCGCCATTGCAGGATTTATTAAAATTGAACAACAAGTGGAAATGGAATAGTCAAACAGAAGAAGCTTTCGTGGCAATGAAAAGATTAATGGCAAATAGCATCAAGTTAGGATATCCGGATTATACTAGAGAATTTATCATACAAACGGATGCATCTATTGTTGGTATAGGTGCATATTTATAACAAGAGGCACCAGAAAATGATGAGGATCGAGTATACTTGGCATTTGCAAGCCGCAAGTTACGCAGCCATGAGGTAAATTATACAACAACTGAGCAGGAGCTGCTAGCAATTATTTATGCTCTGCAACAGTGGGAAAAGATGGTATATGGATTCCCAGTTACCATCCGTACGGACCATAAAGCTTTGGAATTTGGTCTTAAGGCAGCAATGCTAAGTGAAAAAGTTACACGATGGATTTTATTCGCCCAACAGTTTAATATCAGAATTGAGCATTGTAGTGGGAAGGACAATATCCTCGCTGATGCATTAAGCAGGAATCCTGTGGCAAAAGAAGAGGTGGTGGTGGTGGTGATTATTGTTTTAAGAGGAAGTACAACTAGGCAACCATCCTCTATTTAACACTAATCAGAGGGAAAATATGGAAGGGGACCGACACTTCGAAAAATGAAGGTATCGGCCAAAGAAAGGCAAGGGCCATGAAGGGCGTGAAAATGAAAGACTCCCTAGCCCTCGCAAACCTAATAGCGTCGGGGTCGGAAAAGAACAAGAGTTAACCAAGGGAGGTCGGATAGGATAGATGAAAGTGAGGAGCCTGGCACAAGTAAGTGGAAGCAATGCCAGGACTCAGCTAAGGGCCCCGTGGTCGCCAACCCACGCTCCAAAGTTCAGAGCCCCTGGGGCAGCAAAAGAAGAAACTATAAATCAAATTGAATTAGCAAGACGAGACGAAGAATTTTTAGAAAAACTAAGGGATATATCGGCGTGGCAAAGAGCAGATGAGAAATTAATGCTAGAAATAACAAGGATTGAACAAAGTAATTTTGATGGCAGGAGGTGGTGGTGGTGATTAATGTTTTCAGAGGAAGTACAACCAGGTGGTGGTGATTATTGTTTTAAGAGGAAGTACAACTAGGCAACCATCCTCTATTTAACACTAATCAGAGGGAAAAATGGAAGGGATCCGACACTTCGAAATATGAAGATATCGGCCATAGGAAGATAAGGGCCACGAAGGGCGTGAAAATGAAAGACTCCCTAGCCCTCGCAAACCTAATAGCATCAGGGTCGGAAAAGAACAAGAGTTGACCAAGAGAGGTCGGATAGGATACATATAAGTGAAGAGCCTGGCACAAGTAAGTGGAAGCAATGCCAGGACTCAGCTAAGGGCCCCGTGGTCGCCAACCCACGCTCCAAAGTTTAGAGCCCCTGGGGCCTTTCAGTAAGACATCCGTCAGCCAATCCAGTGGAGCGCTGTATGCGAGAAATCTCTAAATATTGTAGGATATATTGCTCCCAAAGTCATTGGAAATGGATTGAAGTAATAAAGATAATCGAGGCATGTATGAACAACACTGTCCATGAATCAACGGGCCAGATACCGAGACTCGTACATTTGAACGAACGACCAGCTCGACCATGGGATGAAATCATAGGAAAAGACGAAGAACCAAAACTTAGTTGCGTGGAGATTAATCAAATAGTAAGCGCCAAGTTAAAAGAAGAGGCAAACAAACGACGAAGAAGAGTCCGAAACAAGAAGTCCCAGCCACCATTCCGGGTTGATGACCTGGTAATGATAAAGAAAGTACCAATCTCTAATGTTTCAGAGCGAATATTCGCCAAATTCGTTCATTTAGATGATGGTGCATATTTAGTAAAAAGGTTTTTTGGGAACAACGCCTATATGATAGAAAATCTAGATGGAACATATCAAAACGTATACGACACATCAAACATGAAACCATATTATAAAGAAGATCAAGAATAGAATACTAACTAAAAATCCAAAGACATATGATACGAATGAACGAAGTCAGGCCGATGAAAAGCTACATCAGTTTAGAACAACAAAAATTGAAATAAATATACTGCGAGCAGCATATTTATTTGTCCATGGGAGGAGGATAAATGTGCCGTTTTCATCGTCCTGATAACGGAATAAAGGTTGTCATACGACATTAAAAGTTTGCCATGCACGGTAATGAGATCGCGAAGATTACGGAATTGGCCATACATCTAAAAAGAACGCATATATTAAGTGAAATAGGCCGTGATTTCAGAATATATATATAATACGAACGTATAAAATCAAGGAGGCCATGCACGTGACGACAAAGATGTTCGTTTGGCGAATTAAGTTTGCTTAGGTCACGGAGTGAGACGGAAAGTTATAAAGGATCCATGCGGCCATGATAAAAAAATAGAAAGTTTTTAAAATTGTTAAAAAAGAAGAAATAGGTGAACAATAAAAAATCTGGTACGCAAAACTACGTAAATTTATCCACGAGAAAAAAATAATCCTCGCAGAAAGAAGAAGGGAGATATTTCAGTTATTAAGAGCTGAAGAACCTGCACAGTGAAGAAATATTTGAATTACACCTATATTTGAACAAATATCGTGACGGAAAATCAGAGCAAGTTGAATAGTATCCGAACAGTAGTCGGAATAAAGACTGAAGGCCGTTACGAGATATTAAGTCAAGTTTAACGCATTATATGTTGATTAGCTGGATATAAAAAAAAATTAAAGCTAATTTGATGATTTTTACCTGTTAAAATCTGTCACAAGGAGTTAACAATGAATTACTGTCTTAATAACCTGAATCAGAGATATGATCTAGATTCTCATTCTCAACAGTATGGACGTGATATTAATTGCCATTTTGGAAATGTTTCTTTCACATATGACTAACGGCTACAACATGAGAGGCTAAATCGGAGATGGAGCCGACTTTCCTACGTAGACCGCCCAGATGTTCTACTATCCCGGGTCCCAAAACTACAACCTGATGGTTACGTAACGGATGTTGGAGACGATCTACGCAGTCCTAAGATGACAACATCGAAGCCTGACCCAGTCATCTAACGTCAGCGACCGCAAGTTAAGTTCCAAAGAATTACTTTATTATCTTGAAATTAATGTGTCGTAGATGTAGTATTCATATATTTGTAGTGAACATTGGTATGTTTTTTTTACGTAGTTCTTCGTGATGAAATCTCAGTCGATGCCATCTTTGCAATGAGATTGTCCTAGTTGATTTATTATTATGGGAGTAGGTATTTCTTCCAGCGTTTACAATCAATGTCATAATATAGGAATGTTTATAATTGAACAAGGAGAGATTTAGAGTGTGATTTTCAACCTTTATGGGATTGAAACAACGTATACAAAGAGACGTATCCCAAATTTAATATTTTTAAAGAAGATAGTTGATTTCTGAGTAACTAATATCTGGTTGATGTTACGACGCGATGACATGTGAGTAAATATTAACTTGTTTAGTTTATATGTGTTTCATTTTCAGGATTACGTGTTTATGTGTATTATATATGAAATCTAACCCAAAAGTGTACCGTTGCAGTACTTTAATGATATGTTAAGATGATTTGCCGCCTTGTTGGAAATGATAAATGTTTACGTAGGGAATTTATGATTTGAGTGGCAGGTGGTGGTGGTGATTATTGTTTTAAGAGGAAGTACAACTAGGCAACCATCCTCTATTTAACACTAATCAGACGGAAAATATGGAAGGGGTCAACACTTCGAAAAATGAAGATATCGGCCAAAGGAAGACAAGGGCCACGAAGGGCATGAAAATGAAAGACTCCCTAGCCCTCGCAAACCTAATAGCGTCGGGGTCGGAAAAGAAAAAGAGTTGACCAAGGGAGGTCGGATAGGATAGATGAAAGTGAGGAGCCTGGCACAAGTAAGTGGAAACAATGCCAGGACTCAGCTGAGGGCCCCGTGGTCGCCAACCCACGCTCCAAAGTTCAGAGCCCCTGGGGCGATTTGAGTGGCATGTTGATATGGATTTACGAATAATTATTCGCGGAGATATATTTGTGGGAATGAATAATGATATATTATGGTAATTAATATTGGTAAATGGAAATGGTGGTGGTGGTGATTATTGTTTTAAAAGGAAGTACAACTAGGCAACCATCCTCTATATAACACTAATCAGAGAGGAAAGATGGAAGGGGTCCGACACTTCGAAAAATGAAGGTATCGGCCAAAGGAAGACAAGGGCCACGAAGGGCATGAAAATGAAAGACACCCTAGCGCTCGCAAACCTAATAGCGTCGGGGTCGGAAAAGAACAAGAGTTGACCAAGGGAGGTCGGATGGTGGTGGTGGTGATTATTGTTTTAAGAGGAAGTACAACTAGGCAACCATCCTCTCTATAACATTAATCAGAGGGAAGAATGGAAGGGGTCCGACATTTCGAAAAATGAATATATCGGCAAAAGGAAGGCAAGGGCCACGAAGGGCGTGAAAATGAAGGACTCCCTAGCCCTCGCAAACCTAATAGCGTCGGGGTCGGAAAAGAACAAGAGTTGACCAAGATGGTGGTGGTGGTGATTATTGTTTTAAGAGGAAGTACAACTAGGCAACCATCCTCTATATAACACTAATCAGAGGGAAAAATGGAAGGGATCCGACACTTCGAAAAATGAAGATATCGGTCAAAGAAAGACAAGGGCCACGAAGGGCGTGAAAATGAAAGACTCCCTAGCCCTCGCAAACCTAATAGCGTCGGGGTCGGAAAAGAACAAGAGTTCACCAAGAGAGGTGAGATAGGAGAGATGAAAGTGAGGAGCCTGGCACAAGTAAGTGGAAGCAATGCCAGGACTCAGCTGAGGGCCCCGTGGTCGCCAACCCACGCTCCATAGTTCAGAGCCCCTGGGGCAACTCAGCTAAGGGCCCCGTGGTCGCCAACCCACGCTCCAAAGTTCATAGTGGTGGTAATAATAATAATAATAATAATAATAATAATAATAATAATAATAATAATAATAATAATAATAATCGTATGGCCTCAGCTACCGTGTGCAGACATTTCAATTTGACGCCATCTGGCTGTCTGCTCGTCAATTTAGTGGTGGTGGTGATTATTGTTTTAAGAGGAAGTACAACTAGGCAACCATCCTCTATATAACACTAATCAGAGGGAAAAAATGGAAGGGGTCCGATACTTCGAAAAATGAAGATATCGACCAAAATAAGAGAAGGGCCACGAAGGGCGTGAAAATGAAAGACTCCCTAGCCCTCGCAAACCTAATAGCGTCGGGGTCGGAAAAGAACAAGAGTTGACCAAGAGAGGTCGGATAGGATAGATGAAAGTGAGGAGCCTGGCACAAGTAAGTGGAAGCAATGCCAGGACTCAGCTGAGGGCCCCGTGGTCGCCAACCCACGCTCCAAAGTTCAGAGCCCCTGGGGCTATTGGTGAAACCATAAATCATGTTAGGTATAATTTCTATTTGAACTACGATAATAATTGATCTTTACACGATACCTACATTTAATTTTAAGATGTTATTTGAATATTTTAACCAAATGACATGGTCAAGGTGACCAATATTTTTCATTTAATGAAATATATATATTTGAAATAGCCATTTTGAGCTGATATATATTTGGAACTTACTTGCGATTGCTAACGTTATAACATCGGAAGAAACGCGTGTGATAATGACAGAATATCAATTTGAAAATGATGAAAATAAGCATTTTTTTAAAAGAAAGAAACAATAACTGATGGACTCAGATTAAGCATATTTGGTATGAAGTTTACTAAGGCTTAGGGGCTTCGATTTATTTTTTTAACCCAAAAATGTTATACTACGTTTTTCGACAGATAGAATATGTACTTTCGATTTATATAATTAAGAGAATTTATCCTTTATTTTTGTGATGCGCATAATTGATGCAAGAGGAATAGTTGAGTCAGATCGAAGATAGATTAAAATTTAAATTTTTTTATATAGAGAGGAGGAAGATAATTGATGTCGATAAATATTATCAGATTTTCTTTTATGATTCTAGAATCATGAAATAAATTATAGATTATCCAATTTAGATGTTATTATTTTAGGAGATAGGCTAATATCAGTATGATAAAAATGATTTTGAATTAATTCATTTAAAAAATATTTTATTTATTTTCTTTTCTTTTCTTCGAATGATTGGACTTGGAAAACTTTATATTGATTCTGGAGGACGATTGGTATCGATGGTAATTTATTAAAAAGGAAATGTGGTGTCCCAGTTGACCTCACGTAAAAAAAATTATACGGTTCACAGATGCAATTTAATTATCCCTGAGAGGTGTCGCGTGGCAATTTTAGGATTATCATATCAATAAATGTGATAAGAAAAATGAAGATTACGATATCGCTTAAATTTTTATGATGCGGTAACTGTTTATACAATGAATATTAGAAGCGAGCATAGTGGTGGTGGTGATTTTTGTTTTAAGAGGAAGTACAACGAGGTAATCATCCTCTCTGAACAAATAAGTGGAAATGAAATTTAAAATATAAAACAAAATTATTTATTCAACAAAGGAATTTGGAAACGCAGTACAAAATAAAACAAAAAAATTGTTATAAAACTAGGCCGAAGGGATTACTAACGTATCAAAAGGGAACGTAAGTTCCCTGAGTAACAGTACACTTGCAATTTACATACCCTTGATAAGTCCACTGTCGCACATAAAGCGGATGACGAGATCAGCAGTAGTCGCGTCATCGGCTAGTATGCGTTCGAGTGTTTCCTGCAGGCCGAGGCTCCGTCTTAGGCCAGAGAGATCGGCGCACTCTGTGAGGATGTGGGCCACGGTGAATTCGGCACCACAAGAACACACTGGGGGGTCTTCCCTCTTTAGGAGATAAGAGTGCGTGGATCGTAAATGACCTATCCTCAGCCTGTACAGTACTATGGCCTCTCCCCGTGAAGGTCGGAAAGAGGACCGCCACACGGTAGTTGTCTTCTTAATTGCTCTCAGCTTGTTGGGAGTTCGGGTATCTAGCCACTCCGATTCCCAGAACGCCAAGATGGTTCGACGTAGCTGAGAACAAATATCCTTAGCAGGTACATTGACGGGTCTTGGAGGTAAAAGTGCAGCTTCCTTTGCTGCTTCATCCGCAAGTTCGTTTCCCGCAATCCCAACGTGGCTTGGAAGCCACGCGAAAGTAATTCTGGTGCTAGCATCGCTTAACCTGGCTAGAAGGTCATGTATCTGCTGCACCAGTGGGTGTTGCGAGAAACAGGTTTCAATAGACTGCAGAGAGCTTAACGAATCGGTACACAACAGAAAGTGGCTTCTTTCGTCACGCAGTGCAAACTGCAGAGCCTCTAAGATGGCGTAAAGCTCTGCAGTATACACGCTACATACTTTAGGGAGCGAGATCTTCGTACTCATATCATCAATGACAAAAGAGCAACCAACATTATCTCCGATTTTAGAACCATCCGTGAAGATAAGTCTCGCGGCCGGATATTGGTGAACAAAGTCCTGGAAATACCTCCGATGAACGGAGGAATCCGTGTTCACCTTGGGTCCACGGAGCAGATCTAGACGTATATCCGGTTGCGGAACCAACCACGGAGGTACCTCGCTAAGAGTTCGTTCAAGACAACCACCGATATCAATATTCAAATCATGACACAAGCTATCAATACGAAACCCAACCGGCCGTGTGGCATTCGGCCGGTCTTGGCACCGCTGGTGGTATTGGGTGCGATAGATGCATTTATAGCTTGGATGTAGCGGCATTTCACGAATTTTGGCAGCGTACGTTAGGAGTAACTGCTGCCTCCTTATCCGTAAAGGTGGAACTCCCGCTTCAGCGAGCAGGCTGGGAATGAGGCTAGTACGGAAAGCACCCGTTGCCAACCTTACTCCACTATGGTGAATACTGTCTAAAAGGCTCAGCGTAGATTTTGATGCTGAGCCATAAGCCCTACTTCCATAGTCAATTCGGGAGAGTGGTGGTGATTATTGTTTTAAGAGGAAGTACAACTAGGCAACTATCCTCTAAATAACACTAATCAGAGGGAAAAAATGGAAGGGGTCCGACACTTCGAAAAATGAAGATATCGACCAAAGTAAGACAAGGGCCACGAAGGGCGTGAAAATGAAAGACTCCCTAGCCCTCGCAAACCTAATAGCATCGGGGTCGGAAAAGAACAAGAGTTGACCAAGGGAGGTCGGAAAGGATAGATGAAAGTGAGGAGCCTGGCATAAGTAAGTGGAAGGAATGCCAGGACTCAGCTAAGGGCCCCGTGGTCGCCAACCCACGCTCCAAAGTTCAGAGCCCCTGGGGCCCCTTTTAGTCGCCTCTTACGACAGGCAGGGGATACCGTGTGTGTTATTCTACCGCCCCCACCCACAGGGGGATCAATTCGGGAGAGGACCGTCGCCGTGTAAAATCGTAGCAGTACCGCACGGTCAGCCCCCCACGAAGTGCCGCTGAGAAACTTAAGCATGTTAAGTCTCTTCATGCAGGCAACCTTTAACTGACGGATGTGGGGCTGCCACGTAAGTCTCTTATCAAAATGGAGACCCAGGAATTTGCAGGTGTCAACCACTGGTAAGACACTGTTTCGCAAGCGGAGCTCTGGTTCCGGATGCACAGGCCGACGTCGACAGAAGTGTACAACTGAGGTTTTCGCTGCTGAAAATCGAAAACCATGTTGCAGAGCCCATCTGTCGACTCGGTTAATAGCTTGCTGTAGCTGTCTCTCAGCAAACGCCACCCTTCCGGAGCTGTAATGTAGAGCTAAGTCGTCTACATACAGCGATGGAACGACTGCGGGCCCAGCAGCGGCAACTATGCCGTTGATGGCGATTGCGAACAGCGTGACACTCAGTACCGATCCCTGAGGTACTCCATTTTCCTGAACGTAATATTGAGAAAATGCATTCCCTACTCGGACTCGAAAGAGACGGAGGGACATGCAGTTCTTCCCCGAAACCCCTACTGGTGTAGAGTGGAGAGAATCCCATATCGCCAGGTAGTATCGTAAGCTTTTTCCAGGTCAAAAAACACGGCGACTAGGTGTTCCTTCCGGAGAAAGGCCTCCTGAATGGCGCTCTCCAGTCTGACCAGATGATCAGTGGCAGACCGATGAGAGCGAAAACCACACTGGTAGTTAGACAAGAGGCCCTCCCTTTCCATGGCCCACACAAGACGCCGGTTAACCATCCTTTCAAATAGCTTACAGAGGCCATTTGTAAGGCATACTGGCCTATAACTATCCAGAAGTTTTGGATCTTTACCTGGCTTGGGAATTGGTATTACAATTCCCTCACGCCATTGAGATGGAAACACTCCCTCACTCCATATTCTGTTGAATAGGGTGAGGATATCCTTGAGACATCTGTCACTCAAATGTTTAAGCATTTGATTATGGATTTTGTCCGGTCCAGGAGCCGTATCTCTGCATAGCGCAAGTGCACTTCGCAACTCCCACTCCGTGAAGGCCACGTTGTAGGGATGCGAAGCACTAGAGGCAAAAGAGAGATGGTGGGCCTCTGCTTCGCGCTTAATTGGAAGAAATGCAGGGTCGTATCTCCTAGAGCTGGACGTATCTGCGAAATGTAACGCGATGTGGTCTGCAATGACTGAAGGAATCGTAACTATATCTCCATTAATGGAGATTCCGGGTACTGAGGGCACATTCTGTACTCCGACAATTCACGGAGTTTTGTCCACAATTGTGATGACGGAGTATGTGCCGTGATGGATGACACATACTTTTCCCACGTAGCTTTCTTACTTTCTCGAATCAAAAAACGGGCCTTCGCGCGCAGACGCTTAAATGCGATATGATTGGCCATCGTAGGATTTCGACGATAATGCTTAAAAGCCCGTCGGCGATCACGTATGGCTGCTGCAACTTCGTCCTTCCACCATGGGACCTGCTTCCGGCGACGAATACCGGACGAGGAAGGAATTGTTTCCTCTGCAGCAGCCAAAATTCCAGTAGTAATGGAAGAGACGTGGTCGTCAACAGACTCCAGCATATCATCAGCCATCACTGCGCGTTTTGTAAATTCTGGCCAATTTGCCCGCCGAAGTAACCAGCGCTTGGGTACTTCGGACTGTCTTTGATTCAAGATGGTGGTGGTGATTATTGTTTTAAGAGGAAGTACAACTAGGCAACCATCCTCTATATAACACTAATCAGAGGGAAAATATGCAAGGGGTCCGACACTTCGAAAAATGAAGATATCGGCCAAAGGAAGACAAGGGCCACGAAGGGCGTGAAAATGAAAGACTCCCTAGCCCTCGCAAACCTAATAGCGTCGGGGTCGGAAAAGAACAAGAGTTGACCAAGGGAGGTCGGATAGGATAGATGACAGTGAGGAGCCTGGCACTAGTAAGTGGAAGCAATGCCAGGACTCAGCTAAGGGCCCCGTGGTCGCCAAACCACGCTCCAAAGTTCGGAGCCCCTGGGGCCCCTTTTAGTCGCCTCTTACGACAGGCAGGGGATACCGTGGGTGTTATTCTACCGCCCCCACCCACAGGGGGGTTTTGATTCAAGAGAGACAGAATTATCGGGAAGTGGTCACTATCACAGAGGTCGTCGTGAACTTGCCACCGTAGCAGGGGAACTAGCGCACGGCTACACAAAGTGACATCCAGGTGTGAGAATGTGCCATGCGCGCTACTGAAATGTGTCGGTTCCCCTGTATTGAGCACACAAAGATCAAATAGGTGATCATTCGCTCGAGCTTCCTCCCCCTAGAACAGGAAGACGGAGAACCCCATAGTGTGTTACGGGCGTTCACATCCCCCACCATGAGGAAAGGAGGAGGCAACTGAGCGATCAAATCTTGTAGTGCATGCATATCAAGGTTATAATCCGGTGGAAAGTACACGTTGCAAACCGTTGTCATTACTGGCAATGGAGTGCGAACTGCAACTGCATCTAGCTGAGTACGGAGCGGTACTTCTTCGCTGAAGATGTCGGAGCGAACTAGGGTACAAAAGCCCCCAGTTGCCGCGCCATCCACAGCTACTCTGTCTTTGGAATAAAGACGATATCCTCTCATAGTCGTGTCGTGTCCAGGTCTCAAACGAGATTCCTGTAGACAGACTATGGAGGCCGCATAGACGGATATCAGTTGACGTAACTCAGCTAGGCGACAGTGGTAACTACTGCAGTTCCACTGCAATAGTGCCATTGTGTGGATTGGTAGTGTTGCGAAATTAGGACAATTGCTTGCCCTTCTTTTTGTCAACTACCTGCCATTTTCCGCCGTTGTTGTCGGTATTGTCGTCACCATCCACGACAATGAGTGGTTCAGTCTCCATTGTCTCCACAGAAGAAGGAGGCGCAGTGACTGGACCCTCCGCGGACGGTGATCTCATTGGTCTGGAACAGTGGGCCTTCTTTCTGGGAGAACTAGGTTCTCCAGAAAGTGATCGAACAAGAGGGCGTCGGGGCCTCTCGCTCTTGCCCACCGTTTCTCTCTGTTTGGGAGGAGAGCCGGCAGATGGCTTGCCGGATTTCTTCGGTGATCCTGTGGACCCCGACTGAGTTGGAGAAGGCTTCTTCTCCAATTTTTTAAGGGTGCTCTGTGGCTTCATCTTCTCCTCCTTTATGATCTGGGCATTGGAAGGAGGGCTGGACTTTCCAGCCCTATTTGGGGAAGTCTTTCCCCCCGCCCTGTTGGGGGAGGACTTCCCAGCCGAACGTTCCTGGGAAGGGCCCTTCCCAGGCAACGTCGACAGTAACGCTCTTTTCGGTTTTTCACGTGGTGAAACTCCAGTTTCTTTACTTACTGAATTTTGTTGCTGGCTTTGACTTTTCAATGCATTTTCAGTACCGGTGTTCTGTACAAAACTCTGTGGAGTGATCCGTACGTTTGCGACCTTTTCCGCGAATGAGATGGAGAACTCCGGAGCAGCCATGGATTTGAACTTCCTCCGGGCGTCTGGATAAGATAGCTTATCCAGCGTTTTTATCTCCTGGATCTTCTTCTCCCGCTTGAATGTGGGGCACTCCTTGGAGATTGGAGCATGTGTACCCGGGCAGTTGACGCACACAGGTGGTGGTGTGCATTCAACCCCAGCATGCTCGCACTTCCCACACATTTTGCAGGTCGTCGAACCTGTACATCGCAATGAGGTGTGGCCAAACTTTTGACAGTTATAACACCTCATTGGTGCCGGAATGTACGGACGAACAGTCAGGCGATACATTGCTACCTTTATTCGTTCAGGTATGGTCTCAGCGTCGAAGGTAAGGATGAAAGCACCCGTATCGAGTAGCTTATCACCCACACGCCTCTTCAACCTCTTCACGTCGGTTACACCCCGACGTGCTAGGTACCGGATCATCGTATCATCGGAAGACTTAACCAAATCCCTGTGGAATATAACTCCCTTGCAAGAGTTAAGGGTTTGGTGCTTCTCGATTTTCACCTCTACCTTACCGAATAACTTGGCTTTAAGTAGCCGTCTGGACTGTTCAGCCGTAGATGTCTTGATAAGTACGGATCCATCTCGGAGCTTGCGCATCTCGTCGACTTCACCAGCAACAATTTCTTCGATGGAATTGCTTATCATGAAAGGACATTCGTCAAGGAAACTTTTACCATCGACCCTGGAAGCAACCAGGACGTTCGTCACTCATGTAGTCTACAGGAACGGGAGTATACCGCTTACGTTTCTTAGCAATATTTGACGCTGTTTTTTGAAGGGTGCCACCCTTTGTAAAAGAAGGAAGAGAAAGAGGTTCCGTCTTTTGTCCCACGAGTACTCACGGAAATATGAGGTCGACCTCCGGCAGAGCCAAGGAGATTTACCGGAGGCAAGGCTATATACTCCAGAGGGCGCCCGGTATCTGGAGGGGGTCGCTTGGAACTACTCTCCCAGTAGCCATGCATCACCTCGCCACGACCCGAAACTTGTGATTGGGGGAGGATAAAACCTCCATGCTAACCTAATTATTTTTTTAATTTAATTTTTTTAATTTCTTTTTTAATTTTTTTATATTTTTGTTTTTCTGTAATGTCTAACCTAATCTACCCGAGGCAGAGAGGGTGGCCAGACAGGAAGAGGAATGAAATTAAGGATGGTGAGAATAGAAGGGTAGTGGTGGTGGTGGTGATTATTGTTTTAAGAGGAAGTACAACTAGGCAACCGTCCTCTATATAACACTAATCAGAGGGAAAATATGGAAGGGGTCCGACACTTCGAAAAATGAAGATATCGGCCAAAGGAAGACAAGGGCCACGAAGGGCATGAAAATGAAAGACTCCCTAGCCCTCGCAAACCTAATAGCGTCGGGGTCGTAAAAGAACAAGAGTTGACCAAGGGAGGTCGGATAGGATAGATGAACGTGAGGAGCCTGGCACAAGTAAGTGGAAGCAATGCCAGGACTCAGCTCAGGGCCCCGTGGTCGCCAACCCACGCTCCAAATTTCAGATCCCCTGGGGCCCCTTTTAGTCGCCTCTTACGACAGGCAGGGGATACCGTGGGTGTTATTCTACCGCCCCCACCCACAGGGGGAGAATAGAAGGGTAGAAATAGTGATGAAGAATAAAGAGCACAGACACCTCTCAAGCAACTCGGGGGACACCTTGTTAGTCTGGCACTACACCGAGGCCTATCCAGCACGGGTAACCCTGAGCTGGCACAGCCCTCGGGATCAACAAGCACACAAGCCCCCACACCAACTTCAAGGTCATGGTGTCCCTAGAGGGGGAAGGGAGCATAGCTACCGACACTTAGCATCATTTTTATTAAATGCATTGATCCATTTAATGATCTGTAGAAGTGATGGATGGTTGAAGGGAAAATAGCCGGAGCAATTGATAGGTCGCCCAATATGGTGCAAGAAAGAAACCCCCTCAGGATTGTGCAACTGTAACTCTGCTTTTCACCAAATTCCCTTAGATGCGGCTAGTTCTAAACTCACTGCTTTTATTACACCTAATAGTCTCTATCAATTTAAAAAACTTCCTTTCGGTCTCAATGTTGGCTCCCAGGTTATGCAACGCCTTGTTGACTCTCTTTTTTCAGACATTAAATACAAATATCTTTATCCATATGTCGACGATTGGTTGATCTTTTCTCCTGATTTTGACTCCCATATCATTCATCTTACTGACGTACTTTCTCGTCTGCGTACGGCAGGTCTCACTATTAACCCTTCCAAGCTTTCTCTTGCACAAACATCTGTTAAATTTTTAGGTCACATCATTTCCTCTCAAGGTGTTTCCGTTGATCCTGATCGTATTGCGGCTATTACTCAACTCTCTCCCCCTAAAAACATCAAACAACTACGTACCTTTCTTGGCATGGTGTCCTTTTATAACCGTTTCATTCCTAATATATCTCATATTGCTGAACCATTTCACTACCTCAAACGTAAGGCTGTTAACTTTATTTGGACTCCTACTCAACAACATGCTTTTTCTACACTTAGATCTCTTCTTATCAAAGCTCTCATTTTGCAGTTTCCTGACTTTTCTTTACCCTTCGAAGTTCATACTGACGCCTCTGATCATGCTCTTTCTGGTGTTCTTAATCAAGTTGTTGAGGGTACCCCTCTGCCTATTGCTTATTTTAGTAAACTACTCTCCCCCACTGAACGTAACTATTCCATCTATGAGCGCGAAGCATTGGCTTTAGTCACCACCCTTGAACATTTTTCTGAGTATCTCGATCATAAAGAATTTCTTGTCAAAACCGATAATCAAGCCCTTTCAAGGCTTCTCTCTAATGCTCCTAAAATTGGCAAAACTGGCCGCTGGTTGCTCCGTCTTTCTCGCTTTAAATTTTCCATTAAATTCATCTCCGGTACCCAGAATTGTGTTGCAGATGCTCTATCTCGTCTCTTTGATCCTTCACCCTCTGACGCTTCTCCTTCTACTACCACTTTTCCGTCCCTCCCCAACTCTGATTCACCGCCTTTGGATAATTTAATTTGTTCAATGATTGATATCCCATTATCTCATCAACTTCAGGATGAATTTTGCATTCGGACGAAGGCTTTGATTTCTGACCCTTCCTATCGTGGTCCCTTTGTTTTTTCCAAAGGTCTACTTCTTTTCAAACCTACTCCTAAATCTTCTGCCAGACTTGTTGTCCCTTCTATCCTACAACCCATGATACTTTCTTATTATCATTCTTCTCCCGTGGGCGGGCATTTTGGATTTGCCAAAACGTACGCTCGCATTGCGTCTCTTTATTTTTGGCCTAACATGCGTAAAAGTGTTCGTCAATATGTTTCCACTTGCCAACCTTGTCAGTTAGCTAAACCTCTCAATTCTCGATCTGCTGGCCTACATTCCGCTCTTCCCCCCACCTCTCCAGCTCAAACCTTTTTTATTGACCTGGTTGGACCTCTTGTTCGTTCATCACGTGGTAACACCTATATTTTTACCTTACTGGACGGGTTTTCTAAGTACTTGGTACTTCACCCTTTACGCAATATTTCTTCTTCCATTATTATCAATCTTCTCTCCAACATCATATTTCCTCTTATTGGTTTGCCTTCAAATTTAGTTTCCGACAATGCCTCAATTTTTACTTCCAAAGCTTTCTTTCAAATGTGTTTCCAACTGGGAATTAAGAAGATATTATCCTCAGGCTAACAACGTCGAACGCTATCACCGTAACCTTAAAATTGCTCTTTCTATTTTCCATAACTCCTATCATAAGGACTGGGATCGCAATCTTTCTGCTTTAGTTCTTGCTTTCAATTCTAGTATAAATTCTTCTACCCGATTCACTCCTGCTAAATTGTTTTTGGGTCGCGATCTTCGCACCCCTTTGTCACCTACTTGGGATCTTCACCCCCTTTTAGATTCTGATGATTCTAAATCTCTTGAGTCTCTTTGGACCGAAGCTCTTTCTCATCTTCGAGCTGCTCAACTCATCTCCAAGAAAACTCATGATTCCCGTCATCGACCCTCCACCTTTAAACTTGCTGACTTGGTTCTCTTACGTAATCACCCCCAAAGTTCTGCTAGTGATCAGTTTTCTGCTAAATTAGCTTCCCGGTGGATAGGCCCATTTCGCATTATTTCCTTGCCTACCCCTGCTAATGCCCTCTTACAGTCTACTTCTGATCCTGTTGATGTCAAACGTGTTCACATTTCTCAGTTAAAATATTTCTATCCTCCCACTTCTGGTAATTATTTTTTTTCTTTTCTTACTCGCCCTCCTTTTCCCTTTCCTTCCTTTTTTGGGGAAAGATTTCCTTCCCGATGTGTTTTGTTTCTCACCCCTTTTTTCTGGGGGCTCGTTGTTTTTGGTCCTAGTACTGTTCGGTTATTTAATATTTTCCTTTTTTTTGGGTCCTAGGGTTTCGGACCTTTTTCTTCTATATCTCTTGCTCATCAGATTCTGGTCTCCACCACTCCGTAACGACTCGGACTCCCCATGAGAGCCTAAAACATTTACTTTTCTTTTCAACATTTTCTCCTCATGGAATTTATTATGGAAACCTACGAATTCTTAATTGTATATATATATTTTGTATTTTTTGCCACATATATATATTTTTATATTGTATACCTTATATTGTACTACTTATGCAACGTTTCTATCATTGCTCTATTCATCTCCTTCCTTTCCTTATGCTTTGTTCTTCTCTCCCTCTCTCTCCTTGGACCGGTCCATCTCTTCACCTTCCTCACCCTTCTTTCCCCCTCCCAACCCTTTTCTCCTCTCCCCTTTTTCTTCGTTTGGGTACACCATTTCTCGCCAGTCTGCTTTCTCCTTCTAGTGCACGATCTTCGCTCTTCCAAGTTGGCGCCCCTTGTGAAGACCGCTCCGCTTTCGCCGGCCCCTGTTACGATCTCTGCTACCGCTACGTATACATCCTACCTTCGCATGCTGGTTTTCGCCGATCACGCCGCCACTGCTTCATTCACTCTTCTGCTATGCTCACCTGTCGCCTGCCTACTCTGTTCATCACGTGATCCTGACGTCATCTTCTTCTCCACGCACCGCCTCCTCTACCTGTGTGTGTGCTTGCGCTAACCTCTATTGGACACGTGATTATGACGTTTCTGGAATATGCTGGTGTTCAACTTCTCTATTCTTCTCGATGTTTCTGTACGATTATATAATCTCGCTCCACCGCTCAAAATATTGAGTCTGGCTTCATTACGGAGTGGTGGAAGCAGCCATACTACTGCTACGTTCGATATTGTCATTTACCATCTGGACTGTTATTTTCTTCAGGTTATCCGGTGAGCAAGTTTTATCATAATGTTATTTGGACATTAAATTCTTCATTGGGCCATCTGCCCCACTTGAACTTTACTTTGGCCAGCTTATTACGGCATCATATATATATATATGCAAGACATTATTTCGACTAAAACCTTTCAAACACGAACAGTACTACGGACAATGGAATTTTGAAATCACAATATCTATTTCCTTGGACCATCGTTACCTTTTGGTATAATGTTTATTTAACACATTCTACAGCGTAACTTCACCCGGCGAAGAGAATCCCTTTCCCCGTTCAATCCCTACTTCATTTTTATCCTTTTTCCTTCTTTTCACTTTTTCTTTCAGGTTGCTTCCTCTATATCGACTTATATTATTCTTCATTGTACCCTTTATACTTATTCATATGGTTTTGATGTTTTATATTGTAAATGTGGCACATTTTCCTTGTCTTTCAAGGTTTCCTCTATATATTTCAGTCTAGCAAACTCTTGTCTGCGATTTACTAAACTCGTTGAAAAATGTTTACTATTTTTATTATCTGTTAAATACATATCCTGTTTGCTTTGTTAAATTCGAGATTTTCTTGTTCCTGTCACCTTCTTTTTGTCCTATTCCTTCTCACTGCGCAGATTCTGCTGTAAATTATTATTCTTATTATTATGATTATTATATCGTGCTGCTTCTTCTACCACGTATATGTTTGAGCTATCAACTAATATTGTATACTATTTTATATCTGCTTCATATGTACCTACGACGATAGCTGAGGGTATCTGTATTATTCCTGAACACTCTCACTACCACTATATTGATAATCGGGCCCCTCAGAACAGTAAGATAACAGAGCAATCTCACCTCACTATGATAGCAAATTTCTTCTCCCACCTCAATCGGCCAAAGGAAGACAAGGGCCACGAAGGGCGTGAAAAGGTGGTGGTGGTGATTATTGTTTTAAGAGGAAGTACAACTAGGCAACCATCCTCTATATAACACTAATCAGAGAGAAAAATGGAAGAGGTCCGACACTTCGAAAAATGAAGGTATCGGCCAAAGGAAGACAAGGGCCATGAAGGGCGTGAAAATGAAGGACTCCCTAGCCCTCGCAAACCTAATAGCGTCGGGGTCGGAAAAGAACAGGAGTTGACCAAGAGAGGTCGGATAGGATAGATGAAAGTGAGGAGCCTGGCACAAGTAAGTGCAAGCAATGCCAGAACTCAGCTTTGGGCCTCGCGGTCGCCAACCAACGCTCCAAAGTTCAGAGCCTCTGGGGTGGTGGTGGTGGTGATTATTGTTTTAAGAGGAAGTACAACTAGGCAACCATCCTCTATATAACACTAATCAGAAAGGAAAAATGGAAGGGGTCCGACACTTCGAAAAATGAAGGTATCGGCCAAAGGAAGACAAGGGCCACGAAGGGCGTGAAAATGAAGGACTCCCTAGGCCTCCATACGTAATACCGTCGGGGTCGGAAAAGAACAAGAGTTGACCAAGGGAGGTCGGATAGGATAGATGAAAGTGAGGAGCCTGGCACAAGTAAGTGCAAGCAATGCCAGAACTCAGCTTAGGGCCTCGCGGTCGCCAACCCACGCTCCAAAGTTCAGAGCCTCTGGGGTGGTGGTGGTGGTGATTATTGTTTTAAGAGGAAGTACAACTAGGCAACCATCCTCTATATAACACTAATCAGAGGGAAAATATGGAAGGGATCCGACACTTCGAAAAATGAAGATATCGGCCAAAGGAAGACAAGGGCCACGAAGTGCGTGAAAATGAATGACTCCCTAGCCCTCGCAAACCTAATAGCGTCGGGGTCGGAAAAGAACAAGAGTTGACCAAGAGAGGTCGGATAGGATAGATGAAAGTGAGGAGCCTGGCACAAGTAAGTGGAAGCAATGCCAGGACTCAGCTGAGGGCCCCGTGGTCGCCAACCCACGCTCTAAATTTCAGAGCCCCCGAGGCCCCTTTTAGTCGCCTCTTACGACAGGCAGGGGATACCGAGGGTGTTATTCTACCGCCCCCACCCACAGGGGGACTTAGGCCTCTACCTACTATGTCACCAGGGTTCAGCAGTTTGCCTCATCCATTAGCAATGTTGCTCAGGGGTATTTCTAAGTTTTCTGTTAACTCTACCAGTGACGTTATTTCATTCTTAAGGTTTTTAGTTGAGTTTCAGGATCATGCCCTTGTTTTCTCTCTTTCCCCGTGTCAAATTTTGCAGATCATTTATCCCTAAGCAATTGGGGTTCTATCAGACAAGATAGTTAGGGCAATTGCTGAACAGTCATCCATAGAAGACTTCCACGCCCATCTGTTAGCTAATTTTATTCCGGCTCGAGCTAGGTCATCTCTAATTCAGAAGTACTATTATAGAGTGCAGCGACTTGATGAAAACTTGGCAGACTTCATACAAGACATCAAATTATATACTAGGGTATTTGCTCTTCATTTTCCCGAAGATCAAATCGTTGAAGCCATTGTGGAAGGAATTTCACCATCTTACAGGTCATATTTGTGCTTTGCGTCGAATCCGCAAACCTTTGCCGAGTTGGTGGTGGTGGTGGTGATTATTGTTTTAAGAGGAAGTACAACTTGGCAACCATCCACTATATAACACTAATCAGAGGGAAAATATGGAAGGGGTCCGACACTTCGAAAAATGAAGATAACGGCCAAAGGAAGACAAGGGCCACGAAGGGCGTGAAAATGAAAGACTCCCTAGCCCTCGCAAACGTAATAGCGTCGGGGTCGGAAAAGAACAAGAGTTGACCAAGAGAGGTCGGATAGGGTAGATGAAAGTGAGGAGCCCGGCACAAGTAAGTGGAAGCAATGCCAGGACTCAGCTGAGGGTGGTGGTGGTGGTGGTGATTATTGTTTTAAGAGGAAGTACAACTAGGCAACCATCCTCTATTTAACACTAATCAGTGAGAAGAAATGGAAGGGATCCGATACTTCGAAAAATGAAGATATCGGCCAAAGGAAGACAAGGGCCACGAAGGGCGTGAAAATGAAAGACTCCCTAGCCCTCGCAAACCTAATAGCGTCGGGGTCGGAAAAGAACAAGAGTTGACCAAGGGAGGTCGGATAGGACAGATGAAAGTGAGGAGCCTGACACAAGTAAGTGGAAACAATGCCAGGACTCAGCTGAGGGCCCCGTGGTCGCCAACCCACGCTCCAAAGTTCAGAGCCCCTGGGGTCTCAGCTGAGGGCCCCGTGGTCGCCAACCCACGCACCAAAGTTTAGAGCCCCTGGGGCAGAGAGAGTGGTGGTGGTGGTCGCCTCATACGACAGGCAGGGGATACCGTGGGTGTAATTCTACCGAAGGGGGGTTGACCAAGAGAGGTCGGATAGGATAGATGACAGTGAGGAGCATGGCACAAGTAAGTGGAAGAAATGCCAGGACCCAGCTGAGGGCCCCGTGTTCGCAACCCACGCTCCAAAGTTTAGAGCCCCTGAGGCCTCTGTTTGTCAAAGGTGAGTATGAAAGCACCTGTGTCGTGAAGATTAGCTCCGACACGCCTCTTGAGCCTCTTGACGTCGGAAACTCCCCGACGTGCAAGGCTCGGATGAGAACATCATCAGAGGCTTTGACTAAGTCCCTGTGAAAGATGACTCCTTTAATGGAGTTCAGGGACTTGTGTTTTTCCACCTTTACAGGTACTGATCCGAACATTGTAGCTTCCAGTAACCTCTTACTCTGTGCAACCGTAGTAGTCTTGATAAGTACGCAGCCGTCTCGTAGCTTCCGCATCTCATCAACCTCTCCACCAACAATATCCTCCACAGCATTACTGATTAGAAACGGATTTTCTGGAAGGAAGCTCTGTGGTGGTGGTGGTGATTATTGTTTTAAGAGGAAGTACAACTAGGCAACCATCCTCTATATAACACTAATCAGAGGGAAGAAATGGAAGGGATCCGACACTTCGAAAAATGACAATATCGGCCAAAGGAAGGAAAGGGCCACGAAGAGCGTGAAAATGAAGGACTCCCTAGCCGGTGGTGGTGGTGGTGATTATTGTTTTAAGAGGAAGTACAACTAGGCAACCATCCTCTATATAACACTAATCAGAGAGAAAAAATGGAAGGGGGCCGACACTTCGAAAAATGAAGATGTAGGCCAAAGGAAGACAAGGGCCACGAAAGGCGTGAAAATGAAAGACTCCCTAGCCCTCGCAAACCTAATAGCGTCGGGGTCGGAAAAGAACAAGAGTTGACCAAGGGAAGTCGGATAGGATAGATGAAAGTGAGGAGCCTGGCACAAGTAAGTGGAAGCAATGCCAGGACTCAGCTGAGGGCCCCGTGATCGCCAATCCACGCTCCAAATTTCAGAGACCCTGGGGCTCCTTTTAGTCGCCTCTTACGACAGGCAGGGGATACCGTGGGTGTTATTCTACTGCCCCCACCCACAGGGGGACAACAAGCACTCAAGCCCCCACACCAACGTCAGGTGGTGGTGGTGGTGATTATTGTTTGAAGAGGAAGTACAACTAGGCAACCATCCTCTATATAACACTAATCAGAGAGAAAAAATGGAAGGGGTCCGACACTTCGAAAAATGAAGATATCGGCCAAAGGAAGACAAGGGCCACGAAGGGCGTGGTGGTGGTGGTGATTATTGTTTTAAGAGGAAGTACAACTAGGCAACCATCCTCTATATAACACTAATCAGAGGGAAAAATGGAAGGGGTCCGACACTTCGAAAAATGAAGATATCGGCCAAAAGAAGACAAGGGCCACGAAGGGCGTGAAAATGAAAGACTCCCTAGCCCTCGCAAACCTAATAGCGTCGGGGTCGGAAAAGAACAAGAGTTGACCAAGGGAGGTCGGATAGGATAGATGAAAGTGAGGAGCCTGGCACAAGTAAGTGGAAGCAATGCCAGGACTCAGCTGAGGGCCCCGTGGTCGCCAACCCACGCTCCTAAGTTCAGAGCCCCTGGGGCCCCTTTTAGTCGCCTCTTACGACAGGCAGGGGATACCGTGGGTGTTATTCTACCGCCCCCACCCACAGGGGGTAAATATGGAGCGTGGGTTGGCGACCACGGGGCCCTCAGCTGAGTCCTGTCATTGCTTCCACTTACTTGTGCCAGGCTCCTCACTTTTATCTATCCTATCCGACCTCCCTTGGTCAACTCTTGTTCTTTTCCGACCCCGACGCTATTAGGTTTGCGAGGGCTAGGGGGTCTTTCATTTTCACGCCCTTCGTGGCCCTTGTCTTCCTTTGGCCGATACCTTCATTTTTCGAAGTGTCGTACCCCTTCCATTTTTCTCTCTGAATAGTGTTATATAGAGGATGATTGCCTAGTTGTACTTCCTCTGAAAACAATAATCACCACCACCACCTTCACCAAGGGAGGTCGGATAGGATAGATGAAAGTGAGGAGCCTGGCACAAGTAAGTGGAAGCAATGTCAGGACTCAGCTGAGGGCCCCGTGGTCGCCAACCCACGCTCCAAATTTCAGAGCCCCTGGGGTGGTGGTGGTGGTGGTGATTATTGTTTTAAGAGGAAGTACAACTAGGCAACCATCCTCTATATAACACTAATCAGAGGGAAATATGGAAGGGATCCGACACTTCGAAAAATGAAGATATCAGCCAAAGGAAGACAAGGGCCACGAAGGGCGTGAAAATGAAAGACTCCCTAGCCCTCGCAAACCTAATAGCGTCGGGGTCGGAAAAGAACAAGAGTTGACCAAGAGAGGTCGGATAGGATAGATGAAAGTGAGGAGCCTGGCACAAGTAAGTGGAAGCAATGCCAGGACTCAGCTGAGGGCCCCGTGGTCGCTAACCCACGCTCCAAAGTTCAGAGCCCTTGGGGCCCCTTTTAGTCGCCTCTTACGACAGGCAGGGGTTACCGTGGGTGTTATTCTACCGCCCCACCCACAGGGGGAGGCCACGAAGGGCGTGAAAATGAAAGACTCCCTAGCTCTCGCAAACCTAAGGTGGTGGTGGTGGTGATTATTGTTTTAAGAGGAAGTACAACTAGGCAACCATCCTCTATATAACACTAATCAGAGTGAAAAATGGAAGGGGTCCGACACTTCGAAAAATGAAGATATCGGCCAAAGGAAGACGAGGGCCACGAAGGGCATGAAAATGAAAGACTCCCTAGCCCTCGCAAACCTAATAGCGTCGGGGTCGGAAAAGAACATGAGTTGACCAAGAGAGGTCGGATAGGATAGATGAAAGTGAGGAGCCTAGCACAAGTGGAAGCAATGCCAGGACTCAGCTAAGGTGGTGGTGGTGGTGATTATTGTTTTAAAAGGAAGTACAACTAGGCAACCATCCTCTATTTAACACTAATCAGAGGGAAAATATGGAAGGGGACCGACACTTCGAAAAATGAAGGTATCGGCCAAAGAAAGGCAAGGGCCACGAAGGGCGTGAAAATGAAAGACTCCCTAGCCCTCGCAAACCTAATAGCGTCGGGGTCGGAAAAGAACAAGAGTTAACCAAGGGAGGTCGGATAGGATAGATGAAAGTGAGGAGCCTGGCACAAGTAAGTGGAAGCAATGCCAGGACTCAGCTAAGGGCCCCGTGGTCGCCAACCCACGCTCCAAAGTTCAGAGTCCCTGGGGCAACTCAGCTAAGGGCCCCGTGGTCGCCAACCCACGCTCCAAAGTTCAGAGCCCCTGGGGCTCGCAATCCTAATAGCGTCGGGGTCGGAAAAGAACAAGAGTTGACCAAGAGAGGTCAGATAGGATAGATGAAAGTGAGGAGCCTGGCACAAGTAAGTGGAAGGAATGCCAGGACTCAGCTGAGGGCCCCGTGGTCGCCAACTCACGCTCCATAATTCAGAACCCCTGGGGTGGTGGTGGTGGTGATTATTGTTTTAAGAGGAAGTACAACTAGGCAACCATCCTCTATATAACACTAATCAGAGGGAAAAATGGAAGGGGTCCGACACTTCGAAAAATGAAGATATCGGCCAAAGGAAGACAAGGGCCACGAAGGGCGTGAAGATGAAAGACTCCCTAGCCCTCGCAAACCTAATAGCGTCGGGGTCGGAAAGGAACAAGAGTTGACCAAGGGAGGTCTGATAGGATAGATGAAAGTGAGGAGCCTGGCACAAGTAAGTGGAAGCAATGCCAGCACTCAGCTGAGGGCCCCGTGGTCGCCAACCCACGCTCCAAAGTTCAGAGCCCCTGGGGTCAGAAACCCCTCGGCCCCTTTTAGTCGCCTCTTACGACAGGCAGGGGATACCGTGGGTGTTATTCTACCGCCCCCACCCACGGGGGGGCACCAACGTCAAGGTATGGTGTCGCTAGAGGGGGTGAAATGTGTCGGTTCCCCTGTATTGAGCACACAAAGATCAAATAGGTTGATCATTCGCTCGAGCATCCTCCCCCTAGAACAGGAGGACGGAGAACCCCGTAGTATGTTACGGGCGTTCACGTCTCCCACCTTGAGGAAAGGAGGAGGCAGCTGACTGATCAAATCTTGTAGTGCACGAATGTCAAGGTTATAATCCGGTGGAAAGTACACGTAGCAAACCATTGTCATTACTGGCAACTGAGTGCGAACCGCAACTGCATCTAGCTGAGTACGGAGCGGTACTTCTTCGCTGAAGATGTCGGAGCGAACTAGGGTACAAACGCCCCCAGTTGGCGCCAAAGACTTTAATATTACTTATCTAGACTCACAGAGCGCGCTGATGCTATGCGGAATATTGAACACTTTCGTGCATCGCCATGTTGCGGGCGCTTCAGCTTCGAATGCATGGCTAGCACGTGGTAATGTTTACAGACCCTTGCATGTTTTCGATTTGAATCATGCCTGATAGTGGATCTGGTTTGGTATTATATGTGACGGAGTCATAATATATTGTCAAATATTTTCAAGGAATGTGGGAGCTGATACATTACGTTAGTTAAATTAATCGGCAATATTAGGCCTAAAGTTAGGCATTACCTGTGGAATGGAAAGATATTCACGAGGGTGAATTCGTGTGCAACCCTCATTTGTACAGACTGCTATCAGAAGGGATCTGGTATTTCTTTTCACACGTGAGTAGAAATTGAACTGTTAAAAGATAACTTTCATTTACCATAATCGATAACTAAACAGGTTATAGGGTGGTTGATTCAGAGAACGCATGGACATGAAATTTAGAATATTTAGGCTTCTTTTTCTTGTTTGCCTTTTTTTCCAATTCATCGGGGATAATTGTTTAGAACTGAAAAGCTGTTCTGAAAAAGACTACATGTTTTCATACAAACCGTGTAGCGGTATTGCACATTTGATAAACCTGGGCCTAGAATCCGTAAAATATGATTGACAAAACCTTCTAATATTAGGGAAAGGTATTGCTTCAAATTATCAATTACCTGAAAAATGATTTATTACTATGGTATGTCTTAAATTCTCCAATTTTTCCCACTTGCTTTATAATAAAATAATACAATTGTTAATACGCTATTCCAAAAAAATCTGGCAATATAAAGTCTAAACAAATCTCATAACAATCTTGTCAATCCTATTCTGCATTAGAAAACGCTAACCAAATTAACTTTTCACTATGATATTAATTTTGTTTTGTTTGCAATTTCAATTTCATTTTATTTTCTTTCTGGTGTAAATCATGGTGCTCATATTTGAGAAAAATTAGAACACACTTTCAATTTTTGTGTGCTCAGATAATGTTAATTCAGAATGAAATGAAATGTCGTATGGCTTTTAGTGCCGGGATATCCCAGACGGGTTCGGCTCGCCAGGTGCAGGTCTTTCTATTTGACACCCGTAGGTGACCTGCGCGTCGTGATGAGGATGAAATGATGATGAAGACAGCACACATACCCAGCCCCCGTGCCATTGGAATTAACCAATTAAGGTTAAAATCCCCGACCCGGCCGGGAATCGAACCCGGGACCCTCTGAACCGAAGGCTAGTACGCTGACCGTTCAGCCAACGAGTCGGACTTAATTCAGAATGAGTTTGCAAAAGCAGTAATATTTAAGAAGATAATACTATGAGGAGGGTTTTACATATTAAATGATAACATTCTTACTTAAGCCTAACCGGGCGACTTGGCCATGCGGATAAGACCGCGCAGCTGTGAGCTTGCATCCGGGATATAGTGGGTTCGAACCCCACTGTCGGCAACTCTGATGATTAGCGATTATTGTTTTAAGAGGAAGTACAACTAGGCAACCATCCTTCAGCAACTCTGAAGATGGATTTCCGTATTTTCCCATTTTCACACCAGGCAAGTGCTGGGGCTGTACTTTTAATTAAGATCACGGGCTCTTCCTTCCCATTCCTAGGGCTTTGCTATCCCATAAGACCTATCTGTGCCGGTGTGACGTAAAGTAAATTGTAAAAAATAAAACTTAAGCCTGAACCACGCAGAGAAACTCAAACTAACCCTAGACATTACTTTCTTTTAAAAAAATACACAATAGAGACTAGCACAAGTGTAACGAATGTCAGGCAGCATTTACCTAAATCCAAATCACATAAACATTATAATTTAACTTCTACTCATTCAATTACGTTATTTTACATCCAAACCAAACCAAACCAAACCCCATGACACAACAGGCCCGAAAGGCCATGGCCTACCAAACGACCGCAGTTCAGCTTGAAGGCCTGCAGATTACGAGGTGTCATGTGGTCAGCACGGCGAATCCTCTCAGCCGTTATGTCACCGTCAGATGTATCTGATTATTTTAGAAAGATTTCTGCAGTCATGTACTTTTTAAACAATTTGTTCAGATAACTGAGTGAAATTTGCTGTAATGATTTTATTTCACAAATTTCCTTTTTTGTTGATATTGAAGATTATTGTTATCGGTACAGGAGTTTGTAAATATTCAATGTATGTGTTCTCCAGGCTGCTGAGAGACAGGTAATTTTTATCTCACGATATGTAATCAGTAATCATACTTAAGTTGTAGACCGCTTTCTGAACATGTCATCATATTTTCAATAAAGCTAAATAATATTTGATCCTAGGTTTCTCAAGAGACAGATTGCCATGCAATTCTCGTCCTTTGATTCTGGCCTTCTTGCCATACGTACAATGTTCAAACGCATCAGTTACAAACATGGCCCTTATGTTAAAGTGAGCGACATGATCATTTTCGACGTACCGATAGTGTATTTTTCAGTCTTCTTATTCAGTCTGCTAAAGGTTTCTTTTTTTAGGTGCGCCACCTATAGGCTATCCAAAGTATTTGTGTATATTGTTCAGTTTTTATACAGAAGTATATTTTAATATTACCACAGTCTTGTTATTATGTATATTTATTGCGCGTGTATACGGTAGTCGGCGTAGGCTGTCATTAATTTTATAAGGCGAATGTTTTCATGTGTGCGAAATGTAAGCATAATATAGGCCTACATGAATTACATACTATCTCCGCGTCAAGCTGAGGAGCGCCCGCAACATGGCGGTACGCGCATGGATATATCTTCCCCAGTCACACGCTTCTGCGCAGCGAGCGGTGTGGGGCCTTGGTTGGCGCGCCATCCACAGCTACACTGTCTTTGGAAAAAAGACGATATCCTCTCATAGTCGTGTCGTGTCCAGGTCTCAAACGAGATTCCTGTAGACAGACTATGGAGGCCGCATAGACGGATATCAGTTGACGTAACTCAGCTAGGCGACAGTGGTAACTACTGCAGTTCCACTGCAATAGTGCCATTGTGTGGATTGGTAGTGTTGCGAAATTAGGACAATTACTTGCCCTTCTTTTTGTCAACTACCTGCCATTTTCCGCCGTTCTTGTCGGTATTGTCCTCATCATCCACGATAATGAGTGGTTCAGTCTCCATTGTCTCCTCAGAAGAAGGAGGCGCAGTGACTGGACCCTCCGCGGACGGTGATCTCATTGGTCTGGAACAGTGGGCCTTCTTTCTGGGAGAACTAGGTTCTCCAGAAAGTGATCGAACAAGAGGGCGTCGGGGCCTCTCGCTCTTGCCCACCGTTTCTCTCTGTTTGGGAGGAGAGCCGGCAGATGGCTTGCTGGATTTCTTCGGTGATCCTGTGGACCCCGACTGAGTTGGAGAAGGCTTCTTCTCCAGTTTTTTAAGGGGTGGTGGTGGTGATTATTGTTTTAAGAGGAAGTACAACTAGGCAACAATCCTCTATATAACACTAATCAGAGAGAAAAATGGAAGGGATCCGACACTTCGAAAAATGAAGATATCGGAAAAAGGAAGACAAGGGCCACGAAGGGCATGAAAATGAAAGAATCCCTAGCCCTCGCAAACCTAATAGCGTCGGGGTCGGAAAAGAACAAGAGTTGACCAAGGGAGGTCGGATAGGATAGATGAAAGTGAGGAGCCTGGCACAAGTAAGTGGAAGCAATACCAGGACACAGCTAACGGCCCCGTGGTCGCCAACCCACGCCCCAAAGTTCAGAGCCCCTGGGGCAAGAAGATGGAGAACTCCGGAGCAGCTATGGACTTGAACTTCCTCCGGGCGTCTGGATAAGATAGCTTATCCAGCGTTTTTATCTCCTGGATCTTCTTCTCATTCTTGAATGGGGAACCTTTTAGTCGCCCCTTACGACAGGCAGGGGATACCGTGGGTGTTATTCTACCGCCTCCAACTACAGGGGGAAGAGCCCTTGGTGGTGGTGGTGGTGGTGGTGGTGGTGGTGGTGGTGGTGGTGATTATTGTTTTAAGAGGAAGTACAACTTGGCAACCATCCTCTATGTAACACTAATCAGGCGGAAAAAATGGAAGGGATCCGACACTTCGAAAAATGAAGATATCGGCCAAAAGAAGATAAGGGCCACGAAGGGCGTGAAAATGAAAGACTCCCTAGCCCTCGCAAACCTAATAGCGTCGGGGTCGAAAAAGAACAAGAGTTGACCTAGGGAGGTCGGATAGGATAGATGAAAGTGAGGAGCCTGGCACAAGTAAGTGGAAGCAATGCCAGGACTCAGCTGATGGTGGTGGTGATTATTGTTTTAAGAGGAAGTACAACTAGGCAACCATCCTCTTTATAACACTAATCAGAGAGAAAAAATGGAAGGGATCCGACACTTCGAAAAATGAAGATATCGGTCAAAGAAAGACAAGGGCCACGAAGGGCGTGAAAATGAAAGACTCCCTAGCCCTCGCAAACCTAATAGCGTCGGGGTCAGAAAAGAACAAGAGTTGACCAAGGGAGGTCGGATAGGATAGGTGAAAGTGAGGAGCCTGGCACAAGTAAGTGGAAGCAATGCCAGGACTCAGCTAAGGGCCCCGTGGTCGCCAACCCACGCTCCAAAGTTCAGAGCCCCTGGGGCCCCTCTTAGTCGCCTCTTACGACAGGCAGGGGATACCGTGGGTGTTATTCTACCACCCCCACCCACAGGGGGGGGACTCAGCTGAGGGCCCCGTGGTCGCCAACCCACGCTCCAATGTTCAGAGCCCCTGAGGCCCCTATTAGTCGCCCCTTACGACAGGCAGGGGATACCGTGGGTGTTATTCTACTGCCCCCACCCACAGGGGGTAGAGCCCCTGGGGCCCCTTTTAGTCGCCTCTTACGACAGGCAGGGGTTACCGTGGGTGTTATTCTAGCGCCCCCACCCACAGGGGGAGAAGAGCCCTTGGGTGGTGGTGGTGGTGGTGGTGATTACTGTTTTAAGAGGAAGTACAACTAGGCAACCATCCTCTATATAACACTAATCAGAGAGAAAAAATGGAAGGGGTCCGACACTTCGAAAAATGAAGATATCGGCCAAAGGAAGACAAGGGCAACGAAGGGCGTGAAAATGAAAGACTCCCTAGCCCTCGCAAACCTAATAGCGTCGGGGTCGGAAAAGAACAAGAGTTGACCAAGGGAGGTCGGATAGGATAGATGAAAGTGAGGAGCCTGGCACAAGTAAGTGCAAGCAATGCCAGGACTCAGCTGAGGTGGTGGTGGTGATTATTGTTTTAAGAGGAAGTACAACTAGGCAACCATCCTCTATATAACACTAATCAGAGGAAAAAAGGGAAGGGATCCGACACTTCGAAAAATGAAGATATCGGTCAAAGAAAGACAAGGGCCACGAAGGGCGTGAAAATGAAAGACTCCCTAGCCCTCGCAAACCTAATAGCGTCGGGGTCGGAAAAGAACAAGAGTTGACCAAGAGAGGTCGGATAGGATAGATGAAAGTGAGGAGCCTGGCACAAGTAAGTGGAAGCAATGCCAGGACTCAGCTGAGGGCCCCGTGGTCGCCATCCCACGCTCCAAAGTTCAGAGCCCCTGGGGCCCCTTTTAGTCGCCTCTTACGACAGGCAGGGGATACCGTGGGTGTTGTTCTACCGCCCCCACCCACAGGGGGATACATTATGAGAGGCGGAAGACAATAGTACAGGTAATTTGACGTATACAGTATGCACAAATTAATACCAGAGCAGAAACAACAGCTGTAATCCGCCTGGGCATCGAGATGAACTAACATTGGACGACATCAACTGTGTGCTAGATTTCATCGCTCGTGGTGGTGGTGGTGATTTTTGTTTCAAGAGGAAGTACAACGAGGTCATGATCCTCTCTGCAAAAATAAGTGGAAAAGAATTTTAAAATATAATTAAAAATTATTTATACAACAAAGGAATTTGGAAACGCAGTACAAAATAAAAGAAAAAACAGTTATAGAATTAGGCCGGTGGTGGTGGTGATTATTGTTTTAAGAGGAAGTACAACTAGGCAACCATCCTCTGTATAACACTAATCAGAAGGAAAAATGGAAGGGATGCGACACTTCGAAAACTGAAGGTATCGGTCAAAGGAAGACAAGGGCCACGAAGGGCGTGAGGTGGTGATTATTGTTTTAAGAGCAAGTACAACTAGGCAACCATCCTCTATATAACACTAATCAGGTTGATAAATGGAAGGGATCCGACACTTCGAAAAATGAAGATATCGGTCAAAGGAAGACAAGGGCCACGAAGGGCGTGAAAATGACTCCCTAGCCCTCGCAAACCTAATAGCGTCGGGGTCGGAAAAGAACAAGAGTTGACCAAGACAGGTCGGATAGGATAGATGAAAGTGAGGAGCCTTGCACAAGTAAGTGGAAGCAATGCCAGGACTCAGCTGAGGGCCCCTTGGTCGCCAATCTACGCTCCAAAGTTCAGAGCCCCTGGGGTGGTGGTGGTGGTGGTGATTATTGTTTTAAGAGGAAGTACAAGTAGGCAACCATCCTCTATATAACACTAATCAGAGAGAAAAATGGAAGGGGTCCGACACTTCGAAAAATGAAGATATCGGCCAAAGGAAGACAAGGGCCACGAAGGGCATGAAAATGAAAGACTCCCTAGCCCTCGCAAACCTAATAGCATCGGGGTCTGAAAAGAACAAGAGTTGACCAAGAGAGGTCGGATAGGATAGATGAAAGTGAGGAGCCTGGCACAAGTAAGTGAAAGCAATGCCAGGACTCAGCTAAGGGCCCCGTGGTCGCCAACCCACGCTCCAAAGTTCAGAGCCCTTGGGGCCCCTTTCAGTCGCCTCATACGACAGGCAGGGGATACCGTGGGTGTTATTCTACCGCCCCCACCCACAGGGGGAGGGCCCGTAAGGGTAGGAACCGGTAGTGGTGGTGATTATTGTTTTAAGAGGAAGTACAACTAGGTGGTGGTGGTGGTGGTAGTGGTGATTATTGTTTTAAGAGGAAGTACAACTAGGTGGTGGTGGTGGTGGTGGTGATTATTTTTTAAGAGGAAGTACAACTAGGCAACCATCCTCTACATAACACTAATCAGAGGGAAAAATGGAAGGGATCCGACACTTCGAAAAATGAAGTTATCGGCCAAAGGAAGACAAGGGCCACGAAGGGCGTGAAAATGAAAGACTCCCTAGCCCTCGCAAACCTAATAGCGTCGGAGTCGGAAAAGAACAAGAGTTGACCAAGCGAGGTCGGATAGGATAGATGAAAGTGAGGAGCCTGGCACAAGTAAGTGGAAGCAATGCCAGGACTCAGCTAAGGGCCCCGTGGTCGCCAATCCACGCTCCAAAGTTCAGATGGTGGTTGTTACGGAGTTTTCCGTGGTAGTTAGAGGTGAAAGAAGGTGCGGGGTGGTGAATAGGTCTCAGGCTACGAAATTAAAGTGAATTTAAAATTTAACAAGGTTATATTTTCTTTTCAAAATCAAGAAATAACAAATATGGCAGGTACAGAGTAGCAAGGCAACAAAAGTACAATTACAGTATTTACAGGATTTGGGCTTCGAGCCCCGCGATCACAATCCTTGAGCAATCAGCTCAGTTTCACCCCAAACACAAGTGTCAACAGAGAGGGGAGAACCCCATTCATACCTAGGAGCACTTGCTCCAAAATACACAGTAAGGCCTCCTTGAGGCGCGCAGAAAACAAAATTTTCGGGAAAAGAGCAACTTGCTCTCAAAATTCAGGCCTGTCAAGGGCCACACCTAATTCTACTTTCAAGCTGTCCTCTCAGGACATATACACAGGGGTAAAATACCCAACCTACTGAGGTCTGTTAAATGACAAGAAGGTTAATTACATGACCTCTAAATCAATAATTTGAGAGGAGGCGATTTGTACTCCTAATGTATTTGTTTCAAAACCTAATTTGGCTCTAGGCCACTGATGCAAGGGCTAATCCCATACTAAAGAGGTGACTTTAGAAATTGACAAATTTACATAATGTTAAGGAAGAATAGGTTGAGAAAACAAGTTCACCTCAAAACAATATGAGTGGGAGCTCGAGAGGGTTAAGCACTCTCTATCCCAATATGTAGTTTAAAAGATAGAATAGATACAAGTCCCTTTACATTTAAGGAAGTTTACATAATGGAAAAACTTCGGACCCGCCCCGAGAGTTAAACTGCTGAGCAAGCAAGAAAAGAAGTAATTAATCGGCCATTACCTGGTTGTTGACTGCCGCCGAAGAAAGAGGCGCTTCCCGCCCCCTGCTATGTACTTTACACACGAAAAGATGGAACAGAAGTGGCCCGGAGACCCTAAAATCAGCAGCTTATATACTCTCGCGGAAGGTTCGAGGCGTTAGGGGAATGAAAACACCCTCCCACAAGCACTTTATTGGGTAGGATACAGCAACATGTTCAAGTTGGGGGAAGATACATCCGATTGGTCAGAAATTAATAAAAGAAATTCGGGATTGGCTAAATACAAAACAAGGGGAAAGAGAGGGGTATACAGCCAACTTAAACAATAACAGAAAGAAATTTAACAAGAAACAAACTTTTGAAATAAAAATTTCTCCAAAAAACAGTTCTTTCACTCCGCACTAGGGTGCACTATTGTTGATCTTCAGTAGTGTCCTCTAGAAGAGAAAGTTCACACTTCTTACTACAAGCAAAACAAAAATACGTCGAAAATGACACAGTTCAAAAACTCCAAAATTTCCAGGTAGTGACATCTTCTGAGAAACTTGAAAGTTTATACCGTCAATAAGGTTCAGACTTCCTCCAGCAGAGGAGTTTCAACTGGCGCACATTTTAAATTAGCTGCGTGGAGGTGTACCGTCCGGTACAGACCTCCCCCCCCAAAAGTTCCTCCAGGGGTGACACTGGCAATTTGTATGGAAACAAGTTTCAAGTTTTGATGTTGATATGGAGATTAATTGCAGAAGTATTTATAGGATTTTCTTAATGTGGTTTGATTCAGTTTCAAAATTTTTGTTGTGACAGGCGAAGTAAAGACTTAATGGTTGTAGAAGTTGAATTGAGAAGGAAAACTATAGTTTTAAAGTTGAGGAAAAATTTTCTAAGTCCACCAGATTTTGTTGTTGAATACCCAAGTGTAGTAATTGCTGATAGTAACTGTCCATGTAGTTGATGTTGGTTAAGTTGGATGGCCAGACCGGCCGTTGCAGCTTGCGTCCAGAGGAGGCCGCTCGGTCCCCTCAAGTACCCTGAGATACCGCTCGCCCGCACTATGAGGGGAGCAGTGGTGTTGAAGCACGCCGCGCCCGCGGTGAACATATACAGGCTGCGGGCAAGTAGCAGGTCGTGCGCCGCACATCAGCCTTGGCCGGGAGGAGAGCTCCGGCTCGCCGTGCTCATGTGGTCCTCGCTGGGGAAGAGGGGGCCCTTCCTCTAACCCAATCGCAGCACGGCGCCGCGCGGCTGCGGGGGCACTGAAACATTAAAGCTAGGTGGCAGAATTGTTGGACCATCATCATTTTTTGAGGGCACAGGCTTTGTGGAGAGGTTGAGGGGCCAGCGGCGTGCAGAAATTCATTTCATATGCGAGCCACTGTGTGTAGTGGAGCAGGAGACGGGAGCGTGGTAATGGCCGTGGCAAGGATAGGACGGCAGTTTAACCGCGCGGGGAAGGTTTACAAAAATTTACATATGAAACAAAATATTATAGAAGGGGCAGAATGCCTTAAAAGTGAAACTCAAAAAAAAATATAACCTTCATATTCCTTTCAAGATAATATGAGGCAAGTTAGCACAGAATTTATACAGGTTTCACCTGCGACAAGTGAACCCTAAATATCCTCTCGGTGGCTGGATTGCTTAATAACAACGTAACCGGCGTAAGGAAATCGAGAATGACGCACGGCCCATGGAATCTGGGGGCAAGCTTGCCCGCGGGAACAAAATTCTTGACCATTACTTGGTCACCTACCTTCAAAGGGGTGGGTCTCCGTCCACGATCATACCTTTCCCTAACCTATTCATGAGACACTTTAAGATTGGCTTTAGCCCTCTTCCAAAGATCTTTAATGTTGTCCGGATCTATTGTCTCGGGTAGAATGTCACTCAGAGACCAGAGGTTAGAGAGCGGCGTGTTGGGAACAAACTTGAACATCAAAGAGGCTGGAGTAAATTTATGTGATTCATGAACCGCCGAATTCAAAGCAAAAGCTAACCAATGCAGGGACGTGTCCCACCTGGAATGATCTTCATGATGATAGGCAATAAGCGCGGACCTGAGATTACGGTTAACCCGTTCAGCCAGAGATGGTTGAGGGTAATAAGCAGAAGTAGTTACATGAGAGATGGACAAGTCAAAACAGAATTTACGAAAAAGATTTGATGTGAACGCCTTAGCATTATCAGACACAATATATTGGCACGGACCAAAAGAAGCAAAAAAAAGAATTTAGGCAAGTAATGGTGGACTGAGCGGTAGCCAGCTTAGTCGGAAATAACCAGGAAAATCTTGTAAAACCATCTACGCATACAAAGATGAACTTGTTGGCATTTCCCTTTGACTGGGGGAAGGGTCCTACATAATCAATATACAGGCGTTCCATGGGGCGCGACGCTTGATGCGAAGACAAAAGGCCTACCTTTGTGGACATGGTTGGTTTACTAAGCAAACAAGATTTACAAGCTTTTACTAGTTCACGGATTTCACCGTCCATACCTTTCCAGATGAACCTTTCACGAATCTTTTCACGAGTTTTAAAGATTCCAAGATGCCCCCCTAATGGGGTCTCATGATAGTATTTGAAGATCATAGGCACAAGGACAGCTGGAACGACAACCTTCATCATCTTATCATGCCTCGAAGGGCAACATAGAACACCATTCCTCAGAACATAAGGGACAACATGTTCCCCAGAAGAAAGGGTTTCCATTATTGGAGCCAGCGTCGGATCTTCACGTTGGTATTTCTCGATATCCCTAAAGAGCATGGGAGCATCTGTTAAGATGGCATTAACATCAGATAGCATGGACTCGGGAGGAGATGAATTATCGACCGGTTCATGGTTCTCAACGTCGTTGGAAAACATTCGGCTGAGTCCATCAGCAACAACATTTTCGGTACCTCTGATATGCCGGACATCGAATTGGAAGGCAGAAATACGGATGGCCCAACGGGCTATACGGCCAGTACGACGCGGCCTACCTAAGACCCAGCTTAAGGCTTGATTATCTGTCTCCAAGTCGAATTTGACATGTTCCAGATAGAGACGGAACTTTTCCAAGGCAAATAAAACTGCCAAACCTTCGAGCTCATAGTTGGAATACTTGGCTTCTTGAGCCGACAGAGTCCTAGATGCATAGGCGATGGGTCGCCTCCCTAGTTTAGTCCCTTGAAGAAGGACTGCAGCTACTGCTGACGACGACGCGTCGGTTTGGACGATGAATTTCTTTGAGAAATCAGGCATAGCAAGGACAGGGGCATTACAGAGAGCTAATTTAAGATCTTCAAAGGCGGCTTGTTGAGAAGTTCCCCACTCGAATTTGATGCCTTTCCTACGAAGAAGGTTTAAGGGCGCCGCTCTATTAGCGAAGTTAGGAATAAACTTCCTGAAGAAATTCACCATACCAATGAACCTGGCGATACCTTTAATGTCCTTGGGAGGTTTAAAATCACGGATGGCCTGTGTTCTAGAATGATCGACTGCTACACCATCAGGTGACACAATATGCCCTAGGAATGACATAGAGGGCTTAGCAAAGGCAACCTTGGACAACTTGACAGTTAACCCAGCCTTACGAAGGCGATCGAGAACTTCTCGCAGATGATCTAGATGTTCTTCAAAAGTCTCTGAAAATACGACGACATCATCCAAGTAGTGGTACAAGTACTCAAATTTGATGTCGGAGAAGACCCTATCTAGCAGCCTAGTGAGTACAGCTGCTCCAGTGGGGAGCCCGAAAGGCACGCGGTTGTATTCGTATAAATTCCAGTCCGTGGCAAACGCTGTGAGATGTTTAGACTCTTCGGCAAGGGGAATTTGATTATAGGCCTGATTTAAGTCCAAGATAGTAAAGAACTTGGCCTTACGAAACCATGAAAAACAAGAATGAAGGTCAGGAAGGGGCACGGATTGCAACACCACCTTCCGATTGAGAGCCCTATAATCAATGACAGGCCTGAAGCCCCCCTGGGGTTTCGGGACTAGAAAAATAGGCGACGAATACGCCGACTTAGAGGGCCTAATAATACCATCCTTCAACATCTGATCGATGATTTCTTTCAGAGCCTTCATTTTAGGTGGAGATAGCCTATATGGTGGAAAACGGACAGGAATCGAATCCGTGACCTCAATTTTGTATTCAATAAGGTCAGTAACACCAAGAGTATCAGAGAACACCTCTGGAAACGACTGACACAACTTACGAATACTATCAGCCTGCTCCTCAGGTAGATGTCTAAGGTCTAACAACATCTCATCCTGGGTAGGCGAAATAGATGAACATGATACAGAATTACACTTTAACAAGGGAATTTTACAATTGGACGCAAATTTGAATGTGCACGACCTGCTCTGGAGATCGAGCACAAGACCAGTGTAGGAAATGAAGTCAGCTCCCAATATAATGGGGCAAGACAAGTGCTTGGCCACAAACAATTTAATTTTCCATGTAAATTTAAAAATACGAATTTTGACATGTAAAGAACCTAGAATTTCTAATGGAGATGAATTAGCCGAAACATATTGAACAGGAGATGAGACATAGTCGGGTAGTTTACAAACAGATTTCAATTTAGAATACCATTCAGCCGAAATAATCGAACAAACACTGCCTGAATCTAAGAGAGCTGTTACAGGTTCATTATTTAACTCAATCTTAAGAAAAGGAACAGGCGCGGGGGAACCCGCCGCAATCCTAAGACACTCTTTAGGGCATTCAAAAGACGAATTTGAAGACTGATCGTTCCCTGAATTTACAACCTGTTTACCCGGGGCTGAGTCTCGGGAAGATGGATTAGTTGACTCAGCCGAAGCCACTAGTCACTTTTGATTCTTGTTGGAAGTTGCACCAGAAGTTGAGCAGGAGGGGGTGCGATTTGAATTTGGGCAATTTTTGGCGATATGTGAGAAAGCCCCACATTTAAAACAGCCTTGTGATGAACCAGCCCCATTTCTTGTCCCACTCGACTTGATCAGTGGACACTTATTGCGAAGATGGTCAGGCGACCCGCAAGCATAACATTTACGGGGTGTGACTGGTCGGCGAGGTGGAGGCCGAGTATTACTAAAGGAAGGTGGGGGTTCTTTCCCGACACGCAAGGAATCGGCGTACCTCACTCCTTCCGCTGAGACGGCCAACGCTTCAAGTTCAGAGAAAGTTTGCGGGCACGCCGCGAAACACAAATATGACCTATAGGGTGGTGAGATACCTTCCACAATGGCTTGTACAATCTGATCCTCAGGGAAGTGAAGAGCAAACACCCTAGTATAAAACTTAATGTCCTGTATGAAATCAGCCAAGTTTTCATCCAAGCGCTGTACACGATAATAGTACTTCTGAATCAGAGATGACCTCGCGCGAGCAGGAATAAAATTTGCAAGTAAGTGTGCGTGAAAATCTTCAATAGATGACTGTTCAGCTATGGCTCTTACTATTTTGTCGGAGAGAATACCAATTGCATAAGGATAGATGATTTGCAAAATTTGACATGGAGAAAGAGAAAACACAAGGGCATGATCCTGAAATTCAACTAGAAATCTTAAAAATGAAATTACGTCACTGGTGGTATTAACGGAAAACTTAGAGATACCTCTGAGCAACATTGCCAATGGATGAGGCAAGCTGCTAAACCCTGGTGACGTAGTAGGTAAAGGTTTCAATGACAAGGAAGTTAATTCCGAACGTATATTATTCAACGATGCACGGCGTTCAGAGTCGTCCAATGGGGCAGAGGTTGTTTGAGCAGCGATGGTTTTCCTATTTACTTCTCCCTTAGGAGGCTCTTCCTCGCTACCTACATTCACTGTGGTGGGTAGATCGCTTTTGGGATGAACCTCCCCAGTTAACAATTGAGTGACCTTGCTAGATAATTCAGACATATTTTCAAGCAGCGTACTAGCTTCCTTCTTCTGAACGTCATTCAGCTTTAGAGACAACAGATCGTTAACTCTATTTGAAAAATGATATAGCCTGGCTTGCACACGCTTAATTTGATTAGGAGAAGGATCATTTTCGTCAAAAAAACTAACTACCGATGCTAGCCCAGTAATATTCTCGACGATCGTGGAAAGAGAGTCATCAATTTCTTTCTCTCCCAAGGTGGGGATGGAAATGGGCAAATCAAGGGACTCTCTAAGCTTGTTTGTGTCTACCGCAACCGTGCCTCCAGATTGCACATTTCTAATAGTCAATTCATAGATCAACTCCTCCTTGCGCAAATAGTTAAGATGGAGAACATCGCGAGGGCCGGGCATGATGACAGAACAATTTTGAAAAACTCAAAAATTCCAGCAACTGAGAAAATGGTTAGAGTTCGGATCAAAACAATGTTTAGCCGTCAAAAGGGGCTAAAATGAGACCCATTCAACCACGCTCTGCTACCACTTGGTACGGAGTTTTCCGTGGTAGTTAGAGGTGAAAGAAGGTGCGGGGTGGTGAATAGGTCTCAGTGGTGGTGATTATTGTTTTAAGAGGAAGTACAACTAGGCAACCATCCTCTATATAACACTAATCGGAAGGAAAAAATGGAAGGGGTCCGACACTTCGAAAAATGAAGATGTCGGCCAAAGGAAGACAAGGGCCACGAAGGGCGTGAAAATGAAAGACTCCCTAGCCCTCGCAAACCTAATAGCGTCGGGGTCGGAAAAGAACAAGAGTTGACCAAGGGCGGTCGGATAGGAGAGATGAATGTGAGGAGCCTGGCACAAGTAAGTGGAAGCAATGCCAGGACTCAGCTGAGGGCCCCATGGTCGCCAACCCACGCTCCAAAATTCAGAGCCCCTGGGGCCCCTTTTAGTCGCCTCTTACGACAGGCAGGGGATACCGTGGGTGTTATTCTACCGCCCCCACCCACAGGGGGGATGAATAGGTCTCAGGCTACGAAATTAAAGTGAATTTAAAATTTAACAAGGTTATATTTTCTTTTCAAAATCAAGAAATAACAAATATGGCAGGTACAGAGTAGCAAGGCAACAAAAGTACAATTACAGTATTTACAGGATTTGGGCTTCGAGCCCCGCGATCACAATCCTTGAGCAATCAGCTCAGTTTTACCCCAAACACAAGTGTCAACAGAGAGGGGAGAACCCCATTCATACCTAGGAGCACTTGCTCCAAAATACACAGTAAGGCCTCCTTGAGGCGCGCAGAAAACAAAATTTTCGGGAAAAGAGCAACTTGCTCTCAAAATTCAGGCCTGTCAAGGGCCACACCTAATTCTACTTTCAAGCTGTCCTCTCAGGACATATACACAGGGGTAAAATACCCAACCTACTGAGGTCTGTTAAATGACAAGAAGGTTAATTACATGACCTCTAAATCAATAATTTGAGAGGAGGCGATTTGTACTCCTAATGTATTTGTTTCAAAACCTAATTTGGCTCTAGGCCACTGATGCAAGGGCTAATCCCATACTAAAGAGGTGACTTTAGAAATTGACAAATTTACATAATGTTAAGGAAGAATAGGTTGAGAAAACAAGTTCACCTCAAAACAATATGAGTGGGAGCTCGAGAGGGTTAAGCACTCTCTATCCCAATATGTAGTTTAAAAGATAGAATAGATACAAGTTCCTTTACATTTAAGGAAGGTTACATAATGGAAAAACTTCGGACCCGCCCCGAGAGTTAAACTGCTGAGCAAGCAAGAAAAGAAGTAATTAATCGGCCATTACCTGGTTGTTGACTGCCGCCGAAGAAAGAGGCGCTTCCCGCCCCCTGCTATGTACTTTACACACGAAAAGATGGAACAGAAGTGGCCCGGAGACCCTAAAATCAGCAGCTTATATACTCTCGCGGAAGGTTCGAGGCGTTAGGGGAATGAAAACACCCTCCCACAAGCACTTTATTGGGTAGGATACAGCAACATGTTCAAGTTGGGGGAAGATACGTCCGATTGGTCAGAAATTAATAAAAGAAATTCGGGATTGGCTAAATACAAAACAAGGGGAAAGAGAGGGGTATACAGCCAACTTAAACAATAACAGAAAGAAATTTAACAAGAAACAAACTTTTGAAATAAAAATTTCTCCAAAAACAGTTCTTTCACTCCGCACTAGGGTGCACTATTGTTGATCTTCAGTAGTGTCCTCTAGAAGAGAAAGTTCACACTTCTTACTACAAGCAAAACAAAAATACGTCGAAAATGATACAGTTCAAAAACTCCAAAATTTCCAGGTAGTGACATCTTCTGAGAAACTTGAAAGTTTATACCGTCAATAAGGTTCAGACTTCCTCCAGCAGAGGAGTTTCAACTGGCGCACATTTTAAATTAGCGGCGTGGAGGTGTACCGTCCGGTACAGTGGTGATTATTGTTTTAAGAGGAAGTACAACTAGGTAACCATCCTCTATATAACACTAATCAGAGTGAAAAATGGAAGGGATCCGACACTTCGAAAAATGACGATATCGGCCAAAGGAAGACAAGGGCCACGAAGGGCGTGAAAATGAAAGACTCCCTAGCCCTCGTAAACCTAATAGCATCGGGGTCAGAAAAGAACAAGAGTTGACCAAGAGAGGTCGGATAGGATAGATGAAAGTGAGGAACCTGGCACAAGTAAGTGGAAGCAATGCCAGGACTCAGCTGAGGGCCCCGTGGTCGCCAACCCACGCTCCAAAGTTCAGAGCCCTTGGGGCTCCAAAGTTCAGAGCCCCTGGGGCTAGGATAGATGAAAGTGAGGAACCTGGCACAAGTAAGTGGAAGCAATGCCAGCACTCAGCTGAGGGTCCCGTGGTCGCCAACCCACGCTCCACAGTTCAGTGCCCCTGGGGCCCCTTTTAGTCGCCTCATACGACAGGCAGGGGATACCGTGGGTGTTATTCTACCGCCCCCACCCACAGGCTGGAAGGGTAGGAACCGGTAATAGAAACCACAAATTACAAGAGAATGCACAAACGTGTATTTAGCACTGAAATATCTATTACACTTTATTATACGTCTGAAAAGGCAGCGGATGTAAACAGGAGCTGAGGACCAAGATGGTCACGTGATGACCTGTCTTATTACAGGGTATTTCAAGTATTCATAGGGTAACTTGAAAGTCGATTTTGAAAGCTTTCTGTGCAGAATGTAGAGATCGCTGTGTTGTGAGCTCTATGTAGTGATACTAACTTTATATATTCTCCTGTTGTTTTAGAGTTGGACTTAGGGCGGCTGGGTCCGTCTAGGACCAGAAGAAGAAGATTAAACGGAGAGGAGGAACAGACGGATGAAAACCATCGCGTTTATAAGAGGAAACGGTCCCAAGAAGACGAAGATGACTATGAGGATTGGACGGATGAGAAAATCCCCGTGGAAAACGCGGATATGAAGAGAAAAAAGATGATATTTCCGGTGAAGAAGGTGAAAATGAAGAGAGGGATGATGCATCTCCAAGTGAAGAAGTTGAGAATGATGCCCTCTTTACCAGGTAAATATTGAGCTATAGACCGCATTGTTCTAACAATGGCACACGACTCAGCTTTCTGAGAGTAGCACACTGTCCCGTGTTCTAACAGCGCAACAACAGTAGCATTGTAGCATTTACCTGAAACACTTAATTTTGCTGTTTTTCTTAGCTTTTATGTCGGATAACGCTCACTTCTGTAATCAACACAGATTTATTATCATGGTTAAGTCTTGGTTTCAATCCGAATTTGAACCTTAAATTTCCATGCTGTCGGTGGTGGTGATTATTGTTTTAAGAGGAAGTACAACTAGGCAACCATCCTCTATATTACACTAATCAGAGGGGAAAATGGAAGGGGTCCGAAACTTCGAAAAATGAAGGTATCGGCCAAAGGAAGACAAGGGCCACGAAGGGCTTGAAAATTAAAGACTCCCTAGCCCTCGCAAACCTAATAACATCGGGGTCTGAAAAGAACAAGAGTTGAACAAGGAAGGTCGGATAAGATAGATGAAAGTGAGGAGCCTGGCACAAGTAAGTGGAAGCAATGCCAGGAATCAGCTAAGGGCCCCGTGGTGGCCAACGCACGCTCAAACGTTCAGAGCCTCTGAGGCCCCTTTTAGTCGCCTTTTACGACAGGCAGGGAATACCGTGGGTGTTATTCTACCGCCGCCACCCACAGTGGGTAGCCCATGGGGCCCCTTTTAGTCGCCTCTTACGGCAGGCTGGGGATACCGTGGGTGTTATTCTACCGCCCCACCCAGGTGGTGGTGGTGGTGATTATTGTTTTAAGAGGAAGTACAACTAGGGAACCATCCTCTATATAACACTAATCAGAGAGAAAAAATGGAAGGGGTCCGACACTTCGAAAAATGAAGATATCGGCCAAAGGAAGGCAAGGGCCACGAAGGGCGTGAAAATGAAAGACTCCCTAGCCCTCGCAAACCTAATAGCGTCGGGGTCGGAAAAGAACAAGAGTTAACCAAGGGAGGTCGGATAGGATAGATGAAAGTGAGGAGCCTGGCACAAGTAAGTGGAAGCAATGCCAGGACACAGCTGAGGGCCTCGTGGTCGCCAACCCACGCTCCAACGTTCAGAGCCCCTGAGGTGGTGGTGGTGGTGGTGATTATTGTTTTAAGAGGAAGTACAACTGGGCAACCATCTTCTATATAACACTAATCAGAAGGAAAAATGGAAGGGATCCGACACTTCGAAAAATGAAGATATCGGCCAAAGGAAGACAAGGGCCACGAAGGGCGTTAAAATGAAAGACTCCCTAGCCCTCGCAAACCTAATAGCGTCGGGGTCGGAAAAGAACAAGAGTTGACCAAGGGAGGTCAGATAGGATAGATGAAAGTGAGGAGCCTGGCACAAGTAAGTGGAAGCAATGCCAGGACTCAGCTAAGGGCCCCGTGGTCGCCAACCCACGCTCCAAAGTTCAGAGCCCCTGGGGCAAGCCCCTGAGGCCCGCCCCACCCACAGGCAGGGGGATTCCATGCTGCCGCCATTATCGTCACTTAAAAAAGGATTTTTGGTTCAAAGCTAAGAAAAGAGCCCGCATTGACCACCGCGATTAAAATATTTTATCCTGGTGTTGGTGATGATTACTGTTTTAAGAGGAAGTACAACTAGGCAACCATCCTCTATATAACACTAATCAGAAGGAAAAATGGAAGGGATCCGACACTTCGAAAAATGAAGATATCGGCCAAAGGAAGACAAGGGCCACGAAGGGCGTGAAAATGAAAAAGACTCCCTAGCCTTCGCAAACCTAATAGCGTCGGGGTCGGAAAAGAACAAGAGTTGACCAAGGGAGGTCGGATAGGATAGATGAAAGTGAGGAGCCTGGCACGAGTAAGTGGAAGCAATGCCAGAACTCAGCTAAGGGCCCCGTGGTCGCCAACCCACGCTCCAAAGTTCAGAGCCCCTGGGGCCCCTTTTAGTCGCCTCCTACGACAGGCAGGGGATACCGTGTGTGTTATTCTACCGCCCCCACCCACAGGGGGATCACGATTCTTGGGAAGAGACTGAGAACCAGACTGCATTTCAATAGTATCCTTCATAGACCACATTGTAACTTCAGTTGCCTGTGCCATAATGCACTACCTAGTCAAACATGAAAGTACGTACTGTTGTATAAACTATACCGTTGTCTAATATCCGTCGAAACGAACTTCCAAGTTCACTAACTCCTGCTCAACTCGGCCATTCTGCAGTAATGTTAATTAACATAACAAGTACAGGATTATTAATTACTTAGGAATGTGATGCTGGCGCAAAAACAGCGGAATATCATGATACATTGAACAATACAGAGAGGTTACACTCCACTCCAGAAGAGGTCACTCAGAGGTACCACAGGAAATGGAGGGAGTACTAAGACCACCGCCGTCTCGATCCTCTTATACTGTCGGCTCTATGCAACGAGCTAGAAAGAGGACTATAGATTGGCTATTGGACCGCCATATTTGAATCTACTTGAAAGCCACGTCCGCCATGTTGTAAGCGACCAAATCGAGTGAGCTTGTGATGAAGCAAGTACAGAGGCTGCGGGAATAAATACCGTTTCACAGTTTTCTTTATTAGGGAAGCACTCAAAGATGCGCAATGTCTGTTTAAAAGGACATTAAAAAAAATACAAGAAACAGGCTACGTACTTACATATTGTATAAAGAAAGAAAATTAGCGCATTTCCACTGTCCGAATTACAAAACAAATCACAAGACACTGCCAAAAATTTAGACCCACTTACAGGGAATGAAAATATAGAACAGAAAACCTTGAGCAAAGCAATATAACAACATCGAGAAATAATTCATATAACTTTAATAATAATAATAATAATAATAATAATAATAATAATAATAATAATAATTCTGATATCTTTCCATTTACCTGGAATTGGCATTTTGTATGGATTTAGCCTAATTTTACGACCGGATGCCCTTCCTGACGACGCCAACCCTAGGTGGAGTGATGTATTTACTATTGCGTGCTTCTGTAGTGGTTTGTAGAATGTTCTGTTGTGTGTAGATGAAGAAGGTTATCCAGTCCCGGATCCAGAGGAATTAAGTTAACTGTCGACTACCCGGTTAAAATTCTCAACCCGGTCGAATCTGGTGCCCTCTGAACCAAAGGCCAGCATGCTGATCATTCAGCCAAGAAGCCGGACACTAAACAACTTGGCAGGTTAGATCCTGGCTCAGTACGATAGTATTTAGGTGCTCAAATCCCTCAGAACTCTTGCGGGACAACATTCCGGCACCTCGGCTTATCCGAAAAAGTAGTTAGTAGGGCGTAAAACTAATAATAATTTACGAAAAATAAGTATTCTAGAGCCGTGGGGTACAACGTTTGAAGTGAACAATGGTGTAATAAAGTATCCCTTAATAATAATAATAATAATAATAATAATAATAATAATAATAATAATAATAATCATAATAACAAGAATTTGTAGGATAAACAATTTGAAATAATTGCTAAAAAAGAGAACAGTTCTTCTTGTGATAATGATTTTAAATCACGTAAGTTAACTTTCCTGAATAATTCACTTCGATTATCTTTGGAAGAAGATTATGGTAACGCCGATTTTTTATTTGCCTTATGTAGCACCCACTCAGACACGCCTTATAGCTACGATGGGATAGGAAAAGGCTAGGACTGCGAAGGAAGTGTCAGTGGCATTAAGATACAGCAGCCCCCGTATTTGCCTGATGTGAAAGTGGGAACCACGGAAAACCAGCTATCAGTGCTGTCGGCAGTGGGATTAGAACTCACTATATCCCGAATGCAAGCTAAGAGCTATATACCGCGAACCACGTAGCCAACTCGCTCAGTAGTAGTGGTGATGTAGGACTGAAAGTCCTCATTACTCCGTATCGTTGGCAAAGGGGATGAGGTGACTAGGAAATTCTAAATATTGTAGGTGTGGCGTTGGACAGCAGGCGTCTTGTAACATCGTTGTTCACTTTATATTTATTTTCAAAATGCTGGGGAAATGTGCTCTGTAGGATACAATGTAATAATAAATAGTGGTATTGGTTTTTCGTCCTACCGACTACTTAGTACGGTTTTCGGAGAAGCTGAAGTGCCGGAGATATGCCCCGGTGGAGTTCCCTTACGGGCCGGTAAATCTACTGGCACAAAGGTAACCTATCTGAGCACCTTCAAATACCAAATACAAGAAAATAAAAGTAGGCCTAATGTACACGTGCTGGATTGTGCTACACAGGCAACGTAATTCTGCTAATCGCCCAAAACTGTGTACTTTAGTAAAAAAAGAATCTTATCTAAAATATGATATTTATTCTTCGTGTTTTCTCTACAATTTATGCAATTGCATGCCACACACGTAGAGAGCATATTTTCTTCGATCTAATCTATTAGAAGTATCGCACCGTATGCGGAGAAATTATATGAATGGCGCTTAAACTATGGAGTCGCTATTTCGCCTTGGCACCACCCAGAGCACTGTAGCAGCCATGTTAGCCACTCTATAGTCCTCTTTCTAGCTCGTTGGCTCTATGCCACTAGTTTAACACAGGAAGGCGCGACTAGCAATATTTCTTCAAGTCGCCGTAAGAGTGCACAATCTTCGCTGTCAGTGTGCGTGTAGCACTGTGTTATTGGTGCCTTAATGTATGTGAAAAGCTGAGTTTTTTTCGTACAATGTGTAAACGTGTCTGGTCACTTCCGTCCGTACAAGAGATATTTTGTATAGAACTGTGAAATGAATTAATCACGTTATGCTTACAGATATTTCAAAAGTGATTTTAAGGTGTACTTGTTTCTTTCCGTTTGTGCAAGGTATATATTTTTGTAGAACTGAAACTTCAGATTCTTTCCCCGAAATATTCAACTGGTGTGTACCATTTTGCCAATCTCCGCAAGGTTGTTCGCAGCCAGAAAATACACGACTCCATGAAATACCGTCTAGAAGGGAAGAATTAAGAGAAAAGTGACTGTCGGTTTCATCTAGGCAAGGACCTAATAAAGGAAGTAATTGGATATCCTCAGATTACTTTCGCATCTGTGCCTTTACACCTTATTTCAGAAGGTGATGGAGCCTCTCACCGCTGGGTTCCGTGCTTCACATCCCGGTCATTCCATGTGAGATTTGTGCTGGACAAATCGGAGGCGGGACAGGTTTTTCTCCGGGTACTCCGGTTTTCCCTGTCATATTTCATTCCAGCAACACTCTTGAATATCATTTATTTTCATCTGTCATTCATTAATCGTTGCGCCAGAGGAGCGCGACAGGCTTCGGCAGCCGTCACAATTCCTATCTTCGCCGTTAGATGACCCAGTCGAATGACTGGAAACAGGCTGTAGATTTTTTTTTTTTTTTTTTTCAGAAGGTGATTAAAGCTGTGGATTCCTTGTGATAAGAATTGTGACGGACAATCACAAAACAAACGTCTTCATGTTTAGACATTTTGGACAACCTCAAATATCCAGACGATAATATCCCAATCAAACTAGAAACAGGAAATCAAATCCTAATTTGCGGGTACCGATACTTGGTTCGGTTTCTGAGGAGAGGATGGAGTATAACATTTGCCTCAGCAACATCTCACTGCCTAGAACTTCGACACCGCTAAATGGAACTGATTATGCATCAGTACAGAGGAGGAGTTCGATAACTAAAACCTTGTTTTGTTGCTCTGGTGAAGTATCTGCAGGAGTTCGTTTAAGCTGCTGTGCCCTATTGTCGAAGTACTTCAAACGTACGAGCGTAATACGAGGAATTGCGACGGCTTCCCTTACAGAATGTGTTTTGTTACAGTGTGAGGCCAAAGAACATCAGCAAATTGTTAGTGATATTATCCTAACCATGTTCGTAAGACCTCTATTACTTGATATTGCGTTGGCAAGAACACAAAAAGTACGGTACCACTCCAAGCCTTCGTCCAGGGAAATCTTTAAACTGTGCATGAAAAGGCCAACTGCCACTTCATACAGGTAATATTGCCGATATTTAATATTACTGATGTAATTTACGAGCTTCAGTGAACATATGACCATACTGCATAGTGTTTTGTAGGCTGTCGCCATTAGAATAAGTTAACATTGTGCGTTTATGCCTGCCATCTAGCGGAGAAATTTTGTCGCAGCCTAGTCGCAAAAAAACCTCGCATAGAGCAGGTAGTTAGTATAGGAGCATCGAGACGGCGGTGGCAAAGACATACTAAGTGAAAATAGAAAGAATTTGCAGGCCAAAGCAGCACAGTTATTGGATTATTGGATACATTGTAAAGGAAATGAAATCAAAATGTATGGAACAGGATAAACAAAATGTGCAAAAGAATAATAACCAAGTAAGCGTAAGCAATGGTGAATGGACTGAGTATTCAAATGAGACTGGTAAACTCACAACCGTCTGCACTATGATCCAATAACTGCGGGGAAAGTATTAGAGGCAATTGAGAAAAGGAAAGAGGAGAAAATCAGATACTATTAGTGAAATAACTTACATATATTGGGAAACTAGGTAACAGCAGTTATATGCTGGCAATTGAAAAGAAAAAATACTTACACAATTTTTGTTGATAGGAAAATAGATGAAGTAATATTCCCCACATACAATAGGAAGGTGGTGGTGGTGGTGATTATTGTTTTAAGAGGAAGTACAACTGGGCAACCATCCTCTATATAACTCTAATCAGAGGGAAAAATGGAAGGGATCCGACACTTCGAAAAATGAAGATATCGATCAAAGAAAGACAAGGGCCACGAAGGGCGTGAAAATGAAAGACTCCCTGGCCCTCGCAAACCTAATAGCGTCGGGGTCGGAAAAGAACAAGAGTTGACCAAGAGAGGTCAGACAGGATAGATGAAAGTGAGGAGCCTGGCACAAGTAAGTGGAAGCAATGCCAGGACTCAGCTGAGGGCCCCGTGGTCGCCAACCCACGCTCCAAAGTTCAGAGCCCCTGAGGCCCCTTTTAGTCGCCTCTTACGACAGGCAGGGGATATCGTGGGTGTTATTCTACCGCCCCCACCCACAGGGGGAAACAATAGGAAGGAGGAGAGATCTAATACACATAATTATAGAGTCACACTCGGCAACATTAATACTAGGATATTAGCAAAAATACTTATAAAATTGGCGGAGGATTACTCCGGGTTAAGGGAAGTAATGAGGACTCAAAACTATAATAGATAAATACTTAAAATGTAAAAAGGTCGCAATCTGTACATTTACAGTCTTGCTATTAAAAACTCCTTGGACACTTGTTTAACAAGAAGCTTCTCATTCACAAATGAAGATATTTTCAGAGAAATCAACTGCTTCAGCAAGGAAAAGCAGCAGGAAGTGATCAAATTACTGGGGAGGTGTTAAAGACAATGGGGTGGTACATAGTGCCTTATTTAAAATTTCTCTTTGACTATGTAATACCAAAGGAATGGAAGGAATCTATAATAATACGAATTTATAAAGGAAAGGGTGATAAAAGGAAACCGGAGAATTACAGACCAACCAGCCTGACCAGTATAGTTTGTAAAATACTGGAGAGTTCAATATCAAAGTACATTAGAGGGATATGTGATGATAAAACGTGGTTCATGAGGAGCCAGTATGGATTTAGAAAGAAATTTTCTTGTGAGGCACAACTGGTGGGATTTCAGCAGGACATATCAGATCAGTTGGATTCAGGAGGTCAGTTAGATTGCATAGCCATAGATCTTTCCAAAGCCTTTGATAGAGTGGAACATGGCATATTATTAAAGAAATTGGAGGGAATAAGATTGGACGTAAGGGTTACACGTTGGATAAAAACATTTCTAAATTCAAGGGTTCAGAAAGTCAAAGTAGGAAATAATGTATCTCAGGAAGAGAAAGTTTGGAAGGGAATCGCACAGGCTAGTATAATCGGTCCGTTACTTTTCTTAATATACGTAAATGATTTAGGGAACAATATAACATCAAAAATAAGATTGTATACAGATGACATAATTGTTTATAGGGAAATAAATGACATTGAGGATTGTTCAGAATTACAAAGGGACCTTGAGAATATCCAACAATGGGTTGAAGAGAATAATATGAAGATTAATGGAGGCAAATCAACTGTTACAACATTTACAAACAGGAGTTTTAAAACTGAATTTGAATATACTTTGGATGAGGTAGTTATCCCAAAAGATGGCAAGTGTGAGATGTGAGATTTGAAAGTAATTTGCACTGGAAGGGTCATATGGATGACATTGTTGGAAAAGCATACAGATCGTTACATGTCATAATGAGGCTACTTAAAGGATGCAACAAAGAATTAAAAGAGAAAAGTTACTTAAGTATGGTTCGTCCATTATTGGAATATGCAAACAGTGTTTGGGATCCTCACCAAGGATACCTAATAAAAGAAATAGATAGTGTGCAGAGGAAAGCAGCAAGATTTGTAACAGGGGATTTCAGGAGAAAGAGTAGTGTATCAGAAATGTTAAAGGAACTTGGGTGGGAAACTTTAAGTAAGAGAAGGGAGAAAATTAGACTTATAGGATTATATAGAGCCCAGGGGCGTATTCTCCTTGAATGCAAGGCATTCATTGCATGCGTTATGATAACACAAAGAACTGTCTGATTTAAGATTTTAGGTTGTTTCAGGTCAAATATTAACGATTTCATCTCTCAGAAGTCCAAAAGGTCCGCGCAACTGTACTAGTTCCGTTGCTTCATTACGTGTGGTGCTGGTGTAGTCTCGCCGTCTACTCCACTCTCGGAAGAAAGAGACAGCAAATGGAGGAGTTAACGACATCAGGCATTCAATCTTAAAATTGCATTCAGTGGCAGACGTAGTTCTGAAACCCTCCGAACGATGTCGCTGCAGTTGAAACTTGGTCAGAATTTGCCACCCCATACCCGTGCTACCCTCTGCCATCTGTTAGCAACTTGGAGAAAGTCGACATGTTTACAGCGAACGGGACACACAGATTACCCCCTAGCGAGAACCCAACGTGACGAAACTGACCAATGCCACTGGGGTGACTTATCTCCAGTGCTTGAGTTGTGGCTAACTAGTGAGTTAATTCATTGTGTGTTTTGCTGATTAGTGAGTTCATTCTGTGTGTGCTGTTCCTGTGCTATTCGTCGTTTTCGGAGTTTTATTATATTTTGCGCAATGTGGTATTAACGATGGATGAGTCTAAAACGGATATAATTGTAAATCAGTTTGAAAAGCCATTTATTGGCCGTTCGTTTGATGAAAAGATGCAAATAGTTAAAGCCGCGAGACCTCTACCTTCCCTCGTAAATTTCTTCTTCTTCTTCTTCGTCTTAATCTGCTTACCCTCCAGGGTTGGCTTTTCCCTCGGACTCAGCGAGGGATCCCTCCTCTACCGCCTCAAGGGCAGTGTCCTGGAGCTTCAGACTCTAGGTCGGGGGATACAACTGGGGAGGATGACCAGTACCTCGCCCAGGCTGCCTCACCTGCTATGCTGAACAGGGGCCTTGCGGGGGATGGGAAGATTGGAAGGGATAGACAAGGAAGAGGGAAGGAAGCGGCCGTGACCTGAAGTTAGGTACCATCCCGGCATTTGCCTGGAGGAGAAGTGGGAAACCACGGAAAACCACTTCGAGGTTGGCTGAGGTGGGAATCGAACCCACCTCTACTCAGTTGACCTCCCGAGGCTGAGTGGACCCCGTTCCAGCCCTCGTACCACTTTTCAAATTTCGTGGCAGAGCCGGGAAGCGAACCCGGGCCTCCGGGGGTGGCAGCTAATTACATTAACTACTACACCACAGAGGCGGACCCTCGTAAATTTAAAAAGAGAAAACAAGAATTGTGTACGCACGTTCAATCCAGAAACTTACAGTAAAACTGTTTGGCTCGAGTTCACCTACATGTAATTAGGGTGAGTAGAATTGAAATTTACTTAATACATTGTGTTAACTGCATGGTTACTAGTTGCATGCCTCAGTAGAGATTCCAGGATACGCCACTGATAGAGCCTATACAGGAGAAGAAGCATGGGGAGATATCCGTGAGAGGCTTCAGTTGGAAAATAATTATATCGGCAGGACTGACCACAAATATAAAATTAGAAGGAATTTTAGCAGAAGTGATTGGGGTAAATTTTCATTCATTGGGAAGGGTGCGAAGGAGCGGAACAGTTTACCAGGGCTAGTGTTTGATCCTTTTCAAAAATCTGTACAGATATTCAAGAAGATAATAAACAGCAACAGAGAAAATACATGAAATGTTAGACCAGGGCAGGTTAATGTAAATAAAAATGTGTGTGAATAAGTTAATTCCATCCCCTGGTCTAAGGAGTTTGGACAACCAAAGTAGGGGACTGCCTGTAGGGGTGAAGTACAGTGGGGATTTCGAGGGCCCTGGGACTGCTACGGTAGATGTGAAGGCCCTTCAGGAACTCTGAAAAGCGGTGGCAAAAGGGGCTCTGGTTAAGACGCAGCAAGTCGTTATGCTACTTAGGTTCCAGAATGGGTAAAAAAAGTAAATAAATGCAATGTAAATGTTAATCTTATACCAGTTGTATAGTAACATTTGAAGTAATTCCACATACTGTATATCAGTTGACTATATTTGTAAGTAGTACAGGAGATATTATAAGTAGAATTTTGTAAACAATATAAATTTATTAAGGATGAGCTGTGTGTTTAATAGAAAAAATACCGGGCGAGTTGGCCGTGCGCGTAGAGGCGCGCGGCTGTGAGCTTGCATCCGGGAGATAGTAGGTTCGAATCCCACTATCGCAGCCCTGAAAATGGTTTTCCGTGGTTTCCCATTTTCACACCAGGCAAATGCTGGGGTTGTACCTTAATTAAGGCCACGGCCGCTTCCTTCCAACTCCTAGGCTTTTCCTATCCCATCATCGCCATAAGACCTATCTGTGTCGGTGCGACGTAAAGCCCATGGCAAAAAAAAATAGAAAAAATTGTTAGCATAAATTATATAATATTGTATTCTAGGAAAATTTTCTTCTCTTGTTAATTTAATATTTAGTGCTTGACAATAATGCATTTTAGTGCACCATTTGCCACCGAGGTAGACACCACATTTCCAAATAAAGAGATTTTGATTTGATTTGAAATTAAATATAGTTATACATTGAATAAACCTCGTATAAGCGTTGCATATTTTTCTTACCAATAAACGTGGTATACGCATTGTATTACTATACTCCTACCTACTAGAGAAAATAGAGGACTCCCGCAGACGCCGCAGGGGGTGAGTATTATGTTGTATTTGTAGACTACAGGAAAGCGTTCGACCTGGTAAACAGGAGGAAGCTTATCGAGAAACTTAAAGAAATGACTGGAAAGAACCATCCAAGTGCAAGTATAACAGAAGATCTCTTAAAGTATAACTACATATGTAGAAATAACGTGGAAACATCGAAACGGATTATTCAAACGAATGGCGTATTGCAGGGGGACCCTACCAGTCCTACACTATTTTACGTCTATACAGCAGACGTCATGAAAATAATTAAGGAGAACTCGAATACAACTATAATCCTATATGCAGAAGACATGGTGATCGTGTCTCCTATAAGTACAGAAGTACAATAAGCAATTAACAAGGTGGAGAATTGGGCCAGGAAAAACGATGTCACTATAAACCAAGAGAAAACTGTACAGTTGACTTTTAGAAAGGGTGGAAATGCATCTGCGACTGACAAAATTGAGTTTTCAGGCAATCCATTAGAGAGAGTTAACAAGTTCAAATACCTAGGGGTTACACTGCAAACAGTCTTCACATAGTAGAAAGGACAGCGGCATAAAGAATATCAGGAACCTGTCTATCAGCACTATTTAGAAGTGCAAAAGCCCCGATCATCACCTACGACATACAGATCATCTGGAAAAAGTTAAAAATATGTTAATTAACTAAAATTGAAAAGGTGAAGGCGATGTACATGAAAAGAGCAATGGGAATAGGAAAGACTTCTATACGAGATGATGGGAGAAACCTACTTCATAGAGGGCATCAGGATCTAACACAACCTACCATCAACAGGACCATATCAAGAGCAACTAAGGAACCGAAATGAGAATAGAGAAGAAATACAGCTGGAATTTTACAGCTCGCCTGCTATGGTGGAGAAATCCTGGACCAGAGAGAACCAGAAGCAAAGACATGTAATAGCCAGACTTTCAGTACATGGCTTTCACTACAAGCTGTGTATTAACAAGCGATTTCACAAACCAGACATAGATTGCGTGTGTGCTGTGCTGCAAAGTTGTGACACATACCACATACTTTAGTGCACGAAAAGAATGAAGTCGATCACAGACAACAGTAAGGACTGTGCTCAACTGAGCGCACCTTCATCTTCTTAATATTATTACTACTATACTGCACGTATACAATCGTTCCAAGCTGTAGAAATCTCTTCCTGCAGTTCACTGGCGTATTTCTTCACGTTCACCGCCTTTATGATCGCTTTTGCTGGTTGTCTAGGAACAAAACCTTTCAAGAAACCGCGCGATAGCATGAACAGAACAGAATACTCGAGTAAACAAAACAGTAATACACATATTTCAGCCATATAAGAAATAACTTCTGATAATTACTAAGCTCATGTCCGTACTGCTGTGAGAACATGGACTTACAGAGCCACCTCTTGGATCTTTCATTGAGTCATTTCTGTCTGTGATAATAACAAATCAGGGGTACTCTTTCGTAAATATGTATTTCATTTTAAAACTTTTGTCAACTAGCAGAAGTGGGTCACTCCATCTCCTGAAGTGTTTTATTTTATGAACGTGTCCAGCCTCCATAACGTTCTATGTTACAAATATCACGGAGATCAACGTTGTTTTCCATTCTTTCAATGTGTACTTGTTAATGGATGAGTTGAATATTTTAACGCGATGATGTTGCTGCAGACAGTAAACACCACCAACATAAACTGATCACTCGTTCCTTTTTCGTCGCTCGCTGCTATACAATGCTTATACAAGGGTCTTGGTCTGTATAAGCAATTCAGTGAATAACTATTGCATATGTATACACGGGAGTCTTATACATGGTTTATTAGTAATAAACCTTGTGTAAAAGTTATAACCGTTTATTAGTAAGACTTATAGAAAGGTTTGGATTCTGTACGCAGAGGAGCGGTCGTTGCAAAGCTGGCTAATACACGGGTATCATTTAAAATTCCATAAAGGAACTCTATTTGGAGGTTAAATGCACTGAGTGGTCAAAAGTTACGAGAAGGGGTGTCCCATTAGGAAATGTGCCGTGTATGATCCCTGAGAGTTTGCGGCTAGCTGCAGCGTAGCTGAGCAGTCTGTCACAGACACCAGTGTCGTGAACATGGCAACACATCGCGAGATAACTGACTTCGAACGTGGGATGATTATCGGCGGACAGTAGTGTAGCAGTGGGGATCCCGCGGCGGGCCAATCAGAGGACGTGGAGCGGGTCACGTGACTGCTGACGTCAGCAGCGCTGGAAATTTGAATTCTACGGGAGGTCATTGATCCCTAGTAGTGTACCTAGGCCGATTCCAAATCCTCGGTCATTAACCCGAGGTCATTGACCCCTAGTCTAGTAGGTGTACAATGACGATTTGCGGATTTTGCATAAGAGAGCGAGCCTAACCTTACAATCGCCATTTGAGGGGCGTAGCCTCACTTTAACGGCTAGTTGCCCTTCAGGACGCGTAAGAGGGTGAGCCTAACCTCGCATCCGTCACCTTGAAGGGTCTATCCTTAGTTTTACGGCAAGACGCTCTTCCCGACGCCAATTGCACAAGATGGTGGCTATACACAGCTCCAAATGAGACGGCCTAGGGGCTCCTGGGTAAGATGGCGACCGTACACGGCTCCTTATCGAGAAAGTTTCCAGCCATGGACGCTTGCGCAAGATGGCGGCTATATACAGCGTTATATAGAGAAAGATGAGGGTCATGGGCGATTGCGCAAGATGGGGCTACATATAGGCTATTATGGAGAAAGATGCCGGCAATGGGTAATTGCACAAGATGGGGCTACACATGGGCTCTTCTGGAGAAAGATGAGGGCTATGGACGATTGCGCAAGATGGCTGCTATACATAGGCTCTTATGGAGAAAGTTCCCGGCCATGGGCGATTGCACAATATGGCGGCTATACATGGGCTCTTGTGGAAAAAAATGACGGCCAAGGGCGCTTGCTCAAGATGGCGGCTATACACAAGCTTATATGGAGAAAGCTAGCATCTAGGATACTGCGCAAGATAGTGGCTGCTCTTATGAGACGGCGTAAGGGCGCCTGCGCAAGATGGTGGCTATACACAGGTTCTTACGAAGAAAGCTAGCTTAGAGGCTACTGCACAAGGACGGCTATACACAGGCTGTTATGAGTTCCTCCTCCTCCTCATCCTCTGTCAAGTTGAAACATGCATTACTATAACCACGCGATCGTATGCTTACGGCTAGAGTGAGCACGTGCTATTATCCTGCAGCGATGACGTCATCATAGTTATGCATGTTTAGCCTCGTTCGTTTCCTCAAGCCTTTATAGATAGAATGCGTAGGTGTAAGGAGGCAAAGGAATGCAATAAGTGCATCATTTTGAATGCAATGAAATATTTATTTACAATGTACTACAACAGTTTTAGTTTTGCTGCTGACAAGGTTGTTATGCTTTTTAACAGCGTTTTGCGAAGTGGCAGCATGCATCCGAAATTGTAATGCCTCCTGCAACATTCAAATTAAACAAAATATTTAGAAATATATTCTACAAAGTATGTTATGCTTTACAAAGAAGATAATGCAGTTCTTACTTTATTGTTATTCATGTGGTTTGTTCCTTTTCTGAATCATCGTCATCATGGACTGGAAAAAGTTCATCCATACACTGTGTGCAGTGTTCAATCCTCGGATTTGGTCCATCCCAATCATCACCACAATTTTTTCTCGATGCTTGTAATGGCGTTAACAGGTTATGCATAAAGCTATATCGATTGACATCTTACTGTTTAGAGGAAGGATATCAAAGAAATCACGTATGTAAGGGGCAGCGTACGTAGGTAACAATCCTGGCGGTAAATATTGAATGAGATGATTTGGCATCTCATATAAGCTTCTATTTATAGAACATCTTAATAGTCTCACTTACTCGTGTAAGATAAATAAGATGTTGCATATGAGCATGCGAACAGCATGCATATTGATAGTTTTGATTATTATTAACCAAGTCTACCTGCTATCATTTCTTGATGGATACAGTACTTTTGCATCCATCTCTTGGTACAGGCCAGAGTAAAGTGTAGCTTCCACGGGAGTCCCGGTCAACATCCATAGCTGTGACAATATGGAAGTTGCTGGGGTTTGGGTAGTGCCGAGTAATGGCATTCAGAGCACGACTAGTGCATCTGAGTGTTTTGAAAGGTGCTGCTCACAGGGTCAGTCATGCTGCAATAGTACTTTCTGACCCAGTGAGGAAAGCAATCGCAAACTACCTCACTCCTCATCTTGTCTAGTACGCCTCATTTTGGTGCTGCCATTGGTTTTTGGTGTTTCCATATAACCGCATAACCTTTGGTGGTGCTATTTGAGGATCCAACTAGCCTCTGGGCTGATGACCTAACAGACAGACGTTAACCAAGTACTCTTTCTGTTCCATAGCGTACGATGTCGAAGCACACACTAATGTTGATGATAAAGGGCGATCCTCTGTGGATCAGTGGTAGAGTGTCGGCCTCCGGATCCCAAGATAGCGGGTTCAAACCCGGCAGAGGTAGTCGCATTTCTGAAGGGCGGAAAAAAGTCCGTTCGACACTCCATGTCGTATGATGTCAGCATGTAAAAGATCTCTGGTGACACATTTGGTGTTCACCCGACAATATTAATTAAATCTCAGCCAAAGACGCCCAAGAGAGTTTCGGTTTACTTGGTTTGCCATCTAGTGGGCCTAGAGTAAAACGGAACGTCGAAATTGACGAGCAGACAGTCAGATGGCGTCAAATTGAAATGTCTGCACCCCGTAGCTGAGGCCATACTATTATTATTAATATTTATAGTCTGGTAACAATATTCGTTAGCGGATCGTAAGTAACATCACTCATATGAATAGTAAATCAATAGGCTGCTGTGTTAGCAGGAATGTTTTCAGATGTTTCAAATTCGAAACGAATATCGACAGGAGATTCTTTTATAGAATCTTCATGATAACAGCAGTATATAAGTACAATCGGTGGTTTATTTTTCTATTTTAGAAGAGAAAATACCGGACGATATTCCTTCTGAAAATACGATGGTTGGAATTTACAAAACATGTCATAGAGCATCCCAAATTTATTTTTCTCAAAATTAATGTCTATGTTTTCGTAGGGATACGCAATTCCGTTGAGAATTAGTCTAATATTTCTTAATTTAAAATGCTCAAACCGTGAGCTATATTTTTCGTGATTGAATTTACGATGGGTTTGGAATCCAAAAATAATATACAAGGGCTTTTCAGGAAGACGTTTTAACAGCCCAGCTATGCTTGTTTGTAGGCGGTAATACAGGATATTAATGCAGCTCCCAACTTCGAAAACGTATAGGAAATGGCGTATCACTTTCTACAATCTTGGGAAGAATTGAGAGAAAGAAGAGCTGCTCGACTAAGTGGTATGTTCCGAGCTGTCAGCGGAGAGATGGCGTGGAATGACATTAGTAGTCAAATAAGTTTGAATGGCGTTTATAACAGTAGGAAAGATCACAATATGAAGATAAAGTTGGAATTCAAGAGGACAAACTGGGGCAAATATTCATTTATAGGAAGGGGAGTTAGGGATTGGAATAACTTACCAAGAGAGATGTTCAATAAATTTCCAATTTCTTTGAAATCATTTATGAAAAGGCTAGGAAAGCAACAGATAGGGAATCTGCCACCTGGGCGACTGCCCTAAATGCAGATCAGTATTGATTGATTGATTGATTGATTGATTGATTGAGCAATCGAAGTTTTTCACGATCAGATAAGGTTTCATGTGGAATCCTCCGCGATATACGATGACGTGTAATTTTCGAGTCTAGTGGTGTTTCTGCTGCTTTAAGAGCATTGTAATCACTTCTATCACGCATAAGAATAAGCTCTTTTTGCGTTTATTATAATACGTGTAAAGTCTTCTGCGAAGCCCAAAACATGTTTCAATGATAACATACCTGTAGAAGTTCCTTCCTGATTAATCATCTAGTTGTTAGTAGCTTTTGGACACCATCCTGATATCCGGAAAAGGTTGCATTCTTCATCAGAAAAAGAAGGGTGGAGTTTCATTGCACTTGTAATACCAACGTTCTTCGTTCTATCTATTTCGAGATCATTTACTTCATACCGCGCTTCAGAAAAGAGAAAAGCTAGAGCATTGTTATTTATTTGTGATGTGCTTGGATCACATCCATCTGACTGATCTAGTCGTCCTTCAATATAGAGGTAGCTTTCGTGTGGTAGGGCGTATACATCTTGCTGATTAATAATAAAGTGAATTTCATCATTGTTATTTAATCCAAACGTTAAAGTTTCATAAGAATGAAGCTCACTTCGTAGTACACCTTCACGAGTTTCTACTGTATTCATAATGTCTAGCATTTCCTCCATTTTGTTGTTGCAGCGTATTACCGAAATCTTGGAGTATCTGCTTATGGTTATCTGTTAACTCGATGAGTCTTCGCAAACATGTAGTATGTCTTCGGAATGTACACCGTGATTTATAGACGTTTTAATACTGGTTTGAGATGAAGTTTGTAAGCTACGTACGTGTGTCGATCTAAATTAATAAGCTGATTATGTTTATTTACAAGCCTAAGAGTGATGTTACTTGAGCCATGTATTTGATATTCTCTCCCCTCTTATACTATTTATTGTGTCTGTTTTAATGTTTTTCAACTTTTATGCATTATGTTTTCGCCCGTTGAGTTGTCCCTTTGGGCAAATAATAATAATAAATTATTCCTAAATGATGGTCCCAGGGTAAACGAACTCTTTCCGCCCTGGGAACGGCCCGGCCTGTGCTGCCTCCCCTTTGCTTTCCCTCCCGTACCCCTGCGGATGCGCCGAGCTCTTTTCACGCAGCCTGACCGTGTCGCCTTGCGTCACGTGGTCTCGCGTCACGGCTACTCTTGGCGAGGCCGTGCGGCCTGGCTGGGAGCAAGTGTTATTCTTGCCTCGCTCTCTGACTTGAGCATTTCACGCACCCGCCTTCGAACCCTGGACCGCTAGGGGTATGGGAGGTAAGCACCTAAAACTTGCTTAACATTTACAGACGACGGGAGGACATTATTTTGATTGTAAACCACTGAATAGGCGCTGGAGTTGTTTCAAGGTAGTATAAAAGCTGAGTTGCTTCCAAATCATAAAGTATGTGTGAACCCCTTGGGTCTGTTTACTGCAGCCTTACTGCAGCTTGAGTTATTGGGAGTTTGTCCCCTGGGTAGTTGAAAATAAGTGTATATACGTATATGTTGAATGATGTATTTAACTCCCCTAGGAGTTTTAGGCGCTTAGAAGCGTCCCTTAATGAAAGTATAGTATGTTATGTTAGGGGAAATTTGCGCTCCTCCTTGAGCCACCTGAGGTGGCGTATTATCAATAACCATTATCTAGAATTATCTTTTACACTGTTCTTTGGTGATGAACTGTGAACAGGGCTGGATCCTTGTAAATTACAATAGGGCACGTGTCGGAGGAACCTGAGTGATGTTGGTGTTTAAATATTTTAATCTTTTTTACTTTTCTTGGTGTTTACTTATTTTGTTTAATAAACTTTGTTAACCTGATTTCCTCGGGTATCAGTGTTCTTGCCCTCTGGGTGGTACCCTATCCTCGCGAAGTCCAGATCCTATGGAGGCCGCACCTTCTGAAGGTTTTGCCAGTGATAATTAACGGTACAAAAACTGGTAGCAGAGCGTGGTTGGATCTGGACTTGTTTTCGATTAGCCGAGGAATTTGATCTCGTAACATTCTTTCCGTTTCCGGGATTTCTTTAGTTGTTGTGTGGTTTATATCAATTGAACCATGTCCATTCGAGACATACCTTATCCGGGTTCCCTGCGGAAGGAGGAGCTTTTGTATGAACTTAGGATACGTAACTTAGAGTCTAAAGGCACCGTTAAGGCCGATGAAATTTTGTTACGGAATAACTTAAATAGACCGATTACGGTACCCCATTATACTGAAGGTGAGGTCGCTAGCGCGCTGTCCCTTATTCAGGCTAACCTTTCTAATATTGCATCTGTGATGGATTTTCTGGAGAATGACGTGGCTTCTCCTCATCAACTCAAGAGACTACAGGGTAGATTAAATCATTATTGTCAACGAGTGGAAGATCTCCTTTCCCTGGAATTGAAGGAAGAGATATCGGGTCAGGTTCTCGAATTAAAGGACACATCAGCTGACCTTTTAGAGAAGGTGGAGGCCTGGTTAGCAGGGCTTTCCATTAAATCTAAGCCCGTTCTTTCCCCACCTGCCCAGGTGGAAGGCGAGTTGAATCAACAGTCTTGTAGCTGTGAGCTTGACGAGGAGAGAGCTTCGCTTCCACCGCAGCAGTCTGTTCATTTAAATGCTCCTTCTGATTGTCGCCCGTTGAATCAACAGTCTACTGTGCCATCTTTGAGCTCACCTTTTTCGAATATGCCTCACCCCTTGAATATGATGTCGAAAGGTGCCCCTCGTTACTCAGTAAACTCGGCAATCGATGTGGTTTCTTTTCTTCGGTTTCTGGTTGAATTTTTGGATCATGCCTTAGTCTTTGGGTTAACGCATGCTCAAATTCTACAGATTATTTACCCATATACGATTGGGGTTTTGTCAAATAAAATAGTAAACGCTATTTCGAGTCAATCCTCACTACATCAGTTTCATGCTCATTTATTGGCTCAGTTCATTCCTCCTAGGGCTCTTCATTCGTTAGTCCAGAAATTTTATTTCAGAGTGCAGCGCCTGGATGAGTCTCTATCGGAATTTATTTCGGATATCAAGTTTTATGCCAGGGTTTTTGCGCTGAATTTCACTGAAGAGCAAATTGTAGCTACAATTGTGGAGGGCATTTCTCCCTTATACCTTTCATGTTTATGCTTCGCGTCCCAGCCTCGTAATTTTGAAGAGTTGGAAGCGATGGTTGTGTCCGCGGAGGGTTTTCGGCATGCTGATTCACTTCGAGTTGAGAATACTTCTTCCTTGCCCTGTGATAATTCTGGCTCTTCGATGGTTAAGAAACCTGCCCCATTAAAAAGATGTTTTGGTTGCGGGGCTTCCGAACATCTTCGAAATAAGTGCCCTGCTCGTTCTACTAGCGCACAGGTGTCGGGTGCCAGTTCGGGCACCAGGGTTCAGTCTAGGCCTTCTAATGTTGTGTGTTTCAAGTGTGGGGTTCCTGGCCACGTGGCGCGGCAGTGTTCGTGTAAGCCAAATGTTAGTTGACTAGATCGGGAAGCGGGAAGTGTTGGCCTCCCCGACCTATCGCCTGTAGAACCAGGTTATTCTCGCCCTTCTTCCCGCGAATATTCTCCTGGGTGCCCTGATCAGTGTTTAGCCATATCTACCGAGGTCAGGGGATTAGCCCCCTTCGTCAAGGTAGAGATAAATAATGAACCGGTATCGGCCCTTTTGGATTCGGGAACCGTAGTCTCGTTTATCAGTGAGAAGTGGTTTGCTCTCAATAGTTCTGTTTGTAAATTTTCCGATGTACTGCCTGTTTCTCTGTCGTTTGTTGCTGCAAATTCTTCGAGAGTGGAAGTTTCCGGCGTGGTAAAGTGCAAAGTTCGACTGGCTAATTTCTCCTGGAAATTTCCCCTTTATGTAACTAAAAATTTGCCATATCCAATAATCCTCGGTTCTAATTTTTTTGCGCATACTGGGCTCCTGTTGGATATGAAGGAGGGCTTCTGCTGGTTTAAATTCTGCAAGGCTACTAAGATACCCTTATTTATGTGTAATTCTCTTTCTTCATGCGTTGCCTCACCTCCTCAAGACCAAATGGCATTAGATCTTAGTCATTTGCCCGAGAATCAAGCTGAATGTATTAGAGAAATATGTGATGACTTCCCGGACGTTTTCACCGTAGAATTGGGGATGACGAATCTTTTAGAGTACAAGATCGAGGTCACGGACTCGGTTCCGGTTAGGTCACCGCGCTATCGCTTGGCTCCTCCCAAAATTCAAGCGTTAAAGGAGATAGTTAATAAAATGTTGGATCAGGGCATTATTCGGCCGTCTACTTCTGCCTACTCCTCCCCCATCTTCCTTGTCCCGAAGCCTCAAGGTGGTTATCGACCTGTGTTGGACTATAGGGCTTTGAATAAGAAAGTCGTATTGCAGTCAGTTCCTCTCCCTGATCTGCATTCTTGCTTCTCATGGTTCAAGAAGGCTAGATATTTTACAGTTTTAGATTTAAATCAGGCGTATTACCAGATTCCGTTAGCTGAAGAGTCTCGTCACTTGACAGCCTTCGCTACGGACTGGAATCTTTACGAATTTTTTCGTTTGCCCTTCGGTTTTTCCACTGGCGCTGCCGTCCTCACTAGGCTGCTCGATCAACTGTTTTCTGACATCAAGTTCAACTATCTTTATCACTACCTTGACGATGTCGTAATTTTTTCCGAAACCTTTGAGGATCATCTCCGCCATTTGAGGGAAGTGTTGTCTCGTCTTCGTAAGGCTGGTCTTACGGTAAAACTTTCTAAGGTATCCTTTGCCAAGCCCCAAATGTCCTTCTTGGGACATATTGTGTCATCCAATGGCGTCTCTGTTGATCATTCTCGCACCGAGGCCATTCGCCAGTTCAAACCTCCTCTGGATGTTAAGGGTGTTGCTCGCTTTGTTGGGATGGTGAACTTTTTCGAAAATTCATTCCAAATTTCGCCAATCGAGCCGGGCCTCTTAACGCCCTCCGACGTAAAGGGGGTTAAATTTGAATGGGGGCCCTCCCAACAAGCTGCCTTTGATGATTTAAAGTTGGCCATATCTAACGCTCCGGTGTTGGCTATGCCTGACTTTTCCAAGCCTTTTATTGTTCAGACCGATGCATCGGCGTCTGCCGTTGCGGCCGTCCTTTTGCAGGACTCGGAATTGGGGAGACGTCCCATTGCATATGCTTCTAGGACCTTGTCTTCTGTCGAAGCCAAGTATTCTGTATACGAGCTAGAAGGATTGGCGGTATTGTTCGCCTTAGAAAGGTTTCGTATTTACCTAGAGCATGAAAGGTTCGAACTCGAGACTGACAATCAGGCTCTGAGTTGGGTTTTGGGGAAACCTAGGAAAACCGGCCGTCTGGCCCGTTGGGCCATTAGGATCTCAGCTTTTCAGTTCAGCGTACGTCATATCCGTGGTTCGGACAACGTAGTCGCCGACTCTCTCAGTCGCATGTTTTCGGATCAGCCTACTCAGGAGGGCGAATCGTCAAGTTCTGAGGTTCCCTTGTCTTTACTCTTAGCGGGGGCTATCTTGTCTGATACCCCATTACTATATCATGACGTTGCTAAGTTTCAAGTGGAGGACCCTATTTTGGGACCTATTGTTCAAGATCTTAAGGAAGGGAAAATTATTGATCCTTATGTGTTAAGGAATGGCGTACTGTGTTGTACCGCCCGTCACGATCATAAAATGAAGGTCGTTATTCCCTCAGTCCTGGTGCCTATGATTTTAAATACTTTCATGAAACTCTTCTCGGTGGCCACCTAGGAGTATTTAAGACCAGGGAGAAGATTAGGGAAAATTTTATTTGGAAAGGGTTGGACGCTGAAGTACGTGAACTTGTTAAAGTATGTAAGGTTTGTGCGCTCAGTAAGCCTTCTCCTAACACACGTGTAGGCTTACTGTCTTCTAGCCAAGCTACCGTCCCTATGCAGCGGCTCTATATTGATTATGTAGGTCCTTTGCCGAAAACTAGGACTGATGGTAATAGGTTTGTTTTCGTTTGTGTGGATGGTTTTACCCGTTTTTCCTGGTTGATTCCGACGAGGTTAGCCACTTCTGAGACTACTATTAGATGTTTGAAGTCTATATTTTCGTCCTTTGGTCCTTGCCAGTACTTGGTCTCTGACAACGCCAAGGCCTTTACATCCAACCTGTTTAAGAAATTTTGTTTCAGCTTGTCCATTTCTCATGTTACCACATCCCCCTATTACCCACAACCTTCTTACGCTGAGAGGGTTAACCGAAACTTGCGGTCTGCTCTCATTGCCTTTCACCACGACGATGTTTTAAGGTGGGACACGTCGTTGCCTTGGCTTGCATTTGCATTCAATTCTGCGGTACACGAGGCTCATAAATTTTCCCCTAATTCTCTCATGTTTTCTTTCGTTCCTAACTCTCCGCTCACCAACTTGTGGAATATAAATGAGTTGTTGCCTGAAAAGATTGATCCCCTAACATCAGGGCCATTTGGAGGAAGGCTAAGCAAAATCTGAAGGTCTCGTATGAGAAGAAACGGGAGCGCTATGATAAGGGGCGCCGTCCTACCGATCTTGCCGTCGGTGACAAGGTGTTTGTGAAGAATTTCGTTCCTTCTGGGAAACTCGCTCCTCGCTTTCGCGGGCCCTGCGAGATTATTGATTTCTTGACACCAGTCACCCTGTTGGTGAAAGATCCAGAGACGGAGAGGGTGTTCCGAGTCCATTTGTCCCAGGTTAAAGCTGCCTAGTGCTATTTAAGGTTTTGTGGCATTTTGTTGCTATGAGTATTTTCTCTGTTATTCTTTTCCTTATGTTTACCTTCCCTTCGGTTCCCTTGACACGTGTTCTGTCTAAAGGGGAGCTATTTTCTTTAGACTTAAAATTTTAGTGGTATGTTTAATGATTATGTGAGTCCTCCCGGAGTCCCGCTTCTCCCTTATCACTCCCATACCCCGGTCCGGTTCTTCGGACCATCTCTTGCCTGTATCTCCCCAATGTGCTGGGCATCTGAGCCATGTATTTGATATTCCCTCCCCTCTTATACTATTTATTGTGTCTGTTTTCATATTTTTCAACTTTTATGCATTATTGTGTTTTTCGCCCGTTGAGTTGTCCCTTTGGGCAAATAATAATAATAAATTATTCCTAAATGATGGTCCCAGGGTAAAGGAACTTTTTCCGCCCTGGGAACGGCCCGGCCTGTGCTGCCTCCCCTTTGCTTTCCCTCCCGTACCCCTGCGGATGCGCCGAGTTCTTTTCACGCAGCCTGACCGTGTCGCCTTGCGTCACGTGGTCTCGCGTCACGGCTACTCTTGGCGAGGCCGTGCGGCCTGGCTGGGAGCAAGGGTTATTCTTGCCTCGCTCTCTGACTTGAGCATTTCACGCACCCGCCTTCGAACCCTGGACCGCTAGGGGTATGGGAGGTAAGCACCTAAAACTTGCTTAACATTTACAGACGATGGGAGGATATTATTTTGATTGTAAACCACTGAATAGGCGCTGGAGTTGTTTCAAGGTATTATAAAAGCTGAGTTGCTTCCAAATCATAAAGTATGTGTGAACCCCTTGGGTCTGTTTACTGCAGCCTTACTGCAGCTTGAGTTATTGGGAGTTTGTCCCCTGGGTAGTTGAAAATAAGTGTATATACGTATATGTTGAATGATGTATTTAACTCCCCTAGGAGTTTTAGGCGCTTAGAAGCGTCCCTTAATGAAAGTATAGTATGTTATGTTAGGGGAAATTTGCGCTCCTCCTTGAGCCACCTGAGGTGGCGTATTATCAATAACCATTATCTAGAATTATCTTTTACACTGTTCTTTGGTGACGAACTGTGAACAGGGCTGGATCCCTGTAAATTACAATAGGGCACGTGTCGGAGGAACCTGAGTGATGTTGGTGTTTAAATATTTTAATCTTTTTTACTTTTCTTGGTGTTTACTTATTTTGTTTAATAAACTTTGTTAACCTGATTTCCTCGGGTATCAGTGTTCTTGCCCTCTGGGTGGTACCCTATCCTCGCGAAGTCCAGATCCTATGAAGGCCGCACCTTCTGAAGGTTTTGCCAGTGATAATTAACGGTACATTACTAATGTGTTTTATAGACACAGGATGATAAAGAACTACTGCTGGTTTCTAACGAATAGTATATCCACGTTCCTCTGTAATAATAAAGTCGTGCAGGACGTGCGAAGTTTGTAGATTACTATTCAAGTCTGTAATAATATTAAAAGTAATGTTCACATGATTATCATCGAAGAGTGTTATAGGTTGATCAGACTCGTAACGTACGTTAGTAGTGTAACTGGAGAGTTATGCGGCCACCGCCACCGCGGGCCCCACCGCAGAGGCTTCCGCCGCATTGTTATGCTGGTTAAGAGAGTGAACCTAACCTCACATCCGCCATCTTGGATGGCTTAATCTAACTTTTTACGCGCAAGACAGCAAGCATAACCTCATGGAGTGGCCTAACCTCAACTTTATGGCCGGATGCCCTTTTAGATGCTATCTTGAGTAGTAGGCCATTGGGTATTATCGAGACGTTATTTTGAGTAGTAAGGAAATGGAGATTAGCATAAGAGAGCACACCTAACCGCATGCAGGAGTCTAACCTCAGTTTTACGGCCGGATGCCCTTCCCGACGCCAATGGCACAAGATGGCGGCTATACACAGCTCCTTATGAGACGGTTTAAAGGCGCTTGCGCAAGATGGAGGCTGTAAGATGGCTGCTATATATAGGCACATATGAGACACCCTAGGGATTGTTGCGCAAGATGGCGGCTATCTAATCCTACAAGATGGCGGCTATACATAGCTTCTTATGAGACGGCCTATGGGTGCTCGCACAAGATGGCTGCTTTACATAAGCTCTTAGGAGACACCCTAAGGACGCTTGCGCAGGATGACAGCTATCTAATTCTACAAGATGGCGGGTATACTCTGCCCGTTTAAGCCACGACTAACACATTAGGGGCACGAGACACCCTCAGGGGTGCTCAGTAAGATTGACATGTTCCATAAGAGAAATGGTGTGGATCAAGGAGATGGGCAGATATCCGTAAATAATGAACCATCGAAATACAAATTAATGGTGGATGATTTATTACAAAACAATTCCGTCCTTCTAAGAATTATGAATGTGTGAGATGATCACTAAAAATGTTAATTTTACGTTAATCTTGATGTACATCCAAAAATTAAAGCAAATGGGATGGTACATATTAATTAATTCTTATTAATTCTGACAAAACTTGTTTTCATAAAAGTCATATTTTATCGAACATTATTTTGAATGTAAAATTTAATTTTGCTTAGAGAATGATGTTCGCACGTATGATAAACCATGCCGGAAAATCTGGAACAAAATTTTAGAAGCTTAAGTTACATGACTAGTCGAAAGATGAAAATACAAAAAAATTAATAAATTGCTTTAACTCGACCTTTCAGTGATTATCTGTTCAGCGTAACCACAGAATACACGTGACTCTACGTGATAAAAGTAAGCAAGAAAAAATTTAAATTAAATTAAATCTTTAACCATGTGTCATGACCTTAACACAACGCCGAAACTCAGAACAACGATGGTAACACACACATCAATAATTCACAATAAAATAAAACTACTCAACCTGTGGAAATAACAAAATAAAAATGCACGTAATAAGTCTCCCGTTACCATCATCCACCAAGGAAAGAATTGTAACCAACTACAACTAAGGATACTATTTTACAAATATACACACACGTCCACACGTTATCTGTCCATTTCATGGAAATGGCAGATTTCCATAAATAATGGTCTGCACCTGAAAGTAATCCATCCGGTGCAAATAGTCTGGGTAATGGTGACTAATAATATCGTCAATATCTGCACCGAACTCAGGACGTTACCAAAATTTTTCAAATATCGAGGAGTTGAGTAAAATTATACAGCTACGATTACGTTTATCCAGTCTCTAACCATCTCATATACTCAATTTTATTTTGTAGGAAGACATGTGGTTTTCCTCGTGGTTCAATAATATTTTATGAAGACGCTATCGTCTATGGTTCTCTCACGAAAACAACAACTCGCAAATACATAATGACGATAAATTATTCCTAAATATCCATTCCTCAATGCACACAACATCGAAGAAAATAGATTGCATGTGCTTCTGTTCATAGAGCACATAAAATCACCATAAACCATGCAACAATTCTCCACGTGGCACAACGTGAGAGGTACAATAGCAACATCCGTCCAAAATATCACGGGAAAATTCTCATAAATGACTGGAACCACATATAAACATAATAATCTGACAATGTCCTCCCTTAAAAGTATGAAATCGGATCCAAAAGAAAGATATCCGTACCGTTAGCGTAGCATTAATATGTCAGATGAGCCTGCTCCCTCGTGCAAAATGTAGCAAACACTTTCGGGAAAATATAAGAGAAATACATTCCGAAGAATAAAAATATCACGCGCACACAATCCTCAGTATTATAGTAATTGAATGGAAATGTAAAATTCCTTAAAGGTTAGCCGATTACTGATATTTAAACCAGACACTTGTCTGATGACATGACTTGTTGAAACCCGCGTTGTCGATGATTTTGACATACCGTCATCCCACACTTTAAGATCGTATAGTAAGAGAAAATACAAATCCAACGTCGTATAACACAAGAAAATGACATGGTAAAGATACTAGAAATCTACTCAAACTACTGTTTAATCAATAATCCCTTCAAGAAGAAAGTTAACTACTTATTACAGCTACATAGAACAGATAATACCCAGTGTAAATGAAATGTCGACTTAACTTGGATGTCTTGATGACCCTGGTCTCCTTCTAGGCTGGATTCATGGCATTAGGACGCTACCGGCATTGGTCCCGTCTTTTAGTACTGCATCCTGATGTGAGTGATGTCTCCGGGGCACACGAATTTCTTACTGTAGGTCTTCATTGCCTTGGCCGGTATCCGAACTGGTACTGCTTGAGGTGCACTGAAACCTTCACAAAAATGTTAGTACAAATTCCCCACTCGTGGTTTCACAACTGACATGTAATGATACGTACTTTCTTCCCAGACACTATTGACGTCTGTTTTGACGTACAGTCCGGTCACATAAAATTCACTGCCAATTACAATAGACCTAAAAGATGGCAGCTATCTAATTCTACAAGATGGCGGGTATACATTATTATTATTATTATTATTATTATTATGATTATTATTATTATTTATTGGGGACAAAAGGTCCCATGAGCCTCTGGCTCGTGAGAGGAACAATACAATGCATACTTTTTTAAGGCGACACAATAATTACATTTCATATACAATAGCTTTTTCTGTAAAGTAACAAGTACATTTTTGGATAACTAAGATATTGCTATTTTTTTACATGTTAGGATCATAGTTTTTCAGAAGTATATTCAGATATTGCATGGCTGTAATATATTAAATATGGACAAATATATATATTATTGTATTAATCAAAGCAAGTTATGTAGAGATTCTTTTAAGATATCTGTAAAAGAGTAACATTCCTTCAGTTTTTTTCTTAAAACATATAACCGATTTAGAGGCACTGGCATAAGATGGCTGCTATACATAGCTTCTTATGAGACGGCTTAAGGGCCCTTGCATAAGATGGCTGCTATACATAGGCTCTTATGAGACTCCCTAGGGACGCTTGCGCAAGATGGCGGCTATTTAATTCTACACAATGGCGACTATACACAGCTCCTAATGAGACGGCCTAGGGGTGCTCGCAAAAGATGGCTGCTACACATAGACTCCTATGAGACTCCCTAGGGACGCTTGCGCAGGATGGCGGCTATCTAATTCTACAAAATGGCGGCTATACACATCTCCTTATGAGACGGCCTAGGGGTACTCGCACAAGATGGCTGCTATACATTGGCACTTATGAGACTCCCTAGGGATGCTTGCGCAAGATGGCGGCTGCTGTTATGAAGATTCTTATGCATGCGGTGGAGGGCAATTTGAAATTCCACGTGCTTTCTTGGCAGAGACCACCTTTAATCAACAGAGCATCGTGCTGCCATCTTTAGTTTCTACCTTTGAAATATGGTGGCGGGCTCGTGCTCTTGTTTGTAAACAAAGCCACGTGCTTATGACAGCGGTCAGAAGCCATCTTTAAACAACAGAGTATCGTGCTGCTATCCTTACCTACTACCTTTGGTACGCGGTAGCGGTCAATTTGAAAAATTACGTGCTTTTTGACAGCGGCCATCTTTAATCAACAGAGCATCGTGCTGCTATCTTTAGCTACTACCTTTGAAATGTGGTGGCGGGCAATTTGAAAAGTTCCACGTGCTTTTTTGACAGCTGTCAACGGTCGTCTTTAAACAAGACAGCATCGTGCTGCTATCTTTACGGCACTAAACCTCACCGTGGTGGCGGGAAATTTGAAAAATCCCACGTGCGACAGCTCCCATCTTTAATCAACAAAGCATCGTGTTCCTACCTTTACGGCACTAAACTTCATACATTTGAAATGAGGTGGCGACATAGGGGGCAATTGCGCAGGATGGTAGCTATACTGCACACGATGGCGGCTATACAATAGGCTGTTGTAAAGAAAGCTAGCTTAGAGGCTACTGACAAGAAAGCGGTTATACATAGGCTGTTATGACTTCCCCCTCCTTATCCTCCTCTGTTAAGGCATAGCGTTATCGAACCAGTTTAAACATGCATCGTGAAGGCAAGATTGTGCACGCGTTGCAGCGATGACGTCACCATAGTTGTGCATGTTTAGACTTGGTCGTATTCTCAAGAATGAGTAGGTGTGAGGAGGCAAAGGAATGCAATAAGTACAACATTTTGAACACAATAAAATATTTATTTTCAATGTACTACAACAGTTTTCGTTTTGCTGCTGACAAGGTTAGTATGCTTCTTAACAACTTTATGCGGAAAGCGTCCGAAATTGTAATGCCTCCTGCAACATTGAAATTAAACAAAACATTTGGAAATATATTATACTAAGTATGTTATGCTTTACCACTTCTTACCTTGTTGTTATTCATGTGGTTTATTCTTTTTCTGAATCATCGTCATCAGGTACTGCAAAAAGTTCATCCATACACTGTGTACAGCGTTCAATCCTCGGATTTGGTCCATCCCAATCATCATCACCATTTTCCCCTCGATGCTTGTAATGACGTTGACAGGTTCTGCACAAAGCTACATCGACTGACATCTTACTATGGAGAGGAAGGATGTCTCGAAAACAATTTACGAAATGGGCAGCGTACGTAGATAAAAATCCTGCTGGTAAACATTGAATCATATATTTCGGCATCTCAGATAAGGTTCCATGTTTATAGAACATCTTAATAGCATTACTTACTCGTGTGAGATAATTTTTTTTTGCTAGGGGCTTTACGTCGCGCCGACACAGATAGGTCTTATGGCGACGATGGGATAGGAAAGGCCTAGGAGTTGGAAGGAAGCGGCCGTGGCCTTAATTAAGGTACAGCTCCAGCATTTGCCTGGTGTGAAAATGGGAAACCACGGAAAACCACGTGTGAGATAAATAAGATGTTGCGTATGAGCATGCGAACAGCATGCATATTGACAGTTTTGTTTGTTGTACTGTTCCATACCGTACGATGTCGAAGCACACACTAAATTTGATGATAAAGTGCTACTCCGTAGGAGGAGGGATTGAGCTAACCTCAGTAACTGTGAGGCGGAGGAGAATGAACACGGCTATGTCCGGTCGGAGGAGGAGGAAGCTGTTGTCTTAACAGCTGATACATTTTAAAAAACTAGTGTCGGAAAGGGATTATGTTACACAATAATATGCTTACGGCGTAATTTGTCTTATATTTCTTGAATCTCTCGTACATACACTGTGTATCCAGCATCTTGATAAGCTCTTAGGAGTTGTAATCGTTCAACGAGTGAGTTAACGTCATTACAGTATCTTACATGTGCATAGGGTAACAGAGTTTTGCTAATACGTGTAGACAGTTGATGTGGTATGTGCTTCTGCAATGTTATCAGCAGATAAAAACTTAACACGGTTTGATTGAAAAGGAGCGCTTCTACTGATGCATCTTGCTTCTCTTCTTGAGGCAACAGAACGTGTAGTACGCTTAGTAAAATCATCAAGCTCTAATAGCAATGAAGCATTGAGATCCTCTTTTTCTTCTTCTACTTTTCCTTTAGTACTGTTTCGATCAACATCATTATCCTTACTATCATAATCATGATCTTGCCTCTCTTTATCTTGAAGTTTGTGCTTAGTAACAGAACTTGTAGCAGGCCTAGACAACAAGAGAGAATTAAAAATCTCTCACAGAGGTGTACTATTTCAAAATAAATGAGTGTTCGCTTGACTACGGTTGAGTTCTTTGTATTTTCTTCTCGATGAAGCTACATTACACGCGGCTTCATGGCGTTGAGCGTTGTATGCGTTCTTGAACTCTCTTCTACAATGTTTGCATTGAAATATTGTACTACATGATATCTCATGACGTCTCTTGTGATAGTTTCGGGAAAATGCTATTCCACACTCTTTGCAAATATACCTAGAAACAGGTTTTCTATGACGGACTTTATCTTCTGCTAACAGATTCTCCTTTAAATCTACTAGACACTTGTTACTCGGTACTTCGATTATGCGAACAGCTTAACGATTAACAGTAAACTAACACAAAAGCCTATAACCAAGGTAGCAACAGTGAGGTTTAACCCCGTAAAGATGTCAGCAGTGAGGTTAGCGATCTTTAAAAATCTCGCGAACATAGCAGCAGTAAGGTTTTCTTCCGCTAGAGCGTGTACACACCACCTATCGATTATGCATGCATCAACTATCGTACTAAACATATTCCGCTTAAAACCACGTGGCTGTCAAAAAAACACGTGGATTTGTTTATCTTGCGCTAGTTAGGTTAAGTTGGTACTACTGAGGTTTAGGCCTGTCAAGATGGCAGTACTGAGGTTAGCGATGCGTTGTTGTCTGTCAAAAAGCACGTGGCTGTCAAAAAACACGTGGATTTTTTACCAATTCAAATCTCGCGCTAGTTAGGTTGTTAGTACTACTGAGGTTTAGGCCCGTCAAGATGGCAGCAGTGAGGTTAGCGATGCGTTGTTGTCGATGATAGCTGTCAAAAAGCACGTGGCTTTGTTTACAAATTCAAATTTCCCGCGGGTGGTGGAGGAGACCTCTGGGAGGCCTCTGGCTGTGGTGGTGGTGGAGGAGGCCTCTGGGAGGCCTCTGGCTGTGGTGGTGGTGGAGGTGGCCTCTGGGAGCCGGTGGGGGTGGTGGCGGCCGAATCCCTGTATTATACTACTTGCCTTTCGAAGGCTGTTTTGTAACCGCTAGAGCAATGTGCTCTTAAATGGTATTTTAGGAGATTTCTTACTTATCTATCTAAATTCCACATGTTGAAACTTGTAAGTTTGGAGCCTGAAGCTCAAAACGTGTAAAGAACCTATCCTTGGGTTTTCTATTTTGTATCTCTATTGCTATTTTGTACCTGATTACCAGTACGTGAAAATATTGTTGGTTAAGTTTGAGTTTCTAAAAGAAATATAACCTTTATTTACAGTTTTAAATTAAATTTTGATATCGTAGTTAGACCCATTTAAGCCCACACCTTATTTCACCTCTCTGCGTTCCACAGATACCCCAAAACAAGTGGTAGCAGAGCGTGGTTGAATGGGTCTAGTTAAAGCCCCTTTTAACGGCTTAACATAGAAATCTACACCAAACTCAAAAAAATCTCGGTTGGTGGAAAGTTTCAAAATTGTTAAATTTTCCTCTCAAAATGTCCGGTCCTCCTTAAGTCCTTGCACCCGGACATTTGCACAAGGAGTAATTGATTTATGAACTTCTAATTAGGAAGGTCCAATCTGGAGGCACGGTTGTGACAGACTTTGCCAAGCTTAAGGAATCTTTATAACTTTCTATTTGTATCCCGGTATTCGTGGAGAAAGAAATTGATGAAGCTCTGTCCACGATTACGGATCATACCACCGAGCTAGCTTCTGAAGTTAGTTTTTTAATAAGCTGTCAATCTGCTAATCAACTTAAAAGACTTCAAGCTAGACTGTTTCATTTCTATAATAGGGCTCTGAACCTATTGTCTCTAAAATAGAAGGAGGATCATGCTAAGGAAGCAATTAATCTATTGGAACACTTCTCAGATATGTCGAATAGAGTGAGTCATTTGCTGTCCGGGGCTGCTACTGCTAAAAGCGACAAGGTTCCTATGGTAAACTTGTGTACAGAGGAAGAATCTAGTAGAGTGGTTGAGAGTAGCAAATCTGTTGCTACTCAACAAACATCTGCCCCATCGGAAACAGCGTCTGATCATCCAGGACAACTTCCACCGTTCTTTATGACTAATGCAGCTTTTGAACCTTCTCAATTTCCAATGCCGTCACCTATTATGTCGCCCGGCTTCAGCAGCTTGCCCCACCCCTTCGCCATGTTGCTCAAAGGTATATCCAAGTTCGCTGTCAATTTCTAGTCGAATTCCATCACCATTCTTTAGTGTTTGCTTTCTCTAACTCCCAAATACTTCAAATTATTTACCCATATTCTGTGGGTCCTCTCGGACAAAATAGTAAAAGCAATAGCGGATAGATCTTCAATAGAAGACTTCCTTGCCCACCTTTGGCTAACTTCATTCCGGCTAGAGCTATGTCGTCTTTCATTAAGAAGTATTATTTTAGAGTACAGAGGTCGGATGAGAACCTGGCAGACTTTATTGAGGATATAAAGTTTTATACGAGGGTATTCGCTCTTCATTTCACGGAAGATCAAATTGTCCAAACTATAGTGGAAGGAAGTTCTCCACCCTATAGGTCATACTTATGTTATGCATCTTGGCCTCAAACCTTCTCGGCACTCGAGGCAATGACACTGTCAGCTGAAGGCGTGAGGTATGCTGACACCTTACGAGTCGCCAAGGAGCCCCATCCGTCTTCTAACCGTTCTCGGCTATCACCTCGCCGAACCTTTCCTACACGCAAGTGTTATTCATGTGGATCAACAGAACACCTTAGGAATAAGTGTCCCTTGGACAAATCGAGCGGAAATAGGAACGGAGCTGGTCCGTCTCAAGTGCGGGTCATTTTCCCATCTTCAAGTAACAGCCCACCTTCTGGTGCTGCCTCCTCGAATACAAGTGATAGGGAGTGACTACTGTTACCAGCTGAGTCACAATGTTCACCTTCCAGAGGCTCTGCCCCCGTTAGATTAGCCAAAGAGTTTTTCAAGGATAAATCTTCATCTAATTTATCTTTTGAAGGCCCTAGGGAAAGCCTTAAAATTAATTCCGACGCTCCAGGATTTGTAACATATCTCAAAATTGAAGTAAATAATGAACCAGTCAAGCCTTATTAGACTCAGGAAGCGTGAGTTCCATTATTTCCGAAGAGTGGTACTGTTGTAAATATCCGGACTATTGTTTCGCCTCTATGAAATGTGTTTCGGCAAACTCGTCACCATTGGAAATTTTAGGTTTCCTTTTGTTAAAGTTCGCATTTCAAAATCTAAATGGACAGTTCAGTTCTTTGTAGCTAAACAATTGTCCGGCCCTGTAATAGTGGGGGCCGATTTTATATCTCATACAGGTCTTGTGCGAGACATTCAGAGCAAGTCGTGCACTTTCAAGTTTGCTGTTAACTGTAATATTCCCCTTTTGAAATTTATTTCTGTGTCATTTTCATCCATTTCGCCTACCCAGAATGAGATGTCGTTAGATCTTAGTCATCTGCCTGTGGATCAGGCTGGAAGTATTATAAGGTGGTGTCGGTCCTTTCCTGATGTATTTTCGGATACCCTTGGCGTCACTGACCTTATTGAATATAAGATTGAGTTAACAGAATCTATTCCAATCAGGTTTCCACCTTATAGGCTGTCTCCACCTTAAATGAAGGCCCTTAAGGAAATCATCGATCAGATGTTAAGGGATGTATCATTCGACCTTCCATTTTTCGCCCATTTTTCTTGTACCGAAACCTCAAAGTGGTTTCAGACCTGTAATTGATTACAGGGCTTTGAACAGGAAGGTGGTGTTACAATCTGTGCCCCTTACCGATCTTCATTCTTGTTTTTCATGGTTTCGAAAGGCTAAGTACTTTACCACCTTAGACCTTAACCAGGCATGAAACCAAATTCCTCTAGCGGAAGGATGCAAATATCAAACGGCTTTCGCCACTTATTGGAATCTGTATGAATACAACCGAGTGCCTTTCGTACTCCTCACGGGTGCAGATGTTCTTACCAGACAGCTAGATAGCGTCTTCTCTGACATCAAATTCGAATATCTGTATCATTACCTCGATGATGTCCTGTTTTCGGAGACCTCGGTGAGTGTTAGGGGTAGCCATTTTTCAGTTGATCTCTTTTCTTTCTACAAGACAGACGTGTTATGTAGGCTGCGTTATTTTTCCGGGGTTTATCCCGGTTTTCACCCAACTCCTCCTTTTGGGGTGGGAATTTTAGAAAAGGTTTATGTATTTCACCTTTCTTCTGTTGATCTGATTGGTGTGTAAATCTATCGTCTTATCGTTTCACTCCAACCTCCCTTGGATCACCGGTATGTGTATTTGGTATTATATTAGAGCTGTTTCATTTACTGACCCTTTTCTAAATCCTATTATTCTTCCGGTTTGTGATTTTAATATATACATTTGGGTGGTCAGTAATTTTGATTCTGTCTTTCTCATGAAGGCTTTCAATCTTGAACTTACCCATGTGTAAATCTGTATCCATTGGTTATCCTTCCAACGTCTACTTTATTTAAGCTTATTTCATTCTTCCAATGTCAGATACTATTGGTATACTATTATCTTTATGGGAGCTTTCGGCCGATTTCTTAGATTGTATTATTTCACCTCGATTTTAAATACCACGTATTATACCCTAAAGATAACCTTTAACGTAATTCACCTTGTGGTGGTAATCATTAACTGTACTGAAGTATGCAAGGAGAGAAATGAAACCACCTCTATTATTGCGGTGATTTGTCACATGTTTTGGTCGACGTCTTGGTGACTTTTTATTGTGAGATATTTTGTTTTTGCGAATGATATGTGGTGTCTGATTTGATCGCGATCAGTGACACGTTGGTGTTTATTTCGCTTGAGCTCAGGCTAGTTTAGTCTGTGCTCATATTTACTGATTACTCATTTAATCCAAGGCTTGTTTTGATGATCGTCGATGTCATCACTTATTCTAATCTGTTACCTTTGATTAACTATTGTTGAATTAAGGAGTGTTCTCTCCTTTGAGTTAGCATTGGCCTGAAAATTTAGTTATGATAGTTACTGTTCTCATATTTGTTTTCCCCACTTCATGGTTGACTGAGTCTGTCAAACCTTGAGTTTCACCAGAAATCAATTAATGTATATTATTGAATTAAGGAGGGTTTCTCCTTGTGTATCGTTGGGCTTTATGTGTCAGTGTTGAGTTTTCTGACCTTGTTTTAAACTTCCCTTAACTTAATTAATTTGGAGTTTGATCCCTTTGCTTCCCTTTTAGTTATTATTATTATTATTATTATTATTATTATTATTATTATTATTATTATTATTATTATTATTATTATTTATTTTCCTTAAATTGTACATGTACAATTTAGGGGTGGTAGATGGAGAAAGGGCAAGCCCCACATACACGGAAGTGCCTCCATCTCCACATGTGTACATAAACTCTACTGAATATTTACATATTAACTTATATAGACAATTTTAAATTTAAATATTTACACTACAAACACTGTAGCCTTAAGAATAATAATTGTCTTGATTTATCCTGAAAATATTAGAGTAAGAAGACTCAGCCATTTATACTCTCACTCAGACCCCTGTATACCCACTCCTTCACCACCACTCCCACACGCGCACGCATACACATTCGCCCACATATACCTGTACTTGCACCCATCCCTCTTGCAATTCTAATTTATACAAGTTATATACATCACATATGGGTTCCTATTTACATATACATTTTTTTTTTACTTCGCGGAGGTAGTGAGGAAGAGGAAGTAGCTTTACCTCAGATGGTATAAGGTTCCAGGTACGAGCAGCCCTTGCGTAAAACCCATTTAAATACGAGGTTGTTCTAGCGAAGGGAGGGGGCAAGAGTAACTCCTTGGCCTATTTTAACAGAGCGGTAATTGAGCTGCAGGCGGTGGAAAGGGCAGAGGTGTGTGTTATCTGTCAGGGATTTCGTAAGGAAGGCTACATCTATTTGTGTACATAACGAGTTCACTGTTGGCAATGACCTGGCTGTGTTTAAGGGGATGTGTTTGTTAATTAAACATTCTGCTCGTCGCTTGATACCTTCTAGTTTCCTCATATTTTCCGTTGTAGTTGGATGCCAGGAAGGAAGGCCATATAATAGTGTGGGCCGCACAAGGGAAATATAAGCCGTTCGTAGGGCTTTACTTCTTCCTCCCGAGAGACATCTACGGACGAAACCTAGCGCTCTGAATGCCTTACACCTCACTTCCTCCACGTCTTTATTCCATTTCAGATTGTCCGTAATGTGAATACCGACCAGTCTGATGGAGTTAGAAATCGGCAGTTGGATTCCACATAGAGTAGGTTGGTTCTGGAGTGGCTGTTTAGCTCTGCTTAGTCTTATATATTTACACTTCTTAATATTTATATACATTCTATTTACCTCACACCACAGAGCTATACTATCCAGATCCGATTGGAACTGTACAATATCGTCACTGTTTTCATGGCTCTGTAAATGACTGTGTCATCGGCATACTGCGCCATGGACGAATTTACACAATCCGGTAAGTCGAGAGCATAAATCGTGTACAGGAGGGGCCCTATCACACTGCCCTGAATTACTCCAGAAGTAATTGTGGTTTAGTCTGATTTGGCTCCTCCGTACACAACACATTGCGTTCGACCCACCAAAAATGACCTCAACCATGACAGCAGTTTACCCTCAATGCCGTAGTTGTTAAGTCCAGAGTCACACAGTCTATTTGTGAGACATCAGTCCGCTCCAAAGAGAACTCCCAGTCATCAATGACTTTTGTTAAAAGTGTTGTGCAGGATTTTCCCGGAATGAAGCCGTGCTGGTTTGTGTTCTCCTTGAGAAAATCCAACATACATTTAGCAACTAGACGTTCCATACATTTACAGACCCCTGATATTACAGAAACTGGGCGGTAATCATCTACGTTTTCCTTATCTCCATCTTTGAAAACTGGCACTACGCTGGCTTCCTTCCACTCCACAGGTACAGACCCGGTATTAATGGAATAGTTGAAGAGAGAGCAAAGGGAGGGCGCTAAGGCGACGGCACAATTCTTGCTGGCACTCGATCCGGCCCGGTCGCGGCATTAGGCCTTGTTTTCAGAAGGCTCTCCTTTACTTCATTCGTTGAGAAATACAGGTTGGTTAGAGGGAAAAGAGGGGTAGATGTTGTCCTTGAATACAGCATGTTCTCTTCCTCAGTAGGGACGGAGAAGTTCCTTTTAAATTTCCTGTTGAAGGTGTCTGCAATTTCTTGTGGTGTGGAGACTGCCGTACCGTTATGTTTAAATACAGATGGAGCTCTGTTGCAACCTTTACTTCTGAGAAAAGCCCAGAATTCCTTGGAGTTGGTGTTGAGACTGTGGATGTAAGAATCGTAGGAATCTCTGCTAGATTGTTTAGCCTTGTTCCTAGCCAGCCTGTATTTCTCCCACTCATAATCGGTTGGATTTCTTTTCCATTTCTCGTACAGGCGGTCCCTTCTTCGAATTTTTCGCACTATCTCCTTGATAATCCATGGAGATTTCCGTCTACTGGTTATATTTACTGTTGGTGTGGTTTCTCCTACGCATTGAAAGAAAATTTTCTTCCAGTCGTTCCATATCTTGTTTATGTCAGTACTGCCGGTGAAATCTAAGGTGAGGACGGGGAGGCGGTTGGATAGTAAAGTGGACAGATCGTTCCAGTTTGTTCGGGAAAAATTATAAACTGTTCTGTTATGGAGTTTGGGGGATGGTTTTATATGGGTCATTGTTGCGAGAATTGCCTGATGGTCACAGAATCCAGGAATAGTCTTAAGGAATTGGACGGACTGTGGTATGTTACTTAGAAAAAGTTCAAGGGTTGAGCGTGTTGTTTGCGTAATACGCCTTGCTTCGAACATTAATTGATGAAGGAATAAATCATAGAAAGCGGAAAGGAATTTATTGGCGAGGGGGTTATTTGGAACACGTAATTTCTAGGTTGAAATCACCGACAATATAATTGTACATGTTGCACACGCTCGAGAGAGAGAGGATTAGTTCATCGTTCATTTCCGGCGACGAATTAGGGGCGCGATAAACTGATCCAATAAGGAATTTGTGTTTGTTGCACGTCACTTCCACCCACAGTGCTTCGGCTGCTGTCTCCAAGTGATGAACTCGAGTTGGATGACATTCTGGCTTGGCTGCAATTAGAACTCCCCCTGCAGAGCGGTGGGATCGGTCCTTACGGGAACAATATCAGCGAGTCAGTGAACACTTCTGAGTCATTAATTTTGCTGGACAACCACGTCTCATTGACACATACGATGGTCGGGTCAAGGCTTTCAAGCGATGCGTGGATATTTTGTAACTGTCCAGGTCGCATAATACTGCGCCCATTGAAGGCAAAAAGTGATATATTTGTATAGTAGTATAATACAGGGATCCGGCCGCCACCGCCGCCGCAGTGCTCCCAGGGGCCTCTTCCAGTGCTGCCAACTTAACCATAGTAGCGCGAAATTTGAATTGGTAAACAAAGCCACGTGTTTTTGTCAGCCACGTGCTCTTTGACAGACAACAATGCATCGCTAACCTCACTTCTGCCATCTTGACGGGCCTAAACCTCAGTGCTACCAACTTAACCTAACTAGCGCGAGATTTGAATCGGTAAACAAATCCACGTGCTTTTTTGACAACTACGTGCTTTTTGACAGCTATTATCGACAACAACGCATCGATAACTTCAGCGCTACCATCTTGACGGGCCTAAACCTTAGTGGTGCCAACTTAACCTCACTAGCGCGAGATTTGAATCGGTAAACAAATCCACGTGCTTTTTTGACAGCCGTCATCCGCCATCTTTAATCAACAGAGCACCGTGCTGCCCTCTTTAGCTACATATCTTTGAAATGTGGTGGCAGAAAATTTGAAAAATGCTTTTTGATAGAAGCCATCTTTAATCGACAGAGCACCGTGCTGCACTCTTTAGTTGAAATGTGGTGGCAGGCAATTTCACGTGACATCAGCCATTTTTAATCAAGAGAGCACAGTGCTGCACTCTTTAGTTGAAATGTGGTGGCGGCAATTTGAAAACTTCTACGTGCTCTTGTTTGGAAACAAAGCCACGTGATTTTTTGACAGCTACCATCCGCCAGCTTTAATCAAGGGAGCACCGTGCTGCATTCTTTAGTTGAAATGTGGTGGCGGCAATTTGAAAAATTCCACGTGCTCTTGTTTGGCAACAATGCCGCATGCTTATTTGACAGCTACCATCCGCCATCTTTAATCAAGAAGCACAGTGCTTCACTCTTTAGTTGAAATGTGGTGGCGGCAATTTGAAAAATTCTACTCGCTCTTGTTTGGAAACAAACCCACGAGCTTTTTGACAGCTGTCATCCGCCATCTTTAATCAACAGAGCACCGTGCTGTCCTCTTTAGCTACAAACCTTTAACATGTGGTGGCGGACAATTTGAAAAATTATTTTTGAAAGCAGCCATCTTTAATCAACAGAGCACCGTGCTGCTATCTTTATCGTAGTAGTAGACAATTTCTACGTCACAGCTGTCATCCGCCATCTTGCATCGCAAACCTCAGTGCCGCACTCTTTAGTTGAAATATGGTGGTGGATAATTTTAAAAACTTCTACAGCAACCATCTCTCGACGCTAATTGCATAAGATTGTGGCTATACATGACTCCTTAAGGGTCCTTACGCAAGATGGCTGCTATACATAGGTTCTTATGAGACTCCCTTGGGATGCTTGCGCAAGATGGCGGCTATACATGGCTTCTTATGAGACGCCTTAAGGGTGCTTGCGCAAGATGGCTGCTTTACATAGGTTCTTATGAGACTCCCTTGGGATGCTTGCGCAAGATGGCGACTATACATGGCTCCGCAGGAGACGCCCTAGGGATGCTTGCTCAAGATGGCGACTGCTCTTATGAGACGGCTTAAGGGCGCTTGCACAAGATGGTTTGAGACGCTCTAAGGATGCTTATGCAAGATGGCGTACACAAGATGGCGGCTATACACGACTCCTTATGAGACGCCTTAAGGGTGCTTGCGCAAGATGGCTGCTGCTCTTATCAAGAAAGCTAGTTTAGAGGCTAACGTGCTGTGCTAGTTCGATTCATTAAATTTGGGGCTTAAATGCATAATGTTAAATATCTCGAAAACGGTGCATCGTAGAGCAAAAAGGACAAAATCTTTCCGCCTCACACCTGGGTTCGCAGTATTAGGAACATGATAGCATAAGAAAAACAGGGTCTAATGATGAGATCAACGGTTCGGTTCCTACTTAGGCCCTTTGGCATTTGCTCTGTTTTAGCTTGTATTGAAGCAAGTTTTTGTAACATGATTAGGTCTAGCTATGGTAGAGAGTATAATGTACCGTGCTGATTCGATTCATTAAATTTGGGGCTTAAATGCAACATGTTAAATATCTCGAAAATGGTGCATCGTAGAGCAAAACGGACAAAATGTTTCTGCCTAATACCCAGGTTCGCAGTATCAGGAACATGATAGCATAAGAAAAACATAGTCTAATGATGAGATCAACGGTTCGGTTCCTACTTAGGCCCTTTGGCATTTGGTCTGTTTTAGCTAGTATTGAAGCAGGTTTTTATAACATGATCAGGTCTAGCTATGGTAGAGAGTATAACGTGCTATGCTGGTTCGATTCATTAAATTTGGGGCTTAAATGCAAAATGTTAAATATCTTCAAAACGGTACGTCGTAGAGCAAAACGGACAAAAATTTTCTGCCTAATATCTAGGTTCGCAGTATCAGGAATATGATAGCATAAGAAAAAATAGTTTAATGATGAAATCAACGGTTCGGTTCCTACTTAGTCCCTTTGGCATTAACGGCTATCTAATTCTACAAGATGGCGGCTGCTCTTATGAGACTCCCTTGGGATGCTTGCGCAAGATGACGTACACAAGATGGTGACTATACATAGCTCCTTATGAGACAGCCTTATGAGACAGAACCAGCCTACCCCTACTACTATCATGGCTGCGAAAAGAGTAAACAAGTTGTCTCAGAAAAAGGTGAAGAAACGTGCTGGGAGAAAGGTGAGGAACCATGCTGGGCATGGGCTATGATTGATCTTCTTCCCTTCGAGATTTATCTTACTAGTTACCAGTACTACCAGTACACGACTTGACGTTCGCTTGGCATGTGGTGATCCTGGTATTAATATGTTAGATGCTGCCTGCAAAGAGCTTGACATTGATTATCGTCAAAACAATTCAGAACTAATCAAACTGATCAAAATCTGCTTCGTAAAGCTATGCAGCGTGTGTCGTCACCTAATGCTTCAGTTGCTGAGAAGATAGCAGCACTTGTCGTTGCCGGTGAATGAAAGGAAAACTGTTACTAGGTAGTGGCTTTAAACAACGAAAACAGAAAAATAATTTATGAAAGAAAGGACAAAATAGATTTACTTGATGAAAGAAAATGTACATATTCTAAAATAAAAATGAATTATAAAGCATATGGGAGGTGTTATTTGATATTATTCCTATCTTACAACATGTCCTAAATTATCTAGTAGTAATAATGCTGACGTGAATTGACTTATGATGTAGAAGAAGGGAGAGGTACAGGCTCGAGAATAAAAACACCAGATATAAAGACTTGAGCTGCTGTCTTAAAACGCACAAGTTGTGCAAATGCAAACTTAGAGTACACATCGATGACCCTTATTGCTAGAGGCATATGGGATAATTTCTACTAAGTGCGCTTGCCAGAGATCATCTTTCCTGCGTGTAATAACGCGTCTGCGACAGTAGGTGCAAGGTGCTGGTTTATGTAAGTCGTGTGCGATGCTGATATTCACAGGCGAGATGTTATCTTGACGAGCCATTACAAAATTACTGAATAATACACGCATGTCGTAATTCTCTCTCTATTTCTAGAATTTCTGATTCGTGACTTGCTCTTAGAAGTTGTAATCGTTCAACGAGTAAGTTTGGGTCTTTCCAATATCTTACATATACATACGGCAACAAAGGCTTGTAGATAACATTAAGACCAGGAGCAGTTGGTTAATGTGACGGAAACAGCTTCGAAACAAAACTCACGATACTTGTGACTCTTATTTGCATTCACAGCTTCTGTTCTCTTGTAATTACGTCATCTTGCGTCAGTAGCAAAAAGTATTCTTCTTCTTCTTCTTTCGGTGCATATCCGTTTCGGATGTTGGCGATCATGATGGCTATTTTCGTCATGTTTGTGGCAGCGCGGAACAGTTCAACTGATGACATATTGCACCAGCCTCTAAGATTGTCAAGCCAAGATATTCTTCTTCTTCCAGGACCTCTTTTGCTGTTGATTTTCCCCTGGAGTATTTTTTGGAGTAGGTTGTATCAAAAAGTATTACTTTATATTTTTTAGGATCATATTGTAAAATTATATCCTTGTGGTGTATTCGTGAGAAAAGAAGTTCTAAAAGTCCTTTAGTAGGTTTATAGATAACACCTCTTACGATGAGTTTGTTGCTATTAATCTTAACATTTGCATTTCCTATCCGGAAACAGTCGTCTTCATAGTGAATGCCGTAGGCGGTGTCAGTTTGTCCTGTAAAGAGTTTTTCTATATAAGGAGCAAGGAGAGATCCACAGATATTTCAAATAAAAGTTCTAAACTGACTACGATACTCTGGCGTGATCATAACCTCAGACAAGTAAGGTAGATCTTGTGTTGATGTAGTGGATGTTTCAGCAATAACATCTGTAGTTAAAAATATAACACGCTTAGATGATGAAGTACAGTTAAGTTCTTCCTCATCACCTTCTTCCTTATTGTCGTCTTCATCTATATCCTGCTTATCCTCTTCCTCATCCTGCTTCTTTTCTTCTTTATGCTTTTCTTGTTTATGCTTCTCTTCTTCTTGTTCATGCTTGTTTTTATCATATGATGTTTGCATAGAAACAAAACTTGTAGTAGAGTCCGGCAATGAAGTAGAATTAAAATTTCTTTCAGTGGTGTACGTAGTTGCGTTTTCAAAAATAAATCCGTGTCTGCTTTCTTTAAATTCCCGCCTAATATTGTTTCGAGCATCGATTATATGTTTTGTAATCTCCTTGCTAGATGTTAACATGATGAAGGTTCTTGATCAAGTAGTGACTGTAATTCTGTGTTAATGCATATAAAATGATCGAATCGCATGCGATATCGTCCATACTGAACATCACTTTCTTTATCAATAACGACGATGCGATGACCAACATTTAGCTCAGATACGTTTAAAGTCATTGAATGTCATATCAGTGTTAACATGACCATCATACACATGCTGCATCTTGCGCTCATTTTGCTGAAAAAGCACAATAATACATGCGTTGTCGCGTATCACCTGCTTAGGCACACGAGATTAGGTTCGACATAAATAGATGCAATCAACATATTTATGTCGCCACATACTAAAGTGTGCACGAATAGCGTTTTCCTCTTCTGTTGCGACATCGTCAAAGATCATTAGAGAATTGGGAAGCACATCATCAGGTGATGGTACTTGTTCATGTGAATTAAATTCAAAATATTTTATTCCACTTTTAACCTGATCAAAGATTACAATTTGTAGAATAGTATATAGCGGTTGATAGAGTGACTTTAGAAAACGTAAATATTCTCGAAGCATATACGATTTAAAGAGGTAATAAGTGTAAGTAAAACATTTGTTTTCCCGCATCCCGTTGGGCCCGATATAATACATCGAACTGTAAAAGGAAACAACGTTCAATGGCGTCTTTTTGTAATTGTACTAGAACTAGGTAAGAGATGTGGCACGATTTCACTAATAGGTAGTGTGTCTTGCTGCTTTATAATCTTTATGATTTGTGAATTATAAAGTAGGCAATAGTAATATATATATATTAAACGAAACAACAGGTAACTGACAGTTTATAATTTGCTCTTGATGAGTAAAGTCGTATACAGAATGTGGAAACATCGATATCCAAACGAAATGAAGAAGAAAACTAAAACTATTGGATGGTTGATGATGTAAACCCTGCACAAAAAGCTATTCGAGGGTAATACAATCCTCGTGTAGCTATTACTAAGGCACTACGCGCAACAAGAGCGAGAATTTCTCCAAAGTGCAGAGCAATGTTTAGTATACGTGCACGAATTATTCCTGTACCAAAACGAGGAGGATTTCCTCCTGTGCTGTTCGCTGGACTAGCAGCTTTAGGGTCTTTGCTGGGTGGTGCTAGTGCTGTAGCAAGAACTCTTAAGGCTGTAGAAAAAACAACAGTTGAAAGAGAGTGAACGTCATAACAAAATGATGGAGGCAATTGTATTACGAGGTAAAGGCGTATACATGAAGCTAGCGGCATACAAAAAGGGCTTGGCATCTACGTATCTCCATAAAATGTCTCCTGAATGCACTGCCACATCGAGCTCTGACACACGAAGAAGTTTTACGTTTGAGAGAGGAAAGGGCTAATATGAGTTTGGATTGGGATATTTAATACGAATCAAAGCAGCAAGACACACTACCTGTTAGTGAAATCGTGCCACATCTCTTACCTAGTTCTAGTACAATTACAAAAAGACGTAATTGAACGTTGTTTCCTTTTACAGTTCGATCTATTATATCAGGCCCAAGGGGATGCGAGAAAACAAATCTTTTACTTACACTTTTTACCTCTTTAAATCGTATATGCTTCGAGAATATTTACGTTTTCTAAAGTCACTCTATCAACCGCTATATACTATTCTACAAATTGTAATCCATGACCTGGTTAAAGGTGGGATAAAATATTTTGAATTTAATTCACATGAATAAGTACCATCACTTGATGATGTGCTTCCCAATTCTCTAATGATCTTTGACGATGTCGCAACAGAAGAGGAAAACGTTATTCGTGCACACTTTAGTATGGGGCGACATAAATATGTTGATTGCATCTATTTATGTCAAACCTAATCTCGTGTGCCTAAGCAGGTGATACGCGACAACGCATGTATTATTGTGCTTTTTCAGCAAAATGAGCGCCGAGCACAAGCATTGTAGGCTCGCTGTAGTCGACATGAAAGTGTTTTTCTCATACTATTATAAACTACATTTATTTATTTATTTATTTATTTATTTATTTATTTATTTATTTATTTATTTATTTATTTATTTATTTATTTATTTGTCATAAGTCTGTACAGGGTTCTCCTCCATTTTCACAGACACTATACACGGGTGTACATAAATGCCTGAATGAGTCTTTTTTAAATGAATGATTCCATGACCGAATTAAATTGTCATGCATGCATGAATAAATGAATGAACACTTCTCTCCCAGTCACGGATAGCCACCAACTGAGGAGAGAGCATTCGGTTCGCAGGATAAATGCAAGGATGGGATTATGCATAACTACTGCCCGGTCGTGTTATCCACCCCTGGTGAGAAAAGGAGCCACCTTCCCAAGGATAACACGCCCGGCCCTTTCTCTTGAGGCCCAAACGGAAGACCCCACCTGATCTAATAGCTGTCAAACACTAATTTCTGCGAGGCACACGTGAGCGGAAATCCCGCTCCCCATGTGTCCCCTCCCTACTCTTCTTTCTCTGTTGTATTTAGGTCACTCTACATATTCGATTGGGATAGGCCCGTCCTATCCCGTCCTACTTCGGTTATATCCTTACATAAGTGTATGAATTAATGAACTGATTAATTAATTGGCTATGATTCCCTGCCTAAATTAGTGCCTCCTTGCACAGGCGGATCACCATTCCACATGCAAGGGCCACGCCTACGATTATCTACATGAATGTATGAATAAATGAATTATTTAATTACTGATCCCCTAACTGTATTGAGAAAACATGTATGGATGGATTTATGAATGGTAAGGTAAGGGTTATTCTGCCCGAAGGCAGGTCCGAACCTCCGCAGAGGTGTTCCTGAGCCGGAGTTTACGTGCGGCAGGGTCGCCAGTTCCTTTCCGCTCCTCCATTCCCTTACTCCCACCAACAGCGCGTGGTAACCCATCCAACTCCTGACCACGCCCAATATTGCTTAACTTCGGAGATCTCACGGGATCCGGTGTTTCAACACGGCTACGGCCGTTGGCGATTTATGAATGGGTATATGAATATTCATGCATGCATGATAGGGGAAAAACTCATCCCTCCCAGTACGGATAACCAGTAACTGGGGAGAGAGCCCTTATTATGAATTAAATAAATGATTGAATGAATAATATATGTGGAATGAGTAGTGAATGAATGAGTGAATGTTATCACCCTACAGCTACGGATCGCCAGCAACTGAGGATGAAACATTATATCCATTGGGCCCTGTCTCATTACAAACAGTTTAACAGTTAATTACGTTATGGCTTACTAACATATCGACTTTACAGTGCTACATATACTAATATTCCTTTTACTACATATCACTATTGGCAATTTCTTAACTAACCGGTTCGTAACACAATCATCCATCCGTAAAATGACCTACCCTCATTGCAGGCTCTTTCAACACTCTTCTACATGAATTTCTAATTACAATTAACAGTTTACTGAGATTACCAGGCTTATACCATTCTTTGCTAATCATCTTAATAATCCTACGGCTATTCTCATCCTCATTTATCACATATTGTTCCTTGTTATTCAAAAAATTCCTTCTCACCGCTATGGTTTCTTTACATGATTTCAACATATGAAATTCTTCTCTGTTTTCACCACAGAGAAGGCACCTTGTTGCATCTTTCACCCTAATCCATCCCCTGTTCTTGTAAATTCCCACTAACCACCATATCAAACCCCGGATTTCTCTTCTATTTACACTCACAATATTTATGTTCATATCCTGCCTTATCCTATTAAACTCTGTGAGGGTCGCCTTGCTTCTACACTCGGATACCAACCACTGTCTTTGAATATCTCTGAGTCGTCCTATGATTAGTTTATTCGTTGATCTTTCCAACCTCTCCCAATAACTTCCATATCCCAACCTATCTAGTATACTTCTGATTTTTGTTAACCAATACTCTCCCTGGATATTATCTCTCTGATGTTGATATGCGATCTGCAGAAGCTCGCCACCCTCTCTTCCTTTCAATCTCACCATATATTTCAGAATTCTCTTAAGAATATCTACTTGGATATTTTCTTCACATATTAGTCTTACTCCACAATTTGCTGTACAATTTGGTAACCCCATTACAATTTTACAGAACTTACTTATAACCTGATTCAGCATCTCACACTCTTTCTCTACACCCCATAGCTCAGCACCATATAGCATTCGATTTTTAACTACGGCTTGCAGGACATTTCTCTTAATCTTATAGTCTATATTTGGGAATTTATTTTCAAGAATTCTAATTACTGAGAATGCTGCAAGACCTTTCCATTTAGCTTGTCTTATTTGATGGACCCACTTCCCGTTATTTGCTATATATATTCCCAGGTACTCTAATTTATTTGTGACCTCCACTTGACATCCATCCGTCCATTGTTCATTCTTCGCTCGTTTACAGCCTTTCTTACAGATCAGAACTTTCGTCTTGGAAATGTTAATTTTTAATGACCACTTTTTAGCAAACTCTGTCACAGCATTCATGCTCTTTTGCATGCCTCCGGCCGTTAACGTCATCAGCAGGACATCGTCCGCGAAAATTAGGCCTGGTATTTCTTGATTTCCTAAAACTGGGCTCATCCAATTATCACCTCCATGTCCATTTAATATATCGTTTATAAATAACAAAAATAAAATAGGATATAGCTTACATCCTTGTTTCAAACCCAATAAAGATTCTATTTGACCATATGCTACCCCATCAGCTAACCTAATACTGCATTGCACTCTTCGATAAACCGCCTCCAATGCTTGTACCATCTTACTAGATGCCCCTAATAGGCGTAATTTCGCGAACAATGCGCCCCTGCTGATTGTGTCAAAAGCCTTTTCAAAATCTATAGCCGATATATATAGTCTTCCTGCTTTCGGTTTTATATACTTATCTATTATTGTTTTTACAATCATGATGTTATCTATTGTTCTTCTGCGTTTCCTGAAACCACTTTGATATTTCGAGAGGATGGAGAATTCTTCCGCCCATTTCATCAGTCTATTTGCCAGAATTTCTGTATATAATTTACTTAGGGAGTCCAATAGTGTTATACCTCTGTAGTTATTTGGATTACTTCTCTCCCCACGCTTCTTGTAGATTGGACATATTATACCTGTCTGCCATGCCTTAGGAAACTCCAAAGAATCAAATATCCTATTGAACAATTTTACTAATATTTCCAGCATGTGTTGACTTTTTACTGCTTCTTTCCAAAATGAATTAGTTATACCACTGAAGCCCCCCGCTTTCCTACATTTAACCTTTCTAATCATTTCTAAAACCTCACATTCTGATATTTCTTCATCTAAGCAGGGGATACAAATCTCTAAACCCCTCGAGATATCCATACATGTTCTATTATTTATCCAAGTATCCTGTCCTCCTAACAATTTATTAATATAATCAATCCAGACTCCATTATCAATTTTAACATTGGCATATCCTCGCTCACCTCTACTTATTTTGTTAATTCTATTCCATACCTTATCACTTTGATTATTCTTACAGTCTATGTTTATTAATTTTGCCTTCACCTCTTGCCATATCCTCTTTTAACAACACCTTATATTATTTTCTTAGTTTACAATAGTGTGCCCGAACCTTAGGCTCACCATCTTTTCTACATGCCTTTAGAGCTCTAATCACCTCCATTTTCTTTGTTTTACACACATCATTGAACCATCCTTTCCCTTTTATCTTTTTTTGTTATTATTCTGCTTTCTTTTCACATGAGCTATAGTTTTAAAGGGTTTCTTTACCAGTTCTACCGCTAAGTCCACCTTACTACTCAGTAACAGTACCGCTATTCCACTCTTAATTATCTGGAATTCTTCTCCCTTTAAATATGACTCTACTCTTTCTGGGGTATTCTCGCACCACTTGTATTTATTAATTATCCTATTATCATCTTTTTCTGTCACAGTGTTACGTTCCACCTGTTCTTTCTCATACACTTCTAGGGTAACAGATACCGGGGAATGATGTGTTTCGGCCCATTCTAAGATCTCTATTTCCTTTACCATCTCTAAAATATCTCCCGTACACACAACCAAATCAATTACACTACCTCCCTGCGCTGTGATATATGTTAGCTTTCCCGTTTCATCTCCCCGCCACCATCCATTTAGAATATATAAATTCTCTGCGGCACATAGTTCTAGTAGTTTATCCCCATATACATTACGTTCTTTATCCCGACTGTTTCTGCTACCTATCATTGGCTCTATTCCTTCTTTACTATATGCTGGAATTGACTCTCCAATTCGTGCATTCCAATCCCCCAACATAATGATTCCTACCTCTCATTAAGTTATTCTCCTCTATTAAATCCTCAAAAAAGAGTTCACATTGTTATATGGTGACCCCATCGGATGGTTGTATATAAAGGCTAAGCATATGTCTCTCTGTTTACTCCCTTCCAGTTTAAGTTTGATACAAATTACATCTTTCATATCGTTAGGCAATTCTTCTATCTGACTACTAAACTCTTCCTTTATCAGAAGTGTTATTCCTCCCGGAATTCTCTCTCGAGTCCCTCGTTTTCTTTTTATTACACTTCTCGTAACATACCCCTTCCATGTGAAAATCTTTCCTTCGGGTATCCATGTTTCTAAAACATCAAATATCTCAAAATTTTCCACAAGCTCAGACAATCCATCATTCCCCGGTTTACTTAATAAGCCTTCTGTATTAACAAACCCAATTTTCAATGCTAGTTATTTCACTTTCCTGTTATCAGAGACACTACCTGTTTTACTACGTGTGTTTATTGTTTTATCAATTTGTACTATACTTCCATGAGAGGAACTATAAATTTCCCCTAACTTTTTCCTTCCCGTTTATTACCTTTTCCATCTGAGAACACTCCCTTCTTAGCCCATAAGTCTTTCAAGCTCTGTCCCTGCTTCTTTTTCTTATCCTCCTCTGTCTTGCAGCTACACGAGCTATTTCCCGACTCCTCGTCCGGTGTTAGACATTTACTAGTGGCGACGCCCTCACTCTCAGTAGGTGTCGACACGAGCTCTGCTCCTGATTCCTGCACGTCATCATTCTTGCGCCGGTACCGCACTTCCTCCTCGCGTCAAGGCTTTCAGCTGGGATGGCGTGTAGTTCTTTCTCCAACCATCGCCTGTGATGAATAGCCTCTTGCCTCTAATAAACGTTGTAAGGCCCTCCCTTCTTGCTCTCCCCATGTGAAATCGTAGGATTCTCATCTCTTTCCTTTCTTCAATTCCCAGGTCTCTCTGGATCCAGACTTCCGTCCCTTTTAAATTCCTGGCATTCCGAAGAATTTGGTGGGTTTTCATTCCAGATACCAATTGTACTTTAATCGGCCTGTTCCTTTGGATCCTTCCTATTCTCTGCACGTCGTCCACATCGGATTCCGTGCAATTTACTTTCACTCCTAGCGTGAACACTTCCAACACAGCATCTAGTAACGCCAGTTTGTCCTCGCTTCTTTTCTCCTTGATCCCATGTATGATCAGACATCTGCTACGTTGGGCGAACACTGATCTCCGGACCTGCATCTCCAGCTCCCGTGTGCGCTGCTCCAACACCAGTCGGTGTTCCTTAGCAATTTTCATTTCTTCCTGGAATGTATCCAGAGATTCTTTTATACCTGCCATATCACCCCGAAGGCTATCTTTCATATCCTGAATATCTTTATTCTGTGCCATAATGAGCTCCCTCGTTGTGTCTGTTTGGCTGCCCTCTTTTATGACCTCCTTGATCTTAGCTATATCTTTCCAATTCAGTGGCCCAGGGTTGCTTTCCACTCCTCCAATTACTAATAACGCAGCAATCACTAACGCTGCCAGCACGATTTCAGAGTATTTTATATCACATTTTAAACCACATACCTGATATTTTATTCGATTGTTCCATCGGCCGATGACCGCTCGGTAGAATTCTATGCTTATTCCCATTAAGTTTACGCCACAACACTCTGCACTCCGCACACACGTCTGCGTCGTTTGCATGGCTCCAATCGACTCTTATAAACTACATATCCGGAGTCAAATATTGGAAATATTAGACTCTGTACTAATAATTTTCTTGTGTTTCTTGGAAGGAAGTCCCTCATCCTTTTTGCAGAATGTAAAGAATGTAATAAGTAGAAGACTCTTTGACAAATTTTTGTGACATGTTCCGACCAACTTAAATATTTATCGAACACTACTCCAAGGTTCTTTACATGATCGCTAAATGTTACTGGTATTCCACTGAGCATAACACTGGGTATAGAAGGGTTTTGTATTATAGCATGAATTATACGTGCCAATTATGATGACCTGTGATTTTGATAGGTTCACTTTCAGGCCATGTCTGCTAGTCTAGTCATTAACATTTGCTAGGTATTCGTTTAACTTAGTGATTGAATTGTTTAAGTCATTAGGCTTTGTGTGAATATATAACTGAATATCATCTGCATACAGGTGATATTTACAATTGGTCAGCGTCTCAGGTAAGTCATTCATGTACAATGAGAACAAAAGTGGTGACAATACTCCTCCCTGAGCCACGCCCATCTTAATGGTTTGCCACGAAGATGTATCGTTTCCCAATGATGCTGACGATCACTAAGATAGGACTGTACCCAGGTTAAAGCGCCGTAAGAAAATTTCAGGGCCTTAAGTTTAGCGAGTAATATGTCTCTATATACACAATCGAAGGCTTTGCTTAAGTCCAAGAGAACAAGTATAGTCATTTGTCCTTTATCTATCGCTAGTTGCATGTCATTTGTCACTTTAACTAATGCAGTGGCAATACTGTGATTTTGTCTGAATCCCGATTGATATTTGTCAAGTAAGTTGTACTGTATAAGATATTCAGTCATTTGTTTATGTACTATTTTCTCCAACAATTTTCCTAATATAGGAAGGATACTTACAGGACGATAATCTTCGGGAGTGTTGGGGTTGTTGTTTTTAGGGAAAGGTCGGATGATTGCATGTTTCCAATTCGAAGGAAATACTCCAGTCATGAGTGAGTTATTAATGATGTGCGTGACCGTTGTAAGTATGATGTCTATGATTCTTTTTAAAAGAGACAGGTTGATTCCATCATGGCCAGTGGACCCTGATTTTATTTCACTGGAGACTTCCCCAACGTCACTGGGGGTCACATGAGAAAAGTAGAACAGCTCGCCATTATGTCTTATTTTTGAGGATATTCTATTAATTACTGCTGCTTTGGTCTGTTCGTCAATCTGAGAGGATCGTGAGCTAAAGTAGGAGTTAAGGTCAGCTAGTGGTACATTACAGTTGTTGTCATTTGTCTTGTTTTTACATAATCCCATTTCGCAAAGAGATTTCCAAATCTGACTAGAATTTTGAGTGTTCAAAATATCATAAGTGTGACGTATTTTAGCATTTCTAATTAACTGTGTTGTTCTGTTTCGGAGTTTTTTATACTTTCCGAAATTGTCAGATGTAGGATATTTCACGTAATAATTATAGGCCGCTTCCTTCCAATTCCCAGGCCTTTCCTATACCATCGTCACCGTAAGACATATCTGTGTCGTAGCGACGTAAAGCAAATAGCATTGTAGAAGAGAGTTCAAGAACGCATACAACGCTCAACATCACGAAGCCGCATGTAATGTAGATTCATCGAGAAGAAAATGCAAAGAGCTCAACCGTAGTCAAGCAAACACTGATTTATTTTTTAAAAGTACACCTCTGAGAGAGATTTTTAATTCTCCCTTGTTGTCTAGGCCTGCTACAAGTTCTGTTGCTAAGCGCACACTTCAGGATAAAGAGAGGCAAGATCATGATTATGATAGTAAAGATAACGATGTTGATAATAACAGTAATGAAGGAAAAGTAGAAGGAAAGACAAAGAAGATCTCAATGTTTCATTGCCATTAGCGCTTGATAATTTTACTTCATTTCCTAAGCCTAGTGCACTTTCTGTCGCCGTGAAAACATCTCAAGGAGAGATGCAAGATGAAGTAGAAGAAATTTTCAACGCTTCATTGCTCTCGAAACAGTTAAGTGTGTACCTGGAAACACTACTGCTCAAGCACGTATTACATCAAAACAAATCCCTATACATCAACTGTCTGCATATAGGCTCAAAGTTTAGAACAAGCCTGTTACCCTATGTAGACGTAAGATACTCTAAAGACCCCAACGTACTCGTAAAACATTTGCAACTGCTAAGAGCCTATCAAGATGCTGGTTACACAGGGTATGAAGCACATATTTTTGAAATAGAGCAAGAATTACGTCGTGTAGGTATTATTGAGCAATAGCTCTCTCTCGAGAGTACAACAGCCTAAACATCTTCCTACATTCCCAGCGCTTACCCTCACCTAAGTCATCCTTCTGTAGTATATAGTCGATCGAGTAGCTATATTAGTATGGATTATTTTTGACCATTCTCCCTTCTTTAGGGTGTTAACCCCGCCTCTAGATGTAGAGCCGGTCTCAAAAACGGATGAGAGGCATCCTAGCCCATTAGCCCTTTGACCCTAGGAGGAGAGCGCGGTGAGGAGTCCTTTCATCCTATTGACCTTTTCTAGTCTTGTAAACATTACAGTAGACCATGAAATAATTCTACTGTTTAAATTTATATCCATAAAATGTTTCAATCACACAATCAGTGTTCTAAACACAAAAACACCTTTTGTAAGTGCCAGCATTTCGTCCTAGGATGTTGTAGCTTATAAGGCTCAGGGTTCGATTCGTAGAAGTAAATCCTTCAAGGTTACATCAATTCAAAACACTTGTCGATTTAAAAAGAGTGTCGCGAAAGTAGTCGTCCCTAAAATCAAGGTGCCGGGCTGAGTGGCTCAGATGGTTCAGGCGCTGGCCTTCTGACCGCAACTTGGCAGGTTCGATCCTGGCTCAGTCCGGTGATATTTGAAGGTGCTCAAATATGTCAGCCTCGTGTCGGTAGATTTACTGGCACGTAAAAGATCTCCTGCGGGACAAAATTCCGGCACCTCGGCGTCTCCGGAAACCGTATAAGTAGTTAGTGGGACGTCAAGCAAGTAGCATTATTATTATTATTATTAAAATCAAGGTAAGTATACAATACACATTGCTCATCCCTCATACAGCTCATTTTATCTGCATAATAGTAGTGATTATTGAGTTAAGATGAAGTATACTTCTATTCCTCTCCCTTGTAAACAAAGTTACAACCCTATTATTTTTATTGTGTTAAAACAGGGTTTGAATCCATATTTTTTATGCTTAAAACAATATGATGTAGGATAAAGGTATCCCCTGCTATGTAGTAAAATAATTTTATCTGCACAGTAGTATGTTTTTATTCTGTTACGGTAACTAAACAGATTTTTTTCTGTTGCATGTGTTCGAATCCTGCAAAATCCATCTCCTTGGGACAAAGGTATCCTCTGCTATGTAGTAATCATTTTACCTGCAGTGATTAAGAAGTATGCCGGATAGGAATATACAACATTTGCAATTCTATGTGTGCGCGTTGATTGCATAGGAGTGCGATTGTATCAACAAAGAGATTAATCTTATAATGTTTTGCGTTATGAGGTTTTCTGTTCTAAACGCTGATAGCCAACATGTTTTCTCTTGTTCTACAATCAATTCTAATGTATACTAAAAGTAACTTGTCTTGACGAATAGAAACATATAGGACAGTAGCTATAAAAGTTTTCTGTTTAATAGTCAACATGTTTTGTCTTGTAGGATAAAGACATACAGCGTGTCAATTCTATATTTTTGCAATTGCATTCTGTAACTAGATTGAACCTCTTTTGTCTTGTCGGATACAGCATTTGTTTATCCTACAATATTGTATGCTGAAAAAAGTATTACCTTCTCCTTACCGCCTCCTCCTCCTCAATCGAAAAACTTATGCGACTAGGACAACGCTACATAACGTAAGTATATTTGTAATGTAACGTTCAATTCAGGAAAGTATCTGTCTGTAAAAGGAGGGATTGAGCTAACTTCAGTAACTGTAAGAAGGAGTCCTTTTGCCAGGAGGAAGAGCCCTTTTGCCCTACAGATGAGGAGGAGGTGTTCTTTCTGCCCCATTTGCTCTTTTTCTAGGAGGAGGCTCCCTTTTGCCCGGAAGAAGAGCTCTTTTTGCCAAACAGATAGAGGAGCCCTTTTGCCCAAAAGAGAAGCCCTTTTTCTAGGAGGTGGTGCCCTTTTGCTATGCGGAGGAGGAAGGCGGCTGTGTCCCTTCGGAGAAGGAAGAGGCCATAAGAGTCAATGTATAGCCGCCATCTTATGCAGTAGCCCTTGGGCTAGCTTTCGCCATAAGTGCCTGTGTATAGCCGCCATCTTGCGCAGTAGCCTCTAAGCTAGCTTTTTCCATATAAGCCTGTGTATAGCCATCATCTTGCGCAAACGTCCATGGCCATCACCTTTCTCCGTAAGAACCTATGTATAGCCGCCATCTTGTGCAATCACCCACGGCCGTCTCATACGAGCCTATGTATAGAAGCCGTCTTGCGCAAGCGCCCATAGCCGTCATCTGTCTCTATAAGAAGCCATGTATAGCCACCATTTTGCGCAAGCATCCCCAGGCCGTCTCATAAGTTGCTGTGTATAGCCGCCATCTTGTGCAATTGGCGTCGGGAAGGGCATCTTGCCGTAAACTATGGCTCTCTGTAGTTAGACTCCTCTATGTGGTTACTTATGTTAATCCCAATTGCCTCATTATTTAAAACAACCTCCGGTGAATCATCATTGTTTTACTACTCAAGATAGCGTCGGGAAGGGCATCCACCCGTAAAATTACGAGCTGTAAGTTTAAGCCCCTCCAAGATAACGACTGTCCACGTCGAGAAGGGCATCTAGCCTTAAAAGTAAGGTTAGGCCCCTCCATGAGGTTAGGCTTGCTCTTTTAGGCGTCGGGAAGGGCAACTAGCCGATAAAGTGTAGTTAGGCCCCTCAAGATAGCGACTGTGATGTTAGGCTCACTTTCTTACGCAAAATTCCCAAGTCGTCATTGCCCACCTACTATACTAGGGGTCAATGACCTTCGGTTGATGACCGCGGAGTTAGAACCGGCTCAGGTACACTACTATGAGTCAATGACCTCCCGTAGAATTCAAATTTCCCGCGCTCCTGACGTCAGCAGTTACGTGACCCGCTCCGCGGCTTCTGACTAGAGGGCCGTAGGACGCATCTAGCCCCTCTACTGAAATGATTATGTAAACTAGTATAAATGTGCAAATTACTTGTTTCACAAGTGCAGATTGCCAGTTGCCTGGATGTGTATATCACTCCATGGTCACGCCATTTAAAAATCTTCGTTGCCGAAAGGAAGAATTATTCTAACACACGAAGGAGAGAGTGATAATTGAAAGAGTACTTATTTGGCTAGCAAAGTGCGGATCAATTTAAGGTTACAAAACTAATTGTATGCTGTGGGGTTTTACACATCAGCAAGTGTTTACAATATGACTTGGAGTTTATAGATGAAAGCCTAGAAGACAATTGCACAGGAAATCCAGGTGGAATCGAAACTAGTGACGTATAGCAAATACAGTAGAGACAATACGCGACACTTACGGATTTAGCCGTGTTAAAATGGGAGACAATTCGACGGTGGCGCTCCTAGTGACTTGACCTGAAAAGTCGCGCTAAATTGAAATATCAATGGAAATGTATATACGAAAATGGATAAATTCATTACGTCTAGAAAGAAAGTATTATTGAGATATTAACTCGGAAGTTGCTAAAGCAATTCTGAATGAAGAATTGTATAAAACGTTATTATTTAAAGACTGAAATTAGACATACCGTATAAACAAGATGTGAAATGACTTGATCCTTCACTTATGCATTACATTTTTTTTTTTTTTTGCTTTAGCATTCCTGCCTGAACTTTTACGGTTAGATTTGTCTTTTTTTTCATTAAAAAAACATTGTATCATCACATTAAGACACTTGTCAATAAAAATATCGGCACATCCTTACACGCATGATGCAATGAATTAACATTTAAAAGCTGGACAATTTTCCCCTTAACATGAAGCCTACTAACAGAAAGAAAATCTATAAAATCCCGGCTTTAATCTGAGAAGAGGGATAAAAGAAAGAAAAGTGTGAAAATGTTGTCGATAGTGATGCTTTGAGGAATATTTACGTACAATTTGAGTAAAAATGCAACATACTCTTGGCTGTATAGTGGAGGATTCTTAAAGTCGCTGGCCTGGAAATGATCTGAACAGATCTGAAACGTAAGGTCCCTTCTTTCTTGTACACCTTATCCAGATCATTTCTGTGACATTTCAAAACCCACAGATCACACCTACAACAACACATTGGTATTGAAGGTTAACTGCTGCACTATACAATAAAATATGCGTATTATATTTTAAGCCACTTAAATATGGGTCGAGCAGGTCAGAAAATTATGAAGTACTATAAAAATATCTTTGTCACAGGAAGAATATATATATGCAAACAATATTACTTACATTTTCTTGTCACGAGGGTAGCGAAAGGAAGACCGCTCATTCTTCTCTACTTCATAGTTACTGCCTCATGTTGAGAGGAGATATCAAGAAATGACACACGCTACTATTTAATTATGTCAACTCACTGAAAACGCATAAATAACACCAAGAACTTCACACACAAATACACGTGCTCTTATGACAGAATCAGTAGTTCTCAGGTCTACTCGCTAAAGAGAGCTCTAATAGCTGTCCCTCGATATCTCGCTGAGTGTCGCGTATTGTCTCTACTGTATTTGCGTATAGCACAGAGGAATCAGGAAAGGTGATTCAATAATGGAAGTTCTTGATATTCACCGCACTGAAAATACGAACTGCCGTACCTAATGCCATAAATATAGGTTAGCCTATGTAATGTACCTTAATATAGTTTATGTATTAGTGCAATGCATTACAGATATTGGAAGTTGTGTACCACAAAGAACATGAAAACAAAAATATGTTATACTGAGAATATGTACGGTAGTGAAATAAGTATCCCGCAGGTGAAGAAAGTGGAGGACAACAGTTTTAATTCTATTTTCCAAAGGAAATTTAACCAAACCAGCAACATACCCGTGCTTCGCTACGGCTTTACAATTAAAGTTATTATTCAAAGTTTTACATTTTGGAGAGTCCACTGTTAGCTGAGCGTGTAAAATACGTCTTCAATTTCGTACGTCAAACGATTCTGGGGGAATGATTATTTTATAATCTACCACTCACTTGAACCTCGTCCGTACGAATTTTAAACCAAACCTCATTTAACATCTAGGACGTAAAAGCGACCAACCTGCGAAATTTTGTACGTCGAACAGTAATGGTGGAATGAATACCTTTTAAGAGGCGAATGTTTTGAAATATTTATTAACATCTAGGGCACAGAAGACCAGCCTTCATTATGTTCGTGCCTGAAACGGTTTCGGAAGAATGGACCATCTATACCTCTGAGGGGAGAAATGTATACGGTATGTCACACCTGAAAGAAGACCATTCTCCTAAAATTATAACTTTGTACGCCAAACGGTTTTGGAGAGAGCTAACCTCACTTGACACTTTAGCTGTGGAATGTTTAAAAATATTTCCTATTTCACACCTAGGATTTAAAATACACTGACTGACAGAGCAAATGCAACACCAAGAAGGAGTGGTCAGAACTTTATGCCAATTGCAGGGTAGACTGACGTCACTGAGATATGCTCATGATGTGAAATGCGCCGCTGTGCTGCGCACGTAGCGAACGATAAATGGGACACGGCGTTGGCGAATGGCCCACTTCGTACCGTGATTTCTCAGCCGACAGTCATTGTAGAACGTGTTGTCGTGTGCCACAGGACACGTGTATAGCTAAGAATGCCAGGCCGCCGTCAACGGAGGCATTTCCAGCAGACAGACGACTTCACGAGGGGTATGGTGATCGGGCTGAGAAGGGCAGGTTGGTCGCTTCGTCAAATCGCAGCCGATACCCATAGGGATGTGTCCACGGTGCAGCGCCTGTGGCAAAGATGGTTGGCGCAGGGACATGTGGCACGTGCGAGGGGTCCAGGCGCAGCCCGAGTGACGTCAGCACGCGAGGATCGGCGCATCCGCCGCCAAGCGGTGGCAGCCCCGCACGCCACGTCAACCGCCATTCTTCAGCATGTGCAAGACACCCTGGCTGTTCCAATATCGACCAGAACAATTTCCCGTCGATTGGTTGAAGGAGGCCTGCACTCCCGGCGTCCGCTCAGACGACTACCATTGACTCCACAGCATAGACGTGCACGCCTGGCATGGTGCCGGGCTAGAGCGACTTGGATGAGGGAATGGCGGAACGTCGTGTTCTCCGATGAGTCACGCTTCTGTTCTGTCAGTGATAGTCACCGCAGACGAGTGTGGCGTCGGCGTGGAGAAAGGTCAAATCCGGCAGTAACTGTGGAGCGCCCTACCGCTAGACAACGCGGCATCATGGTTAGGGGCGCTACTGCGTATGATGCCACGTCACCTCTAGTGCGTATTCAAGGCACGTTAAATGCCCACCGCTACGTGCAGCATGTGCTGCGGCCGGTGGCACTCCCGTACCTTCAGGGGCTGCCCAATGCTCTGTTTCAGCAGGATAATGCCCGCCCACACACTGCTCGCATCTCCCAACAGGCTCTACGAGGTGTACAGATGCTTCCGTGGCCAGCGTACTCTCCGGATCTCTCACCAATCGAACACGTGTGGGATCTCATTGGACGCCGTTTGCAAACTCTGCCCCAGCCTCGTACGGACGACCAACTGTGGCAAATGGTTGACAGAGAATGGAGAACCATCCCTCAGGACACCATCCGCACGCATATTGACTCTGTACCTCGACGTGTTTCTGCGTGGATCACCGCTCGCAGTGGTCCTACATCCTACTGAGTCGATGCCGTGCGCATTGTGTAACCTGCATATCGGTTTGAAATAAACATCAATTATTCGTCCGTGCCGTCTCTGTTTTTTCCCCAACTTTCATCCCTTTCGAACCACTCCTCCTTGGTGTTGCATTTGCTCTGTCAGTCAGTGTATATATCGCTATTTGGAATTGTGTCTTCGTACGTTAAACCGTTTCGGAGGAAGGAATTAATATATTTGTTTTCGGATCATAACCCCCATTAACTCTTTTCCGTTATTTAACACCATTTAACTTCGTGATTCAGACGGTTTTGTCGTCATTCCACATCCCCCAGTCAAAATCCCTTGTGTTAAGTCCACTTCTTATTTGTATCGCCATAAAAAGAATTCAACTCCTTTTACACTCCCCTTAAGTTGATTCCCTCCCCCGAACAAAAAGAAAATCCGCGTTTCTTTATTTTAGGAGATACCAAATACCTATTTTCACGTCCGTAAGATCCTTCGTTTTCGTGATATAAGTATCCTCATACAAATATTAAAACTCATTTTACAATTCATTTACCCGTCCTTAATTGGATTTTCCGAAAACAAAAGAATCCATCTTTCTTTATTTTTAAAGAAGATTCCAAATACAATTTTCACGTCTGTAACATCACCAGTTTTTTAGATATACGTATCCTCATAAAATGAATTCAACCCCTTTTCACGCCCTCTTCAAGTGGATTTTACGAAACAAAAAAAGTATCTATTTTTAAAGGACCGGGAGAGTTGGCCGTGCGGTTAGGAGCGCGCAGCTGTGAGCTTGCATGCGGGAGATAGTGGGTTCGAATCCCACTGTCGGCAGCCCTGAAGATGGTTTTCCGTGGTTTCTCATTTTCACACCACGCAAATGCAGGGACTGTACCTTTTTAAGGCCACGGCCGCTTCCTTCCCATTCCTAGGCCTTTCGTATCCCATCGTCGCCATAAGACCTATCTGTGTCGGTGCGACGTAACGCCAAATAGTAACAAAAAAAAAACCAAGATTTGTGTGTGCTCTGTATTTTTAAAGGAGATTCCAAATACCAATTTTCACGTCTGCAATATCTTCAGATTTCGAGATACCAGTATCCTGATAAAATAATTCAACCCCTCTTTGTCCTATTTACCCCCCTCACCCCGGGTGATTTTTCCGAAAACAAAGAAGCTGTGTTACTTTGTTTCTAAGAGAGATTAAAATTCCCAATTTTTACGTCTGTAACATGATCCGTATTTGAGATATACTCATTTTAAACATTCACCCTCTTTGACAGTCCTGTTCACCCCCGTCCCTTAAGTAGGTTTTCCAAAAACAAAAACGTGTTTCTTTACTTTTAAAGGAGATTCCAAATAAAAGTTTTGATTACTGTAACATCTTCAGTTTTTTAGATATAAGTATACTAAAAAAGGTATTCAACCCCTTTCTCAACTTTTTTCACCCCTTTTAGAGGAATTTTCCGAAAAAAAAAGGTTTCCTTATTTTTAAAGGAGATTCCAAAGACCAATTTTTCACGTGTGTAACATGTTACGTTTTTGAGATATACTCATTTTAAGAATTCACCCCCTTTCTCACTCCTGTTCACCACGCTTAAGTAGACTTTCCAAAAATAAAAATATATGTGTTCCTTTATTTTTAAAAGAGATTCTAAATCCCAATTTTCATGACTGTAATATCTTCAGTTTCTGAGATATAAGTGTCCACATAAAAGGTATTCAAACCCTTTTTCACTTATTTTTCACCCACATTAACAAGCTTTTCCCAAAACAAAACAGATACGTGTTTATTTTTGAAGGTGATTCCAAATACCAATTTTCATGTCATTAAACTGTTCAGTTTTTGATATATAGATACAGTCATTTTTAAAACTCCCCTGCTTGGCGATGGAATATCCAAAAATTCTCCCTCAGTGAGCACCTACATTGTAATATGAATGTATCCCAAGGTTTCATTTCCTTATGACCAGTAGTTTTGGCTCAGCGATGTTGAATCAGTCTGTCACTCAGGACATTATACATAAAGAACGAAGATCGGAGCATTGAAGAAGTCCTGGGAGGACCGCAAAGCCCGAAAAATCCCTTCAATGAGACCTGAATGACGGACTGACTAAACTGATCCCACGCGGTCATAAAAGAAGAAGAAATATATACGGTATATGGATTAATAAACAATGTATAGGTAGCAGGTAGGGACCCTCTTCGGAAGCAGCCCTACCCAGGGAGTGGCGCCCCTGCCTATGTGAGTCCCAGAGCACACTGACCCGGTGTGTATCATCTGGTAAGGGTCCCAGCTCAGGGTTACGGGTGAAGACCTCAACGGCAGTGAAGGCGGAGATGAAGATCATTGGTACGGCGGAACTGGCAGAAGAGGCATCCTTGCTTTTTGGGATAGTAATAAAAAGCATTCACGAAGATAGTCAACAGCTTCAGCAGCGAATGAGGAATTTGGATCCCAGCGGTGAAGAAGGTGGAAGAACTATCTTTGAAATGTAAATCCACACATGTCTGATCCCGCAGCGGGCGGTGTTGTGGTCAGCGTCTGTATCCAGGTCAGGGTCGGCTGTTTAAGCATGCTCCAGGTCTTACCAATCTGGTTCTAATTGTTGTGGGACCGACGGGTTCCACCCTCATGTGAAATGATTCACACAATCTACCATGATGGTACAACGCACATCGGAAACTACCCCAGCCGGTAAAATCCGGGGCCAGTTAGAGTCTGGTCTAAACAGGGCATTGGATTCTGGGGGCCCTGCACCATCATGTTGGGATCAGTCGGAGGATCCCTCACCCCGCAAGATCAGGACCAAGAAAAAATACTTCTTTGGTACAGTGAATGTCAATACCCTCCTAAGAGTCGGTAAACAGATGGAACTTATCAAAGAACTGGAGAGATATCAGATCAAGCTACTCGCTGTACAGGAAACAAGATTCCCATCTAATGAAGTATCTATGATGGGCAAGTACAAGATAATAAAGGGTCAACCAGCGATCAGGGAATATAAAATGGGTAATAAAAGAAAATCACCTTCAATTCTAGGAACAGCATTTTTTGTTCACAATTCAATTATAGATGCAATCATTGATTTTCGATCACCTTCCCCTAGGCTTTCCATCTTAACCTTGAAGAGTGGAAACAAATCATATGCTATCTTCAATGTGCATGCACCTATTAATGAGGACAACAAGAAAAATCCAGATAAAGTTGAAGAATTCTGGTCTCTCCTGGAAAAAGAGTTGTTGGAAACTCCGGAACATATGATTAAAATATTAATGGGTGATTTTAATGCTCAAGTTGGCAAGGAAAGAAAATACAGGAAAATAGTTGGCAGTTATCCTGGGCATATATGAACCAATAGAAATGGGGAAAGGCTTATTGAAGTGTGTGAAGCATTCAACCTCAAGTTAATGTCCACCCAATTCAAGAAAGAAAGGAAGAAATTAATGACATGGTTTTCACCAAATCCCATGTTAGGGGAGTTCCAAATAGACCATGTAGCCACATCGAACCCTGCAGAGATTTTGAACGTTAAAGTGCAAAAAGGTGCAAACATAGATTCTGACCACTACCTTGTTAGAGTCAAGATAAGATTTATTCCAAAGTCCTTCAAGAGACCTTCACCCAAAATCAAGAAATATCGAACTGATGAACTCAAGATAAACCAAGAGATTGTTGAGAACTATAAACGAGAGCTTGAGGTCTTGGAATCTTCGAATTGGGACGAAATGGCAAGGAGGATACAAGAAGCAGCTGAAAAGACTATAATGATCGCCAAAAAGAAGAAACATCCATGGTGGAATGACGATTGTGAAGTAGCCTTACGGGAAAGGTCTAAAGCGTGGAATAAATGGTGTACTAATCACAAGAATTTCGAAGACTTCAAGGAACAACGGAAACACACAGCAAAAATTCTTCGGAATACGAAAAGAAAGTACGAGAAAGAACAGCTGCACAACATAGAAGATGATTTCAAGAGAAACAACACAAGAGATTTCTATAGAAGGTTTAAAAACAAAATCAAAAAATTCTCCCCTGGTAATCTATGTTTTAAAAGTGAACAAGGGAAACTCATTATTGGTGACAAGAAGAACTGCGAGTATCTGGCCAACTATTTCCAGAATCTTCTGAACTGTGAACCTCCCGAAGATGGATTGCTATTTGGAGAGCCTCAATTCAAGTTGAAGGATTCATTACCACCAAATAAGGAAGAAATCAGGGACATCATTAAGCAACTAAAAAACAACAAAGCTCCTGGGAAAGATTCAATTACTGCAGAGTTATTCAAATTTGCAGGTGAAAATATAGTGGAAAAACTAGAGGAATTATTCGCTTTTATTTGGGAAAAAGAAGAAATACCAAGTGATTGGAAAAATGCACTCATTCATCCTTTACACAAAAAAGGGGACCAAACTAACGTCAACAACTACAGAGGTATCTCTCTTCTTCCTATAGCATACAAAATTCTATCCAAAGCATTGCAGCGGAGGCTTGAAACACATCTAGATAAACAAATTGGTGAATACCAGGCAGGGTTCAGGAAAGGGCGTTCATGTGCTGAGCAGATTTATATTCTAAAATCACTTATAAAAATAAGATCTATGAGAAATCAGAAGAGGACAATCATAACCTTCGTTGATTTCAAAAAGGCATATGATTCCATAGATCATGGAGTGCTCATGAACGTTCTGCAGGAGTTTGGAGTGGATGAGAAATCTCTGGCCATAATTCGGCAATCTCTTACAAACACTTTTTCTCAAGTCAAATTTATGGGCCAACTCTCGAATCCATTTGAGATAAAAACGGGTTTGAGGCAAGGAGACAGCCTTTCTCCACTACTCTTTAATTGCATTTTAGAAAAAGTTATTAGGGAATGGAGGCTGAGAATGACTGAAAATGGAATGAAGAATGGGGTAAAGATAGGTTGTGGAAAAAATGCGATGATGTTGGATTGCCTTGCCTTCGCAGACGATGTCGTTCTTATTACAGACAACCATCAAACAGCCAAGAAACAAGTCGAAGAACTACAAAATGTTGCAGTCAAAACAGGGTTAAGAATCTCTTTCGAGAAAACAGCATTCATGGATTCTATAAAAAAAGGCGACACAGACAGACTTGTTACATTGTATGGGGATATCCAGCGTGTGCAAAAATTTAAATACCTGGGAGAAATACTCACCCCCAATGGAGATGAAAAGGAGGGATTAAAGGAGAGGGTGAGAAGGATGGAGCTGGCATTCAGACTATGTCATGACACCTATAAGTCCAAGTCTCTCTCAATTCAGGCCAAGTTAAAACATTACTGCACAGTGGTTAGAACAGAGTGCCTTTATGGAGCAGAAACCTTGACGAGGATGGCTGACCCAGTCCTTGAAAAAAGAGAAAGAAGATTCTTGCGAAAAATCTTAGGCCCTAGAAAGTCGACGAGTGACCCAAACACATTCCGGTTAAGATCGAATTTGGAGCTCTACAAGACAGTAGAAAGAATCACGACTGTGATGAGAAAAAGGAGACTGACGTTTTATGGACATATCAAAAGAATGAACCCTGAGAGATTGACCAACAGGATACTTCTTCTGCAGGAAAGGTGGAAAAAACAACCGGGATGGCTTACACACGTGCACAATGACTTGGCAGAAATAGGTATCAAGGAGGAGGATATAAAAGAAAGGACATCATTTAGGAAGAAGGTTGCGGGATTGAGGGATGCGTCTGAAGAGCAACATGCGAAGCCACGGAACATCTCGGTGGAAGAACGAGCAAGAAGAAGTCAAAGACTCAAGAATCTTTGGCGAGAGTGTAAAGAGAAGGGTATCAGTCTGCGTGACAGAAGGAAGATTGTGTAAACGTGGCCCACAGGTGGCCGTATCGATTAATAATAAACAATGGATCACTTAAAAGTACATCAAATGAAACTAAGTCATTAATAATAAATTAGCATGACCGAAAAACACAGTTGTTAACATAAATGCTACAGATTGATGAATTCTTTTATGTCTGTAAGTATCTCACTGTTGCTGATAGACCTGAAGGTTGTGTTAGAGCACAATGTCTTTGTATAACAAGTTCTTACGTTTTCATCTGTTATCTAGCAAGGTGTAATTGTTCTAGTAGAACAAGAAGCTGCAGTTTTTGAGTTGATAACTTTTCAGTTACTTCCATTTCAAACCTGAATTTCTTCTTTAATGGTCACTTGTTTCTGTGTTCAGTGTCTGCAGTTGGAGAAAGGTGTGAGATTGTCCCTTCTTCCAAGTTTCCTGGGGTACTTTTCTCTTCTTTTGGTCCATATCCAACAACACATGCAGCTGGAATTCTCTTGAAAAGTGGATTGAGTTCAAAATCTAGAAGTTCTAAAAGTTGTTTTTTCCACTCACGGAACTCAATTGTTTCATTGCATTTTTGTTGGTTTTTTTTCCACATCTGCTTTCATATTATTGAGAATTTTTCTTAACTTCTCGGTAGTAATACTTTTCCTTGTGGTCTTCACAAATTCCTCTGTAATGTTTCATGCTTTTTCTTTAGCCTGCTCAATACCTGGCATCATTGATTTGTTTAAAAGAACGGCGCGTTCTTTTAATTAGCTCAGTATAATCAGCTTTTGACATCCACTCGGAGACTGCTTGCAGCTACTGGTTATTTTCACACTGATATACAGTTTCCTGTGAGGTACGTCATAACCTATCAAAATAAGCTGAATCCAGCAGCCGTTATTTCCGATATGTTCAGTGCAAGTAAATATTTGATTCTTTCAGAACTTGCTTTTAAGTAAAAGGTAGATCGTATTCAACTGACTTCAAGCAATAGCTTATTGTGAAATCACCTGAAGTAATCACTATCCAGCTTTACTTATTTGTATGCAACAGCCCCAATAACAGAATGACATCATCCACAGATTCTATCAAATCACTTTTAATCATGCACATATAATATGTACCTTACTTGTCAATGTTCTGTAATAATATTCTGAACAAATGTGAAATTATATAAATGTAGAAGTATGTTCACATGCATTCCCTCCAGTGGATTGCTAACACGGAGGTACAGGAAGACCAGAGACAATTTGTATTACAAAATGAATGTACGATGATGATTTTTGGAGGAAATAAATGTGCAGGAATGATTTTGAGTACTTTGACTATTTTTGGTGATAAACTGTCTTGCCTAGTACAGACAGGTATAACACATTCCTTGTGTCAGAATAATCTCCAGTGGGATAACTTGAGCTAATGAAATATAGCATGAAATATTTTACTGAAATTTTAATTAATGTAGTAGCGTAAAGCGATGTGTGCGATTGTTGAGGTTGGTTATCTTATGTTTAATGATATGCTTTTATTTTAAGATCCGAGTTGATTTGTGTGAAATGGTGGGAGCAGTTCTCCGAAGGCTGAATGGCAATTTTATCTAAAAATGATATGTAGCAGCATTGGATGGTGTAATGTTGTTTGGCATGTGCAGGAAAACTACTACTAGGAAGAAAGTGAAGTAGCTACGTCCTCTACCTTCAGATGTATGGTGTAAGCAGAATCAAAGTTAGAAAGTGAATATATGGGTCTGCCTGTCCTAACAGGTGACTAAAAGGAACATCAGGGTTGGCAACCACTTTTCGCCCAGCTGCTTCAACTTACTTGAACCAGGCTCCTCGCCTTCATATTTACTAAATTACCTCTTGTTCTTCATCACAGGGTCTAGGGAGTCTCTCAAAGTTCTTCCGCTTTTTACCTTCTGATTAGTGCCTTCCACTTGGTTAATGTCTACTGTCGGAACAAAAATACCGCAGACAGTTTGGGATAATAATGATAAGTTGTGACGAAAGCCTGGCAACCCTAGTGTACTGTGAGGTAGGTTAGGTAACGACCTAACGTACAGTGGGTTCGTTCCCTGAAATATGTACAAAATTGTTCCCACTATATAAGTTACCACGCTTCAAAGAAATCTATTTTAAATTTTCTGGTAACAAATTGAAATGCAAATGGTACTCTTTCCTCCACGGGCTGATAAACTTTTGTTTTGTCCAATTTTTTCATGTTGAATTTTAACACAAGGAGAGGAAAGGGTTGAAGGAAGACCACACGTGACAAAGAAGTTTTTTAATGTATTTATACCAGTTTTACAATGCATAGAACAGTATGGTGATCATTGCATGTACAAAAAAGAGACACTGGAATAAGTCGCAGCCATCCGGGTCCAGAAAGTTAAATAAGAGAGGCTGCGGCTTCTGCCAGAGGCTACGAGTTATATTAAAAAATAGATCCTGTGTGATAGAACACAATAATCACAGATATTCACTACGGGTCTCGTATCACAATTTAAGTAGCTTCAATATGAACAATATACATAATAATCCCTGGATACGTGGGTTAGAGGCCAGCCGAGTTAAATGAACGGATATCACTTCTTTCCAACTTGATATGAATTTTGAGTGTGCCTGTTTTCCTGTAATGCAACGGCTGTGCTTCAGTGATAACACGATTGCTGCCACGAGCGCAGAGTTCTTAATAATGGCTGTGTGTTTCCCTTTCATGCATTAAAGAAATTATGATTTTCATTTTATTATTACCATTATAATAATAATTATAAACCAATATGGTAAAATATTGCAAGTGTGTACATTCAAATACCAGGGAGAAGGACTGAAGCAAACAAAGCAAGGAGCATACAGACTCACTGCGAACAGATATAATAAAAATCCATATCGCAAAATGCATTACAACACTTGAATCAAGTCTGAAACACTGATCATTGATTAAAGATGTAGAAAAGCAAGAAAGAAAAACTTAAGGAAAATTTTTGGACCAGCAGTCTGGGGGAATCTGGATGGTAAGAAAATCTCATGACTTGTGCCAACACTCAGAGAAAATGTCAGACAATTTAGGAAAAGACATTCAAAATTCTGCACACATATTCTCAGAATGAGTAATCAGAGATTGACCAAAACAATTCTGAACCTTGCCCTAACAATGGAAGTAAAAAATAATTGGCTGCTCAAAATTGGAAAAGATCTTCAGGAAATAGGCATCACAGATGACACTGTGTTAGACGGATCTAAGTTCAGAAAATTAGTTGACAATTATCGCTTTACACACCATCCAAGCGCTACCATCAACAAAACCTGGTCAGAAGATCGCAAGAAAAGTCACAGCGAGAAGATGAAGAGATTTTGGGAAAAGAAAAAGGAAACGACATCAGCTAAAGAAGTTCAATCGCACTCTGTAGTCGGGCATAGCAAAGAAAGAAAGATAACAATTGTTGTTGGGTATTCAGCCCGAAGGCTGGTTTGATACTCTACAGCTCCACCAACAGGTGTCACTGAAGAGGCATACTAGGGAAATGAGGAGTGAGGTAGTTTCCCATTGCAAGAAATAATTATTACTGTAATTCTGAAACAGATGCTATAATTATTTTCGTTGCAATTTTATGCACGATGGAGGATGTGGTTTACATTTGTTGTTACTGTTTTTATTATTAACATACATATAATTACTTTTATGAAGCAGAAGGATCAGTATTAAATTTTGTTTTATTTTACCATGCTAAGATAATGTTGCAATCAATAAACTACATGACGGTTCTGTATTGACTTACAAACTCTTGGTTTTGATATGCAATACCACTTTTGAATGACAATCAACACATCTCACAATTTCCTTTCTGTACCATTAAAAACCAAGACTACGAGAATGTGGTTTGCTTTTTTTATTATTATTATTATTATTATTATTTAAATAGTGCGTATGCATTTGGAGGAGAGTGAGATAGCAATGTTGTAGCGAGCTATGACACTCCCTCGACTACGGACACATGCAAGCGAGCTGAACAAGATTTCTGACACACTTCCTAAAGCGATATATTATGCATCTTCTTGGCTGAATGGTCAGACTACTGGCACCGACACGGATAACTCTTATGGCAATGACGGGAAGGAAGCGGCCGTGGCCTTAATTAAGGTACAGTTCCAGTATTTGCCTATTGTGAAACGGGTAAACCACAGAAAACCATCTTGAGCACAGCTCCAGACCCAAGAAATCACAGATGACAGTATTTGCAGATGATGCAGTAAAGGAGTTACAGTACGAGATGGACAAGAGACAATAGTGGGTTTCACCAAGAGGAAAAGTCCTCTCAGTTTTAATTATTGTGTTGATAGGGTGTGGGCATTGCTGTAACAAGAAAGGTTACAGATCTCTTCACACGGTTATGACAATATTTAGGGGCTGTAGTAAGAATTAAAAGCAGAGAGCATATAATTCTCTGGTAAGACCCCAATTACAGTATGGTTCTAATGTATGGGACCCACACCAGGAAAACTAGATACTAGAACTGGAAAACATCCAAAGGAAAATAGCACAATTTGTTCTTTGTAATTTCTGACAAATGAAAATGTTGCAAACTTTGCACTGGGGCAGACTTGGAAGGAAGGAGAAGAACTACTCGAATAAGTGATATGTTACAAGAGACTATCCTCATTTTTCCGTACTGAAAGTCTTATTGCTTCTTTTTTAAGTGATATGTTCTGAGAGGTCAGTGGAGACAAAAGTAGACAGGACATATTCTCTATGAACTATTGTACAAGTGTTTCCTTGACAACAGCTTTCAATTATAAAAAGAATGTACAGTAAAACCATGTTAATTCAAAGTCGTTGGGACGCAAAAATCGGACTTCGAATTACGTGATTTCGAATTAACCACCAACACGTACTTCAGAAATGCCAACCCTTGCAGCGTCACAATATACCGTATTTTATCGCATAAGCTCCCCCTTCGCATATTTCCCTCCCCTACGATTTTCCATCATTAAAAATTATTTTATTAAATATCACGCATAATTCCCTCTCCCTGTTTGTTCTTATTGGAGCGGCCTTCGAATGACTTGATAATGGACAACAATGAACACAGAGGTGCTTGACATAAAACTGTTTCCATTGTCACAACATACTGTAAATTTGAACAGCAAAGTTGCAGACGTGTTTCTAGGTCAGTTTGTTACAAGTCGTCATAATGTCGAAATATTCAAACTACACGGCAAAATTTAAATTAAATGTGTTATCTTGCGCCGATACAAATGGAGTGAAAGCTGCAGGAAGACATTTCTCCGTTGATCCTAATTCAATACGGTATTGGCGGAGACAAAAAGATAAACTTATGACTGCAAAGGCAAGCTCAAACTCTTTCCGTGGGCCTAAAACAGGGAAATATCCCGAAAGTGATAATGGTGTAATTGCTTATGTCAATGAACTTTGGAATGATGGTTATGCTGTTTCTTACAAAATGATTCAGAACAAAGCTCGCGAGATAGCTGCCACGCTCCACATTGACAGAAAGGATTTTAAAGCAAGCATTGGTTGGGTGATTCGTTTTATGAGACGGCAAAATCTCAGTTTACGGAGGAGAACATCTCTGTACCAGCGTTTACCTCGAGACTACACAGATAAGGTAATCGAGTTCCATCGTTACGTAATAAAAGTGCGACAGCAATATGATTATTTACTCTCTCAGGTTGGTGACGCTGACCAGACGCCTGTGTTTTTTGATATGCCGCACAACACCACCATTGCTCCAACTGGCTCAAAAAGTGTCCTTGTGAAGACGACTGGAGCAGAGAGTCTAATATGCACAGTGATGTTGTGCATTACAGCAGATGGCAATAAACTTCCACCGTATGTCATCTTTAAAAGGAAGACATTACCAAAGGAGACTACGCCACATGGAATTCACGTACGAGTTCAAGAAAAGGGCTGGATGACAGCAGATTTGATGGTGGACTGGTTGGAGAAAGTCTGGGGAAGACGACCAGGGGCATTATTACAAAAGAAGTCCCTTCTTGTCCTAGACAGTTTCCGGGGTCACCTTGTGGAAGCTGTAAAAGAGAAAATGAAACTGATGAAGTCCCATCCTGTCATCACCCCTGGAGGTTTAACGTCCATTCTTCAACCTTTAGATGTCAGCGTCAACAAACCTTTCAAAGAACATCTTCGACGCCTGTATTCAGAATGGATGGCGGTGGGATCTCATCAGCTGACTCCAGGAGGCAAGATAAGGAAGCCATCAATACCGACGATGTGCGAGTGGATCATACGGGAGTGGCAGAAAATTAGTGTCGATATTGTTAAGAAGAGTTTTAAAAAAATTGGAATTTCTTGTGCCATTGACGGTTCTGAGGACAACATGTTGTGGAATAGTGAAAGTGAAGAAGATGATGTGTTACCTGAGCCTGAAAATAGTGATGATAGTGACGAAAGTGAGGCCGCAGAGTAGTGAGAGAAAAGAAACAATGAAACAATTGAAACAATGCATTGATGCTCTTCATTGTAGCCTAATGAAACCGTGGTATTCTTTTGTGTTAATTGAAAATAAATACCGGTAGGTACCACTTTTTTCACATATCGGTATTGCTGTAAATATAACTTTTACCTAATACATCGTTTCTGAATGCCTAGAAGCACCACTCGCATAATTCCCTCCATAGTGTTTTCAAGAAAATTTTTCGAGAAAAAAAGGGGGGAATTACGCGATAAAATTATATTCTAAGGCCCGTTACTGCATGCAATTAACCTTGATTCACAGTTTAAAGCTCTCAAATGCCAAGGAAAAAACTATTTCCAAAATGTATCCAACAAGGTGCATTTACAGTATTCAAATAATACACTTGGATAACTCACCGGCAAACATAACCTCACGCAATGAAATCAAAAGAAAGAAAACATGATTCAAAGAGGAGGAGAACTCTATACTGGCTCCCCTGTGCAAGTGCTTTATTCATTGGATTACTGTACTGTATGCATTTTAGATGCCTTGTGCTTGCACGGAATGTACTCGATGCCCTTAAAACATCGCGGCTTATCAAACTTTCCTATGACGAGGGGAGAAAGTCTCTTGCTTCCGTCCACATTACAACAGTACAGTGACTATATTTGTACGATTTCCCGCCATGGCACTTCTAAGACCCATTAATGCATGCAATCACCTTGATTCTCAGTTTAAACTTTTCAAATGCCATGGAAAACACCATTTCAGAAATTTATTCAACAAGGTCCATTTACATTATTCTTGTATAAAACAATGACAAACATAACCTCACGCAACGAAAGAAAGAAAAATCCGATTCAAGCACGAGGAAAAATTATGCTGGCTCCCCTGTGCAAATGATTTATCTTTTGGATTACTGTACTGTCTGCATGCAGTGTGCACTGCATAGCAACACAGTACATTTCCCGGCTGGCGATTCTCTCCTTTAAAACCATAAGTCCTTTTGGCCTCAGCATTAAAAAAAATAAAACAAACAAACAATGCAGTTTCATCAGCATCACATTCTCTTTGATCAGCATTGACAATATTGTTTGGTGCGTACGGATTATAGGCTATAAGCCATGCTTTTTCACCAACTGTCGGCATCGCCAGTGTTCGCAGATTCTACCTCTCCGCACACTGCCTGCTATGGATATTGAGGCGTCCTAAAAATGCTGAATACAAAATAATTATGATTCCGCTCGAACATAGCAGATATCAAGCACACTGTAGACAAACCGAAGTAGGTGAAAGCACACAAAGTTACTCATTCACGTTCCAGAAGACGCGTTCTTTAATGATGCGAAGAAATTTTGAATTTAAATTACTCTGTAAAATACTATTCTTTTTAATGTAAAACAGTTTTGAATTAAAAGTCTGAATTTCGGTAATGGAACTGACATTGTTCTTCGAATTAAACGATTTAAATAACATGCAAAACCGTACCTTATGTTTCCGGGAACAACAGCTGCTTCGAATTAGGCGAGATTTTGAATTAACCGATTTTGGATTATCGAGGTTCTACTGTATATATTTTCTCATGAGTATTTTGTTTTTAATGTTGTCATTTAATCTTCTTATGCTATTTTTAAGGACACTTTCTCTCAAAGCATTGATACTTTGTCAATATACGAATATTTCATCTAAACAGTGTTATGCGGCTGAAGATGTTAATAATATATGAAACATGTACCATGAGTTGCCTTAAGCAACTAATGTATTGACAAGGTGGAAAATAAAAAATACTTTGTTGTGAATCTGTCAAAATGCGATACAGACCATGAAGTTGATTTTATGTAATCCTCATTGGATGTCGGCTGATCTGGTTCTTGTTCTCAGAGCCCATACCATTCTCCACCTTGTAAGATAAGCTGAAGGAGTCTATATTTGTCATTTCAAATGATAAAGTACTCAAGTTTCTTCTTTAGGCTGTTGTGCTCTTTCTTCAGGCATCATACTGGGTAACCAAGGCCATCATTCAGATAGAGTGTAATTCAAAACCTTTTGATATAAATATCATACAAGTAAATGCTCCCACATGTGATAGGACTGATGCTGATACTGAAAAGTTTTATGGAAACTGGGACATAATATAATAAAAATTCCAAAAAAAAGTGTAATACAGTATATACAACTACAAGTTCCAAATCGCAGTCCAGCTGCATACGAATAAATTCTACTTCTACTGGAAACTTGCCCATATACGTATCCAGGGAGAGCTTCGAGTTCTATGAGCTTTAGCTGATGACAGTTGTCCTTTCTTAGCAGCAAACATTTTCTTTGTCTATTTTCTGCTTTAGATTTAGGTACCTGATGTGAATAAGAGTCCTGGTTTTTCCATAAACGTGGATTACTTTTTCATGTATTTCTGGAAATTTATACGAAATCACAGAAGCCATTGTATTGATTACATGTTTACATTTTTATACATTTATATCTGATTTCTTCAGAGGCACAACTTTTGGTAATCTAAAGAGCCCAGCTGCTCTTATTCAAGAAAAACATGCTTTTGAGCAAAGCTTCGGGGCTGTTAAACCAGCAACTCACAGTTGTTCTTTCAGTCTCTCGATATGCGTGTCTTCAGGAGAAGTCAATTTAGTGGAAGTACTTTCATCGCTCTCTCGAGTATTATACTCTTCTGCTAGTGCATTTTCTGTTCATGACTGGCCTGTAATGAAAATTTTTATTGAAAAGAAGACTACTTAGATTTGAAAGATTTTGTATTATTAATGAACCGCGATGGTACACCCGCCCCGTGAATTCAAATCAAGCGCCTTTCGAACTGACATCTTACTCTTAAAACAACCAGAGCAAGAAGTCTGGACGTTGATCAACAGATGTTACTAAAGTGATAAAGTAAATTAATATTTTAAGGTTTCCTAAACTGAGTTGATTTGTTTTTGTTTTTTGTGTATCTCAGTTGTCAACACTTCATTCTCTTTCTGCCAACTTCAAAATTAACCAATTGGAAATTTCCTGTATTTACTTTTCAACCAATCAGCACTTTCTTCTACATGTTTAATTATCCAATATAAATCTGGGAATGTGTCGGTCATTAGTCCAGATCTCTCTCGAACCTTCCTCTCGGGTATAAAAGCTGGCAATTTTTCGAGCTACCTTGTCTTCTTGATCGTCCAGTGTTCTGAGTGTGTGCAAATCATGGAGGCGGGGGAGTTTTGCCCTTCATCGAGCAGTCTAGCGCAATAAGGTAATCACAGCCATTTAACAACTAGGTGATAGCCTCTGAAAGCTAACCTGAGGGAGAGATTTCCTGTCTTTAATTATGTAACCTTTATTTCCAATAATAAACATCTTCAAAAGTAAATCTTAAAACTAGCCTATGAACTTAGCTGAAATTTGGGAACAGAGCGTGTCACCCTCTCAGGTTCCCCATCAATTTGTTTTTGACGTGACTGTTTTTGTAACCGTTTTCTATCTGTAGCTTAAACTTAAATTTTTGCTATCTAGTCATCTAGCCTCTGGAACGTCAGGCAGTAAGCCAAACTAGGGTTGTAAAGTTTTACGTGTCAATTTAACGGAGTGCAAGTGTTTGCCTCCGCATCATCTTGGTTTTTGGGCCAGTAACTTTGACCAGTATTTGTTTATTCTTCCCACCAAGGCTCGGTAGAATGAGTATTCAATACTCTTGTAAAACTTAGTTATTTCTGTTAAGTGAGAGTTTAAGACAGTGAAATCTGTTTGAACTAATAAATGTAGGTTGTGCCTCGAGGGGCCTTGAAACTAATTTTCAGTGAGCAAAGATGCTCGAGTTGTAATGGTATAAGGTTAGGAGAGCAGTCTCCTAGATATTAATACAGCATTGACGCTCTTTCTTTTTGTAGAAGTGTTATTAAAACTCTCTAAAGGAATGTGGGAGACCTGCCTCCCTGTCTTTTGTCTGTATGGAGCAATGGTGCTCAAACAACATTTGTAAATTGGAGTTTCAAGCTCAGATGATTGACCAATATTGTTGATTTTTCTGATTTCTGTCACCTTGTATGTAAACTACTGTACTTGAAATCTTGTTCCATCGCTAAGCGACTCGCTTGGTTAAGATGTTGTATTGAAAAGAAAAAAAGAGGAAAGATATATAACTTTAATTTTAAAGTTTTTATTTAATTTTTTGATTGTAGTAGATAGACCCGTTCATGCCCGCACCTTCTTTCATCCCTGCCAACCACGGAAACTCCATAGCAATTATCATTATTCTGTCGAATGTACACTGTTAAAAGTCCACGGTTCCAAAGAATGGCTTGTTATAGGATTCCAAAAGGAAAGAGTTGCTATCTGTGAGATAGGTACCATCCTAGGATTTAGTACTGCAAACCCATCTTTCCCTGGACATAAAATACACTTGAAACTTTCTTGTAGCTTGTAAGATAAATCGATGATGAAAAAAAAAAAAACATAAACATATCGCATAAGGTGGTAATGATAAAAACAAATATAAATGACAAGACGCAAATATACAAATATATAATGAGAAATCTATTTTTGAATCCTAGACCAAAGCCTTAAAAGTAAATCATTTACCATTAAATAACTGCAACAGATCTCAGGAGGCTTCTTCATTAATTTATTTTACATTTCCCAACTGACGAGAGATTCAATATATATATATATACACAAAACAAGGGCCAATAGCACCTTTAACCGTGTCAACGACATTAAAGCATTATAAGCATACTGTACAGTGTGCGGTGTCTCCTACATACTGCATTTACATTACTCACGTCACTCATGCTTTGACAAAGTATGAATAAATGTGCTTCTCCCTGTTCATGACAGATACACTTCTCAATATTAAAGAAGAGTAAGTCTGTTGTCCAGTAGAACTATTCTCCCTATGCGAATTAGGTACGTTCTGTGATGGAATTGCACCAACCTGTAATTCCTTCATCAGAGGTAAATCCAACAATTCATTTCTGAGGTTCCGTTCGTAGTCCTCCGTTAACAAATGTGCAGAACAAACTCGACCAGTACTAGCATTCACGCTATTTTTGGTTTACGTATTAAAATCCACTGCCTTAGTAAATGCACTTTCTTAGGAAAACTGCAGGAAACAACTTCAGAATTTCTACGGGCATTGTTTTTGCAGTCGGTTACTGTGGATACCCGGTTTTAAAACTGCATTATTTTAGTTCAAAATAAATCAAATGGCTGCAACACTCTTCGACAGGCGCAGTGACGCTCAGCGTCAAGGGAGCGGGAACTGCGATATCGGCCTACCTTGGAGTGAAGCTTTTGAAAGTCAGAAGATAAAGTTTGAATTCAGGAGGATTGGAAGAATTTATCCAGGCAAGAGTTCGATAAATTTCCAAGTTCTCTGAGAAAAGGCTACGTAAACAATTGATAGGGTGGCTTCTAACATCGCTCTAGCCAGGACGCTGTGAGCTAACATTACAAGCAGCAATATCCAAAGACACTTGTGTCTATAAATTTTGTCCTATATATCATATTTCTTCTTACTTCGATTGCATGTTGAATCCTCAGCTCCTCAGTAGTCTTGGATAACCGAGGCAATACTGAAGAGGTGTATTGTGCAAATGAGTGAGATAGTTTCCCATTGCTTTTCTCTCGCTTGGCTGCATACGGCAGTGTTCATAATTATCTCAGTCACTTTTATTTCGTAAAAGGCAAGGATGAGACCCGAGACAGGTCAGTGTTCTGGCTCATACCTGGGCTTACTTTGACTAATAATAACTAAATACATTGGCTGCATAATACCTAAAGTTCTTCCCAATCAATAAATAAATAACATACATGTGGTACAGCAACTGTGTCAAAATAATTTTTTATTTGGCACAAAGTTTCCCGTGTGGTGAACTTGACCTTAATTTTATCGCATAAACATAGTGTGTCACCAAAGATCATCTACGATCGTGGCATCCAGCTGCTGTATCATACAGATCACATTCACTGTTTTACTTCTTCAACGGTGTGTAACCACTGTGTTCCCATTCCCATCAGCACCACCAGTACCAGAAGTATCCAACTCCCTACCAACATTCCGAGACAAGGTAACAACCCTGGATCAAGCAGACAATATATCTGAAGTACAGGGATGGTTACTGTAGTAACAATGTATTAAGTATGGATCACCACAACTTACTATTTCTGCTCTGTTTGTTAGAAAGGATTCTCCAGTAGGTTGCAGAAGTAAACATAAAATGGTAAATATTTCTATTATAATTCATTTGTACTATGGTACGTATAAGATCAGAAATGTTATTTTATTTGCGTAGTTTTTCATTGCAAGGAGCCCTACTTGTTCATCCAGCCTTCTCATTCTGATCACAGTACACACAAAATCTAATTTTACTTATACAGGGTGAAGCGTAATTTGCGCACTCGGGCGTCGCAGCGCGACTCCTCACATGCCAGCAATAAAAAAATGTCTCTTACAAAATTTCGTCTTGCGAGTATATCCGGTAGAAAACGGATGTTAAAGAGTAGCAATCTGGCAACACTGTAACCATATGTAGGGTAACTACCGCTGTCAGCACGTCCACGTCGTGCTGTACAGTTGGTGCAGTGGGTAGAGTTTTTGGTTGGCATGCAGGAGGTCGATGGTTCGATCCTGGGTTGAGGTGCATTTTTTATTTGTTAATTTCCATCTGACAGTACCTACTGTGATACAGTAAGAGACCGTTTCTGAGGTCACATGTATCCTACATTTACAACATAATAATAATAATAATAATAATAATAATAATAATAATAATAATAATAATAATAATAATAATACATTGAGATACGTACTAAAGAGCATGTGGTTACCAGACGCAACACGCAATATTGAAAGGCAGAATTATTGGGACCATGGTGATAACACATACAAATTGTAACCGAGTTTGGACATTATTCGCAGAGGACGTTGCTAGGCCTACTGGTAACGTAAGGCCCTAACGAAATGTAATGGACCTGAACGAGGCAAGAATAATAGTTGGTACTAATCTATGGGACCATTGGGGGAGGGTACAAAGAAAACAGGTTTCACATCTAGTAGATGAAGTGGTGCGAATAAATTCACGCCCACGACGTGGAAAGGGCGCCTTTCAAAGCTGACCAATGAAAACGATTGTTCATCCATTTCTAGGATCGTAGTATGTAAGTGCAAATGGTTTCTAGAGGACCCACTGCAATCGCTGTTGACGATTAAGATGCCAGATACCATACCACCTGGACTACATTTACGAAATAAAAAACATACGCCTCAACCCAGGATCGACCACTCGACCTCCTGCACGCTAACCCAAAACTCTATCCATTGCACCAACTGTACAATACGAGTAATGTCTGCCGACAGAGGTAGTTACCCTACATGTGGTTACAGTGTTGCCAGATTGCTAATCTTCAACGTCGTTTTTCTGCCGGATATACTCGCAAGATGAAATTTTGTAAGAGACATTTTTTTATTGCTGGCATGTGCGAAGTCGCGCTGCAACGCCCGAGTGCGCGAATTACGCTTCACCCTGTATAGATTTAATGTAGAGGGAACACATCTCACAACTGCCGTTCCCAGTCTTCTCATTTAACTTGCCGGCTGCCTCAAACTCAGTTTACATAACCGTCAGGAGCTCGCAGCTAACGAGAGCTGTCAAACGAAATGATCCCGCAATTCGCATGTAGCAATATCTAACACCAAAATACAACTTTTCTGTTTTTTATTGTTTTAAAGTTATTTTTAAAATAACTCAATCTAACAAAGAAAAGAATAAAAACACTAAGAAAATAAAATATATTTATCTATTTACATTATAGTGAACACAATGTCTTCCTTAACTGTCGACACATTCACCATTGTTTACTTCCTCATTAGGGTTATTACAAATGATTAACCTGTATTTCACATGATAACTCACCATGATCTACTCTCTTTTTGTTACAGATATACTACAGCCATCAAAACAGCGGTAATACTTATCTTATGTTGTTAGCAATGTAAACAGAGTCTTCAATTCATTGGGAACTGTCGGGTACAGATCACTTGCAGTTTAATCCACCCTTGCAAGTTCAAAGAAAAGTTCTATAAATAATAAAAGAAGATTGACATCTGTCAGTTTGCAAACAAGCATCGCAGTCAGTGAGAACGATATTTTTAAGAGGCTACGTCAGGGCAAAGCACAGGATCATTTTCCAATTCCGACAGTGGACACAGCCTTGTAAAGAGTAAAATTAGAGTAGCAAGGAGACAAAGTGCTACTGTATTTTGATTTATGACCAATATATTTACTTATTGTACTTCCTTTTCCAAGAAATTAATACGTATTTTCTGGGTCTGCATGTTAACATACCCCCAAAGGAATAAAATCACAACCAGTAAGGCCAGAGACCTAGCGGGCCAATTCCTGCATTCGAAATGCTGGGTCATCCAGTTCAAGCAACCTGCATCCTTAAGCTGCTCCGATACCATCTCAAAATGCTTTGGTTGCCTGCGAACACATGCTGCACTTCTCATACTCGTCCTACCACCTAAGGTATCGAACACACATCTACAAACATAGATGTGCTTTTAATTTTGGAATTACACAATAAATCATTTGTAATAAACCTGTGCACTATGAGGACATGTGCAATAAACATGAAACTAGAGAATGTGTTGACCATCAACAAACAGAACGGAACACGTTCATGTCTGGCTCCTTGTAGGGGACGAGAGGTGAACAGTTTATTAACCCTCTGGAGTCTCATCTAACTTCTCCTAAATTTACAAGAAAATGCCAGACTTGCTTTACGTGGTACACAGGCTGGAGTGGACATAAGTTTCCCAGTCAGTTGAAACACGTAGAACACTAGAACATACAGCTGTAGTGTTCTTATATTTCAAGTTACAATATGTTAACCGAGTCTATATTGAAAAAAAAAAAAAAAAAAGAATTAAATTAATTTCAGAATCAAGAATTCAGTATCATTTAATTTACCATCTAATGATTATGAGTTTCATGATGACATAAGATTCTCTCACTGATGCACCATTCCAAACAGCATGGCTACCACGTTGTTTTGAGCTCTACTACCCAGCCCTGAGTACAGCAACACAGCATGCATTGATAGCACCGATCCCTGTATACTGAGGCAGTAAAGTCAAGGACGGTAGAAGGCAGACATCATTTCTCGGTGAAACCTCCACCGCAAAATACCACACAATGAAAAAATATTACTACGAATTTTGAAGACTGATCCACAATATCAAATTTTGTACAGATTTTACTCTCAGAGCGTCAATCATATAAAATAAATATCTTCATACTTTTCGTCATATTCACCACATTTTAAATTGACTGTAGAGCATCGAAGTATGATGGATACTCCAAAGGGTTAAAGCTTGGAAAAGCCAACACGATGAACGAGAAGTGTGGCAGTCCCTTCACCATGCGTGTCGACTTCCAGGAATCACACAATCAAACCTTGGCGAACGGTAAAAGTGAGAGCTACAAGCACGAAAATGACTAGAGGGAAGGGAGGAAAAGAAGCTGCCGTACGTCACAAAGAGCCAGACCGTTTTGACCCGTACTACGACGCCACGTTCACTTCCTGAGGAGACGAGGACGATGCGGTCACGGGGAGAATCACGTCTTCTTCCTCTCGCCGAGCTTCGCATGTGGCCTGCCTGATGGCCTCCTTGTATGGCCCCCTCTTCTTCTTGTTGTAACGTGTCTGCAACAGATAATCAAGGTCACATTTATCACTATCTGATGTATGGATCTACATCCATCCCTGCCTTATAAACCTGCGAAATTCGGGTTGAAAGTGTTTGCTCTTTCTGACAGTACCAACGGTTACCTATATAATTTATGGGAAAATCTGCCCTTGAAAACACAGGTCTTTTGAAGACAACTCAGGCTGTGAAAAGTCTGTGCTCATCCCTCATAAAAAAATGTCAATATTCCACCATATCTATATTACACCTCATCAGAGCTAGCTAACGAACTACTAGGAATGGGTATGGTCACAACTGGTACTGTTATGTCCTCCCGAAGAGGCATGCCAGATAAGCTCAATTCTGGCAATGTACAGAAAATGAAAAGGGGGGATATAATCAGCTGCCGGAAAAATGAAATGCTGACCCTTGGGTGGAAAGATAAGTGCGCAGTGACCATGCTAAGTACCTGTCACAAGGGTGACAAAATTGCAGTCACAGAAGTTGCGTCTAAATATCCCAACCAGCCACCTGCCTCCAAGCCCGATGTAGTACTAGACTACACTAAAAGCATGGATGGGGTTGACAGAACTGACCACTATAATGCAGTATACCAATTCATGAAACGGTCACGTAAGTGGTACCAGAAAGATGTTCTTTTGGCTACTTGAAGTATGTATAGTCAATTCATTCTTGCTATACACTTTGGTGCAAAACCAAGGTGGTAAAACCCCATGAGTCATAAGAAGTTCAGGAGGTGTTTGGTGGAGTACCTAGTAAAGGCAAGGGTAAGTTTCCGCAAGTCACTTCCTGCAAGCAGAAAGGTTCATAAGGTGGTCCCTCCAATGATGTAAAGATGTAATAATATCAGGTGACAAGTAACCGAAATACTGGAGAGAATAACAGGAAGGAGGAAGAGAGGAAGGGTGGAAAGAAATTTGGAAGAAGAGCAGTATGGATTTTGACAGGGCAGGTCAATGATAGACCCCATATTTACCATGAGATTACTGATGCAAAAACAGTGGGAATATGGAAAAGATCTGGTGATGGTATTCCTAGATCTAGAGAAGGCATATGGTAGTGTTACTAGAGAACAGGTGTGGGAAATCCTGGAAAGAAAAGGATGTGGAAGCCAATCAAGGGAACAAGCAAAAACAATGTGTCTAGACTCCACTGGGGAGAACAGATTGGTTTAGAAAGCAAACTGGACTAAGACAGGGAAATGTATTGTCTCCACTTATATTTCTAATGGTTATGGATGAAATTCCAAAGGAAACAAAGGCAAGATCTGGTGGGGATATGAAAATATTGTTGTTTGCAGATGACTTAGTGTTTGGGAAGTCAACAGTAACTAGTGGCTTTAAAAGGAATATTGACAAATATGGTATGAAAATCAGAATGGAAAAGAGGTTATGATAAGAGGAGAAAGAGAAAGAAAAGGAATCATTAGTATCAAGGGACCCTCCACCTAGCAGCCTATATAACCAATGTACTCCATTCCCACACATATTTCATCCATCCCTGCTGCTTTCCCTCTTTTCTTTTGTTTAACAACCATTTCCACCTCAGCCATTGCAATATCACACTCCATTTTTGGATCATCATAATTTACCACTACACACTATTCTGTATCATTTCTCACATTCAGGAGTTTATCGAAATGGTCTTTCCACCTATTCTTTATCTCCTCTGGATCTGTTATAACATTTCTTCCTTCACTTGTTTTCTCTCATTTTCTATCAATCCATACAACATCCTTTTCCAACACTTGTGTGAATCTCTCCCAGCACTTTTTCTTTTTTTTGTTTACCACCTTTTATTTCCTGATACTTCACCTTACTTCTTTCTTTCCTATCTCTATTCCATTCTTGCTATGCTCTCTTCTTTTATTTAACAACCTCCTTCACCTTCCCATTGCACCAAGGTGTATCCTTTTCCTTCACTCTCGCTGAAGTTCTGCCACAAATCATCTCTGCACAGCTTACAAATGTGTTTTTATATTTGGTTAATTCTTCTTCTTTTTCTACATTTTCTATTTCTGATATTGGGATGTGCTGTTTTAATTCCTCTTGAGTTTCTTTATCTATTAATTTCCATACTTTTACTTTCTTCTGTCTTATTTCTTTTCCTCTCACAATTTTACCTGTTTTCAATTTTGCTACCACTACTCTGTGATCTCCATCAAACGCCTCACCTGGTAGTGCTGTTACATCCACTAACAATTCACGATTTATTTTCTCAACCAAAAATTAAATAACTTTTTTGTCCTTCTTTCACCCCAGCCATATCTAGTGATCTTTCTACCATTCTTCTTTCTAAACCAAGTGTTACCCATAATAATTTCATTTCTCTTACAAAAATCAATCAACTTATCTCCCTCACTGTTTCTTTCTCCGTATCCAAATGGGTCAATCACTTCTGCGCACTGAGGTCCCCCATGACTATCATTTGCACATCGATGATTACTTTCTCAAGTATCTCCAACAACTCCTTTATATTATCCTCACTGTTTTCCAGTTTGGGGTGCATTAACTTGGATGAAATCTTTCACTCCTTCTGTCCTCAGTCGTACTCTGATTATTCTGTCATTAACATAGTCTAGCCTACCTAAATTTTCATCCAGGATTTTGTTAACAATCACTCCTATTCCATTCTTTGCCTGACCTCCTCCAGTCCAGTAAACGGTGTGATCCATCCAACCATCCATCCCATCCCATATATAGTCCGGCTTCATGGCTAAATGGTTAGCGTGCTGGCCTTTGGTCACAGGGGTCTCGGGTTCGATTCCCGGCAGGGTCGGGAATTTAAACCATCACTGGTTAATTTCGCTGGCATGGGGGCTGGGTGTGTGTGTCGTCTTCATCATCATTTCATCCTCATCATGACGCGCAGGTCGCCTACTGGCGTCAAATAAAAAATCCTGCACTTGGCGAGCCGAACATGTCTTCGGACACGCCCGGCACTAAAACCCATACGCCATTTCATTTCATACCACCCATAACCTTCCATTGTACAAAGGCTCTGTTCTGCCAACTTGTCTAGCCTGCATCTCTACTGCCAGACCAAATTATATGATGCACACACTCATCTTGCCATACAGAGGAACCTTATGTTGGACCCCTCGACCCTTCGCACTCAATGTTCCACTTACAACGGATTCATGCTTTAGTCTAACCTGAAACTCCTTCGTCTTTCTGGGACAAATGCCGTTGGGGAACAAGTAAAAGTCAGAACTAAAATGACATGTTGGTCTTGTATTAAAATTTTGACAGATTATGTTACACAACAGTTAAATTAAGCTGTACTAAGTGCATAACTTTAAATCATAAAAATAAGAGAAGAACTGTGAGAGTAATTTTTGTGCAATAATATACAGTGAACATATTTTATACTTCATATTTTGCCATTCAATCAAAAAGTACTCATAAGGAAGAAGACTTTGAAGAATGATCAATTAACATCATGTAATAATCATACTGCCAAAAGCTCAACGATAGTGTTATAGCTGGCTGGTTTGGAGCAATACCACAAACAGTATTTAACAGTACAGAATATGAAATCTTGGTCTTCTATACATAAATGTGTATGCTTTTAACACACCTTTCAATAATTGTATTGGATTTTTGTTTTTGGAGATGCTGAGCTGCCGTAGGAGTTCTTTAACATAACTGAGGTCAGGGTTGAGGAAAGAATCCCATGTTTCGATATTTACTTGCTTTTTATGGCTAGTTTATGCCACTACAATCTAAAAAGCAACTATAGTAAGGTGGGATTCTTCCTTCAACCATAACCTCGTTGAGTTGATGCCAATACAGGATAAAAATGGGATTTATAAGTTATTCTTTAACATGCCAGTAAATCTACGGACATAAGGCTGACTTGGAATACCACTGGACTTGTGCTCAAATTGTCCCCCAGGGGTGGGTGCAGTAGAATACATGTGACTCATGGACATGTATTAACTTGCCTTCACCCTCCTATCCAGCCTCCCTTGGTGAAATCTCGTTCTTTTCTGACCCTGACTATATTAACTATGCGAGGCCTAAGACTCTTTTTATTTTCACACCCTTCTTGGCTGTTCCCTATGTTCCACTGAACCTTCATGCTTACGTTTTTCTTGTCATTAGTATTAATACTACAACCTGTTCAGAATCACTCATTTTGTCACCCTAGCAAGTTTCACACCACATTCCATGTAGAAGTGCAATACTATTTTACTATACTATACTATTTTATGGCAGAATGACTCCTGTGTTAACATTCCGCTTGATCACCTTAATCTAGACCAGTTATAGGTTGGGGTTCTTCTAAGAATGTTGAATATCAGGACATTCTTAAACAATTTAAAAAGTAACAGAAAAAACAAGCTGATTTCATTAGTACCTTGAAGGTCTCGAGGAAGGGGCTGAGTTGGTCACAAGGCATGAGTGAAGACGTAGATGAGCCATACCAGGCAACGTGTGCTTGAGGTGACAGGAAGCCTCCATCGTCCTTACGAGACATCGTGATGCTCAACACCTGTAACAAGAGACAGGACTGTGAAGTGACAGGACTGGGAAAGCATTAGCCAGGTATGAAAATGGGAAACCATGCCGACGCACCATCTCCTGAATGCAAGCTCACAGCTAGACAACCCTAAGTGTGCGGACAACTCACTTTGTTAATAAAGTTATTAGTATTATGTCCCACTAAAAACTTTGATGGTTTTGGGAGACACCGCGCTGACACGAGGCTGAAGTATCTGAGCAACATTAAATACCACCGGACTGACCTGCCAAGTTGGGGTAGGAAGACTAGTCTGAGCCACTCAGCCCGGCAAAGTCTCACTTGGTTGTCAGCCTGCTAAATAGAGGAAAAACGTTCAATGCTTACGTCAAAATGTGGCATGGTTCAGATGCTTTGACCTAGAAAACTTTCATAACGTGCGCTAGTGCTCTGCAAGCGGATCTCTTCCTTGGTTCCACATTCAATACCACTTTCCTTTCCTTCCGAGGTTACTGTATGTCACTGATGCAGTTCTATTCCGAGAGGCTATCTCCCCGTTGGAAAACTACTACAAGCTCTACGACAAAGATCTTCTCAACTCTTCGGGCACTTCTCAACAGGCAGGAGCAATGATCCTTCCCTAACCAGTACTCATACCCATCAGCTCCTAAAAAACAGAAAACCTACAATTGGCACCATAGCAGAGAAGAACAAAAGTCGGAAAACCGGCCAATGAGAGCCCTTCACGTTACCTGAACTGGAACTGACATCCAGTAAATGTAAGACTGATAAAGCAGTTGGTCAGGATGAACTTCAGTCCAGCCACAAAAGTGTGGCTGTTGGAGCTGATAAATAAATGCTTGAAATTGAATAGAACTTAAAAACTTTTCAGTCTGTAGGACACCGGGCGAGTTGGCCATGCAGTTAGGGGTGCACAGCTGTGAGCTTACATCTGGGAGATGGTGGGTTCGATTCCCACTGTCGGCAGCCCTGAAGATGGAATTCTGTGGTTTCCCATTTTTAACACCTTAATTACGGCCACGGCCGCTTCCTTCCCACTCCTAGACCTTTCCTGTCCCATCGTGGCCATAAGACCTATCTGTGTTGGTGCGACGTAAAGCAAATAGCAAGTCTGTAGGACACACAAATATTACACTCTAAGATACTTGTAAAAAACACATACACTATTAAACAAAGAATACATATATACACTATTAAAAAAAGAATCTTAAAAACATATCTGCACGGGATTCGAACCCTGGAGCACCGACCACTACACCCTTTGATATAGATGTTGATTCCCACAGGGAATATGAAATATTTGTCCTGAATGAGTAAATTTAAAATACCAATTTAATGGTCCGTTGTTGGACATTATAAATTTTCCAGCTAACTCATTCTTCGTTGGACAAATATTTCATATTCCCTGAGGGAACCAACATCTATATCATCTGATGGCCAGGCAGGCATCAGTTTCTGAAAGTGAGACAAAGTCTCTCATAGTGCAATGACACTGCTGGTGGCTTCAAAGTAGCCTATGCAGTGGCCTCCACGGTATGCACTGGCCATGCGTCTTGGTGGGTGTGCTAGTTACAAACTGATGAGCCCAACTTAGCAGATAGGAGCGAAATGCAGGCAACCAAGAATGAGTTATCTGGAAAATTTATAATGTCCAATAATGGACCATTAAATTGGTATAACTGCACCCTTGCCAAGAGTTTTTACAGGTATGTTATAGCATAATAATTATACTGAACTTGTGTGTTTCACAGACTGAAGTGAGTCTACACTAGAGAGCATGGTTTCCTTGTTAACAAATGCTTGAAACTGTGTCAGATCCCAAGAATTTGGAGAAAAGCTAGGGTCATAGCCATGATAAAAAATAGAGCAATGATCGAAAAGATTATGAAAGTTACAGGCCAATATCCCTTTTGTGCTATCTTACAGGGTAATGGACTGATAGACAGGATAGCACAGCAAGCTGGTTTCCAAAGGCAGCAGTGCTCGGCAGCTTGCGATACAATTAATCATATCTTTTTCCCTCGAATAGCTCTGTAATTAAGTAAACTCTTTCAAGATTAAAATTATTGTGTCCACCTTTTCAATACATATATATAATTTTAGTGATTAAATTCCACATGAATTAAAAACACCAGTTAGGGACATGTTTCACCCTAGTTATGGGCACCTTCAGCCTATATTAATCTTACGGTCAAGAATTAAAACTATAAACATTGGAACTTTTAGTAAACTAACTTAATACTAAATACAATCGTCTTATGCTATTTACATAGTGTACAATATGTACAGTATGTACAATATGTGCACTAACTTTGCCAGAATTTATGAACAATTAATTAACTTATTTTATAATGACTAGACTTCCAATTGTGTATTGGATTGATCACAGCGTGAATTGGGGTTTCTCAAATTGTATTGACTAGAATTTATCACTGCGTGAGTTGGGGTTTCTTCAACTGTTATGGTCGCCTGAGTCGTAAGAATTTTTACAAAACCGGAATCTTGGTTAAAGTTGTTCTTGTTAGGGTTTGAATCAGTTTGAATATTCCTTTAGAAAGAAGCATGGTTATGTATTAAGGCTGAAGCGTGTAAGTTGGAGACATATTGATGATATCATTCATTGTGTATCGGATAAAAGTAATTTGGAAAATTCCGTCATTCTTTTTGATTAACTTCCCATTGGTGCATATTCAATCTGGGAAGAATATGAGTTGTCTGTAACTGGATAAGAGAAAAAACGGGGGTTTAGAATAATGAATGTGGAACCCAATACGGTAATAATTGCAGAGTGAGTGCTTATCGTATGAACTTACTTGTCTTGTCGACGTTAGCTGGGACCAATTGTTCCGGTTGTGTCTGAACGGGTAAGCTTGCTAGTCCTAGTGTAGTATTGATGCTGTAGCGGAGGGGTGGAGCGTTGTGGGGAAGGGGACGTGAGTTTCAAATCGTGCGTCCGTATTGTTGCTTGAGAGGCGGTTACTTGAATTGGATTGGGCAGGCCTAGCATTAGGCGTGGCTATTGGAGCGCATGCTTTCTGTGATTTAAACATACTGGGAACTTTATTCTGATTTACGGCCTGGATTAACCTCGGAGTCGTTTCATAGAACGGATTTTTGTTATCGATGACATCGTTAAGATTATTATTTTTGTTATAAGTTTGATCCAAATAAATGTACAAGTTTTCCGTTTTGTTCAATAATTTCCCCTTGCCTAGGCTTTTGATGACCGTCAAATCATTTTCTATTGAGGTGAATTTATGTTCGGTTTCTATCATATGCTGGCTCATGGCTGAATACTTATTATGCTTGGAAGCATTGTAATGTTCCAGATACCTCGTGTAAAAGCTCCTCCCGGTTTGTCCAAAATATGTGAACTGACATTGAGCACATTTTAACCTATAAACACTGGATCCTGAGTAAATGTTGTTGTTAATATTGACTCTACTGTGGTTGAGGAATATGTTCTGATTATTATTTATTGTCTTGAAGGCTATGTTGACGCTGTGTTTTTTTTTAAAATATTAATGATATGATGGGTAGCGAGGCTATTATACGTAAGTGTGGTGTAGTTGTTTGTCTTAGATTTCTCTGGGACAAGGTTGGACAATAGCCTTATTTTGATCTTATTAATTAACCGATTGATTACATTTACTTTAAAGCCATTGAACCGAGCTAACTGTCTTATGTAATTTAGTTCTGTTTCCAAACTTTTTGGCAAAAGAGGAATTTTTAGTGACCTATATATTAGACTATGATAGGCAGCTAGTTTTTGGGTCTTAGGATGTAAGGACGAATCTTTAATAGTTATGGGTGAATGAGTACGTTTCCTAAAAATTTGAAATTCAAAAGTGTTATTCAAGCATGTAATTGTTAAATCTAAAAAAATTTAAAGAATTGTTGACCTCATCTTCTTTCGTGAATTTGACGTTAGGATCTATTTCGTTCAGCGAGACTAATATATCATGACTGTTAGTAATGTCCTCATTGATGATTACGAAAGTGTCGTCAACAAACCTTAGCCACAAACTAATGCCCTTCATTTGTGAAATTTTTGTATGTTCTATACAGTCCATGTAAATATCTGCTAGAATGCCAGATAGAAGGTCGCCCATAGCTAGGCCTTTAAAGGAGAAGTAATTATTGTTTAGAATGAAATTCAATATCTTCATGAATTCTTCAATTTTCATTTTACTCAGGCCGCTGTGTTTATTGATGTTGTCATGGATAATTTTAATGGTGTCTTTAGTAGGAATGCTTAGAAACATGTTTGTTACCTCGAAAGAACATAAAACATGGTTGGGTTGCAGTTCATATTTCTTCAATATTTTGCAGAAATTAATTGAATTTTTTAAGGGGGATTTATTGTTGAAAACATACTATTTTCCTAAAAACCTATGAATGAATTTCGATACTTTATAGGTAGGGCTATTCCTGCAATTTATAATGGGACGCATTGGGGTGTCCTTCTTATGAATCTTAGGTAAAGCTCTGGCGGTAGGGATACTGGGGTTCATGTTGAAAAGTCTTTATTGCTCTTGATCGTTGAAAAGAAAATTAGAAATTTTTACTAAAGTTTTTAAATTTCACTGAATTCTTACAGTGGGAGCTTTGTTAACTATCAAATAACTAGTATCATTAAAAATTCTTCTTTTGAGTGCAAAATTGTGTGTCTAGTAGGACTGTGGAACGTCCTTTATCTGCCTTTGTAACAATAATGTTATTGTCGTCTATTTTTGTTTTTAATTTCTGAATTTGTTTTTTGTGATTGAAATCAAAATTAACATTTAACTCTTGGGCCAGTTTAGGTAATTTCCTTTTTACTTCGTGTCTAACATCGTTTTGAATCTCGATGGGGAGTTTTCTCAGGAAGAAATTGGGATATTGGATAAGGGCCTAAAGTATAATTGGCCTAGCCGAAATAAAACAACCGACATCATCAATACAGTAGCAGAGGTAGAAACCAGTATTTGGAAACTCCCCATCGAGATTCAAAACGATACCATTAAAATTATCCATGACAACATCAATAAACACAGCGGCCTCAGTAAAATGGAAATTGAAGAATTCATGAAGATATTGAATTTCATTCTAAACAATAATTACTTCTCCTTTAAAGGCCTAGCTATGGGCGACCTTCTATCTGGCATTCTAGCAGATATTTACATGGACTGTATAGAACATACAAAAATTTCACAAATGAAGGGCATTACTAACAGTTGTCGTGTACCGACCTCCCACGGACTCGAACCGGCGGACTGCCAGGTGGAAGGCAGCCGGGGTTCGCAGCCGAGTTTGGAGCTCAAGGTGTCAGAGGAGATTAATTAGTGTTAGAATGATTATCAAAGACAGGAGACACCTTGTAGCATTAAGGTAATTGATTAATAATTATAGTCAGATTTAGTTACTGTAAGAAAAGGGAAATATTTCAAGAAGTTACATGTAGTGGAGAGAGCTTGCGAAGTGCGCTTACACAAGTGTTGACTAAGAGCGGGGACTTGTTGATCACAACAAGTTATTTACTGTGTATCGACAAACAGAGGTAGTATGTCGGCGAGCCAGGCGGCCGCCGAAACCGACAAAGAAACAAAGCCCAGTGCAAGGCCATTCAGGGTCAGTACAGATGCACTAGGGAAACAAGGAAAGATGAGGACAAAAGTAAGACAGAAGACAGTAGTGCCTAGGTAGCAGCACTTACTGTAACGACTATTGAGAATAGCCACTTGAGGGCGCTAGTGACTGGATGATCAGTTTAGCAATGCCCGTAACACCCAAGGAGGTAGGGATAGAACTTTGAGTTCAGGAGCGGAGATATAACCCCTGGCCAAGATGGCACGGGGCCTTCTTCCAGCCAGTAGTTCGTACTTGTCAGAACGAGATTCTTTTCGAGTATAGCCCAAGTGCCGCAGGGCAAGATTCAGATAGACGCGTAGTAGAACAGTAGGCGCGTGAAACAAGCTCGCTCTCACTATAGATCATTACATTCAGACTTGTAAATATACTGTACATAGTAGTTTTAGTGTCCTCAGCAATAAAGGACAGGGAAACCATTTCATCTTTTATTTCGGGAGTTGCGGGACGAGTCATACCTACAAATTACCTCCCTACATTCCGCTCGGCAGGTCAGGTAATACTTCAACATCCAAGTGCCTGGTGACCAACCTACGAGATCGTCTCACAGGTCAGGTAGGTCACGACAGGCACGTATAAAAATTTGGTGTCAGGTAGTGCAGGGTCCCGAGTTCGATTCTCGAACAGTGTCAACTCACCGAAATAACGTGAGAGAACCGCGACTTCGTAGAAGATTGTCCGTAAGAGAACCGCGACTTCGCAGAAGATTTCCGTGTGAGAAAATCGCGACTTCGCAGAAGATTGTCCGAACCGCGCTACCGCGTAGTTTCGTTCGTGTGCCGCGCATCGCAGAAGAGGAGCATCACTACCGCAGCCTACTAAGCCAGCCCAGCAGAGGGGTAGCAGTCCAGTAGCAGACAACGCCATCCGGTGGAGACGCAGCACTACAGCCGACTACTCATCCAGCCCAGCAGTGAAGCAGCACTGAAGAATTAAGGTAAGCTGAATATTTATTTCAAATGGCACGACAGAATAGTTCAGTACCAGCAGACCAAGGCACTGAGATGCTTGACGAGGTGGAATCAGTAAGTATGAGTGGGCCTTTTGTTACAGTAGTAGAAGGACATCGTCTCATTGGACGAGAGTTTGATGGCAGTCAACCAGATAGATTGCATGAGTTCATAGCTAACGTAGATGCTGCTGTTCGTATGATTAAGGATGAGGATCAAGAGTTGTTTTTCAAGTACATTTTAACTAAGGTTACGGGCAGAGCCCGAGATAAGTTGTTGTACAGACGTGATATACATAATTGGGAGAAAGCCAAGCGGGCATTGACAGAATATTATGGCCAGCAAGGCACATTAGATTTGTACATTTGTCAAATGTTCCAAACAGCGCAGGACCCGCGAGAATCAGTCGCACTTTGGGCGCACAAAATAGAAACATTGTCAGCTTCTTTTAGAGAGGCAATACTTGAAGGCGAATTAGAGGAAGATCGCGATGCACAGTTGCAAATAACAAGAAAAATATGTGTTGCCAGTTTCATACAAGGGTTAGCCAACCCTCGAATACAAGCTAGGGAACAGTCAGAAAAGGGCATTACTTTTGAGAGGGCAGTTGCACTTGCTCAACAGGAAGAAACCGTAATAATGTCAAAGAAGGCACGAGAGGGCCTACAACACAAACATAGCTCAGGGTTTAGCAAGCGCAAACCAGAACAGGAGCGCAGTGCAGCACCAAAGTGGCATACTAAGCCAACACATGCTAGTGTTAGGGTGGTCTGTTACAATTGTAACCAGGAAGGCCACATAGCAAGGAACTGTAAGAACACAGGAACGCAGGGAGCTCACACCACACAGACCGCTAGTTCCAATACAGCTACAGGGGGCACCTTCAGTAAATTAAACTGCCGCTATTGTGGGAAGACAGGGCACATTGAACGTGACTGTAGAAAGAAACAGAGGGACAAGGAAAAAGAGGTACGAGAAACAGTGCACATAGTACGCACACAACCAAACACAGTGACAGGTGAAAACAGAACTTGTTATCGTTGCGGCCAAAAAGGGCACATACAGGTGAATTGTCGACAAGGTGCACGCACACAAGGTGCACACACTCAAGGTGCACGCACTCAAGGTGCACACACTCCGGTGATGCGTATGGATAGCCGTAGGTGCTATTCGTGTGGCCGACAGGGCCACGTTCAGAGAAATTGTCGAAAAGCCCAAGGCAAGTCCACGGGCAACAGGGCCATGAAAGGCCAAACTCAGAGTGATCGCATAGGGGGCAAGGCCGTAAGATACCGAGCCCAATGCGAACATTGTGATAGGTGGTCACATCGAACCCAAGACTGTTGGTTCAAAAAGAAGGGCGGCAGTACGCACGCCACGAAAGCCTCCGTGGCTCAGGCGGCAAACTAGAACGGGCCCGTAGCAAGGGGACAGTTACGGAGGCCCGCACACCAGAAGGTCCCAAGAATTCTGACGTAGAAGGCACGGTGCTGATCCAGGTTGCGAACCAAGGAAGACCGTTGAGATTTTTGATAGATACTGGGTCCGATGTCAGCCTAGTAAAGAGGCAATCGGTACCCAAGGAATGCCTGATTGACGGGAGCAAATCAATTGAATTAGCGGGTGTAAGTAATGGAATAATTTACACACAAGGTACTGTACGTTTTGCCATTGGAAACACAAGTCACACATTTCATGTGGTAGGGAGTGACTTCCAATTAACACAGGATGGTATAGTTGGGCGAGACCTCCTAACAGATAGCGTGATTGACTATAGGGAAGGTCATGTCACCATAAGAGGGCGACAATACCCTATGGGGGCACGAGAGACGAAGGTGGTCCGTCTCGAACCAAGGACCCAGAAGGTCGTTGTTATAGAAGTAGATCGGAATCTACCCTTAGGAATTATTGAGAAGGAAGAGGTGATACCAGGGGTGTACCTCGCAGGGTGCCTAACTAAATGAGCGCACCACGAAGCAGTGGTTAGCATGATGAATACCACTGAAGAGGCAGTGACTTTACACAGTCCACGAGTGCACATACAGGAGGTAGATAAGACCTGCCTAGCACAAGTGCGAAAGGTAGAGCAGAACAGTAGAGTGGCAAACGGAGAACCGGCCACCCAGAAGCCCCGATCACAGCGGGTGATAGATTGTTTGCGAGTTGATCACCTCACGCAGGTAGATAAGGAAGGGATATACGCCATCTGTGCTGAGTACAATGATATCTTCCATCTTGAGGGAGACAAACTAACTCACACTGATGTACTACAGCATGAGATCCCTACACCCCAAGATCAACCTCCAATTAATGTACGACCGTATAGACTTCCCGAAGCACAGAAAGGGGAAATACAAGCTCAGATAGATAAGATGCTGAGTGATGAAATTATCACACCTAGCACATCAGCCTGGAATGCGCCATTACTTTTAATTCCCAAGAAGTTAGACGCCTCAGGGAAACAAAAATGGAGGGTCGTGATCGACTTTCGAAAATTGAACGAGATAACGATAGGAACCAGTTATCACCTGCCATTAATTTCAGAACTGTTAGACGCCCTTGGCAAGGCGAGATATTTTTCGACCTTAGATCTCGCGAGTGGCTATCACCAGGTGTTGTTGAAGCCTGAAGACAGGCCAAAGACAGCATTCTCTGCACTAGGACGCAAGTACGAATTCAGGAAAATGCCCATGGGTTTGAAAGACGCGCCAGCCACGTTTACGAGGCTGATGAACAACGTGCTCACAGGGTTAACGGGTATAAAATGTCTGTGTTACCTGGATGACGTCATTGTGTACGGGGGTTCAATCCAGGAGCACAATGCGAAGCTAAGAGACGTATTTCAAAGGCTGAGAGAGAACACGCTGAAACTCCAGCCAGATAAGTGTGAATTCCTAAGAACCGAAGTAACGTTCCTAGGACATGTAATCACTGACGAAGGTGTCTTACCAGACCCACGTAAAGTACAGGCTGTTAAGGACTTTCCGAGGCCGACCACTAGCCGCCAGATCAAGCAGTTCTGCGGACTGAGTGGGTACTATAGGAAGTTCATACCTAACTACAGCAAAATCGCGAAACCGCTGTATCAGTTAGTGAAGAAGGACGTTCCCTTTGTATGGGGAGACGATCAGGACCAAGCGTTCCAGATACTAAAGCAAAAGCTAATTGAGGAACCTATATTGCAGTATCCGGATTTTGAAAAACCATTCGTTGTTACCACTGATGCGAGCAACGAAGCGGTTGGGGCAGTATTGTCACAAGGACCTATCGGAAAAGACCTTCCAATTGCCTATGCAAGTAGAACGCTTAATAAAGCAGAAATGAATTATAGCGTAACTGAGAAAGAATTGTTGGCAATAGTGTGGGCAGTAAAGTATTTCAGACCATATCTGTTTGGTAGAAAATTCACTGTTGTGACAGACCATAAGCCGTTGAAGTGGGTCTTCAACGTGCAAGATCCGTCTTCACGCCTGCTAAAGTTCAGGCTGAAGCTAGCGGAATACGACTTCGACGTCGTATATAAGCAGGGCAAACAGAACTGCAATGCAGATGCCCTGAGTAGGAATCCCACTGAACCCAAGTGCCAAGCGCGAGTGGTTAACTCGGCTCAGCACAGGTCTCACTCAGAGACAACAGTAGAAACTCAGGCCTCAGACGAGAATAGGGAGGAGGTACTGTCTTCAAAACCCGAGGACGCTACGGCAGAGGGAATTGAAGCGGACGGTAGCAAGGTTTCCGAGGACGCTAACGCAGAGGAGATTTCGCCCGAAGGTAGCTTATCTGAGGAAGAGAACGAACTAGGCGAAGCTGAAAAGCTAGCCATTTTGAAAGAATGTCATGATTCTTTGGTGGGAGGCCACCAAGGAATAGCACGCACGTACGCCAGGGTACGTGAACGAATTCAGTGGAAGGGCATGAAAGGGGACATTGAGCGCTATGTACGCACATGTCCCTCCTGCCAAAAGAATAAAGGGACCAGACCAGACGTCAGGGCTCCCATGAGAATTACGGATACCCCGAACACAGTCTTTGAGAAAATATCCCTAGACGTAGTTGGACCTCTTCCATTGACAGAGGCAGGAAACAGGTACATACTGACATGCCAAGATCAGCTGTCAAAGTACATAGTAGCGAGTGCCATGCCTAATCAGGAGGCAGAAACCGTGGCACGGACGCTAATCAATAACGTAATAAGTATCTACGGGATACCAGACCAGATTCTCACTGACCAGGGTAGTAATTTCATGAGTGATGTGTTTAAGACGCTGTGTAAAACGCTGCGCATTCGGAAAACACACACTACGGCCTTCAGGCCACAATCGAACGGTAGCATAGAAAGATCCCATAAGGTGCTCACGGAGTATCTAAGGCATTATGTCTGCTCAGGGGAGCAGAATGACTGGGACAAGTATTTGCCTACAGCTAGCTTTGTGTATAATACCACAAAGAGCACAAGTACAGGGTTCACACCCTACGAATTAATTTTTGGAAGGAAGGCAAATATCCCAGGTGTGCTGCAAAAGCCACCTGAAATGAATTACAATGAACACCAGAACGTGGTGGAGGAACTGACGGCACAGCTTAGGCGAAATCACGAGGCCGCCAGAAAGACTTTAATAGAGCGAAAGGAATTAGAGAAAGAACACTACGACAAAAAGCAAAATGAGGTCACCTTTCAGGTAGGTGATAAGGTTCTTTTGCGCAATGACGCATTGCGAAGAGGAAAATCCAGAAAGCTAAGCCCACCATTCGAAGGTCCGTACGAAATAGTAGATGTTTCAGGGGTGAACTGCACCCTACAGATGAATAAGAAAGGAAAACGGGTTAAAGTACATAAGAACCGTTTGAAATTGTACTTGTAGAAACGAAAACTGGGAAGCAAATGGTAACACACATCCTGTCTTTACCTTGCAGGTAGACAGCAGATATGGCGCGAATGCTAGAATTGTTGTCCATCGTAGTAGCAGTGATAGTCGTGACGTCACACCGCTACAGAATAGCCGGAGAAGTACTGGATGTCAAGGTGACACCATATGAGAGTACTCCAGGGGCATACTTCGACAATCAGGGTGAGATACAGTTATACCATACGGAATGGACACTAGTTACCTATGTAAACCTGAATAAATTAAGTGAAGTATTTTCAAATGTCAAGAGACACATACACTGGACTCAATTAATATGTACACAGTTAGAAAGAAGTACTAACCTAACATGTCAACAGGATGTTAAAATGCTAAGTGCACAATTAGATAGAATTAAGGAATCGAAGGAATTAATTACGATGATTACTAAACCAATAGGGGAAACGGATAACACTAAGCGAAAACGAGGCCTAATTAATGCAGTAGGTTCCATCTCAAAGGCATTATTTGGAACATTAAGTCAAGAGGATGCCGATAAATATGAGTCAAAAATTAGTGAGTTAGAGCAGGAACAGCTTTCAATTATGAAAATTGCAAAAGACCAGATGATAGTAGTAAAATCAACATTGCAATCTATGAACAGCACCATTTACGATGTCACAGCCAATGAGCAGAGATTAACTCAAAACATTGCAGAAATTAGATCATATCTTGCCAATAGCACGCTTCAGATTACAGAAGCACTTAAGCAAGTAGAATTAGAAAACTCAGTGAATAGGCATTTAATTGAGATTGAAGGCCTTCTCATACAACTGTATGAGCATTACAGTGTTGTGTTATCAGGTATAATGAATGCTCAGGTAGGAGTCATTCAGGTGCAAATAATTTCACCAGATGATATTATTAAAGGTTATAAGAAAGCTCAGGGAGATTTCCCTAAAGGATTGTCCTTGCCATTTGACTTAAAATCAGCTTACGGCTACTTGATTTACAAAGTAGCCACAGTGGAAGTGTTCGCCAACAAAAATTATCTAGTGTACGTCATCAAGACACCCCTTACAGATAGGGTAACTTATACAATGTTTCACATGATTCCATTCCCCACGTATATGAAGAGTAATCCACACCATTTTGTTTATCTTCAAGAGACCAAGGACTATATCCTTATGGACAAAGAGAAACAAACTTATGTTCAGTTAGATAAAGATCAGGTAAATCAATGTAAGGTAGTAACACCCAGTTGGAAACTATGTCATGTTAAATTCCCTATTAATACAGTGTACACTCAAAAGAGTTGTGCAGTCCAGCTTATCTTAGGAGTTAGTCAGATTCCAGATTATTGTGATAAAAGAATACTTCCCGTTCAACAGCTCATGTGGATACCTATCAGAGCTAACAGATATATATACGTATCCCCAGAAGAAGTTAAAGTAACATGTATGTGTAAGGATACCACCAGTGATATCAGGTTAACAGGCACTGGTATTCTTGTTTTAAGTGCAGGTTGCACAGTATATGGACCACATAGTAAAATACAAGGTGTAGGTGAAGTGAACACTACACAAAGTAAAGACTTTGTACCAGAAGTCACACTTGATTATGACTGTTGTGAACAAATAGGTAGTGAAATCAAGTTAGAACAGATACCCGAAATGAATAAGTTGTCCTTAAATAATTTGCTAAATCACATTAACGATTTACAATGGGCTACCCATAAGACACAAGAAGTGGAAGATATGGTGAGACAAAAAGAAGAACTGCAAAGACAAATGGTCTATCAGCATATTAATGTATACAGATATATTGTGTGGATAGTTGTTGGTATCACAAGTTTAATTTTAATTTGTTATTGTTGTAATTGTTGCTGTCCAAAACTAGGGTTTCCAGCAAAGAGATGGTTTGACGATGCACGGGCTCATTGCCCTAATATATGTATAAAACAAACGGTAATCACGAAGGGAGATAAGGTTAAGACTTCAGATGAGGATTTAACTATATTCCAACGTCCCAGGCGGATCCGGGGACGCCCGGAGATGTCTGCGGAAATCATGGAATTACACTCCAGGCCTGCTGGGGGACGCCCTAGTACGCCTGTGAGATCTATAGAAGCAATAGAAATAGACGCAAGTGATAATCAGAGTAGAGAACAACCTTCCCCTTCACCACAAGGTCGCCGATCCTTACGTACCGGCAACATCCGAGTATAAATAGTGTAGGACAGAAATGGACGCAACGTATGGTTGCATCCATTTCTTCCCTAAGGGGGGAGATGTCGTGTACCGACCTCCCACGGACTCGAACCGGCGGACTGCCAGGTGGAAGGCAGCCGGGGTTCGCAGCCGAGTTTGGAGCTCAAGGTGTCAGAGGAGATTTATTAGTGTTAGAATGATTATCAAAGACAGGAGACACCTTGTAGCATTAAGGTAATTGATTAATAATTATAGTCAGATTTAGTTACTGTAAGAAAAGGGAAATATTTCAAGAAGTTACATGTAGTGGAGAGAGCTTGCGAAGTGCGCTTACACAAGTGTTGACTAAGAGCGGGAACTTGTTGATCACAACAAGTTATTTACTGTGTATCGACAAACAGAGGTAGTATGTCGGCGAGCCAGGCGGCCGCCGAAACCGACAAAGAAACAAAGCCCAGAGCAAGGCCATTCAGGGTCAGTACAGATGCACTAGGGAAACAAGGAAAGATGAGGACAAAAGTAAGACAGAAGACAGTAGTGCCTAGGTAGCAGCACTTACTGTAACGACTATTGAGAATAGCCACTTGAGGGCGCTAGTGACTGGATGATCAGTTTAGCAATGCCCGTAACACCCAAGGAGGTAGGGATAGAACTTTGAGTTCAGGAGCGGAGATATAACCCCTGGCCAAGATGGCGCGGGGCCTTCTTCCAGCCAGTAGTTCGTACTTGTCACAACGAGATTCTTTTCGAGTATAGCCCAAGTGCCGCAGGGCAAGATTCAGATAGACGCGTAGTAGAACAGTAGGCGCGTGAAACAAGCTCGCTCTCACTATAGATCATTACATTCAGACTTGTAAATATACTGTACATAGTAGTTTTAGTGTCCTCAGCAATAAAGGACAGGGAAACCATTTCATCTTTTATTTCGGGAGTTGCGGGACGAGTCATACCTACAAATTACCTCCCTACATTCCGCTCGGCAGGTCAGGTAATACTTCAACATCCAAGTGCCTGGTGACCAACCTACGAGATCGTCTCACAGGTCAGGTAGGTCACGACACAGTCATGATATATTAGTCTCGCTAAACGAAATAGATCCTAACGTCAAATTCACCAAAGAAGATGAGGTCAACAATTCTTTAAATTTTTTAGATTTAACAATTACATGCTTGAATAACACTTTTGAATTTCAAATTTTTAGGAAACCTACTCATTCACCCATAACTATTAAAGATTCGTCCTTACATCCTAAGACCCAAAAACTAGCTGCCTATCATAGTCTAATATATAGGGCACTAATAATTCCTCTTTCGCCAAAAAAGTTTGGAAACAGAACTAAATTACATAAGACAGTTAGCTCGGTTCAATGGCTTTAAAGTAAATATAATCAATCGGTTAATTAATAAGATCAAAATTAGGCTATTGTCCAACCTTGTCCCAGAGAATTCAAAGACAAACAACTACACCACACTTACGTATAATAGCCTCGCTATCCATCATATCATTAATATTTTTTTTTAAAAAAACACAGTGTCAACATAGCCTTCAAGACAATAAATAATAATCAGAACATATTCCTCAACCACAGTAGAGCCAATATTAACAACAACATTTACTCAGGATCCAGTGTTTATAGGTTAAAACGTGCTCAATGTTAGTTCACATATTTTGGACAAACCGGGAGGAGCTTTTACATGAGGTATCTGGAACATTTTCTTTTTTTTTTTTTTTGCTAGGGGCTTTACGTCGCACCGACACAGATAGGTCTTATGGCGACGATGGGATAGGAAAGGCCTAGGAGTTGGAAGGAAGCGGCCGTGGCCTTAATTAAGGTACAGCCCCAGCATTTCAAATCAAAATCAAAATATCTTTATTTGCAAATGAGGTGTCTACCTCGGTGGCAAATGGTACACTAAAATACATTATTGTCAAGCATTAAATATTAAATTAACAAGAGAAGAAAATTTTTCCTATAATACAATATTATACAATTTACGCTAACAATGTTTTCTATTAAACACACAGCTCATCCTTAATAAATTTATATTGTTTACAAAATTCTAATTATAATATCTCCTGTACTACTTACAAATATAGTCAACTGATATACAGTATGTGGAATTGCTTCAAATGATACTATAAAACTGGTATAACATTAATATTTACATTGCATTTATTTATTTACTTTTTTTTTTTACCCGTTCTGGATCCTAAGTAGCATAACGACCTGCTGCGTCTTAACCAGAGCCCCTTTTGCCACCACTTTTCAGAGTTCCTGAAGGGCCTTCACAGCTACCGTAGCGGTCCCAGGGCCCTCGAAGTCCCCACTGTACTTCACCCCTACAGGCAGTCCCCTACTTTGGCTGTCCAAACTCCTTAGACCAGGGGATGGAATTAATTTATTCACACACATTTTTTTTTTTATTTACAATAACCTGCACCGGTCGAATGCCCTCTAACACTTCATTTATTTTCTCTGTTGCTGTTTATTCTCTTCTTGAATATCTGTACAGATTTTGGAAAAGGATCAAACACTACCCCTGGTAAACTGTTCCACTCCTTCACACCCTTCCCAATGAATGAAAATTTACCCCAATCGCTTCTGCTAAAATTCCTTCTAATTTTATATTTGTGGTCAGTCCTGCCGATATAATTATTTTCCAACTGAAGCCTCTCACGGATATCTCCCCATGCTTCTTCTCCTGTATAGGCTCTATATAATCCTGTAAGTCTAGTTTTCTCCCTTCTCTTACTTAAAGTTTCCCACCCAAGTTCCTTTAACATTTCTGATACACTACTCTTTCTCCTGAAATCCCCTGTTACAAATCTTGCTGCTTTCCTCTGCACACTATCTATTTCTTTTATTAGGTATTCTTGGTGAGGATCCCAAACACTGTTTGCATATTCCAATAATGGACGAACCATACTCAAGTAACTTTTTTCTTTTAATTCTTTGTTGCATCCTTTAAGTAGCCTCATTATGACATGTAATGATCTGTATGCTTTCCCAACAATGTCATCAATATGACCCTTCCAGTGCAAATTACTTTCAAATCTCACACCTAAGTATTTGCACTTGCCATCTTTTGGGATAACTACCTCATCCAAAGTATATTCAAATTCAGTTTTAAAGCTCCTGTTTGTAAAAGTTGTAACAGTTGATTTGCCTCCATTAACCTTCATATTATTTTCTTCAACCCATTGTTGGATACTTTCAAGGTCCCTTTGTAATTCTGAACAATCCTCAATGTCATTTATTTCCCTATAAACAATTATGTCATCTGCATACAATCTTATTTTTGATGTTATATTGTTCCCTAAATCATTTGCGTATATTAAGAAAAGTAACGGACCGATTATACTACCCTGTGCAATTCCCTTCCAAACTTTCTCTTCCTGCGATACATTATTTCCTACTTTGACTTTCTGAACCCTTGAATTTAGAAATGCTTTTATCCAACGTGTAACCCTTACGTCCAATCCTATTCCCTCCAATTTCTTTAATAATATTCCATGTTCCACTCTATCAAAGGCTTTGGAAAGATATATGGCTATGCAATCTAACTGACCTCCTGAATCCAACTGATCTGATATGTCCTGCTGAAATCCCACCAGTTGTGCCTCACAAGAAAATTTCTTTCTAAATCCATACTGGCTCCTCATGAACCAATTTCTATCATCACATATCCCTCTGATGTACTTCGATATTAAACTCTCCAGAATTTTACAAACTATACTGGTCAGGCTGATTGGTCTGTAGTTCTCTGGTTTCCTTTTATCACCCTTTCCTTTATAAATTGGTATTATTATAGATTCCTTCCATTCCTTTGGTATTACACTATTATTTATGACATAGTCAAAGAGAAATTTTAAATAAGGCACTATGTACCACCCCATTGTCTTTAATACCTCCCCAGTAATTTGATCACTTCCTGCAGCTTTTCCTTGCTGAAGCAGTTGGATTTCTCTGAAAATATCTTCGTTTGTGAATGAGAAGCTTCTTGTTTCCCTCTGTCTCTCTCCCTCTCTATCTTCTGTTTCGGTTTCCAACTCTTGACAATCATCTACTGAATCTCTAAATTTCCTACTAAATAGGTTTGCTTTCTCAGTATCTGTTAAATAGTGTTCACCCCCTTCTCCCACCATTGTAGGAATTTGGACTCCTTTTCCTTTTTGATTCCTGATATATGAATACAGCTTTTTCCATTTCCCTTTGTGGTCATTACCCTTTTGAAGTATGCCATTCATATAATTCTCTGGTGTGAAAATGGGAAACCACGGAAAACCATCTTCAGGGCTGCCGATAGTGGGATTCGAACCTACTATCTCCCGGATGCAAGCTCACAACCGCGCGCCTCTACACGCACGGCCAACTCGCCCGGTATCTGGAACATTACAATGCTTCCAAGCATAATAAGTATTCAGTCATGAGCCAGCATATGATAGAAACCGAACATAAATTCACCTCAATAGAAAATGATTTGACGGTCATCAAAAGCCTAGGCAAGGGGAAATTATTGAACAAAACGGAAAACTTGTACATTTATTTGGATCAAACTTATAACAAAAATAATAATCTTAACGATGTCATCGATAACAAAAATCCGTTCTATGAAACGACTCCGAGGTTAATCCAGGCCGTAAATCAGAATAAAGTTCCCAGTATGTTTAAATCACAGAAAGCATGCGCTCCAATAGCCACGCCTAATGCTAGGCCTGCCCAATCCAATTCAAGTAACCGCCTCTCAAGCAACAATACGGACGCACGATTTGAAACTCACGTCCCCTTCCCCACAACGCTCCACCCCTCCGCTACAGCATCAATACTACACTAGGACTAGCAAGCTTACCCGTTCAGACACAACCGGAACAATTGGTCCCAGCTAACGTCGACAAGACAAGTAAGTTCATACGATAAGCACTCATTCTGCAATTATTACCGTATTGGGTTCCACATTCATTATTCTAAACCCCCGTTTTTTCTCTTATCCAGTTACAGACAACTCATATTCTTCCCAGATTGAATATGCACCAATGGGAAGTTAATCAAAAAGAATGACGGAATTTTCCAAATTACTTTTATCCGATACACAATGAATGATATCAACAATATGTCTCCAACTTACACGCTTCAGCCTTAATACATAACCATGCTTCTTTCTAAAGGAATATTCAAACTGATTCAAACCCTAACAAGAACAACTTTAACCAAGATTCCGGTTTTGTAAAAATTCTTACGACTCAGGCGACCATAACAGTTGAAGAAACCCCAACTCACGCAGTGATAAATTCTAGTCAGATCTACAGGATTTGATGAAGTCAGTGCAGATATGATCAAAGCAACTGGTGCAATAGGAATACAGTGGCTTCATAGAGTAATTAATGCAATATGGAAGGATAGGAAAGTCCCAGATGATTGGAAAAAGGGAATAATAATACCTCTCTTCAAAAAAGGAAGCCGGAAGAAATGTAGCAATTATAGAGGGATCATTTTATTGTCTCATGGTTTGAAAATATTTGAGAAAATACTTGAAAAAAGGCTAAGGAAAATAATAGAACCACAACTACAGGAAGAACAATATGGATTCAGAGAACACCGATCAACTACCGATCTCATATTTGCACTTAGAATACTGTTAGAAAAGCATTGGGAGAAGGGCAAAGACTTAACACTAGTGTTTTTGGATCTCGAAAAAGCATTTGATAGTGTTCCAAGGAAGACTATATGGGAATGTTTAAGAAAGAAGAATGTACCCAAAGGGCTTATCCAGAAAGTTAAAATGCTTTACGAAGACTGCTGCAGTTGCGTACAGATAGGAAACGTTAATTCTGATTGGTTCCAAACCACTAAAGGAGTGCAACAAGGCAGTACCCTTTCACCATTACTTTTTATCACTGTCATGGATGAAGTCATGAAAGAAATTAAGCAGAAGAACAATATGGACATCAATGCATTTGCATTTGCAGATGATGTAGTAATTTGAGGAAATACAGAGAAGGAAGTCCAAGAGAGGCTGAACACCTGGAATGAACACTTGAAAGCACACGGATTAACAATAAATAAATCGAAAACTGTTACTATGTCTGTCAACAGGCAGAAGAAGAAAGGAAAAATAATGCTGGAAGGTACATAACTGGAAACAGTAGACCAATATAAATATCTTGGGTGCATCATTTCAAGTGATAACAGAATACAGCATGAGATTAACAACTGCATTCAAAAATCAGCTCAGTTTTACCATCAAGTTCGGAACCTCCTCTGGAACGACCAAGTTCCCTTAAGATCAAAGCAGATTCTATTCCAATCATACTTCACCCCCATAATAACATATGACCTAGAAACCTGCACAACAACCCAACAAGTGGACAGCAAACTACAAGCTGCAGAAATGAAGTTCCTACGAACTATGGTACAGAAGACAAAAAGGGACAGGGTAAGGAATGAAAGAATAAGGGAGCAAGCTGGTGTGTACCCATCCCTGAATGAAAAAGTGACAAGGGCCCGTTTGAAATGGTTTGGCCATGTCAAACGAATGGACGATGGAAGGACAGCAAAACAATGGCTACACACAGTCGTGGCCGGAAAACGACCGGTAGGAAGACCTAGGAAGAGGTGGCTGGACCAAGTGAAAGAGGACATAGGAACAAGAGGAATCAGCTGGGATGTCGTCTTGAGAGAAGAGTGGTACATGGACAGACAGAAGTGGAGAGTGCTCGTAAACCACACCCGGGCAACTGGAGTGGAAAACTGATGATGATGATGACAATTTGAGAAACCCCAATTCACGCTGTGATCAACCCAATCCACAATTGGAGGTCTAGTCATTATAAAATAAGTTAATTAATTGTTCATAAATTCTGGCAAAGTTAGTGTACATATTGTACATACTGTATATATTGTACACTATGTAAATAGCATAAGACGATTGTATTTAGTATTAAGTTAGTTTACTATAAGTTCCAATGTTTATAGTTTTAATTCTTGACCTTAAGATTAATATAGGCTGAAGATGCCCATAACTAGTGTGAAACATGTCCCTAACTGGTGTTTTTAATTCATGTAGAATTTAATCACTAAAATTATATATATGTATTGAAAAGGTGGACACAATAATTTTAATCTTGAAAGAGTTTACTTATTGTATCTTCAATACGGAACAAAATGAGATTAGTTACTAGGTCTATAATATAAGGAAGGACTCCAGATGGAGAAGACAAAGGAATGGGCTGCTTGCAACACTGCTGTTCAATATTTACACCAATGATCAGCTGTTACCAATAGAACAGAAGATTTCGTCTATGCGAATGATCAAGCCGCAATTCTTCATGGAGAAGATTTTGAGTTTGTCAAGCAAACGTTCTCTGATGCTCTTGAAACACTTGCTGTCTATTACATCAAAAATCAACTAAAAACGAATCCCTCTAAGACACAGACTTGGGCTTTTCATCTCAAGAACAGACAGGCTTTTCATACTTTGAAAGTCAATTGAGGATGCATTACAATGGAACACTGCAGTACTCCGAAATACCTGGAAGTTACTCTCGACTATGCTTTGAAATTCTAAAAGCACTGCTCGAACATCAGGCAGAAATTTATTGGAACAGCTTGGGGCACACATCCAGACTTAGAAGATGTGCTGGGCTATTCTGCAGCTCAGTACGCTTGCCCAGTACGTCAAAACCGTGGACATGGCACTCAATGAGACATGCCAAATTATCACTGGTTGTGTGCGTCCTACACCTCTGGTGAAGCACCTCACGACATCTGTCGAGAAACTACTGCCAGGAAAGAGATGAATAAGGCAATGACATCTGCTAGGTTATCAGCCAGCTTGCCAACGTCTAAATGGCTGGATGATTTCTTTCCTGGTCACACAGTGTCACTACAGATTCCAGTTTGTGTGAATGCACACTTATTGCTCACGGCTCTTGGTCCTCAATCCTGTGACCACACAATACACAGTATATGGATTATCATCTCTTGTTTCTTCCTTCTGACATAAATACTGTAAATAGTGCTGTTTATCTGCATTTTACAACACACAGTTTGCTTTACGTTGCACCGATACAGATAGGCGACGGCATAAGATAGGGCTAGGAATGGGAAGGAAGTGGCTGTGACCTGATGTGAAAATGGTAAACCACAGAAAACCATCTTCAGGGCTGCCAACAGTGGGGTGCGGACAAGAAGACTATCTCGCGAATATTTGATACTGGCCACACTTAAGCGAGTGCAGCTACAAAACTTGGGGTTTTATTTGTTGATCTCTTTCCCTGCAACAATCGCGTCTTGATCTCGTGAAGAGTGATTCAAACAGCAACCAACACCCTTCTCTGTGGAGTGTGTCCACCTCTGCAGCAACCTGCCGTCCTCGGAGGTGCAGATACTGCCGATGGCACGAGGGCTTGTACATTCAGGGACGAGGACGAAAGTTTTGTTTACTTTATTAGTATGCTCTCTTATTATACAATATACTATGCTGAACAATTTCCAGACATCAGTCATTTTTAAGTCAAGTCGAACCCTATCTTTTCGTCACTAACTTTTCTATCTTTCTATACATTTATCATGTTTTCGTGCATGTACCACCCGTAACCCTTCCTAAATTCATCCACGTTTCTTCCTAGCTGGGAAGCAGAAACAAGCTTCTTGAGGCATCCTCATCTCCTCTTTCCCACATCATTTCATCTACTTGTGCCTGCTAAGGTCCTTGTGACTACCACTACAACGACACGTGACAAACAGGAATGTAAATTCAAATATATAGAAATAATCAGACTAAATATTTACTTTCTAGTTTACAAACAGAATACGCTATTTTGGGCATACAAAATTTATAACACACAAAGAAAAGCATACTTTCTCTTTCCATGCACATTGCTGTATATTATAAACAAACAGTCTCAAAAGTCTACTCGTGGGATACACATAATATATTTCTTTGTTTTCTACTTACCCTAGCTTTTATCTTTCAATGGTAATAAGTTAGTGACACGTACCTTACCCGGCCACCAGGGAAAGCCATGGATCTTGCCCCAGACGACGTCTCCCACTGCCATTCGCCTGCCGTCCCCGGTCAGACACGAGCCCACGTTCTGAGAAGAGATCCGCATCATGAGAGGGTGACTGCTGGGGAAGTCGGGGACCGCCTCCCCGTGGTCGTCCGACATCTCGGAATTGCTGCAGCTGCTGGTGGTGGGACTCTTGCAGCCATTGGAGCCCAGGTAGTAGGCATTGGCGTTAAGCCTCTTCAAGCTGATGGAGAGCTTCTGCTTGAGACAGCGCTCCTTGATGGCGGTGTAGTCTTCCTCCTTGTTGTGTTTGCGCTCGTCCTTGTGCTTCTTCTTATGTTTCATCTTGTGCTTGTGCCGCCGTAGCAGTTTCCTCCGTGCCTCCTTCTTCGCCCTCTTGAGCGCCTTCTTGGCCGCCTTCGCGCTCGCGTCTTTGGTTCTCTGTTTCTCCTCGCTCTCACTCTCGCTCGGAATGTAGTTCTGGATTTTCGAAGGAATTTTCAACACCGTTCCTTCCCCCTGCGACCCAAACGAGATCTTAATGACCGGCGTCGCCCTGGCACCGCGCGTCTTCTTGTCCGCGTCAGGTCGATCCAGCCCCTTCCTCATACCGTCCTCCACTTCGAACACGCTCTCGTCCCACAAGTCCTCCATTGAGCCCACACTACGTTTCTTACGGAGCACCATCCTTTCATTACTGTCCTCGCAATCGGGCCCGGCACTACAACTATCTGCCAGTGTGTCCTCCTCAACCACCGAGGGAGGCTTCTCGCTCTCCACCGAAAGGCAATATACTCTCTTCTCACTCCTAGTCTCTACCCCCTTCTTCTCTCCCTGAGATTCCACAGACGTGTGTCTAACCCAATAGTTACCCACGATCTTAATCTTGTTGATCTCGTTGGCCAGCTTGGGGATCAGCGACTCCGATGGCGGACTCTTCACCTGGTTCTCGCGCTGGTTCTCAGAAAAGAGAGGCCGAGGACTCCTCGTGGGAGCCAGCTCCGGCTGCTCCGTGCTCTTCCTCTTCTTGGATAAGTCCACGTTCTCAGAGTTCTCATTACATATACTACGACACTTTGAACACAACACTTGTCGTGGACGGAGACGAACTGTCATGCGCGCATTCTTATACCGAGCTGGTGGTCGGATCGTCCTGCGCAGGTGGAACGGGATCTCCACTTTCTTGGTGTTCTCCTGGAAGTAGGAGAACCTCTGACTGATGCTGTACAGCTTGTCTTCTTCGCCATCTCCTTTGGTCAATGGAGGCACTGATATGCCGCATGGTAGACCCCTGAAACACACACAAAAAATATTCAACTGTGTCACGCAAAGGAAATTTAAACAGCGAAACCAGATAATAGATAGATAGATAGATATTTATTGAACATAACAGGCAAATTTGCCGATACATTTTCACATGGACAGCTCACATCAAAAATAAAATAAAAGAAATACCGGATTCCCTGGGCATGCCATGGGGTACATTGGATACTCCAGAAATCTGACACTCCCAAGATAGAATCAGCATGGCAGCCGTTCTCAGTCCCCCATGCCACGCCCATCGTCTCCACTTAATATTAAGACGCAAAATAAAATGAACAATAAAGGATAATAAAATAAAGCAAGAAATTGGTGACTACTACTACTACTACTACTACTACTACTACTACTACTACTACTACTACTACTACTACTACTGTCCGGCCGTGTCATCACCTCTGGTGAGAAGAAGGCCGCCCTCCCGATGATGACACGACCGGCCCTATCTGTGGGGCTCTAAGGAAGACCCCAACAATCCTACCAGATGACACTGCGTTTCTCTCACCATTCCATTCCAGCCTGCCACAAGAAACTGGAGCCGCTCTCCTCCAGATAACAGATCTTTCCCAAACATGTTCTAAAGAAATAAAGGCAGATTGAATCTAATGTACTAGTTAAATGTGCGCGTGTAGATCCATAGCGCTTAAGTTCTTGGAGAGGCTTATACGCAAATAAAAGTGTTTTGATCCATCCATCCGTCTGTCCGTCCGTCCATCTGCAGCTACATCCCACGGTCTTCAGCAGTCCTATTCATCGTGACACAGGAAGCAAAACCCAGCTGAGCGATTATGTTCCTAGGGTATGAGAGATGTGGTCTTTGTCTCGACTTCTTTCACAAGACCGTGCCTTCAAAGACATTCTGGAGAAAGTATGTGTCCAAGAAATTTAGCTTTCCTCCCCTCCAGTGAATAAACTAAGGTCCGTTTCTCATTAACGTCATTCAAGATTCGGATATTACTCTTCTTTTTTTGTCCAACTCGTCCCTGTCAGTCTTCTTCAGAACCACATTTCCGCAGCTTCTATTCTTGACTGTGCTTGTTTTCCCTAAATCCTGTCCCACAACCGTAAATTAGCACACTCCAAACAAAGGTTTTAACAAATTTCTTTCTGGTTTCAATTCTTACGTGCTTACTTAACAATGGATTTTTCCTGTTGCATTGCCAAAGCAATTCTTTCGACTTCTGTCAGGCACCGACTATCATTGGTAATAACGCTACCAAGAAAACAAAATTCTTTAACCAGATACATTTTTGCACAGCCTAATTTAATGTTTGTTTTCAATTCAGTCTAGTTCTTTTGAACGACCATCATTTTCGTTTTCTTTGTGTTTATTTTTTAGTCTGAACTTGTCTAACGTGTTGTTTAGTACAGCGAGCATCCTGGTCATTTTGTGCTCTGAATCAGCTATCAATGCAATATCATCTGCAAAGCGAATATGATTTTGTTTACCATTAAAATTTATCCCTTTGGTTTTTTCTTTTACTGTTCGAATAGCGAATTCTGTGAAGATATTAAACAGATAAGGCGATAAGGGACAGCCTTGCCGCACTCCTCTTCTTATTCTTGCTTCTCTTGTCGTTCCACTGATGTTTATTTCAGTGCTTTGGGCTTTTTTTGCTAGTGGTTTTGTGTCCCACCGACACAGATAGGTCTTATTGGCGACGATGGGATAGGAAATACCTAGGAGTTGGAAGGAAGCGGCCGTGGCCTTAATTAAGGTACAGCCCCAGCATTTGCCTGGTGTGAAAATGGGAAACCACGGGAAACCATCTTCAGGGCTGCCAACAGTGGGATTCGAACCCACTATCTCCCGGACACAAGCTTTGGACTTTATACAGGTTAAAAACAAACATCTGTCCTACCAATCAAGATCCAACGTTCTCAGAGTTTGAAATAATAACTTCCAGTCAACCTTGTCGTTCTCTAAATCAACGAAAGCTACATAACTACACAGTAAAGAACAGAATCAGTAGTACAACGGCGGGCGAGACGTAATTTCTTTGAGTGTAGTCGAAGGACTGCCAGCTATGCTGGTACTGCTCGCATGGGTAATAAGGCGCAGGCTAATATTGGTTGAAATAAATAGCAAACTGGAAGGAAACGAACGCTAGTCTTACGTGAAAAGGTAAACAGGCATTTGCCAGAAGAGAGGTAGAGAGAATTACTAATGTCTTTTCGATTCTTAGAGATTTTAAGAGACTCCAGGGTGCCGGAGGAGTTCGTCTGGCTCCACTGATACTGAAAAATGTGCCTCCTCTCTACATTTGTCATGTATGAGGCTCCACCGGATGGCCTGGGCATATGAGGAGTGAGTTGCTATAGAGCTCGTGCGCATCATGTTATTTTAGTTGCTGGCGCTCGTAGCGGTGACTTGTGTAGGCTTTCTGGGGGACGATAGTAGCTTGTGCAATTACAAGCACAGGGAAGAACTGAATGTCCAAATGTCGTCTCTAGATATTTGTGTAGGATTTCGAGAAGTTCATTGGGATGCATCGTATTTCAGAGCTTCTACTTTAAAGAAGGGTGCAAAACTCTGTGACAGTCATCACATACTACAAGCAAGAGAAGCGTTGGGAGAAGAAATAACCTGTTTGTGTTTGAGGGAAACAAACATCCATCAGCCGCCTTATGCTGTTAAAATTAAAGTAAGCATATACTTTCGCGTTGGGAGAAGAAATAACCTGTTTGTGTTTGAGGGAAACAAACATCCATCAGCCGCCTTATGCTGTTAAAATTAAAGTAAGCATATACTTTCTCCTTCTGTATAATAACGTAGCATAATATTTGTATCTATTGAAGTTTTAAGCGTTTTTACAATTAATTTACACAAGATTAATTTTTTTACAGATTGATTGTGGTAGAAAGATTAAATCAGCTGAGTGCGATTGCAAAGCCGGACTTTCACAATGTTGTAAACATATTGCTGCATTGTGTATTTATATCAATACTGAGAGAGATTCTTCCCAGACTTCCTCTCTGCAACAGTGGGAGAAACCTAAGAACATTATTGCGGAGTATTGTAAAGGAGGGAATGTAGAAGAAATACTAAATGGACCATCAAATAAGCGACCAATTTATTACGCGTCGGAAAGTGAAAATGTTGAATCCTTAAGTAAAAGACAATTATATGAACAAATTAAGGACATAGACTGTGCTTTCTCAAAAATTTTGAAAGCAGAGTCTGAAGGTGAATCTTTCTTTATCTCCACTTGCATTGTTCAAAATATCGTTGAAAGCGCCGTAGAGCTAAGCGAAAGAGACCTTCTATTTCAGTGTCTTAACCAGTTGGACAAACAAACAGTTAATAAACTATTTAGATGCTATGTTGTGAATAATTTGCCCGGTGGTAACATATCACTAGCTCCCACAAATTATGAGTGCATGTTGTCAAGTGATATATTGAGGTTTTATTGTGAAAATGTTAAAGTAACAAATTCACAGAAGCACGCAATTGCAGTTGAGACAAGGGAACAATCTTTATGTCCTTCCTGGTTCCAGCAAAGGAAGTTACGCATTTCGGCCAGCCAGAACGTACACCAGATCAAAACCCTACAGAGTGGAGATTACGAAAGGCTGACATTTTCGTTTCTTTTATCTAAGAATTTAAACACTCCTGCAGTGAGATATGGCAGAGTTAATGAACGGAAGGCACTTGAGGAGTATTGCTTATTAAAGGAATGCCGTGTGGTTCAACTCGGGTTGTTTATAAAAGAACAACAATCATGGTTATGTTGCAGTCCAGATGGAATAGTTGTAGGTCAGGATTTTGTTAATCTTCTCGAGATTAAGTGCCCTTATTCGTGTCGAGAAAAACCCGTAGTTGAAGACAAAAGGTGTAATGTCCCGTATTTATATATAACTACTGATGGTAACGTAAAGCTAAAGGAAACACACGTTTATTATACTCAGGTGCAGGTATCAATGTACATTCTGAACCTTCACAACTGTGACTTGTTTATATATTCTCCAAAGGGAAGTGTTACAGTCAACGTTTCCAGAAATGATGACTTCCTTTCCAGCACTATTCCTTCAGTAGAGAAATTTTATTTTGAACATTACCTTCCAGTAATATTTAAAGATCATACAGTGACTGCACTATAACTATATTCAAGTGTCAATTATCACTACTCGGATAATGGCTGATGTACGAATTGTATTTCTCAATACTAGGAATTCAACTTGAAAATTATTTATTATTTATTATGTTGATAGCATAATTCAAACACAAGTTATTTTGCTGTTACAAATTCTATTACAGTATCGAATTTTATGACAAATATTTGCAAACATATTTAGTAAGCTTAACTAAAAGAGTTAGTCTTATGATTTAATTATTGGAGGACTGAAGTTTACCAAGACACCTATGATGTGAACAATTTTATCTATATGAGGAAGTAAATCCATTGTGAGTTTGTTGCTTAATATTTTGTAAATTTTCATTCTCTGAATAGCTCTTTCAACATGAATTCTTACTGATGCAATATCGTATGTTGTTTCAACTTCTGCACCTGAAAACTGAGGGTTGAACGCAAAAGGTGGCATTACCATTACAGCGTTTCTGTTCTCAATACAAGTTTTTATCTGTGGGAATCCTTTGTCACACATAACTATATCCCCTGGCTGAAGAAAGTTTAATATACCGGAATTAACTGTGATGTAGCTGTCAGTCGCTCTTCCACCATAACATTTGGATATAAAAGAAATGTAACCTGATGGAGTAATGGCAACAAGAAATTTTACTGTAAATGAATTCTTATAATGAGAAAACATTAAAATTCTTTGACGAACACTGTTAGGTCTTTCACAGGGCACTTCACTGCAATCTATAATGCACGTACAATTTTCATAGTGTTTTTTAAAAGCATTAGGCATTGTGCTTTTGATCGTGGATCGTTGTGGCCAGAAAATCCATTCCTTTGTTTTCTCAAAAATATGATGGAGAGCGAATTTAAAAGTAGCAGATGCTGTAGTCCTATGGCAGTTAAAAATTACGCCTAGAGCGGCGAAACTAATACCAAGTTTACATTTCATTAGCAGTAGAAGCAGCATGTTTTCTTTAGTAAATGTACAGTTCTGATGAATGGAGGGTAACAAGGATAACAGGATATGAAACACTGCAAACTTAACACCTGCTATTTCAAGAAGATGCTGTTCGTTGTCTTTAACTGATTTGTATCCATGAAATGTATGTCTGGTGTCAAGGAAGTCCACGTGAACACCACAGTCTCTCTTAAAACAAGTGTCAGTCGTCGTCTGTTTATTCACTCGAGGCATTGGCAAATTTGTTTGAACTTCCGCTTCACAATTATTTTTCAGAGCAGAAAATAACACGTTCACACTGGTTTTGTTACCATCGATGATCATTACTTCAGTCTGCGTGCTTGAATCACTGTATGACTTCGAAAAATCTTCCATGGTACTAGTTTCAACGTTTTCATTTTCATGTCTCCGTTTTCGCCTCTTGTATCTAGTCGTCACTCGGTGCTCCTCTTCTTGCTGACGTTCGATCGAAACAAGCGGTTTTAGAAACAATCTCGGTACATAACCAGGACTGTCAGGATCTCTCGAAGGCATTCCATTCACGAAATGCCGACTACAAACACGCGAGTTATTCGTGGGTTCCCATAGTTTACCATCACTAGTCCCTCGTTTAAGTGCAGCGATCCAGGCATTTCTTCTAATTTCATGCTGCTTTTTATTTGGAAACACAAAAAACTTAGTTCCAGGAGGACAGTTAATATACGTGAAGTTACAGCCAACCACAGAACAATTTTTTCTACTGTTTCGAGAACCTTTTTGCATGTCGAAGTTGAATCAACGATAAACAAGACCGTTCAAGACAGACACAGGCGCTCGACTGCGACTCCCCCTGACTGTTTACATGACCTGCCGCCAGAGCGTAGCACCCGTCATGCGCACGAGGTCTATTGCCTATCAGTCTGCCAAGCCCACTGAACTGTTCACACCATTCATAGCATCGCTCATACCTCAGTCACTTTCATATTGTGAAAGCCAAGCTCAGCCTACATGAAAAGACACTACGTCCCGGAGTAGGTATGGCTGCATGAATAAGACGCGAAAACGGCTTGACAGAAAGTGAGGGACACAAACTGTACATTATAAAATTTGCGATCTTTTACCTTTGTGGAGAAACCACGCCATCCCTCCGCCACAGGAACCTAGAGGGCAGCAGCTGGATCTCGCCACACTAAGCAACGCCGGTGAAAGAATGTAGACTGCCCGTCTTCTTTATGATTTCCATGGCAGCATAATTAAAACAAGATGGCTGACATTAAGTATAAAGTAAACAAATACATACGGTGCCTTTCTACATAATGTTATCTATGGACGGTATTGTAGGAAACAACAATGCAGAATTCCGGCAGAATAAACAAGCAGTTCTATTTATTGTTGTGTTTATTGTAGCTGGCAAGTCAGTAAGTGTAATTATCTCCACATTTTGGTGACCCCGACGTGACTTGAACCATGCTTATCGCATGTTCCACGATTTGTCATTTAATTATGCAAATGGCTTCCTTCAGTTTTGTCTTTCAATGTTTACATGTGTCAGTCTAATGACGTCCAGTAGGGAGCAGCACACGCTATGTTTTTATCTGTGAGGTCGTTCGTTTTGCTGAGCGATAATTTTTACTCTGTGGAGTTCTTCTGCTGTTCAATGTGGGGCAGATACTAACAATGGCTGCCGCTATGTTTGGTGTAGCCTTTTTATGCTTTAAATATTCATTCAATGTGTTCAAGCCTGGACCTTTCACGCTAACTGCTATTCGATTTTACCATTGATAATCACAGGTATGTGATAATTTGGTTTATATTTAAATTTGGTGACGAGTTATTCCCGTATGTTACGGTCGATGGCATACATCTTTCCGCTCCGTCGTACGATGTGCTTTGAGTGAATGTGTTTGTGGTCTTGTAGTTATAATTAAAAAAGGGTCTCTGTGGTTATGATTTAGTGCACTGCGTGCTTTAATACTGCGTGATCCTCATGATGTGCCCCTTGTCTCGACCGCAGGAGATACCAATCCAGGTTGTACAAGGCGCAACATGCCAGTGATGTGAATAAAGTAATGTTCAATTCTGACCTTATGTGTAATTGCACGCCGCACGCAACCTTTTGAGTACGTGAGACCCGCTGATAATGACCGTGGAGTCATAATTTATGGTTTGTATTTGACTACGAAATCTGAACGGCCGTTCGTGTTTTATTTTCCCGATACCCTCATTGTGTGTGCGTGAATGTGGTATGCATGTGAGTTCGAATGTGTGGGGGAGAAAAGGGTGATATGCCGATCGACCTGTTGTATTTGTCTTTCAAATTCTGCGCCTTGTTTGGTTTTCAGCGCAGAGCTATATTTATTTATTATTCATGGCTGATGCTCAGCTTGAGTACCCGCCATGTCGGTTTCATATTTGCGCATGGGCGTACCTATTGTATTCTTTGGATCTGTCTTGGCTTTGATTGGTCCATGGAGGCTGTGTTCAGTCTCATCTGTCGTTATTCTTATCTGCCTTTTGTTCTCCGGCACGGCTTATTGTTGTGCTAACGTTTCTCATAGTTAGTTGCCTGATGTAATATGTGGTGCAGTGCCTTGGATATTTGAATCTTGGTAAAACGGGCGACCTGGTTGAATAGTTTATGATGAAAGGAAGCTGCTGGTATTGTAATAGCGATGTGTCGAGGAGCAGTGAGCATTTTAAATTACGTATCAATATTTTTGAAGAGTATTAGCTTGAATTTTCACGCCGTGTTTCAACTATGTGAAAAAGAACAAGGTATGTCCATGAGTATTACGATTCATTTCCTTATTCGTTTTGTGTGATTTTCTTTTCTTGGTTTAAATTTTTCTCTCATATTTATTTAATAAATCCCCTGGTTTAAACAATTTCTTCTTTTATTTCTAATAGATGTAGTCTTGCCCTTGTTGCCTGATTACAAGGGGGGTTTTCAGCTCAGGGTTATGTATGTGCCTTGCCCAGTCGACACGATCCGGGCCTCAAATATTGTTCCCCATGAATATTTCACTAAGGTATTGCTTGGATCACTGATTTATGTAGTGATAGATGGGGAGGGTGTGGCTCAGTATCGTGTGATACAGTTTTCTATATAAATTCAGTGCCATTCACACTCTAGTTACCGCCGTCGCTATGGAGCAATTACAACAGCAGCTACAGCAATTACAAGAGCAAAATCGCCTGCTCCCAATGCAACTTCAACAGCAATATCAACAGCAAAAGCCGCAATCATCACTGTAGTGAATCGTGCTGGAGTTAATTACCTGTTTTCTGGCCAGACAAGCCGATGCTATGGTTCGCTCAGGCAGAAGCGCAGTTCAATGTATCCGGTATCACGCAAGACGGAACAAAATGCGCGTACGTTGTTTCCCAGCTTGACAGTCGCTATGCCGCGGAAGATGAAGATATTATTATCAACCCTACGGCCCAAAATGCATAGGTGTATCTGCGTACCGAATTCATTCGGCGCCTTTCTCTATCGGAAGAGCAACGCGTTCGTCAACTGTTCATGGATGAGGAGCTCGGTCACCAAAAGCCATCCCAGTTTTTACAACACCTTAAGTCTCTCGCGGGCAGCACACAAGTACAAGATAACCTCCTCAGACAGTTATGGATACAGCGCCTGCCCTCACAAGTACAGGCCATTTTACAAACACAGAGTGAGATGCCGCTAGATAAAGTTGCCGTCCTCGCCGATAAAATTCTTGAGGTTTCACCCGTGTCACTTCCCGCCACTGTTAGCACCGAAAGTAAACCACCAGTTAGTGACGTGAGCCAGCTCGCGAACAGGATAGATGATCTCTCACACCAGATGGCAGCAATGCAAACTTCCGCGCACGCTCTTGTTCCCGGGATCGGCCAAGCCGTCCTAGCAACAGCCGCAGGTCTTCTCCGCCAGCCAGTGCACAAGGTGTATGCTGGTACCATCGCCGCTTCCACGAAAAGACACTGAGTTGCGTTTTTCTAACAGAAAACAGTATCTGTTTGATGGTTTTTTAGTGTTTGGAACACTGAACTTTTCAAGATGCAGCAGTGAGGTTAGCGATGTTCTATTGTTGGATTTTAAATTCCGCGCCACGACGTGCATATGAGGTTTAGCGCCGTGAAGATGGCAGCAGTGAGGTTAGCGATGCTCTTTTGTCCTTAAACGTGAGGTTAGGGTCCGTCAAGATGACAGCTGTCAAAAAAGCATGTGGAATTTTTCAAATTGCCCGCCACTACATGCCTAAGGTTGCAGACATGTGGATTTAGCACCTGTCAGCACTCAAGTTTTGTTGTTTAAGGATGGTCGCTGACAGCTGTCAAAAAAGCACGTGGAATTTCGAATTGCCCACCATCACGTGCCCAAGGTAGTAGCCGTGAGGTTTAGTGCCGTTAAGATGGCAGCACGGTGCTCTGTTGATTAACACATTGAATGCCAAGGTCTGGGTCGTAAAACTTTCCCCGGTGCCAAATGTACATTTTAAGTGATTTACACTATTTTGCGCATATGGATTGCTACCTTGAATTTTATTTTCATCTGCAACAGTTATACGGTCTTATATTCATGACTTTCACTGTCATGCATATATGAATGACGTGGAACTGTGTTAATTTGGAGCCATTCTTTTACATATGGTGGCCATGTCATTCATATATGAATGACACTTTTTAATGTTCTTTTCTTTTTATCTTTACAGAATTGATTAAAATTTGTTAATAATGAGTAAGAGCCGTCGCACAGTAAGGCTATCTGAGGTAGGATTGAGGCGAGAAAGCACGCAACACCTATTGCAAGACATGTCCTGGCATGCCTCAACTGTGTCTAGACTGTTTCAATTCTGTACACCAGTGATTTCTGTACTGCAAACGTTTTATTCAGGTTGTTTTAGATAACTAGACTTGTATTTTTCTTATTTTTGAGCAAGGCACAGGGCAAATTCAAATACTACAAACGTGAAAAAGAACCATTACCAGGGACGTTTGAATTATAATTTAAAAATTGTAAAATTTGTAAGTCTAGAGCCGCCACTGGTCATTACTGGTATCATTACATATTATAGGACAATACGTTTAAAATACAATAATTCAGAACAAGTGTGTTTGATAAAATATTTTGTTTGTTTTCAACTAGAACAACAAATTTATTCGTGCATATTATGTTTACATTCAGCATGGTATACCCAATTCCATTACGGCTACGGCCAAATCAAGCACACCAAAAAGTAACCCGTGGGCCACACTTTAAGGCTACCATTTGATTTTATCGTAACGTCGTTTGTATGCGAATGACGAAGCCTGATACAGCTCATCTGGACGTCATTCATATATGGATGACACTGCAGTAGCGGGAAGTTAAGTGTTATTCATATATGAATGACGTGGCATTCAATGTGTTAAAGATTGCTGCTGTCAGCTTGTCAGATGTCAAAAAGCACGTGGCTTTGTTTGCAAACAAGAGCACGTAGAATTTCAAATTGCCCGCCACCACGTGCCTAAGGTAGTAGCTAAACTTGGCAGCACGATGCTCTGTTGATTAAAGATGGCTGCTGTCAGCTGTCAAAAAGCATGTGGCTTTGTTGACAAACAAGAGCACATGGAATTTCAAATTGCCCGCCACCACATGCCAAAGGTAGTAGCCGTGAGGTTTAGTGATGTAAAGGTGGCAGCACGATGCTCTGAGCCTATGTATAGCAGCCATCTTGCTCAAGCGCCCATAGCCGTCGTCATTCTCCATAATAAGCAGTGTATAGCCGCCATCTTGCGCAAGTGTCCCTACGGCGTCTCATAAGAGCCTATGTATAAGCAGCCATATTGTACAATTAGATAGCAGTCATATTGTACAATTAGATAGCCGCCATCTTGCGCAAGCGCCCTTAAGCCGTCTCGTAAGGAGCAGTGTATAGCCCCATCTTGTAGAATAAGATAGCCGCCATCTTGCGCAAGCGTCCCTAGGGCGTCTCATAAGAGCCTATGTATAGCAGCCATCTTGTGCAATTAGCCGCCATCTTGTAGAATTAGATAGCCGCCATCTTGCGCAAACGTCCCTACGACGTCTCATAAGAGCCTATGTATAGCAGCCATATTGTGCAATTAGATAGCCGCAATCTTGCGCAAGCGCCCTAAAGCCGTATCGTAAGGAGCAGAATCGAGAATACCCATTGCCCTACTACTCAAGATGGCGTCGGGAAGGGCATCCGGCCGTAAAACTGAGGTTAGGCCCCTCCAAGATAGTGTCTGTGAGGTTAAGCTCGCTCTCTTAGGCGCCTAGAAGGGCATCTCGGCTTAAAACTGAGGTTTGGCCCCTCCATGAGGTTAGGCTTGCTCTCCTACGCGTAAAAAGTAAGGTTAAGCCCCTCCAAGATGGCGGGTGAGAGGTTAAGCATGCAGTATTAGCCATCGCAGTCAATGAGGTGGAGGCCTCTCCCGAGAGCCGGAGGTGAGGGCGGCCGACCCCCCAGCCCCACCCCACTTATACTACTAACAAACAGCTCCTTATGAGCAAGATGGCGGCTATCTAATTGCACAATGTGGCTGCTATACATAGGCTCTTATGAGACGTCCTAGGGACGTTTGCGCAAGATGGCGGCTATCTAATTCTACAAGAAGGGGGCTATACACAGCTCCTTATGAGTTAAATTTTAGGGCTTCCCCTAAACTACCATTTCTCTCAGCATGATTAAGATTATTTATAGCCTAGGTTGTATTAACCGACAACAAGCAAAAGAACCCTCGGCTACTTCGGTTCGCGCAGCTTGTTCCGGTTCATCCCGATGTTACCCGACGAATCAAGGATAAGCACACGCGCAACTGGCTGACAGACATGCCGGCTGTCAAGTTGGCGTTGACACATACTGCAAGTGGCTGCAGTCAGGCTCTTCAATTGAGGTTATTCTTTCATAAAAGCCGGAAACGCAAGGCAATTAAAAGAACGAAAGTAAATGTAAAGTGGCCAAAAGTATTAAGCATTGAGTTAAATGGAACTACTTACAATACCCAAGCTGTAAACCATATTTTTAAAAATAAAAAATAAAAGTATACTGTTCCAATAAGCGTACACACAGAGGACATAATATGAACAACACAAAATAACCGTCGAAGATACTCTCTGCTACCGTCAAGTGTCTTTTCCGATTTTAACACACGCTTCAATTTGTCCAGTGTAGGTACAGTTTTTTCATCACGTAAAATTCGCTTATTTTCCGACGTATCACATCTTTTGTGAAGTGGTCTGTTTCGATCCTTTTCTTGTGGACTGTTTTCTTGCCATCAGGTGTAGAAAAATGCAAACGACCCTTGGCTATAGACGTCTTCCCTTCCGCTAAAATACGTTTCACCAGTGACTTTGAAACCCCTGTTGCTTCACTTGTTGAAGACACTACATTATAATTCAGTTTATGAACTGTTTTCTGTTCTCGTAAGTGAGCAGCTATGTTATATACTATTTCTCTGGCTTGTCCCCTTACAGGCTGTCCAGATTTGCTACCAGGCTTCGAAGTAGCAGCCATAACTACTGTACATTTAAATGACATTCTCACTAGAATAACATGGTACACAACACTATATAGTTGGAAGACTGGGCTGCCGTCAAATATTTCGCTGCTGAGCGGCTTTAGATGTGTGTGTGTGTGTGTGTGTGTGTGTGTGTGTGTGTGTGTGTGTGTGTGTGTGTGTGTGTGTGTGTTTTGGCATACCAGTTGCGCAACTGCCGATACTTCTAATTCTGTTTTTTTACACAGTCAAGAATTTAGTTTATTCACCTGGTTAATGTGCTCCGTAATGAGTAATGACCCTTGAAGGTCGCTAGGTAACACTGTTCAACACTATATACATAAAAACATTTACCAATACAGTACACGCTACACGCGAAGGAATTATAGGACTATAATTAATACAACTAAAGAAAGAAATGCGAATAAAACTGACAAAACAACAAGAGCGCTAAAACGGATACAGAAGTGACAGCGAAACTCTTGTGTAACCGCGCTTCACAGTGTGCACAATACGGTGGCCAGGCAGCTTGTGATCCCCCTCCACTACTCCCTATGATGTCAGAGGGTGGTGGTGGTGATTATTGTTTTAAGAGGAAGTACAACTAGGCAACCATCCTCTATATAACACTAATCAGAGGGAAAAATGGAAGGGATCCGATACTTCGAAAAATGAAGATATCGGCCAAAGGAAGACAAGGGCCACGAAGGGCGTGAAAATGAGAGACTCCCTAGCCCTCGCAAACCTAATAGCGTCGGGGTCGGAAAAGAACAAGAGTTAACCAAGGGAGGTCGGATAGGATAGATAAAAGTGAGGAGCCTGGCACAAGTAAGTGGAAGCAATGCCAGGACTCAGCTGAGGGCCCCGTGGTCGCCAACCCACGCTCCAAAGTTCAGAGCCCCTGGGGCTATGATGTCAGACGTCCACTCGGAGAGAATGCGCAGAAAAGTGTGCTTTGCGCAGGTTCTTTTGTTAGTTGCAGGGTAATAGTGACTTATTCCCGGACTTTACATACCGATTTTCATTAAATTCTCTTCAGCCGTTTTCTTGTGATGCGTGTACAACATACATAGATACAGACAGACAGACAGACAGATAGACAAACAGACAGACAGTACGGAAAATTAAAAAGTGCATTTCCTTGTTAATATGAACACGACCGATAAAGAAATACCATTCTTTTTAAATTCTGAGCAATGTACAGACAAAACTCTTATTTTATATATATAGATAGTAGAACCTCTCTCGAGAAGGCAGAATACAAACATGAGGGAATGCATCCCTGTTAATGAAAGATTAGCCTTAACGCTGAGGTACTTAGGTACTGGAAGAAATTTTGACGAATTGAAGTTCTCTGTCATCATGTCACCTGCAACTATCAGCGAAGCTATTGTAATGTTTATAGTGCCCGCCATGCCAACTTGCTACGGGCCCGCCTCGTCACCGTATTCTGCCCACCCCCTTACTTCATCCGCGCCAATCACGTGCAGCACTTTAGTGCTAGGCCAGCCACTCTCGCCTCCGCCCGCGGTCCCGCAGCAGAGGTCTACGGAAACGACTGGAATATTAATCTGGAGTCTTCTATTTCGCGAGGTTCCTGGATCCGTTGAACATCCGGACTATTCTAGAAGGGCTGGCGCAGCTATATAAGAGAGGAGTGACTTGTCTGCAGTCAGTGAGAATTAGACAGAGTTAGTAAGAGTGAGTGAGACTGAGTTCGCTGGAGCGCAGTAGGTGATGGCCAGGGAAAGTGCAGCTTGATGGAGCATAGGACTCGTTCCTGTTCCCCTGACGACGTGCGTGTGTGAGTCCCTTGTGGCTGGCTGCTGGAGAAGAGCCTTGGGTGTTCTGGAGCGGCGAAGGGAAAACTGGGTACGTGTGTAGACTGCGAACAGGGTTCGACGGATTGAGTGAGCAGCGGATACTATCCCGACCTGCGAGACTGACGTGTAGGCTGTGGACCGTGACAGCGCTAACGAGGGTGACTGAGTGAGTGTAGTGTAAATAATCGGGGACTCTGTGTGTATGTGTCATTGTAGATGGGACATGAGAAACTAAGAGAGATAGCGCGAATCGTGTGAGTGTGTAACCGTGTAGTGTGTAAGTTGTAATCTCAGCTATCGTCTGTGTGAGTGTAAATCTGTAATTGTAGTGCTTAGTTAATAAATCTTAGAAATAGGACGCTACCAGGTTCTGTACTCATTTATTTACCCCGCCAACACGTTACACTATAACTGACATGTTTGAAACTCTAGTTCATGTCCTACGAGACTACATGAAAGTAAGTGTTATACATATATTTTCCAGATACCTTCCTACTTACCTAAATATATTAGACTGCCATTACACACAACCTTTTCACTACCTATATGAAAGTAGTTAGCATGACAGAAGTAGGGAAACGCATCGTGAATAATTTGAAGCAAAAGTTGTTGGTAATTATGTATTGATTAAACAGAAAGAAACGAAATAAGGCAATCAAAATCAAAATCGTCAATATGCGAAGGTATTATCCTGACGTTGGTTGTTGATTTGTGGGTTATCACTGTAAGAGAAGAATAATTAAATGTGGAGAAAGATGAAGTGGTGCCACAACTTGTTCCCGGTTGTGTGGTAATTTGAGGGCTTAGACATTGATATACTTCATTTATTCTTACGGAGTTGCGATGGAGAGCACCCAGGCTTGCTTCTAAAAGCACATCATTTATTGCTTTCTCAGCAAATTGGAATCCAAAGTGAGTAGTTTTTCTCCCCAAGCTTTTGCGATAGTCGGTATGTTGCTGTCAGGGTTCACAGAGTTTGCCGCTTCAAGTCTTCAGACATCGTCTCAAGGTCACTCGTATAATTCATAATACTCCGCACAACGATCACTTCCGTTTCGTAAGGCTACCTTACACGGTCAATATTACTGAGTCAATATCGATATTGATCAATATATTGACCGTATAAGGAGTATACTGAAACAATAATATTGATGGCAATAATAATGAAGAAAATAAAATCCGTCCGATTTTTATTGAACGCCCGTCAATATATTGAGGCGGCTTCAATATTATTGCCACGTGTGAGGAGTATATTTCCATATGGTGCAATAAAACGTCAGTCAGTCTGTAGACGCGGAAGAGGTTGTTTCTATTCCGTGTCCTGCGAGTGTCTGTTTGAGTTGCTTGTGCGTGTTTTTTGTTCCTTGAGATGGAACCTGATAAAAGTACAGGTGGTGGCGAAAAGAGTAAGTTGCGAAACAAGTCGCAAGACAAAGAAGAAGAGAGATTCATTTTAAGATGCATCGAGGTAGGTACTGTCTTTACATTGAGTTTGAAAATACAGTTAAACTGCGTTTATCCGGACTAATTGGGGCTGAAACGGGCAAATGACTGATCTATAAATGGAGAGAAGACGACCCGCTATGCGAACAAAAGACTGATTTGGTATGAGACATCTTCGTGATTTCATTCTACAGTAATCAGTAGCCTACATTCCAGACATAAAAACTCCATATTGTAAAACTAAGACATCGCTTCGCGGTAATTCATTGTAGAATAGTATGTTTAAAAAATTTATTTATTTATTTATTTATTTATTTATTTATTTATTGAATTTATTTTTTAGCCTGTCCGGATTAAGCGATAACTGGATTAAAGGGGTCCGGATAGACGCGGTTTTATTGTAAATAATAAAATAACAATTACGTTGTTATTTCGTCACTTCAAGAGGGGTAATAATTGTTATTAATGCTTGTTTTAGTTATATCAGTCCATGCCGGTTCTATGGAAAATTAAATCGGACGATTACATGGACAGAGAAAAGAAAGCTCAAACAATGGAACGGTTACTTCATTTTTATCAAGAGAAATACCCCAATGCGACGACAGAGGATGTAAAAACATTCAATTCCCTCCGAATCAACTTTAGGAAGGAATTTAAAAAATAAGGATTCAAAAAATCAGGGGCAGAAGCAGAGGAGATATATGAATCTACGTTGTGGTATTATGACGCTATGAACTTCCTCGTCGACCAAGAAACTCCAAGCGATTCAATAAACACTACTGATGATGAACACGAGGTAGGTTGCAATGTCAGTGTCATTGAAACATATATATAGAGTTTTAAAACTTTTATTATGAAATTTTCTTTGGTATTTATTTATTTATACTGTTCACGCCCACATTGGAGCACCAAAATCAAACCTTATATACAACAATGTCTTCAAATGCATAAGTTCAGTTTTTAGCACTTGATCATTTTTTTCTTCCCAATAGTTCTTCATTCTGGAAGATCTTGCAGATAACGTTATAACATTACTTTTTTTACACTGCCAAGGAACTGATCCAGGTCCATTAAAATATTCTGAGTAGCTATCTCTGATAGATGTTGCACTGATAGAGTGATGATGTGCATTTCTGTTAACATTTAGTGGGTGTACTAGAAAACCCTCGTTTCTCCAAGAGCTAGGTACTGTTTCACCATTTTCTACAAGATCTCTGTCCACGGATCCTTTTGGCATGTAGTAATTTGAACGCATTTTCCTTATGTAGTTGTGTAGGTAACAACAGGCCAGTACGATTTTTCGAACTTTTTCGGGGGATAGGTGAATGGCTTTCTGAAAGATCCTGAATCTGGCAGCAAGAATTCCAAATGCATTTTCCGAGACTCCTCGGGCTCTACTGCAACGGTAGTTGTATATACGTTGTTCATTGGTGAGTTTGCTTCCCTTGTAGGGCTTCATTAAATTTTCATTTAGTGAAAACGCATCATCGCCAACAAAAACATATGGTAGTTTGACTGCAAAATTGGGTAACTCTTCTTTATGGGGAAGACCAAGGGTGTCTTCAGTCAATTTTTCACCAAATTTTGTGTAGCCAATACACCACCGTCCGAAACACGCCTATTTACCCCACAATCAGCCATAATAAATTCATAGGTGACATTTACTACAGCCATCAATACTACACTGAAAGTTCCTTTACAATTGTAGTAAAATGAACCTGAATTTGCAGGCTTAGCAATTGATACGTGTTTCCCATCAATGGCGCCTACACAATGTCGGAAGTTCCATCGCGTAGCAAAGCCTTCCACTCCTCAGAACATCGGGGCATTTGAAACAAACATATTTAGTTAGACAAAATTATTATTATTATTATTATTATTATTATTATTATTATTATTATTTACAACTAGTTCTCGTTTTACGTTTCAGGCATTCGAACAGGAGGAACGACTATGCTCCAGAACACCAACTGTTGATGCTAACACGGCTGTGAATACCCCGTTGACTGCCAAGAAAAGGAAATCTCAGCCAAGGGAAGGGATCCAAGCGACGAATTTATTAAGTTAGCCTGCACTCGACTGCAGGAATTGCCTAGCGATGACTCCCATATGGTTTCCCCTTGGGTTGCAGAACTTAAAACTATGGCCCCAGAGCAAAACATATTTGCCAAAAAATTTATTAATGACATTATATTCGAAGGACAAATGGGGACACTACACCGCAATTCAGTAAAAATTAATGAACCCGACAGACTTGACACCCCCGTATCTCACAGTTCACATTCAACTTCAACTGTCTCCATTACATACAATGCAACCTTTACCTGCTGAATATACATCTGGGAACTCTGAACAGCTGCCTAATTTTTTTTCATCTTTTCAGTAATTAACTTCTTGTTCTACCTAAGTTGTATAGTATAATAGTTGTAAAGTTGTTAAATTCAAATAAATTTTGCTTCAAAGAAAGTTGCTTGTTTTCTTATCTTAATGTAATCTTTGAGACTCAAACACAGTGCATCACAGGTTTCTTCAACTATTTCACTTATGGTAGTTGCAGCCATGTAACATGAAAATTTCAAATCTTCAAAGCTGTTGCTAGAAATCTTAATGTGACTGCAAGTCGATCCGCCGGTGAAATGGCCTTCCTCATAACCGTATTCTGCTTTATTATAAATGGTGAAACCAATGCAACTAGTTGTTCATCCATTCTTTTAAAAAATCTGTAGTCATGTGGCTCACTGTTGAGTCCCCATATCCATGACTCGTACGTCTATTTAACGAGCTTTTTGTCCACTGTTTTTTGCCTCCTCCTTTTCCTCTTCTTGATGACCAAAGCAGACGCGATTAGAACCGGTAGATCTATCCTCAATGACTGCACAATTGAAACTGACACTTTACTGATCAATATTATTGAGTCGGGTAAGCTTTTTTACCAATATTGCGTCAATAACATTGCTTCAATAATATTGATCGTGTAAGGCCCGCTCTACGAAAGCGTGGTAACAATTGAGTATTGACAATATTACTAACGTCAGCCCCTTACACGATCAATATTATTGACAATATCAGTATTGTCAATACAGTCGTTTAATCCTGTCAATATCACCGTCAATATCGCAATACCCTACACGGTCAATATTATTGTCAATAATTGTATCAATAGATGTTTGTGTCCACCATTCGGACTAGTGAAATTGTGTCTTTTCAAGTTAATTTTTGTGGTGCTGTATGTTTTGAAAACATGGATGATAGAGAAAAAAAAAGGTTGCATAACCATAATTATGGCTATCGGAAGTATTCGTCGAGTTCCGCGAAATCGGTGGATGAAAGAGTGGTTGAAGAAACTTCTTCTTCTTCTTCTTCTTCTTCTTCTATTTACCCTCCAAGATCAGTTTTCCCTCGGACTCAGCGAGGGATCCCACCTCTACCTCAAGGGCAGTGTCCTGGAGCTTCAGGCTCTGGGTCGGGTATACAACTGGGGAGGATGACCAGTACCTCGCCCAGGCGGCCTCACCTGCTATACTGAACTGGGGCCTTGTGGGGGGTTGGGATGATTGGAAGGGATAGACAAGGAAGAGGGAAGGAAGAGGCCGTGTCCTTAAGTTAGGTGGTACTAACCACGGAAAACCACTTCTAGGATGGCTGAGGTGACCTCTCAGTTGACCTCTAGAGGCTGAGTGGACCCCGTTCCAGCCCTCGGACCACTTTTCAAATTTCGTGGCAGAGCCGGGAATAGAACCCTGGCCTCCGGGAGTGGCAGCCAATCACGCTAACCACTGCACTACAGAGGCGGGCGGTTGAAAAAAGGTGAAGGATATTCTCATTTGAGGCTGCTGAGGGAAATCAGATCGACAGATGCGGAAGATTTTCACAATTATTTCAGAATTAAAGAAAGGACATTCATAAAATTATTACAGCTGGTAGAACCACTCTCGAGAAGGCAGAACACAAACGTGAGGGAATGCACTCCTGTTAATGAAAGATTAGCCTTAACTCTGAGGTACTTAGTTACAAGAAGAAATTTTGAAGATTTGAAGTTCTGTCATCATGTCGCCTGTAACTACCAGCGAAGCTACAGTACAATTGAAATGTGTGAAACTCTTGTTCATGTCCTAAGAGACTACATGAAAGTGTTTTAAATATATTTTTCAGGTACCTTCCTACTTACCATTACTGCCATTACACACAACCTCTTCACTACCTATAGGCCTATGAAAGTAGTTAGCATGACAGTAGAAGTAGGGAAACGCATATTGAATAATTTAAAGCAAAATATGATAGTAATTATGTATTGTCCGCGTCCATGGCTAAACTGTTAGCGTGCTGGCCTTTGGTCACAGGGGTCCCGGGATCGATTCCCGGCAGGGTCGGTGATTTTAACCATAATTGGCTAGTTTCGCTGGCACGGGGGCTGGATGTGTGTCGTCTTCATTATCATTTCATCCTCATCACGACGCGCAGGTCGCCTATGGGCGTCAAATAAAAATCCTGCATCTGGCGAGCCGAACTTGTCCTCGGACACTCCCGGCACTAAAAGTCATACGCCATTTCAATTATGTATTGATTAAACAGAAAGAAAACAAAAAGAAATAGCGCAATCAAAATAAATCAAAATTCAAAATCCTCAATCTGCGAACGTGTTGAAAAAAGTCACCACTGATAAATCCTGCTGTTGGTTGTTGTTGATTAGTGGGTTATCACTGTAAGAGAAGAATAATTAAATGTGGAGAAGGATGAAGTGCTGCCACAACTTGTTCCCGGTTGTGTGGTAATTTGACATAATTAACTTATTTTTATGGAGTTGCAATGGAGAGTGCCCCAGTTTGCTTCAAAACGCACGTCATTATTACTTTCTCAAAAAAACCTGCCTCTGCTTGGCAGATTTCTCCCCAAGCTGTATGTTTACTGCTTCGGAGTCTTCAGACATCGTCTCAAGGTCACTACTGCGCATAAAGATCAGTTCCGTTCCCTACAACAACTCAGTATCGACAATATTGTTAACGTCCGCCCCTAGACGACCAATAATATTGACTATATCCCCTCCACTTTTAAATACTGACGCCCCGAGATCAGAAAATATGGATTTCATCAATATCGCTTCAATATCTACCGCCAATACCTTTTTTTATCACCTTACATGATCAATATTATTGTCAATATCATACTGTATTGTCAATATTATTGATCGTGTAAGGGCCGCTTAATATCTACCGTCAATCCTCGTTTTTTTCACTTTACACGATCAATATTATTGTCAATATAATACTGTATTGTCAATATTATTGAGAAATAAAGAGAAATATTTCAAGAAAATTGTTCGGAAAAATCCACTGTAGAAGGATACACCAGATGGAAAGAGCATACGGTATAACTAGGAATATCTACAACAAAAAGTGTTTATCCAAAAACCTCAAAATACAACACAACACAGTAGTCAAACCGGAATGCCTCTACGCGAATGAATGTCTAGTACTTAATTACAAGCTGAATAAATTAGAAATACTGGAAAGAAAAATTATATGGAAAATACTTGGCCCGCTAAGAACTACAGAACTGTGGAAATCAAGAAGTATGATGAAATACGGTATACCGGAACATAGAAAACATAACAGATACAATGATATTTTTTGGACATTTATACAGAATGGATGATAACAGGTTAACCAAACAGAAGTCAACAACCTGGATTCATGAAGTCAAGATTTGGAAGGAAAAAAAAAAAAAAAAACAGCGTAAGGGTAGAAGAAGCAAAAGAGGGAGATTTTTACAAAGAAAGTACTAAAAATGGAAGGATTCCAAGGTCGCGAGGAAAAGGTTCAAAATGGTCTGGGGAGAGGAAAAGGAGGCAAAGTGAGCAGATGACGGAGTATTTGAGGAGGAAGAAGGAAGACAAAGGATGAAGCCTTGAAACTGTCTCGTGGTCTGTAGACGACCCTAACGGAGAAAGACTAATAATAATAATAATAATAATAATAATAATAATAATAATAATAATAATAATTCTACTGGGGGTACACCTACTCCGTACATTTAAACTGAGGGCCTTTTAGAAGGCCATCTATAATATGAACCTTGAACTGTGTATCAGAAGAAATTTCGAACTTTATCTTCAGATGTCTTACTGTGGACTTATGTGCCCCCTCTGGTGGGAGGATGGACAATTAATTTTCAAAGAAATTTGTAGGTTTTAGCTTTACTAAACTGAAATGTTTGTAGATTTTTTGTGTGTGTTCTAAGGTTAGTAGCACTGTTATCTCTTCCTTCTTCATGAAATTATCAACCAATTAGAAATTTTGGATATTTATTAAATTAGCCAATCAGAATTGAGGGTGTGTACAGGGCTTCGGCGTAGAGTTCTGGAACCTTCCCCTCCGCTATAAAAGCTGGGACCTTTTGGGCCAAATTGTCTTTTCCATCGCTTCAGTCAAGAGGTTCAGAGTGCGTACGTAGTGGAGGCAGGGAGTAAGCCTTACCCGGCGTCGGAAGGCCCACCAGATCAAGGTAATAGCAGACATATTTTAATTATGTGATAGTTTCATAAAGCTGACCTGAGGAGGAGGTTTCAAAATTCTTTCTTAATGTAAATTTCAACCTCATCTTTTGAATGTAAATTCTCAAAAAGTCTAACTTAGGGAATAAGGAGTGTTCTCCATATTTTAATTCCTATTCAACTTGGTATTGGGGTGACTATGATTCTGTAAAACTTTAACTTCTTTTGGGACTTCATATTTTTCTCAATCTAGTCACTCTCCGTAGTATCGGCTTAGCCTCTGTAACTTAGGGCTATAAGCCTAAATAGGGTTTTAAGTGTTTCAAGTGTATTTCCAAAGACTGACGAGCGGGCACGACAGTATAAACTGTTTTGTATTGATCTAAAGTGAAATTTAGATTAGGAAATTGTGCCTTGGAGAGGCTAGACTGTAATAAGTTTTGGAGCACATTCTCCTTGAGTATTAATTGAGAGGAGCAATGGTGCTCTTTAGAATATCGTAACTTTAGAGCTACAAGCTCAATTCTACAACTTATTGTGTGCCTGAACTTCGTTCTTTCTTGTTATTTGAGCCAACGAGCTCCTGATTTGTTGTTGTTTACCATAGTTTTAAATCTGAAAGAGAGAGAGAGAGAGAGAGAGAGAAAAAGGAAAGAAATAAAATTTCCAAATTTAGTGTTTTAAATTATGCTTTGATCTTTTCTCTGTCCGCCCATCCACGCCCGCACCTTCTTACACCTCTGCAACCTACCAAATTACGGCAATAATAATAATAATAATAATAATAATAATAATAATAATAATAATAATAATAATAATAATAATAATAATAATCTGACTCTTGACTTCCTGCGGTCGGCATTTGATACGGATTTGGCCAACCCTTTGTGAAGGGATATGCTGGTTGGTAGTGTCATGTGAATGAGTTCCTACCCAGACGTATTTAATCATATTCACTTAAAATACTGGCGAATCCAGCGCCCTCTGAACCGAGGGCCAGTAGGCTGAAAACTCACTCAAGGAGCTGAAAGAAAGAAAGAAAGAAAGAAAGAAAGAAATCACTTAGAATGATAAAAACCTTGAAGGGAATTTTAAAAACGATGGTTTAGAGCAATTTTTTCAACAATAATTTTGAAACATCCAGCAATCTAAAAAAAAAAAAAAAAAAAAGATACATATTTCTGTTAATAGATGAGCAAGTTTCAGCGACAGGGCTACTAGGACTGGAGTTACAAAATGCATAAAGGAGTCTATTTACAATTCCCGGAGGTGTATTCAAACTTACCACCAATAAAGAGAGCTGGAATGAAGATGTGCACCAGTGGCGTAGCGGGAGAGAGGGGGGGGGGGGGGGTCGGTACCGGGGTTAGACACCCCATGGAATTTTCACAAAGAGAAAATAAACAGGAACTAACGATAAACTAAATAAACATTCACAGACATAACTGTAGAGCCAAGAGATCTGTAATTCAGACACGCATCTTCATTGTGTTCTGCCATCATCTATATATATAAAATAAGAGTTTTGTCTGTACATTGCTCAGAATTTGAAAAGAATGGTATTTCTGTATCGGTCATGTCCACAGAAACAAGAAAATGCATTTTTTACTTTTCCGTAATTTCTGTCTGTCTGTCTGTCTGTCTGTCTGTCTATCTGTCTGTATGTATGTATGTACACCCATCACGAGAAAACGGCTGAAGAGAATTTAATGAAAATCGGAATGTAAAGTCGGCTGATGAACCGCTATAATCTAGGCTATAAATTATTTTAATCACGCTGAGTGAAATGGTAGTTTAGGGGAAGGACAGAAATTTAATTGTCAAATATTTATTTTATTAGTGGTCGTATCTTCACGAAAATTGGTATGCAAAGTCGGGGAATAGGTCGCTATAATCTAGGCTATCAATAATGTTATTCGCACTCAGTGAAATGGTACTTTAGGGGAAGGTCTGAAATGTAATCTATATATATAAAATAAGAGTTTTGTCTGTACATTGCTCAGAATTTGAAAAGAATTGTATTTCTGTATCGGTCATGTCCATAGCAACAAGGAAATGCACTTTTAACTTTTCCGTAATTTCTGTCTGTCTGTCTGTCTGTCTGTCTGTCTGTCTGTCTGTCTGTCTGTATGTATGTATGTATGTATGTATGTATGTACACGCATCACAAGAAAACGGCTGAAGAGAATTTAATGAAAATCGGTATGTGAAGTCGGGAGATGAGCCCCTACAATCTAGGCTATAAATCATTTTACTCACGCCTAAAATTTAATCATCAAATATTTACATTATTAGTGGTCCTATCGATAAATACTACATAACTAAAGTTATATAGAACTAAATTTCCGATCATTTTTGTCATACATTGTTCCGCACCGGCTTTGATAACACAGATATTCATGAATTTGTATTTTTGTTGCCAAGTCTATATCAACGCCGAGCCACGAGAAAATGGGTGAACAGAATTTAATGAAAGTTGGTATATAGAGTCGAGGAATAAGAAACTACAGTCTAAACTATAAACATTTTTATGCGCCCTGTATGAAATTGTAGTTTAGGGGAAGACGCCTGACATTTAATTTTTAAATACCTATGTTATTGATCCTATCGAAAAGTACTACATAACAAAAGTTATAGAGAATACAATTTCCGACCATTTATGTTTTATTCAGTTTCACCGTACCGACTATGATAAGAGTGGTATTTCAGAGTCGGAAGAAAACTAAATGTGAAGACCTACAATATTGAAAGCGCGTAACATTGATCAACAGTAACATTACATTGACCATTGTTTGTTGTGGTGGGCATTGTGTCTTCTGTTGCCACACATCTACGATAGTTAGGATGAAAATTGCCTTACGTCGCACCGACACACATAGGTCTTATGGCGATGATGGGATAGGAAAGGGCTAGGAGTGTGAAGGAAGCGGCCTTGACCTTAATTAAGAACAGCCCCAGCATTTGCCTGGTGTGAAAATGGGAAGCCACGGAATACCTTCTTCAGGGTTGCCGTCAGTGGGGTTCGAATCCACCGGATGCAAGCTCACTACTGCGCGCCCCTAACCACACGCCCAACTCGCCCGGTCGTACCGAGTGTAACAGCCTGTCTGAATATTAGCGGGAAGTAGCTGGGGAGTTGGATGATTTTCTTCTTTAGCATGCTATTCCTCTGGTTCATAAATTTTCTGATACTACTGGTACATAACACACTGGTTCATCACAGCATTCGAGCTGTTCAATCCGTACTCTGAGGCACTGACTGGTATGAGCAGTTTGCATATTTAAGAGAATTATGGCAGAGGAGTGATGACGGATGTCTGTGGCCTGGTCATTCCAGCTCTGGAACTTTGGACTGTTGGATCGGCATCGTAGTACTGTTCGTTAAAAGTGAGAGAATGTGCGGTTTTTCATTTGATCGAGTATTTTATACGATAACATTGTCCGGCACCATGGCTAAATGGATAGCGTGCTGGTCTTTGGTCCAGAAGTCCCGGGTTCGATTCCCGGCCGGGTCGGTGATTTTAACCTTAAATGGTTAATTCCCTTGGCTCGGGGACTGGGTGTTCGTGCTGTCCCCAACATCCCTGCAACTCTCACACCACACATAACACTATCCTCCACCACAATAACACGCAGTTACCTACACATGGCAGATGCCGCCCACCCTCTTCGGAGGGTCTGCCTTACAAGGGCTGCACCCGACTAGAAATAGCCACACGAAATTATTATTATTATTATTATTATTATTATTATTATTATTATTATTATTATTATTATTATAACATCGCTACTTTCCTACTGACGTTTTTGTAATGGCCTTTGTTTACTTCAGTTAGGAAAACCACAAGGTCAGTCTTTCTGAGAATCCCATAGCGAAGCGCGGGTACATCAGCTAGTCTTGTATAAAATAAAATAAAAACAATCGACCGATCCTGGCTACCCTACGGATGTGCACTGATGGCTTTTCGAGTCCTCGCGTTTAACTACATGTCGTTCTACGCAGTACTCAAGGAATTTAATTTATTACAGGTCTAACGTTCTCACGCACTATTTCCAAAGGTTGAGTGAGATATTACCGGTTTTTAAACCTGCTCTCGACAGGTTTGGCGATCGGCTGACCGTTGATATGTCCGTAGAAGCAAGAATCTATTCAAACAGAATCTTGCTTTTCTTTTCTAATCATGCTTGTCGCCTTTCCCTCCACCACAAGGAGACGTGTCCGCCTGGCTGACCCTCTCGAGCGTGAAGAAATACGGAGAATGTGTCGAGTGAGTCCTCCCACATCCTGCTGAGCATTGCGGTGGCCTGTCTCCGTCAGTCTTTTGTCGACAACCACTTCTATCTGTTATTCTCCGAACGACTTTGTTTCTAAAGTGACAGTTCGCAAACCACGTGACCAAACATCAGCAAGAAGTTATCGCAATACGGCGGTCGAAAATAGAAAAGCCAACGAATTTTGCGACGGGGTTGAAAATAAAGTCACTAAGAGTACTGTAAAGCACAAGCGCGAGCACGAGTTGCACTCAGACTACATTCTGAATCTCCTTCGTCGCGTTGTTGTTTATTGCACGGTACAGAATATTAGAACATTACTAATGGTCTACAAGTTAACCTAAAGTGTATAATGCATATTTTCACTTTTGAGAATAAGCAGAGATTGCGATATTTTTGCAAATTTAGTGGGTGAACCCATATTTTAACTTTTGGTGAATGATCCTTTTTTATTTTTATGTTTGTGAATGGCCTAAACGTTACGTTTATTCGATGAACACAGATTTTTATAAATGATCCAGTTATTCACTTTTGGTAGACGTGAATGACCCCACTATTTACTTTTTGTGAATAAGGCAGATTTTTCACTTGGTGAATGACCTCAGAGTTTAAATTTCTGATATCAGTAAAACGACCCCTGACTTTTATTTACATTTCTTCCGTATTGCTGTTTACTGATACATGTCTTATGGTGTTATTTAAAAGTGGGGGCCAACTACATATTATATTAACAATATCGAACATTTTTTGCTTATTATTTGTACATCTTATGTTCGATTTTGTGGATCGCGCAGATGAGTAGCGCGCTCATACTAATATGTCACTACCGTAGTTCTAAAATATGAAACTGTAAGCAAAAAGATCGGTTTATGTACATATGGTGCTGTTATGAAAATAATTAATAATAATGTTATTGTTTTTTATGTTCCACTAACTAGTTTTGACGGTTTTCGGAGACGCCGAGGTGCCGGAATTTTTCCCCGTTACGTGCCAGTAAATCTACCGACACGAGGCTGACGTATTCAAGCACTTTCAAATACCACCTGACTGAGCCGGGATCGAACCTGCCAAGTTGGGATCAGAAGGCCAGAGCCTCAACCATCTGAGCCACCGAGGTCGGCTTGGAAATGTTTAGCCTACATTTAAGAAGTGCTTTCATACCATATTGCAACCATTTGATCTTGTTTCTTTTTTTAATCTTGGCAATACGTTCGAAAGTTATAGTTATAACCTTAGCGTAATCTGATTTGTATGTTTTGGAATATGCCATTTCAGTTATCGTTGGGTTTGGCTATTCCTAGGCAGTAGGACTACGTACTTGTGATGATGTCGCCGTCGCTACACATCGTCGTTGTTCAGCTTAGAACAACACGTGCTCCCGTCAACACCTGTGTTTGCCTTTACAACCACGATCAAGCGTAAAAGACAAGAGGAATCAGTGAGTGGAAATACAATGATTAAGCTCTAAAACACCGCTTCTACTTTCTGTCGAACGCTCCGCAAATACTCGATTGCCGCTCGATCACACGAAAACATAGGCCTACACAAGTTCTAACATTACTGCCACATGTGTGAGGATTTAATACATTCTACACAGTACAGCGAGCCAAGAATTTGGAAAAGAATCAAGAGAATATTCCATACACAAAATATGAACACGACTTTTTTTTTTTGCTTTACGTCGCACCGACACAGATAGGTCTCATGGCGACGATAGGATAGGAAAAGGCCTTAATTAAGTTGCCTGGTATGAAAATGGGAAAGCACGGAAAACCATCTTCAAGGTTGCCGACAGTGGGGTTCGAACGCACTATCTCCCGAATGCAAGCCGTAGATCGATCGATCTTGGGATGTCATGTTGAAAAGGAAAAAAAGAAATTACTTAATGCAGGGAGAAAATTAACTTCCATGGAACGGAAGTGAAATTTTGAGAATTTTGAGTTTTTACTAAAATTGTATTATTTTGAAAATGCCATGTAATTAGATTTTTTAAATTTTATTTTATTTGCTTTTTGACCGTATTCAGATGCCCCACGCGCTTATACCACTGAGCTAAGCCGAGGATATGGTACACCAGCATTTTCCCCACCACGGCACAATCCTTGCAAAAACATTAAATAGGGTGGATTTTAATTTATAAGTTGATAAATTTGGTAGGCAATCGCGTAATCGCGCGGTTGCTATAGTTGGGGACAAATCATGACGACCTCGCCTCACATCACTACTTTCCAGCGGCAGCTTATAGGATTTACTACCTCTACTGCAGCCAGAGTTGCCAAATCGGCTACTGCACTCTACATGAAGAAAGGAGTGAGGAAGAAAGTGGTCTGGCAGCCTCTCCAAAACAAACAAGGATCACTTAGAGCTCGTTAACTCAGCAGGGTGCAGGCTTCCAGGAACTGAGGTCGTCATGTTTTGTCCCCAACTACAAGAGAGCACATGCGGAGAAAGAGGAGACTGATCGTCCCACGCACCTGTGATGTTACTGATGTTCTGACCAGGCCAGAAGCTCGCATGCAATTATACGCCTTATGGAGATTATTTCATATATAGTATTACACTTAGAATTGAATAGGCGTGTGAATACCTCCCAGTTGACAGCCCTACTTGTAGGCCTATACCGTTCTCTGTTTCACTTCATCAACAGTCAATCTCTGAAACACTTCTGAAGCAATAAATGACAGTAAACGAGTCAACCCAAGTCACATTGTGCGAAATTTATATGCTTATCAGCTGTGCAGTATGATATTTTTCGAACTTCATTCGAAATGTATGGTTTAACTTTCTTCTGTGTTGTAATCGAATAAATGATCACAACTGAGATTTCGGTATCGGTAACAAATTATAGTTCTGGAGATACCGAAAAATGAAACCAATTAGACTTAAGTACGAACATCTAATTGGTCCAAAAAATGAGAGAAGCGAGAGTTAGAAAAAGCAACGAACAAATTAGTAAAAAATAAGTAAATTTCTTTGCCTTCCTTGTTCGTGTTGATAAGACGATTACATAGCCTATGCAGTGTCACAGACGAGTGTGCTTCATGCAGAAACAGCCAGTAGTAACGGTAGCAATTGTGAAAATGGAAAAAAGAAGATGGTGACAACATCGCCATATCGCCTTCAATATCGAAGAGTATTCGAATGAACGTCCAGATTAGGAATTGGATATAGACGATGATATTAGTTAAGTTCTTTAAGCGGCCCTTACACGATCAATTTTATTGACAATATCAGTATTGTCAATACAGTCGCTTACTCCTGTCAATATCACCGCCAATATCGCCATACCCTACACGGTCAATATTATTGTCGATAATTGTATCAATAAATGTGCTCAGTACGTTTGTTTCCACCATTCGGACTATTGAAATAGTGTCTTTTCAAGTGAATTTTTGTGGCGTTGTGTGTTTTGAAAACATGGACGGTCGATAAAAAGGTTGTGTAGCCATAAATATGGCTATGGAAGGTATTCGTCAACTTCAGCGAAATCGGCGGACCGAGCTCGATAGCTGCAGTCGCTTAAGTGCGGCCAGTATCCAGTATTCGGGAGATAGCGGGTTCGAACCCCACTGCCGGCAGCCCTTAAGATGGTTTTCCGTGGTTTCCCATTTTCACACCAGGCAAATGCTGGGGCTGTGCCTTAATTAAGGCCACGGCCGTTTCCTTCCCACTCCTAGCACTTCCCTGTCCTATCGTCGCCATAAGACGTATCTGTGTCGGTGCAACGTAAAGCTAATAGAAAAAAAAAAAAAGAAATCGGTGGATGACAGAGTGGTTGAAGAAACGTGAAGAATATTCTCATTTGAGGCTGCTGACAGAAATCATATTGGCAGATTATTTCAGAATGAAAGAAAGGATGTTCATAAAATTATTACAGATGGTAGAACCACTCTCAAGAAAGCAGAATAATAATAATAATAATAATAATAATAATAATAATAATAATAATAATAATAATAATAATAATAATAATAATACTTTAATACTAGAATACTTTAAACAGCTACTTAACTGCCCAGTTCCAGAGGAGAAGCTCGCCACAGAACATACTCAACAGAACCCAGACTCCACACCGCCAGATGAAACAGAAATCACAAATCTAATCAAGAAGCTTAAGAACAACAAAGCAGCTGGTGAAGACTCAATAACGAGTGAACTATGGAAGCATGTGAGCCCCCAAATGATCAAGAACCTATGCCAGTTAATGCAAGAAATCTGGAACACTTGTAAGATTCCTGATGATTGGAAATTAGCCTTAATACACCCACTACACAAGAAAGGGGACAGAACAGATGTCAGCAATTACAGAGGCATCTCACTACTTCAAGAGACATACAAGATACTATCTATGGCATTGCTATCAAGATTAGAACAACAAGTTGAACACAAAATCGGCGAATACCAGGGAGGCTTTCGGAAGGGACGATCATATGTGGAACAAATTTGGAACCTCAAGACAATACTGAAGGACAGAGTTGCCAGGGGCAAGAAGTATGTAGCAGTTTTTGTTGACTTTCGAAAAGCATATGATTCAGTTGATAGGAGCACATTGTTTAACATCCTTAGAGAAATGGGTACAGATAACAAGACATTACAACTAATAAAGGAGACCTTAACAAACACATACTCAAAGGTTAAGTTTATGGGAGATATATCTGAACCCTTTGAAATCAAGACAGGTGTAAGGCAAGGAGATTGCCTATCCCCACTGCTGTTCAATTGTGTCCTGGATAAAGTCATCAAAGAATGGGAAAAACAACTCGCAGAAAAAGGCATTAAAGACCAAATAAGGATAGGATACAAGAAAGAGAACATCACTATCAACTGCTTAGCATTTGCTGACGATCTTGTACTGTTATCAGAAAATATTGAATCGGCGATAATACAAGTTAACACTTTAAAAGAGGTAGCAATGAAAACTGGCTTGCAGATATCATTTGAAAAGACACATTTCATGACCAACATTAAAGAAGCCCCAAGATACATAGTAACAACAAACAATGATAAGACAGATAAAGTTGTTAAATTCAAATACCTTGGTGAGATTATACAACCTAATGGGCTTGATAAAGAAGCAAACCGCGAGAGAGCCAGAAAAATGGAGCTTGCATTCCACCTTACAAAAAACACATATAACAAGAAAGCGATCTCTATTATGACGAAACTACACCACTATCAGGCAGTAATTCAACCAGAGTGCTTATATGCTTCAGAATGCCTGGGATTAACAACCAGGAAAGACATTGAAGAAATCGAGAAGAAGGAAAGAAAGATTCTAAGAAAAATCCTCGGTCCAAAGAAATGTACGGACACATATCGATTACGCAGTAACAAAGAAATATATAAAACATGCAGTAGGATTTCAGATGTCATTCGAAAGCGAAGAGTTAAATTTTTTGGACATATTTCAAGAATGCCTGATAACAGACTTGCCAAGAAAATCTTTAACCACTTCAATAAGCCCAATAGGAAAGGCAGCTCTTATGAAAAATGGTTTGTTAACACGAAGAAGGATTTGCAAGAAATGAACATCACACATCAAGACATCCACAATAGAACCACCTTCAGAAACAAGTTACACACATTTAAGGGTTTCCTAGAGCCAGAAACAGCGACCAAGAAGAAACAACAATGGACGGCTGAAAGAAAAGAAGCAGCAAGCAGGAGGATGAAGGAGTACTGGCGCCAAAGAATGAGGAGTTATTTACGTGGTCCACAGCTGGCCAAAAACGATAGAATAATAATAATAATAATAATAATAATAATAATATAGCCTCAGCTACCGTGTGCAGACATTTCGATTTGACGCCATCTGGCTGCCTGCTCGTCAATTTCGACGTTCTGTTTTACTAGATGGCAGGATGAGTAAACCAAAACTCTCTTGGGTGTCTATGTCTGAGATTTACAGAATTTTGTCAGATAAACACCAAATGTGTCACCAGAGATCTTTTACATGCCGACATCGTACGGCATGAAGTGTCGAATGAACTTTCTTCCGCCCTTCAAAAATCCTCTGCCATGTTTGAACCCGCTATCTTGGGACCCAGAGGCCGACGCTCTACCACTGATCCACAGAGGCAGCTTCGAAAAAGGCAGAACACAAACATGAGGGATTTCATCCTTGTTAATGAAAGATTAGCCTTAACCACCAGGTACTTAGATACAGGATTTTTTTTTTTTTTTAAGATTTAAAGTTCTCTGTCATCATGTCGCCTGCATCTATCGAGGCTATAATTGACATGTGTGAAACTTGTTCATGTCTTACGATACTATATTAAGGTGTCTTGAATATATTTTCCAGACACCTTCCAACTTACCTAAGTACTGTATATCAGTCTGCCATCGCACACAACCTCTTCACACCTGTATGAAATTAGGCCTAGTTAGCATGGCAGCAGAAGTAGGGAAACGCATATTGAATAATTTAAAACAAAATTTAATATTAATTAGGTATTGATTAAACAGAAAGGAAAAAGAAATAAAGCAATCAAAATTTATATATATAAGGGCAAATTAAGGTAAGAATGTTTGTTTAAATGAGTAAATTAAGATTAGAGCTCATGAACAAATTTAATGACTTCTTAAAAATTATTCTGAAACGCATTGTATTTTAATAGTTATTTATTATTAAATGCAGATTAGAATCACATCTATAATTAGAGAGAAACTTGAGACAAAATCTAGCACTAATACTTTTACAAATTCTACTCTTTTTTTTTTCATTTTTAAACCTCAAAAACTGCATCTAAACTTTAATAACATTGATTTTTTAAATATGTTCATCACTAAATTTGGCTATTTATTATATGTACTGTGCATACAGTTAAGCATACCACTATTTTCTGATAGTTCACAAAAACATGCCAAGGTTGCACTTTTCATGGAATCCATCTTCACCCAAACATGTTTCAACTCATTTTTGAGCCATCTTCGGTGTGTCATCGATAAAACCACAAAAACACACTGCTAATATTGTGTTACACTTAAAACATCATTTATAAACTACATTACGAATTCTAAAACAGCCCATTCTGGTTTTGTCATGGTTGATGTAGCTGTTAAAACATTTTCCATTACAGACTATATGAAATTCAATGACATTTCAAATAACCACAACACTGATATTCTATTACGGCCTATGCCAACCAGCACACGTAGCCCTCCGAATCAACATGCCAATAGTAACATAATGTTGACATATTGAAGATGAACAATCTATGTTTATATAAGACCTGAAGATGTTACCTTATAGTTCACTTCTTACGAGTTTCGACTTGACATTTGAGCGCTGCATCTTGGGGGAGGCTAAGTGAATTAATAAACAGCCAAAACACAGGCAGTCGATCGCTCCGATAGAGGGCGTTAGACTCTAGTTCCGGTTACCAGTGTTGTCGATCTGTTGTTTACTATAACCACGCGCTATCAGTTGTGTGTTGTGTTCTGCTCAGTTCTTTTCAAGGTCTTTGTCAGTACACTCGGTCATTCTTGACAAAGCACCAACAATGACGGCTAGAAATAATGACTTGAGTGGTTAAAGGAGCACAATATTTCGGTTTGCGATGACATGAGGAATAGAGGGTCTCATGCATCTTAGAAACAAAACAAGCCCTAGTACCCACTTTACGTGGCAGATGAAATAGCCAGGAAGCATGAGCATAAAGTTGTTCGCCTTCACCATATTGTTGCCATTTTAACGCCACAGAACTGATTTGGGCCCAAGTGAAGGAATACGTAGCTGTGAATAACCAACTCTTCACAGCTTCGGAAGTTGAAAGACTTCTCTGGGAAACCGTGAGCCGTGTAAGTGCAGAAGACTGGAGCAAGGTTGAGACACACAATCCGAGGTGAGTGAAGCTTGGGAGGTGGTGGTTATTGTTTTAAGAAGTACAACTAGGCAACCATCCTCTATACAACACTAATCAGAAAGGAAAAATGGAAGTGATCCGAAACTTTGAAAAATGAAGGTATTGGCCAGTGGAAGACAAAGACTACAAAAAACATGAAAATGAAGGACTCTCTAGCCCTCGAGTGTTCTAATACCGTCAAGGCACATCAGATAGGATAGATGAAAGTGAACAAGTAAGTGCAAGCAATGCCAGGATTCAGCTAAGAGCCCTGTGGTCGTCAACGCACGCTCCAAAGTTCAGAGCCCCTGTGCCCTTTTTACTTGCCTCTTGCGGCAGGCAGAGGATATTGCTGGTGTTAATTCTACCGCTCCCATCCACAGGGGGAAAAGCTTGGAAGAGGGAAAGTATCACAGACGATTATGTTGAAGAAGTTATCTCGCTACGGTCAAGTGGGAGTGAAACCTCACCAGACGATGACAATGCCGATAGTGACTCAGAAATGAGTGATGTATTCCCTTTGCAGGATTTTTTCCTCCCTTAGGAGAAAGTGAATCTATCAGCAAAGCAAACTCTTGTAGATGGTGAGTAGAAATTTCATTATCATTAGCTCAGCCCATGGGCCCCCATCCACACAGACTCGTAACTACTGTCGTTTGTTTACTCGCTCGCAGCCTTCTCGGATAGGATGTTCTCCAGCAGTGCTCAGTGCTGCCAACCTCTGTACTTAGGAACTGTGCTTCGATTGTTCCCCGTTCTTGCCGTGCGGACGGTTTGGATGAGGATAGGATCTGGACAAGACGATTGGTCTGAATGGATAGGATTCTTGCCGTGGAGAAGACCATTGTTCTGGACGGTAGGATTCTTGCCACCGAGCCCGATAGCTGCAGTCACTTAAGTGCGGCCAGTATTCAGTACCAATATAATGGTCCCTATGGGAATCAACATCTACATGACAGTATTCAGTATTCGGAAGACAGAAGGTTCGAACCCCACTGTCAGCAGCCCTGAAGGTGGTTTTCCGTGGTTTCCCATTTTCACACCAGGCACTGTACCCCTTAATTAAGGCCACAGCCGCTTCCTTCCCACTCCTAGCCCTTTCCTGTCCCATCGTCGCCATAAGACATATCTGTGTCCGTACGACGTAAAGCAGCTAGCAAAAAAAATATATATTATTGCCGTGGACAAGACCATTGGTCTGGACAGTTAGAAACCGCAAAGCGGCCTTAGGCCCCTAGTTTTTTTACAATTACTTGTGCTTTTATAATGCTGCGGTTGGTAACCGGATGATGATCAACATTCTTGACGGGAAGGAGATCGTGCTACTTTATATTGGCCAACAGGAATACAAGTAGCTACTTCAGAAATGAAAATGGCGTGTAATAATCTTAAATATGTTATAAAAGTAAATGTGCTTCTTGGGGCGGGATGGTGGCTTCCTGGACATCGCGATGAACACATCTCTCCTCTGAGATGCTCTCCTAGTATGATTTCACTAATTCCACTTACTTGTAACATTACAAATACGGGGGCCCATGGGCTGAACTAATACCTTATTTTTAATCTTATGCGAGTTGCTACAAAGAATGATTGATTCAAGACTTATATTTGAGGGTATACATTTCCGTTCGTGTTGTGTCTCGTGAATCAGCTGTTTGTTCTCGTAAAAATTTGGCAGCAACGTCTCACTTGCGGTTAACTGTCAAGTCGAAACTCATAGAAATGGAACTATAGAATTTTTAGACAAGAGGCCCACTAACCTCACAACATTATTATATGTTTTAACAGCTACATCAACCATGACTACACCAAAACAGATGGTTTCAGAACTCGTAATGCATTTTATAGGCTAAATGATATTTTTAAGTGTAACACAACAGCAATATGTCTTTGCAATTTTATCGATAACCCACCAAAGATGGCTAAAAAATGAGTTGAAACATGTTTGGGTGAAGTAACTCCATTTTCTTGGTGTACAGTACAGTTCCTGGTACATGATATCCATTTTTCATTTGTTTATTTTCCTAGTGGTGTAATGTCGCACAAACACATCAAACATTTTCAGCAATGCAAGGATTGGAAAGGGCCAGGATTGGGAAGCTATCAGCCATGGCCTTAAGGTACAGCCCTGGTAGCCTTCGCCCGGTGTGAAAATGGAAAAATATGGAAAACAATCTTCAGGGCTGCTGATGGTGGGATTCAAACCCACCACCTCCTGAATGCATGGCCAACTTGCTTGGTTAAGTGATATCAAGCATATTTTATTTTTCTAACTATTAGATTCTTCACTGTCAAAACTAATTTATGAATAAATGAAATTTATTAAATACCTGAAAAAGAAAAAAGTTGATTAAAATGCAATGACATGTTTTGTTCTTCAAAGAACATGGTCAAATTTTATCAAATCACATTTCCAAGATGTACATAGTCTCACTTATAATTCTTTTATAAAAGTAAAAACACTCCTTGGCAAGTATAAAGAAGATATATCTCCTCTCTGCTACTTCCAGTAGGCGTATCATTTCACATCTTATTTACAAGCTTTTTCTAATTCCTAATCATGCCTTCCTGACAGGAAAATACAACTATTCTTTTAAACACAACATCTAAAGACAGTCATAAAGATGTGCTACATACTTCATTAACACTGCTGTATTGCATACATCTGTTGGGTGGTTGGTACTGTGATGTTCTGTATGTAGATGAAGAGAAGTGTGTTAAGATGAACATAAAAACTTAGTCCTCGAGCCAAGGAAATTAACCATATGCGGGAGAAGAACGCGTGGCCTTCGGAACCGAAGACCAGTAGGCTGACCGTTCAGCTAAGGAGCCGGACTTTGGAACATTTAACGAGATAATTTCCAATAAGAAAATGGTGTATTACTTATCAATCTTAAACCATAAAAATAAGCAGCATCACTAAGCATGCAGTAATATTAGTTTAATCTCTGCAGCTAAATCTGCGTGTATGTCGTATATGTATATGCTCGAAATTATGTTTAAATATGTTTATAAACTGTACCTTTCAAGAAGAGAAGATCGACACAACTCTCGCATAATGCATGTCCACAAACGTTTACCATCAACTTCAGAGATGGATTTCGGTATTTCGTGGTTTTACATCTCGGACAAATCTGGTCATCCATCCTATAGGGAATTGGAAAAGGAGTCGCTCTTCTCTAATTTTAAAACGCTGTTACAACAGTATTTATAAAATAATATGTTTAAAACAGGTGTGTATCCAACCAGCACTTAACTCAACCTCAAACGTCTAACATAATCGGAAAGCATGTTGACACATTCACACATCAGAGCGGCATTCTGAATCAAAATTTAAAATCCTCAATCTGCGAAGGTGTTGAAAAAAGTCCGTTCGTTCGTTCGTTCGTAATCTGTTTACCCTCCAGGATCGGTTTTTCCCTCGGACTCAGCGAGTGATCCCACCTCTACCGCCTCAAGGGCAGTGTCCTGGAGCCTCAGACTCTGGGTCGGGGGATACAACTGGGGAGGGTGACCAGTACTTCGCCCAGGCGGCCTCACCTGCTATGCTGAACAGGGGCCTTGCGGGGGGAGGGGAAGATCAGAAGGGAAAGACAAGGAAGAGGGAAGGAAGCGGCCGTGGCCTTAAGTTAGGTACCATCACGGCATTTGACTGGAGAAGAAGTGGGAACCACGGAAAACCACTTCCAGGATGGCTGAGGTGGGAATCGAACCCACCTCTACTCAGTTGACCTCCCGAGGCTGAGTGGACCCAGTTCCAGCCCTCGTACCACTTTTCAAATTTTGTGGCAGAGCCGGGAATCGAACCCGGGCCTCCGGGGGTGGCAGCTAATCACACTAACCACTGCACCAAAGAGGCGGCAGGTTGAAAAATGTCACCACTGATAAATCCTGATGTTTGTTGTTGATTAGTGGATTATCACTGTGAGTAAGAGAAGATTAATTAAATTTGGAGAAGGGTGAAGTGCTGTCACTGCTTGTTCTCGGATGTGTGGTAATCTGAGGGCTTAGACATTGACATACTTCATTTATTTCTACGGAGTTGCGATGGAGGGTGCCCAAGCTTGCTTCAAAAAGCACGTCATTTACTGCTTTCTCAGCAAGTTGTCCCTGCTTGGCATCCAAATTGAGAAGTTTTTCTCCCCAAGTTCCTTAAGCAAGCGCGGCAACAAATGAGTATTGACAATAATATTAACGTCCTCCCCTAGACGATCAATAATATTGACAATATCCCTCCCACTTTTAAATATTGACGCCCTGAGATCAGAAAATCTGGATTTCATCAATATCGCTTCAATACCTACCGTCAATACTCTTTTTTCCACTTTACACGATCAATATTATTGTCAATGTTATTGATCGTGTAAGGGCCGCTTTAGACAAGATCAGTATCAGTCTGCGGGTCCTTCGTTTCCCACTAAATATGTCCAGAAGTTCACATTGATAGGGCAAAGAATTTGGAGAGAATGGTTGTGTTATTCATCTAAAAGTGACTGTTTATTGTAAATCGCGTTGGCCCTTTGGAGGAAAGAAATAGTCTTCAGCTTGGAGGGAACGGGTTCGAGATTGGAGATGGTTAACCAAAAGTATAGTGCGACACAAAACGATTTAGGCAGTTTGAACGCATGAGTTGTTCTTAATTCGTGGTAGAAGATAAATACAGTTGACGCGGGTATGGATTCAGAACTAAAGAAAAGTAAGAACGTAATGGAAACAGGTCCTTGAGCGTATTATGAATGTGACATTAACAATGCCATCCAACAATCTAGCTTTCGGAGACAGGGAACAAATTGGAAAATCAAACAGCGGAAACTTTTTAGCAGTCATCGAACTATTCGCAAAGTACGATTCTCCGTTACGCATCTCATAAATAAACTAAAATACGCTCAAAAGTACGTTAAGTCTTTCAATTCAAAATGAGTTAATAAGTTTTCTATCTCGTGCAGTTGAAAAGGAAATTATTAATGACATTAAAGCTGCCCCTTTCTTTTCTATTATTACCGACACAGCATAGGACATAATAAAAAGAGATCAACTAGCCTAACTCAGATATTTAAGACAGATACGTTACCGTTTCACATGATGTAACCGCAGTAGAGGGGCTCGGCGGGTTCTAAAACACGTGGTCAGGATTTTTGTGCTGAGTCAGCATCCGCAGTCATTGACCCCAGTATAGTAGTAATGCAATGCCGATTCAGAGATTTTGCATACGAGAGCGCGCCTAACCTCACAACGCAATCTTGGACGGGCATAACCTCACTTTTACGGCCAGCTGCCCTTCCCGACGCAGATTTTACATAATAGAGCAAGTCCAACCTCACAGTCGCCATCTTGGAGGGGCCTAACCTCACTTTAACGGCTAGATATCATTCCGGACCCCCTCTAGAGTAGTAGGGCAATTTGGCTTCTCGCGACGCCATCTTGAGTAGTAGGGCAACGTGGATTCGCGTAAGATAGCAAGCCTAACCTCATGGAAGGGCCTAACCTCACTTCCATGGCTACGTGCCCTTCCCGACGCCATCTTGTGTAGTAAGGCAATGGCGATACACGCGACGCCATCTTGAGCAGTAGGGGAATGGGGATTCGCATAAGAGAGCATGCCTAACCATCGATGTGGCCCAACTACACAGGACCTAGTTTTACGGTCAGATGTCCTTCTCGACGCCATCTTGTGTAGTAGGGCAATGTGGCTTCTCGCGACGCCATATTGAGTATTTGGACTTTGTGGATTCGCCTGAGAAAGCAAGCCTAACCTCACTTTTACAGCTCGATGCCCTTCTCGACGCTATCTTGTGTAGTAGGGAAATGGGGATTCTCGCGACGCCATTTTGAGTAGTAGGGCAATGGAGGTTTCGCATAAGAGAGCACACCTAACCTCACGGACGGGCCTAACTATACATGGCCTAGTTTTACGGTCAGATGCTCTTCCCGACGCCATTCTGGAGGACCTAACTACACATGGCACAGTTTTAAGGTCAGATGACCTCCCCGTCACGATTTTGATCCTCCCAGCAGAGGGGGCACATAAGGCCTAACCTAGTTTTATAGGCGGATGTCCTTCCCAACGTCATCTTGAAGGGGCCTAACTACACAGAGCCTAGTTTTATGACAGATGTCCCCCGACGTCATATTAGAGGGGGCTAACTACACAAGGCTTAATGCCTCAGTTTTACGGTTAGATATCCTTCTCACCGCCATTTCGGAGGTGCATAACTACACAGTCGCTATCTTGGCCCAGTTTTACGGTAAGATGCCCCACGCGTTGCTATTTTGGAGTGGTCTAACTACACAGTCTATATCTGTGATTTTAAAAGAGGTCAGCTTACAGCTTTATGTCTCTATCCGACGGACAAACAACGTGACATTACAGCGCGAGTGATTTTAAGAGAGGTCAGCTCATGGCTTTACGTCTCCATCCGTCAGTAACGAACAAGTCTAAACATGCATAACCTTGACGTGATCTTATGCTTAAGGCTTTACACCCCCATCCGACGGGATTGAGCACGTGCCATACTAACACGTAGAGATGACGTCGACATGGTTATGCATGTTTAGACTTGTTCGTTATCAAGGTCACTCTCTAGTAAACTCAAGCCTTTATAGATAGTACGAGTGTGAACTGTACTTTAGTCTGGGATATCGTGATAGAGAGTAGAGCGCTTTACTCCATCATGACAAGAACATTAATAGTTGATGCACAAGGCTTTAGAGTAAACGGCAACAAATTTGTGTTCAAAGAGGTGGCTGTGTTGGTCTGCACTTACAAACGTGCTCATGTGTATGTCATCCACAACCTCTGACAATGAAGTTCGGTGAATAGTCCTGTACTATCAACATAGATGAACAATGCACGGCATTGACTTTACTGCCCTTCGAAATAGTCCCCTCCCATAACAATGCACCGCTGAGATCGGCGATACATGTCCTGGAAACTTTGCAAGAAGTCTTCCTTTGGGATGGTGTTCAAAAGCCTCGTCACGTTTCGTTGGATGTCAAGAATATCGTCAAATCTCTTTCCTCTCAAAGCGAGTTTGAGTCGTGGGAATAGGAAGAAGTCTGGAGGATTGAGATCTGGCGAGTATGGGGGATCTTCAAGTTGCACTACCCCCTTTTTTCCACGAAATATTTGACGATATTGGCTGTGTGTGGGCGAGCGTTGTCATGGACAAAAAACCATGAACCTTGTTGTGCGTACCCTGCATAGACGTTTCATGAAACGGGTCAAAATTTCTACTTACCGTGCAGCATTCAACGTCGTTTCCTCAGGTAGAAATTCCTAGTTGATAATGCCTTGGCTATCGAAAAAGGTGATTAGAATCGTTTTAATGCGTGACTTTTCGGCTCTGACCTTTTCCGACGAGGGAACCTAGAGAACGCCATTGCATGCTTTGCCGCTTCGTTTCAGGGTCGTACCTGAGACACCAGGTTTCATCCTCAGTGACGATACACTTCAAGAAATTTGGTGTCGCGTCCGCCGTTTCGAAAAATCCTGTGAAGACTCTAAACGTGCCTGCTTCTGATCGTCAGTCAAGTGATGTGGCAGAAGACGAGAACACGTTTTTCTTCTTCCCTAACTTCTGGGTAACGATTTGTCGCACGGATTCACGGTTAATCTGCAGTTCATCCGCTATCATGCGCACAGTTAATCGCCGGTCGTTCGTGATTAATGTCCTCACTTCTCAATGTTTTCGTCACTGACGGCGGTCGCCGGTCTTCCGCTATGGGGGTTGTGAGAAACACTTTCGCGGCCTCCTCGAAAACGGACAAACCACTCGTACACACACTTCAAGGACAGTGCCTGATCTTCATAAACACGTACCAGCATCGCATGCGTTTCTTTCGGTGTATTGCCAAGCTTAAAACAAAACTGTACATTGATCTTTTGGTCGTTCATGTTCTTGTTCGCAGTTCAGAACCAACGCACTAAACACGCACTGTGTCAAAAAGGTCGTACACGGCATTCACACGATGCCCAACTGAACAACGTTGGAAGCAGATGGTCAAAACCTGCTGCTACGCAGGTGCAGCTTTGCGTGTCGTCAGTGTTGCAAAATCGACCGTTCCGACTTCATTCACCGAAATTTATTGTCACACGTTGTACGTAACTGGATTAGTAAGCTCTTGATTTGAAAAATTTCTGTGCTCCAGTTAGGGGTGTATACTTTTGCAAAGATAGACTTGTGTTTGCTGATGTGAACGAAATCACCTCTTTTAAAGCGGTGGCGGCGCTGATCAGCCGTTTTGATGAAAAGCATCCAAGCGTGGCGTATTCTTTGTAACAAGACGTGGTTTTGTCCCGATTGTGCAGTGAGGTGTATCGTTGTACATAGGTAGACACCAGTCTAGGTAGCAGTTCAATCTCACGATATGAACCTTGAGTCGTAAATTCTCGCCACATCATTGTTTTGAGTGTACGATTAAAGCGTTCTATAACACTTGCCTTGAAATGGTCGAACGCAGAGTAGCGATGAATGCCAAGTAACTTGAAGAAAAATACTTTGTTATAAAACTCTCTTCCTTGACCGGTTTGAAGTAGCCATGGGCAGCGTTTTGATTGTTCAACAATATGTTTAAATGCGTCTTTGACTTGAGCTGCTGTCTCAGAGCGCACAGATTGAACAATAGAAAACTCAGAGTACACATCGATGACAGTAAGTAGATATTTATTCCCTTATTGCTAGAGGCATATGGAATGATTTCTACTAAGTCTGCTTACCAGAGATCATCTTTTCCGCGTGTAATAACGCGTCTGCGACAGCAGGTGCGAGGTGCTGGTTTATGTAACTCGTGTGCAACGCTTATCTTTACAGATGAGGTCTTATCTTGACGAGCAATTACTGAATAATACCCGCATGACGTGATTCTCTCTCTATTTCTAGAATTTCTGATTCGTGACCTGTGTGAGCAGCATCTTGCGATGCCTCGATACTTGTGACTCTTATTTACAGCTTATGTCCTCTTGTAATGACGTCGAGTTGCGTCAGTATAAAAAATTATTGCTTTATATTTTTAAGATCATGTTGTAAAATAATATCCTTGTCAGGTATTCGTGAGAAAAGAAGTTCTAAGAGTCCTTTAGTAGGTTTATAGGTAACAACATTTACGATAAGTCTGCTGCTATTAATCTTAACATTTGTATTACCTATCCAGAAACAGTCGTTTTCATAGCGAATACCGTAGGTTGTGTCAATTTGCGCTGTAAAGAAATTTTCTATATAAGTAGCAAAGAGAGATCCATATATATCGAATACAAGTCCTAAACAGATTACGATACTCTGGTATGATCATAACCTCAGACAAAGAAGGTAGATCTTGTGTTGATGTAGTAGGTGTTTCAGCAATAACATCTGTAGTTTGAAACTTAGCACGCTTAGGTGGTGAAGTATCGTGAAGTTGTTCTTCCTCATCCTCTTCTTCACCCCTATCCTGCTTTTCCTCTTCCTCATCCTGCTCCTCTTCTTCTCCATGCTTTTCTTTATCATATGAGGTTTCCATAGAAATAAAACGTGTGATGATGATCATGATGCTTGTTGTTTAAAGGGGCCTAACATCTAAGGTCATCGGCCCCTAATGCAATGATAAGGACGACATGATATGATTTGATAATTAAAATTTTAAAATGTATCCACTGACTGGAGTTTTAAAAACCGTGATGAAAAATGATGATGATATTAAAGCAATCAGTGGGTCTAATTCGCAATGCCTTATTTTCTAATAAAATAATAGGAAATGCAGGTTAAGAAAGGGATAAGGCATCGCCTGGAAGTACAGAAATGCCGATATATATATCATTCAAGTTAAAAGTTAAAATAACACAATAAAATATGCAAACACGAACTAAAATAAAGTCAATGTGATAAAAGCGCACTTAACACAAGTACACAAGGACAAAGGACATCACTACACACGATAAAAAAGACCACTATCCCTCAAAAAACGGATGACTAGGTCTGCTGACTGCTCGTCATCTCGCTGGATGAGGGAGATCGCACGGCGCAGATCGACCAGGTTCACACACTGCGTAAGGATGTGTACCACTGTAAGCGAATAACCGCAAGTGCACTCCGGAAGGGGTTCGTTAGTAGTAGTAGTAGTAGTAGTAGTAGTAGTAGTAGTAGTAGTAGTAGTAGTAGTAGTAGAGTGCGTTAGTATACTGTGGCCGATCCGAAGACGACATATCACTGCTTCCCTCCGAGAAGCCCGAAGGGAAGTTCTCCATACCTTCGTTATTCCTTTTATCGCTCTCAGCTTATCTGGAAGTGGAATTGCCTGCCACTCCATCTGCCAATGGGACATAACAAGATGTCACAGTTGAGTGCGAAAATCACTAGCTGGAACCTTGTAAGGTAACGGGGGCAGTGTAACTGCCTCCTTGGCAGCCACATGAACGTGTTTCTGGTGCCGGCATCCGAACACTCGGCCAGCAGATCCTGGATCAGCTGCACCAGAGGGTGCCGAGTGAAACAGGTATCAATAAACTGGAGCGAGCTCAAGGAGTCAGTACATAGAAGGAAGTGTCGGCATCATCGGACAGTGCGTAACACAGAGCTCTGCTGTGCACACACCAGACGTTTCCGGGAGAGCAAAAATGGACCTATCATAGTCCACAACGAACGCAAAACCCACCTTCTTCTCTGTCCTGGAACCACCCGTGTAAACGACGACTAAACCTGGATACCGACCAACAACGGACAGAAAGAGCCTCCGATAAATCGAAGGGTCCGTGTTTCCCTTCGGGCCAATGTACAGATCCAGGAGTATTTCAGGTCGTCGTATTATCCACGGAGGCACCCCCTTGGTTGTCTGACAAGGCAGAGAACCGAAGGTACATCAAACATTCTGCGACTGCTATCCAAGCGTACTCCAACCGGCCGCGTACAGCGGACGGTTTCCATTGTGAAATACGCAAGGATAGCTTGGGTGAAGAGGCATCTGTCGCAACTTTACAGCACAGGACAGAAGGATTTGCTGGCGCCTCAGGCGTAAAGGCGGCACACCAGATTAAGCGAGCAGGCTAGCAATGGGGCTTGTACGAAAAGCTCCCGTCACCAACCTAACCGCGATGTGGTGGATGCTATTCAGGAGCGCAAGGACGCTTTGCCTTGCTAATACATATGCTGCACTGCCGTAGTCTAACCTGAATAATGTATGTCTTCTATGAAATACGTACGAGCACCGCGCGGTCTGCACCCCCAATTAGTGCTGCTAAGAAACTTCATGATATTCAACTTCTTGGTGCATTGTAATTTCAACTGCAGTACATGTGGGTCCCACGATAATTTGCTATCGAAAAGGAGCCCAAGAAATCGGTAAATGTCAACTACGGGAAGAGCAACATTCCCTAAGAACAGCTCAGGATCGCATGAAGAGGTCCATTTTCCTAATAGCTTACTGTAATTATCGCTCTGCGACGGCCATAGTAAACGAGCCATAATGCAGAGCAAAATCGTCCACATATAGCGACGGCATTACTGCTGAACCAGCAGCAGCAACAATACCGTTTATGGCAATTGCAAACATGCCCTCCCAACTCGGACACGGAATAGACGGAGGAACAAAAAATTCGTAATACCGGCAAGTTACCTCGGAACCTCCACTTATGCAGGACTGAAAGGATACCCTATCCCCACGTGGTGTCATAGGACTTTTCTAAGTCGAAGAAAAAACCATCAAATGCTGTTTGCGGAGAAATTCATCCTGGATAGAACTCTCCAGGCGTACTAAGTCGCCAGTGGTCGAGCGAGCGGCTCAAAAACCTCACTGGTACTCGGACAAAAGTCCGCGTTTCTCCAGACCTTACCCAAGTCGGCGATTTACCATCCTCTCAAATAGCTTATACAAGCAATTAGTGAGACAAATAGGTCTATAGCTTCCTGTATACTTAGGATTTTTGTCAGGCTTGAGGACAGGAATGACTATGCCCTCACGCCACTGAGACGGAAACTCACCCTCATTCCAGATTAGGCTGAACACTCGAAGGAGATAGAATAGACTATTCTCACTAAGGTGTTTTAACATCTCGTTATGGGTATTGTCTGGTCCGGCAGACGTGTGCTTGCAAAGCGCCAAGGCGCTGCGGAGTTCCCATTCCGTAAAAGGCACGTTATAGTCCTCTGAAGCTTCAGTGGCAAAATTAAGGTGAGACGTTCTGCCTCCCGCTTCAGAGCGAGGAAATCACCACCCTACCACACGAAAGCTACCTCTACATTGAAGGACGACTAGGTAAGTCAGATGAAGTGGACCAAGCACATCTCAACTAAACAATCACGCTCTAGCATTTCTCTTTTCTGAAGCGCGATATGAATTAAATAATGTCGAAATAGATCGAAGAATGTTGGTATTAAAAGTGCAATGAATACGCTTCTTTTTGTGATGAAGAAAGTAATCTTTTACAAATGGCAGGACGGTGTCCAAAAGCTACTAACTAGATGATTAATCAGAACGGAACTCTTACAGGGTTGTTATTATTGAAACATATTCTTGGCTTCGCAGAAGACTTTACACGTATTATAATCAAAGCAAAACAAGAGCTTATTCTGATCCGTGATCGAAGTGATCACAATTATCTTAAAGCAGCAGAAACACCAGTAGACTCGATAATTGAACTTCATCGTATATTGTGGAGGATTCCACATGTAACATTATCTGATCGAGAAAAACTTCGATTGCTCAAGATTGTAGAAAATGAAATCTGTACGTTTTCGAAGTTGGGAGCTGCATGAATATCCAATGTTACCGCCTACAAACAAGCACAACTGGGCGGTTAAAACATCACGTTTTACTGAAAAACCTTTGTATATTATTTTTTGGATTTCAAACCCATCGTAAATTCAACCATAGCTCACAGTTTATCAAGTAAATTAAAAAATATTAGACTATATCTCAACGGAATTACGTATCCCTACGAAAACATGGACATTAATTTTGAGAAAAACAAATTTGGGTGACATGTTCTGTAAATTCCAATCATCGTATTATCAGAAAGAATATCGTCCACTATTTTCGCCAGAAGAATATTTTTTTTTGCTAGGGGCTTTACGTCGCACCGACACAGATAGGTCTTATGGCGACGATGGGATAGGAAAGGTCTAGGAGTTGGAAGGAAGCGGCCGTGGCCTTAATTAAGGTACAGCCCCAGCATTTGCCTGGTGTGAAAATGGGAAACCACGGAAAATCATTTTCAGGGCTGCCGATAGTGGGATTCGAACCTACTATCTCCCGGATGCAAGCTCACAGCCGCGCGCCTCTACGCGCACGGCCAACTCGCCCGGTCCAGAAGAATTTAAAAGTAAAGCACCTATTGTAGTTATGGACTACTCTTATCATGAAGAATCTATAAACCTGTCAACATTCGTTTAGAATTTGAAACATCTGAAAATATTCCTGCTAACACAACAGCCTAGTGTCTTATTATTCATATGAGTGATGTTACCTACCATCCGCTAACGAATATTGTTACAAGACCATAAATGAGGACAGCCCTATATCATAAACAATAGTGTGTGCTTATACATCCTATACTATGGAGCAGAAAGACAACCGTCTTGATAACAAACAAAACTGTGAATGTGTATGCTGTTCGCATGCCAATACGCAACGTCCCATCTATCTCACACAAGTAAATGAGGCTATTAAGATGTTCCATAAACATAGAACCTTATATCAGATAACAAAACAACTGATTCAATGTTTACCACCAGGATTATCTACGTACGCTGCTTCTTTCGTAGATGCTTTTTGGAACATCATTCCCGTCCACAGTAAGATGTCAATTGATGTAGCGTTATGCAGACCCTGCCAACGTCATTACAAGCATCGAGCTAAAAATGGTTCGGATGATTGGGATGGACTTAATCCGAAGATTGAAAACTGTACACAGTGTATGGATTAACTTTTTCCCTTCAAATAGTACCTAATAATGATTCAGAAAGGAACGAAACAAGGTAAGAACTGCATTAACTTCTTTGTAAAGCATAATATACAGTACATAGTACATATGTAAAAAAATCCATAAACAATAAATGTTTTGTTTAATTTGAATGTTGCAGGGGGCACTACAATTCTGGAAGCATGCTACCTCTTCGCAGTAAGCTGTTAAGGAATACAGTAATCTTGTCGGCAGCATAACCATGACTGCTGTATAACCGGTAGTAGTTTGTTTAATTTCGTAAATAGTTATACAATAAATATTTTATTACATTCAAAATATTCTACTTATTGCATTCCCTTTACCTCCTTACACCTATCGAAAATATGTACACTCACAATATCTATAAAGGCTAGAGTGACCTTGATAACGAACAGGTCTAAACATGCATAGCCATGTCGACGTCATCGCTGCATATTAGTATGGCACGTGCTCAGTCCCGGTGGTGGTGATTATTGTTTTAAGAGGAAGTACAACTGGGCAACCATCCTCTATATAACACTAATCAGAGAGAAATATGGAAGGGGTCCGACACTTCGAAAAATGAAGGTATCGGGCAAAGGAAGACAAGGGCCACGAAGGGCGTGAAAATGAAAGACTCCCTAGCCCTCGCAAACCTAATAGCGTCGGGGTCGGAAAAGAACAAGAGTTGACCAAGAGAGGTCGGATAGGATAGATGAAAGTGAGGAGCCTGGCCAGGACTCAGCTAAGGTCCCCGTGATCGCCAACCCACGCTCCAAAGTTCAGAGTCCCTGGGGCCCCTTTTAGTCGCCTCTTATGACAGGCAGGGGATACCGTGGGTGTAAAAGTTATTTACGCCCCTCCATGAGGTTAGGTTTGCTCTCTTAAGCGAATTCACAATGCCCAACTACTCAAGATCGCGTAGCGAGAAAGTCAGATTGCCCTACTACTCAATATGGCGTCGGAAAGGACATCGGACCATAAAACTAGGTCCTGTGTAGTTAGCCCCCATCCATGAGGTTAGCCATGCTCTCTTATGCGAATCCCCCATTGCCCTATTACTCAAGATGGCGTCGGGAAGGGCATTTAGCCGTTAAAGTGAGGTTAGGCCTCTCCAAGATGGTGACTATTGCCGTCGGGAAGGGCATATTTTCGTAGAAGTGGCGTTAGATCCCTCCAAGATGGCATCTGTGAGGTTAGGCGCGCTCTCTTATGCAAAATCCGTGAATCGACATTGCACTACTACTATACTATCAATGACCTCTGGGTCAGAATCCGCATAGGTATACTACTACGGGTCAATGACCTCGGTTGCTGACTCAGCACAAAAAATGCTCACAAGGTGTTTTAGAACCCGGCTGAAGCTTTTCACCAAATCCCGCATGATCTATTTTTGTCAAAATTAAGACAGATGAATATCAGGGGAAATTGAGGCCATTTCTCGAGTGTCGAACTCAGCGTGTTGTTTTTGATCGAGTTCGATCATCTACCGTTAAGGGCACCGTTTAGGACCTTTAATATTTAATGCATTTGTATCTGATTTATCCACCATGGCTCAGTACGCTGATGACTCAGTAATGAAATGGAAATGCGTATGGCTTTTAGCACCGGGAGTGTCTGAAGACATGTTCGACTCGCCAGATGGAAGTCTTTTTGATTTGACGCGTCGTGATGAGGATGCAATGAGGAAGACACATACACCCAGCTCCCGTGCCAGCGAAATTAACCAATAATGGTTAAAATTCCCGACCCTGCCCGGAATCGAACCCGGGACCCCTGTAAGAAACCATTTAGCCATGGAGCCGGACTGATGACTCAGTAACGTAGAGGGACACAGAATGTGCAGATGATTGAAGTTTCAGTTAGACACTACTGTACAGCGGTGTGGCGTTAGCTCAACGGTCTAAATATATGTCAAGTATATCTCGAAATCGCAAAGGATTAACATTAATGATATACACATTGAGCAAGTCGTTAGGAATAACACTGTCTGAATAACTAAAATGGAACGCACAAATAGAGCAAGTGAGATGCAAAGCTGCCAGGGTGATCGGCTTTATGGACAGAAGCCTCCCTCTGTGCTTGCCGGGCACACTGGCAGCCTACTACTGCAGCTAGTGATAGTCGACAAATCACAACCTGTTACTTTGTCACCGATATATCAGATACGGCATGCTGTCACGGAAGGATCTGTGACAAAATATCGTTTTAAATCGTATACTTGGATCACACTCACAGGGCTATGTTATCCGCTATAGCTCAAGGTCTATATCCGTTTTTCATTTAGCCTACCTGTTACCTACGGCGATATTAAAGGTGTTAAATCATACATTTTATAATACTGTATTTATTAGCACAGCAGAGAGAATACCTATCTAGCAACTCAATATGTCAGTAGCTAGCTCATGTTTCACACGTAACGCGAATCGAACAGGTTAGCCCTCAGCTGGCAAATGAGGCATGTTTGAATACATAATATTCTTATTCAGAAGTACTTGTCCGATTTTCAAAATAATCACAGTGCTGAATCTGTAATGTTTGCAGATTTAAGGCTGTTGTTTGAGCCATCAGCCCATAGACTGGTTTGATGCAGCTCTTCATGCCACCCTACAACATCCTGTGGTACCGTTTAAAAAAAACTTAGTACCATGATCCCAGAAAATATTAATGTCATGACACAGTTACTTTAAGTCCGATTATTAGCCCTTTGGTACCATTACTGAAAGTGAAAACAAATTGTCAATATTTTTAACCGTTCACGAGTTATTTCAGGTGGACAACCTTGCTGAATAGTCCAAAATATGGGAGGAATCCTTGTATAAAGTTCATAAATTTATTATTGATAGTCACTTCATTTTAAACCTACAGTAAGTACTGTAAATAATTGGTATCCCAAAGACACGACACAGGTAATCAATCACATTCTTCTTTCTCTACAGTGAAACAGAAGTAATAACTTAGATGGCATTAGTGATCACGAAGCTGTTTTTGTCGTAATTAAAAATAAATGTGATAGAAAGGAAGGTATTAAAATTAGGACTATTAGGCAGTAACACATGGCTGATAAAACAGACATGAGGGAATTTTTAAAAAAAGTAGCTATGTCCGGTGGAAAACGGTAAATAAAAATTTGAACAGACTCTGAGATGGGTTTATAGCCATTGCTGAGGAATGTGAAAACAGGTTTGTACCTTTAAAGGTGGTAAGGAATGGTAAAGATCCACTATATTATAACAGAGAAGTAAAGAGACTAAGGAGGTGCAGGTTGGAAAGAAATAAGGGCTATGGAAGTAAGGAAAAATTGAAGGAACTGACAAGGAAATTGAATCTAGCAAAGTAGTCAGCTAAGGACAACATGATGGCAAGCATAATTGCGGTCATACAAATTTTTGTGAAAAATGGAAGGTTATGTGCTTTAAGGCAGAAACAGGTTCCAAGAAGGACATTAATCATCATTAATGAACAAGGGGAGTGTGTATGCGAGGATCAGTCAGCAGTATGTAAATATTATTGGTTACAAGGATAATTTCCAGATAGAGGAGGTGAATAATACTAAAGGAGTATTAAAATTTACCTATGATAACAAGACATTTACAGTAAGATACAAAAGTTGAAAACTACAAAAGCAGCTGGAATTGATAAGGTTTCGGGGGATATACTAAAGAAGAAAAGGGTTGGGATATAGTGTGATATCTGAAGTATTTATTTGATTATTGTTTACATGAAGGAGCTCTACCAAATGAATAGAGAGTTGCCATAGTAGCCCCTGTGTATAAAGGAAAGGGTGACAGACATAAAGCTGAAAATTACAGGCCAGTCAGTTTGACATGCATTGTATGTAAGCTTTGGGAAGGCATTCTTTCTGATTATATTAGACATGTTTTCAAAATCAATAACTGGTTCGATAGAAGGCAGTTCGGGTTTAGGAAAGGTTATTCCACTGAAGCTCAACTTGTAGGATTCCAGCAAGATATAGCAGACATCCTGGATTCAGGAGGTTAAATGGACTATATCGCGATTGACCTATATAAGGCACTTGTTAGGGTAGATCATGGGAGACTACTGGCAAAAGTGAGCGCATTTGAACTAGACAAAAGAGTGACTGAATAGATGGCATTATTTCTAGAAAATAGATCTCAGAGAATTAGAGTAGGCTAAGATTTATCTGACCCTGTAATAATTAGGAAGGGAATTCCTAAAGGCAGTATTATGGGATCTTTATGTTTTCTTGTTTATATAAATGATATGAGTAAAGGAGTGGAATCAGAGGTAAGTCATTTTGCGGATGATGTTATTCTGTATAGAGTCATAAACAAGTTACAAGATGGCGAACAACTGCAAAATGAACCCGATAATGTTGTGAGATGGACAGTAGGCAATGGTACGATGATGAACGGGGTTAAAAGCCAGGTTGTGAGTTTCAAAAATAGGAAAAGTCCTCTCAGTTTTAATTACTGCGTTGATGGGGGATGAAAGTTACTTTTGGGGATCATTATAAGTACCTAGGTGTTAATATAAGGAAACATCTTCGTTGGGATAATCACGTAAGTGGGATTGTAAATAAAGGGTACAAATCTCTGCACAAGGTAATGAGGGTATTTAAGGGTTGTAGTAAGGATGTGAAAGAGAGGGCATATAAGTCTCTGGTAAGACCCCAATTACAGTATGGTTCCAGTGTATGGGACCCTCACCAGGATTACTTGATTCAAGAACTGGAAAAAATCAAACAAACAAAAAAGGCTCGATTTGTTCTGGGTGATTTCCGACAAGAGTAACGATACAAAAATGTTGCAAAGTTTGGGCTGGGAAGACTTGGGAGAAAAAAGACGAGCTGCTCGACCAAGTGGTATGCTTTGAGCTATCAGTGGAGAGATGGCGTGGAATGACATTAGTAGACGAGTAAGTTTGAGTGGTGTCTTTAAAAGTAGGAAAGATCGTAATATGAAGATAAAGCTGGAATTTAAGAGGACAGATTGGGACAAATATTAACTTGTAGGAAGATGAGTTAGCGATTGGAATAACTTACTAAGGGAGATGTTCAATACATTTCCAATTTCTTTGCAATCATTTAAGAATAGGCTAGGTAAACAGCAGATAGGGAATCTGCCACCTGGGCGACTGCCCTAAATGCAGATCAGTATTTATTTATTGACTGATTGACTGATTGATTGATTGACTGACTGATTGATTGCGCATCACGCTAACAACCGTTTCGCTATACATTATTAAGACTTCAAGTTATAAATGTGAATATTATTTTCCCCACTTCTAATGTCCCGAGTCTTCTGAACAATACTCCCCGACTATGTCATATAACTAGAAGTATTTCCATATAGTCGCCGGCGACCAAAGAGTCAGATATTTTTGTGTCACAGATATTCTGAAATATCGTTTTAGCTCATCTCTACTCTAACCATGATCCGTGACGATAATCATATGCTCGTACTTCCTGTGACTAAATCACAGATATTTTTGTATCACAGATATGCCTGTCACCGATATTCTGAAATATCGGTTAAGCTCACCTCTAACTGCTTAACCTTCACAAACTAGAAGGAATCTAACGTCGAGCTCAACGACTAATTAACACAAACAGCTGCCAGCCTTCCCTCCCGCCGGTCATCACGTTGTCTCTCACAGGGGCCTCACACCTTTCACCATTCCCTCAACTCTCCGCATCATTCAGCTCCGTCCGCAGAGCAAAGGGGTGTCTTAGCCTACCCACCTTTGAAAGAAATGAATCCTTTAAACTATCGGGGTTTTTCTCCTCGTTCAGCGCAGCTTTGGAACGACGTCCCCGCTAACATTAAATGTAAAGATGTACATATGGATAAATTATGTCAGGAAGCACGTGGGATGAAACAATGTGCCATTGTGTGGAAAAAATGAACCAGGGAGTGAAAAGATGTGTAAATGAGAAATGTCCATAAATTATACTTTGTTACTTAACCTGTAAATATGTCTGTTTTAATTAAGTGATTATATTAACAGGTCAGGTGGCACTATGTCCTTTTATAAACAAAGGTTTTGAAGTATTGGGCTTCGGAGTATAAATAGGACATCGCAAACAAAATGTCTAGGAATGGTTAAGACTGTAAGTGACAAGCTGGTGAAAGGGACAGTGGGAAATAAGAAAGTGAAATGAAGATAGTGTACTGTACTTCTAGCGGGTGAGAGGGAGCGACTTTATATCCTAAAATACTCCAACGTGTATCGGATACCATTGGCCCCACCCCTGTATGTAAGAGAGGGCCAGGCGTCATAACTTCCCCACTTCAATGAAGCTAAAGAGATCCATGCAGCGCACAGCCCTGGCCAACGTGACGACGACGTTCGGTGGCGGTGGTGATTATTGTATCAAGAGGAAGTACAACTAATAGGCAACTATCCTCTATATAACACTAATCAGAGAGAAAAAAAATTGAAGGAATCCGACACTTCAAACAATGAAGGTATCGGCCAATAAAGACAAGGGCCAGGAAGGGCGTTCTTAAGTTCTCAAGTACTCTAATGCAGTCGGCGTCGGGAAAGAACAAGAGCTGACCGAGGGAGATCAGATACGATAGATGAAAGTATGAAAGTGAAGAACCAATGCCAGGACTCAGCTAAGGGTCCCGTGGTCGCCAACCCAAGCATTTCGAAGTTCAGAGCCCCTGGGGCCCTTTTAGTCACCTCTTACGACAGACAGCAGTTACCACTCCCACCCACGAGGTTCCACCCTCCGGGTACGCTAACCACACACCACGGAAATTGTAGCGGGTGTCGAGAGGGCTGAAATCGATGCGGAGGCGAATATTAATCTTTTTTTTTTTTTTTTAATGTTCTGCCCGTCTGCCGTTCTCTTCAAACTAAATGAACGCAAAAACTACCGATCTCTTTTTGCTGTTGTGAAAACACACCCTGAATTTTCCTGCACTCTGTTGAGAAACAGCATTCTTGGACATCGAGAAGTGAACAACTGACTACGTGGCCGCGTGGTTTGGGTCATATAGCAATTAGAAGATAGTGGGTTCGAACCCCATCGTCGCCATAAGACCTATCTGTGTCTGTTACTAACTTACAACAGAACATCTCTCAGCATCGGAAACACTAACTGCGAACAAGAAAGCAGACAAGGAAAATTCTACGCCCAAAACTCAAGGTATCTGCCGAAATGATAAGCATTAAATTAACAAGAGAAACACGTGTGAAAGAACTCACAGCGCTTTGATTTCTTAGTAGTTTTATTTCGACAGTTAACAACCATTTTTGCATCATACTTGGGTACTTTACCACTCTTTAACCCGAACAGTCCAAACCTTCAGCGTGAGCAACAAGTCGCGAGTAGCCGGTATCATGGTGTTCTTCGGTTTTCGGGTCGTAGCAAACTGAGTCAAAAGCCGACATTGTAAATGTACAACCCAACAGATCAATACACCAGCCTCTCTGGCAACATTAAACACCAGCTCGAAACAAAGCGCAGCACATGTTGGCAGCCGCTTTCAGAGCTCTTAATAAACTAACTGTATTTTATTTATCGTATGGCTAAAGACACCTGCGTGTATGGATGTGTAATGAGGGTGATAATGTATGGAGAAGGCGAAACTCTGTACCGGGACGTAGCATACTCCTGTCGAATAACTTCACCTGATGGACGAATCCCCATCAAAAGTGTCATAGGAAATTGGCACGCAGTCTAGCCCCCCCCCCCCCCTCCCGCTGCCGGCCAACATGTTAATGGTGATTTTTTTTCACCAATGGGAGTCGAAACCAGCTTAATAATCATGGCCACCAAAGGCGCTACTTCAAAGTGTCAAAGTCATATTGAGTGATCGTTCGTTCCTGGACATGAAAAGTCATACAAAATTCACAGTGGTTTTCTTACGTTTTTGAATAGAGTAAGCTTCCATGAATTCAGAAAGGCCACTGCAAGTTTTCTTTTCGAGAGCCCATTCTGATACGGTAAACTCCATATCGTCCGTGCAGTCCGGCTCAGAGCATCCACCACCACCTGTCGTAGTGCTTTCCTCACACCAACCCAGAGAAAGAACCGGCGACTTCCTATTGGCTGATAACGGTAGACTATCCTGCTAGCGAACGTTTGGTTTCGTCGGTCATTCGAGAGCTCCTTGCTGTCGTGATGTTTCACGCGCTGTTCTTTTCGATGGCGTTATTTCTGAAATGGTGGTTTGTTGTTTACTGGTTAGTTTTCCTCATGTTGGTTGACACTGTTATATTATTCTTGTTTTCGTAATATAGTAGTTAGACAAGGCCGTGGGAGGGGTGGAAGACTACCTGTAGCTCTTCGTTCGGCCGCCTTGCACTTGGTACTCATTTTTGATGCAGGCTGAATGAACCATGTGCACCTCTGGAAGTAGGAATCTCTTTTTTTACAATTTCATTCTCAACTGAATAACGAATATGTGCTATACAAACGGAGACGAACATGTGACAGAAATTGAATCGGAAGTTTTGGCGGTTATTTATCAAACGGGGATGTTCAATTACCTAATTTTTAATTAATACGAGAATTATTTTACAAAATGCCCAAATTAGCAACATTAAAATGTGTAACTACTTTGAAAATCACAATATAAAACTCCCAAAGTAAATATGGCTAGAGATGGCCAAGTTAGGAAAAGAAAGGGGCGAAATGCCAAGAGTGGCATTTTCGAAAATTTGTGACTAACATAATATTCAAAATGGCCAGATATAGGCAAGCCTGGTGGTGTGACATTACTGCTCGACGAAGTACCTCTACAATGATCAGAAAGCTAGTTTGCTATAGCTAACAAAGTTTATCAAGGAGCGCTTTGATTTCGCGAAGTGACATGTATGAAAGCAATTTTTAATCTGCATATAAAATTTAGAGTTTTGTCTGTAAATTGTTCTGAATGTATTGGTCATGTCCATAGTAACAATGAAATGCATTTTCTTAATTTTCCGTCATATCTGTGTGTATCACGAGAAACTGGCTGAAGAATTTAATGAAAATCGGCAATGAGGCAGGCCTACTACAATCTACGCTATAAAATAATCTTATTTACGCTGAGTGAAATGGTAGTTTAGGGAAGGTCTAAAACTTAATTCTCAAATATCTCTGTTATTAGTGATCGTATCGATAAATACTACATAACTAGAAGTTATACAGAATTAAAATTTATATCATTTATGTCGTGCACATTTTTACCGTACTGGCTACAACAGATATATTGTTGAATTTCAATCTTTGTTGCTAAAAGTTAGGGAATAAGGCAGTGTAGGCTATAAATAATTTATTCACGCTGGATGAAGTGGTAGTCTAGACGAAGATGGCAAAAATTTAATGTGTAAATAGCTATTATGTTATTGGTCGTGTCGAAAGGTACTGCAAAACAAAAGTTGTAGTAAATAGAATTTACAATAATTCATGTGTTATACAGTTTTACCGTAGAATTTAGACTTTTGTTACTTAGTCCATACCAACACCGCCATGATTGTCTTACTGCGTACTCATCGGTCCACATCGTGACGATCGCTTGAAGAACGCGCAGAGTGGGAAGCGATTGTCCCGTCAACTGCCTGAATGTCTTATTTCTAGACTGATTTTGCTTTTTAATTTCTTCGGTAGTGAGAACGAACACATATTAGCACTGCTCGGTATATTGTCTATCGTTCAAAAGTAGCACTATAGGTGATTGTTTTAAGACGAAGTACAACACTAATCAGATAGAAATGGAAGCTATCGGCCTGAATAAACTTCAAAATAATTATTTAAGTATTGTGAAGTGGACTGTATTGCCATGAGGCTGGTTCTCTCACAGGATGCAAGAAGGGATAATATAAACAACGGTAAACTTGAGTAACTATATTAAATATTGTCATGTGAACAATCAATACATGCTGTATAGGTAGTTAATACACTGGTGCAGGGCTACGCTGCCATTAACACTCAAGTAAACATAACATCTCCGTCCATTATGTCCAGAGCTACTCCCACTCACTCATCCTCTCCCTCACACCCCAACACACCGTAGCTGCCAGGGGACATCCGGAGGCATGTGGTAGCGCCAGAGGGAAGTGGTGCTACCTACAGGCTACTGACATATATACATTACTCTAATATTATACACGGCTAAAGAATGACACGGACACGACGGGCCTGAAAATGGAAGCCTCCTAGCCCTCGAGTGCTCGGGGTCGGAAAACAACAAGAGTTCTCCACGGGATGAAGCGAGGTAGTCGCTAGCACTATATCAGCATAGCTCATCCCACACTGAAAGCGAAGGCTCAGATACCAGAGATGGAACCGACGATGGGATGGGAAAGGTTCGAACTCTAGCTACATGATCAAATCGCGCAGCCACTTGTCCATCTCCTCTGAGGCACCTGAACTTTAGAATGTCTTATAAGGCACTTTTACCAGCGAGTTATTAAAATTACTACATAACATTTTCTTTTTCATAAATGAAGAAGCACAATCGCGGAAACAGCCATCACTTCGTTGTCTTCCGTCTATCTTGCTTCTCGTGTAGTCCCTCACTCTGTGAACCACTTCTGTAGTGAAGTCATCTACACTATTTGCGTCTGTTTTCTAGCCTTTATTGCCTAGAAAAAATATTAAATGCAATTAAATGCATCCCTCACCTCTCGAGCCCATAACAACTATTTGTCTATTTTCTCCCCCAATTTGCCTTACACTTCAAAGCTGAAGTTGTATATGTGTCGTAGTTTACATGTGATTCTGTACAAACCAAAAATAACCTCTGTAACCCCCCCCCCCCGGCCCCTTTACTTCACCAAATGAATTTGTAGCTTAGTTTCATCCGCTTTTTGTCTGCAACTTAAATACCGAATTCCACAAATTTATGTGTTGCCGTTTCCTCGTGATGACGTTCAGCAGAGCCTGCTGTCACAAGAGCAATGCTGTTTGAATGAACTATAGCGCCTGTTACTTTTACCAGCAACACGGGCACTCGTGGCTCAATTTTATGTTGATGATGATGCTTGTTGTTTAAAGGGGCCTAACATCTAGGTCATTGACCCCTAACGGTACGAAATGAGACGAAGTAAAACGATAAATTAAAAGCCCAAAATCCTCCACTGACCACAATTCAAAACGTGAGGACGAAGAATGAATGGATGGATGGATATGAATTTAAAACGATCAGTGGAACCGACCCACAGTGCCTCACATGCACAATAGTAACAATAGTATTACTGACCAAAGGACTGCTTCTATAGCACGATACTGAATCGATGATACTTGTAGTCGAAAGGGGCCAAAATCCAAGTCAGCGGCCCCTCATAATGGTACTTATCGCTAGGAAAGTAGAACCATGGTATTTCCCATGTTGCGGTACTAATCAAGAGTAGCGTAGACTCGCGGTATTCCACACATTATGGTACTACTCACAGGTAATGAAATTCGCACATGTATTACAGACCTATGGTGTTTCCCACATTGCGGCGCCATTTGCCGGCAACGCAAACCAATGATGTTCATCACATAAGGGCACTAACCACAGGGACTCGTACTATCCCGTGGTGTTTCTCATATAGTGGGTACTAATCATGGACAAGCTAGAACCATGGGTTCCGTCATCCCATGGTGTCGCTCATATAATGCTACTAATCATAGGTACTGTAAAAGTCGTCGCGCTCTCGTTTGCTACTAATCACAAAACGTATTTGGTACCCAACATAGTGGTACTACGCGCAAGTAAGAGACCTGTGGTGTTCCCCGCGTTGTGGTACTAATCACAAGGAGTTTCATGGTTCTAATTTAATCATCCCTTGGTCGCCCCTTTTAGTCGCCTCTTAGGACAGGCAGGGAACACCATGGGTGTATTCTTCGTCTGCGTCCCCCACCCACAGAGGGTGAAATAAGATTTCACCAGTTGTACGGAGCTATTCGGTTTGATGACAAACGTACTCGAAATACTCGTACAATAATTGACAACCTGGTCCCTATTAGACAAATTTTTTATAGTTTCGTCATCAGTTGTATTTCAAGCTCTACACCTGGGGAATGTGTGACGATTGGTGAAATGCTTGAAGGTTTCCGAGGAAGATGTAAATTCCGTCAGTATATTAGTAAAACACCAGACAAATATGGAATTAAAATCTATGCCTTGCTTGATGCCAGGACCTTTTTTTACTGTAAATATGGAAATTTAGCCTGGTAAACGATCAGCTAGAAGTCCTTACGCTACAGACAATTCTGCATCCGCTGTTGTGAAGAGACTAATTCAACCAGTTGACAATTCAGGAAGGAACATCACTATGGACAATTACTATACATCTGTTCCACCGAGCTCGATAGCTGCAGTCGCTTAAGTGCGGCCAGTATCCAGTATTCGGGAGATTGTAGGTTCGAACCCCACTGTCGGCAGCCCTGAAAATGGTTTCCGTGGTTTCCCATTTTCACACCAGGCAAATGCTGGCGCTGTACCTTAATGAAGGTCACGGCCGCTTCCTTCCCACTCCTAGCCCTTGCCTGTCCCATCGTCGCCGTGAGACCTATCTGTGTCGGTGCGACGTAAAGCAAAAAAAAAAAATCATCTGTTCCACTTGCCAATGACCTTTTTATTCACCATAGAATGACAATAGTTGGCACGGTTAGAAAAAACAAACCTCAATTGCCACCATACTTTTTGAATGTCAAGAACAGACCTGTTGGAAGTACCATGTTTGGATTCGGCAAAAAACCTAATAGTACGCTATTAGTTTCGTATGTTCCCAAGAAAAAGAAAAATATTCTTATGCTGTCCTCTTTACATAATGATAATACCAAGGATCCTGCGAGCGGAGTTGTCAACAAGCCAGAAGTGATTACAGTTTACAACTTTACGAAAGGAGGAGTTGATGATGTTCACAAGAAGAAAAAGACTACAGCGTGAAAAGGATAAACAATAGATGGCCTTTAGCAGTCTTCTGTGGTCTTTTGGATCTGGCTACTGTCAATGACCAGATTATTTATTGCCCTAATAGAGGAGATTCGATTCCACGAAAAAAATAGATCACCAATCTTGTCCTAGAAATCGTAAAGCCACATCTGTTGAGACGTGCTTCAGTCGATGTTCTGTCAATTGGTCTCCGAAATTCCATCAAAAATATCCTTGGCCATTTACTTCCCGTCAGAAATGCGACACCAGCAGCCCCAGGTAATTATTGGTAAAAGTTATCACTTCTTCATTTTTATAAAAATCAAATTGAACACACTGTAAACACTACGGTATTTATATATTTTCAGACGTTCCCGGGCGGAAACCTATTTACGTCAGCTCGCTGTGATGCATGCAGACGCTCAATATGCAAAGAGCACACTGGACTAACGAAAGTAGTATGCAGTGAATGTTTTCTCAAGAAATTGAAAGAAATGAGAAATGGGTGAACAGGACAATAATGAGGATTACAAATCGTGATCAAATTTGTTTTGCACTGTAATATGTATTTGTAATGCCAAGGTTTTTTGTTCCTTATTCATCATATTTAGTAATAGTTATGTAGATTTATATAAATATAATACGGTAACATAAAACCAGTCTGACAAACAAAATTATAATGTAGAAGTCAAAATTGTAGCAGCAAATATTTAGGTGGTAAACAATTGTGAATATATACAAATATGTAAGTATGTACATACCTAGATATATATTATATAACTAAAGACTAGCATAATTTATTCAAACTGCCAAAAAGAGCCCATATAAGAACTACATACACCAAGCTTATGTTCGAGAGCGCCCATATTTTAACGCAACCTCTCGCGTAAGTGAGGACAACGCTACCGACAGCGGGTTAAAAACACACTAAAATATACAAATTCAAACTAAAACAGTCAAATCAATAAAACGCAGTGAACAATAACACGAAGACTAATACAAAGACTAATATGCGATAAAACAAACCACTATCCCTCATAAAACGGATGACGAGGTTTGCTGACTGCTCGCCATCTCGCAGGATGAGGGAGATGGTACGCGGGAGTTTTAGACTACGGCGCAGATAGACCAGGTCAACGCACGCCGTAAGAATGTGTACCACGGTAAGATGATCACCGCAAGTACACACCGGAGGGGGTTCTCCTTTCAGTAAAGAGGAGTGCATTACTATACCGTGGCCGATCCGAAGACGACATAATACCACTGCTTCCCTCCGAGAAGCCTGAAGGGAAGTCCTTCGTACCTTCGTTGTACCTTTTATCGCTCTCAGCCAACCACTCCATCTCCGAATGGGACATAACCAAATGTCTCAGCTGAGAGCGAATATCACTTGCTGGAAGCTTCTAAGGTAACGGGGGCAATGTAACAGCCTCCTTGGCAGCCTTACCAGCTAAGTCGTTTCCCTCTACACCCATGTGGCTTGGGAGTCACATAAACGTGATTCTGGTGCCAGCATCCGAACACCCGGCCAGTAGGTCCTGGATCCGCTGCCGAGGGTGCCGAGGAAAACATCTATCAATAGATTGTAACGAGCTGCAACATTTGCAACATAGGCCAGAAGCATTCGTTGGTGCCTCAGGTGTAAAGGCGACACCCCAGATTCAACAAGCAGGCTAGCAATGGGGCTTGTACGAAAAGCTCCCGTTGCCAACCTAACCACGCTGTGGTGGATGCCATTCAGTTTCGCAAGGACGCTTTGCCTTGCTAATCCATATGCTGCACTGCCGTAGTCTAACCTAGATGAAATATATGCAGAGATGCCAACTTTCAAGAAAGGTAATTCGAAATGCAGCCGTTCGGGCCCGGGGGGGGGGGGGGGGGGGCGGCGGCCGTAGATTTTTTCCGAGATGTTACTTACGTATCATTGAAAAATTCAACCAAATATTCAAATACTGGCATTTAAAGAGTGTATGATTGTTACCTTCTAAAGTAACAGGTGATCTGCAATAGGCCTACATATCTCATGTAGTTGCTCCCTTAGCGGCTTGTAGTTACTGTTTGGTAAACGTACACTGGTGACATGCTTTTCCTTTTGATATAATGTGCATCCTCTGCATAACAGTTCGGTGTTCATATTAGCACGGAACTCACTCTTGTACTTCCTCACCATGCGCAACTGAAAAAACGCAGCTACACACACTACAAAACACGTGTGAATGAGATTGAGGGACGCAGTAAACAGGGCCATTCTTTCGAGTATTCATCCCTGAATTTTTTAACTATTTTTGGTTTATTATTAGCGTCACTAATCACGGTAACGTCACCACATGTATTTTCCTGTACAAGAAATCGCTTCATAATTTCAAACCTTTTGCATTTTGTAACACACTATTAGCATATATCTTAGAAGAGCAATATATGTACATTTGGCAACCAAATCGAAATAAATACTTCAACAGTTACGCACACAGTATCCACAATGAAACGGAAATTGTCACCACTTTGCCGCCAAAACAAAGACAAAAGAACTCGCATACTTGCATGTGTCGAACAAAGACAACTCCGCAAGATATACCGCTTTACAGGTGCCTATTTTTCTGGTACTGGAAGCACACGGCGCGTGAAAACTCGAAATAATCTTAAACGAGGAAAAGGAAAGGGGTATAACTTATTACTGAGAAATCCCAAAATAATATTGTGAGAACTCAAGCTGTAATGGCCATTCCTTGTGTATCCTTTTGAACACTTCATACACCTAGATTTAAAAATCGACAAAAAAAATCGTATTTTGTGGTACGTGATGCGTAAAGGCGTAATTGTGATGGGTAATTCGTAATTATTACGACTGAATCGTAATAGTTGGCATCTCTGTATGCCCTATAAAATCGTAGGAGCAATGCCGCTAAGAAACTTCAAAATTACACTTTTAAATGCCGCACGTGTCGCTCCGACGATAATTTGCTATCGAAAAGGAGCCCAAGAAATCGGTGTCAACTACGGGAAGGACGACATTCGCTAAATAAAGCTCAGGATGCGAGTGAACAACGCGCTTCTGGCAAAAGTGTACAACAGAGGTCTTTGCGGTGGAAAACCGAAAGCCATATTCTAAAGTCCACTGTTCCACTCTCCTAATAGCTTGCTGTAACTGTCGCTCTGCGACTGCCATATTGTGTGAGCTATAATGCAGAGCAAAATCGTCCACATATAGCGACAGTATGACTGCTGAACCAGCAGCAGCAACAATACCGTTTATGGAAATCGCGAAAAGTGTGATATTAAGAACCGATCCCTGTGGGACTCCATTTTCCTGAACGTGGTATTGCGAATATGCCCTTGAATTGAAATGGAATTGAACAAAGTAACAGGGTGTCATTTACTATCCTTTCTAACTGAAACTGCCCCATCTATATATACTATATATAATAAGTAATAAGGGTCTTGTCTGTACATTGCTCAGTATTTGAAAAGAATGGTATTTCTGTATCGGTCATGTGCACAGTAACAAGGAAATGTACTTTCTATTTCCGTAATTTCTGCCCGTCTCTCTGTATTTATGTACAAGCATCACGAGAAAACGGCTAAAAAGAATTTAATGAAAATCGGTATGTAAAGTCGGGGGATGAGCCACTACAATCTAAGCTATAACTCATTTTATTCACGCTGAGTGAAATGGTAGTTTAGCGGAAGGTCTACAATTTAACACTCAAATATCGATAAATACTACATAAGTTATATAGAATTAAATTTCCGATCTTATACATTTTTACCGTACCGGTACCGGCAATGATAAATGATAACACATATATATTTTTGTTGCTAAGTCCATATCAACGCTGAGCCACGAGAAAATGGGTAAACAGAGTTTAATGAAAACCGGTATATAGAGTGGGGGAATAAGAAACTACAGTCTAAGATGTAAACAATTTTATTCACCCTGTATGAAATTGTAGTTTAGAGGAAGGCATCTAAAATTTTAATTTTAAATACCTATGTTATTGGTCCTATCGAAAAGTACTACATAACAAAAGTTATAGAGAATACAATTTCCGACATAACAAAAGTTATAGAGAATACAATTTCCGATCATTTACGTTTTATTCAGTTTTACCATACCAACTATAATAGGAGTGCCATTTCAGAGTCGGAAGAGAACTAAATGTGAAGGCCTACAATATCGAAAGCGCATAACATTGAGCAACAATAACATTACATTGACCATTGTTTAGTGCGATGTTCTTTGTTTTTATGCTGCCGCTCTACTCCGATAGATGGGATTACTGCTGCGTACCGAGTATAACAGGTGGTGGTGATTATTGTTTCAAGAGGAAGTACAACTAGGCAACCATCCTCTACATAACACTAATCAGAGAGAAAAATGGAAGGGGTCCGACACTTCGAAAAATGAAGGTATCGGCCAAAGGAAGACAAGGGCCACGAAGGGCGTGATTATGAAAGACTCCCTAGCCCTCGCAAACCTAATAGCGTCGGGGTCGGAAAAGAACAAGTGTTGACCAAGAGAGGTCAGATAGGATAGGTGAAAGGTGAGGAGCCTGGCACAAGTAAGTGGAAGCAATGCCAGGACTCAGCTAAAGGCCCCGTGGTCGCCAACCCACGCTCCAAAGTTCAGAGCCCCTGGAGCACCTTTTAGTCGCCTCTTACGACAGGCAGCGGATACCGAGTATAACAGCCTGACAATATTGGCGGGAAATGGCTGGGGAGTTAGAAAACTTTCTTCTTTAGCATTTCATTCCTCTAGTTCATACTTTCTGCGATATTGCTGGTACGTAACACACTGGTTCATCATAGTATTCCAGCTATTCGATACCTCCCACTCTGACGCGCTGTTTTGAATGAGCAGTGTGCACACTTAACGCAGAGGCTCACATAGTAATAGTATGACCTGGTCTAGAATTACCATTTACGCCTACTCCAAATTATAGCACCACAATTCACTAAACTTAAAAAATCAACCCTGAAAAGAGCATTTTTTTAAGAAAAACTTGTTCCTCTTCACTTTTATTAAATTCTTCATTCACTTATTCAAAATCAGCAGTGAAGAGGGGGATTCTGCTCTGGCTTGGAGGAAAAATTTTCCTCCAAGTCAGATAGATTTTTCCGCCGCCAGTGTAGTGAACTGAGATTTTCCGACTCATCGGGTACTCCTAGGAAACAATTACTAAAAAGGCATAGATTTGCGCTGGGACTCTCAACTATTCAACCCCCCCCCCTACTACTACGACGAGTGTTCACGGATCATGGCTGTCTGCGGCTTGGTCATTCCAGCTCTGGAACTTTGGACTGTTAGATCGGCAGCGTACTGCTGTTCGTTAAAAGTGAGAAAATGTGTGGTTTACATTTGATCGAGTATTTCATATGAATGCATTGCTTTTAATCACGCCATTCCTACTAACGTCAATGTAATGACCTATGTTCATTTCAGTTGGGAAAACCACTAAGACAGTCTTCCCGAGGATGTAAAAAGGCAGGTGGAGAGTTAGTGTCTGCTATTATAATGAAAACTCTCCAACCTGATTGTGCGTGAGCCTGCCATTACAATGAAAATTCCCTAACCCAGTCTTCATATAAGAAAAGACGTTTATAAATTACCCGTTGAGTTTCTATGGTAACGTTAAGAGCTTTGCAATTTCATATAATCTTGCTAACAACGTGTACACTACCTAACCTAGAATTCTGTATATAATGTAGAAAAAATGAAATGGCGTATGGCTTTTAGTGCCTGGAGTATCCGAGGACATGTTCGGCTCGCCACATGCAGGTCTTTTGATTTGACCCCGTAGGCGACCTGCGCGTCGTGATAAGGATGAAATGATGATGAAGACAACACATACACCCAGCCCCCGTGCCAGCGGAATTAACCAATGATGGTTAAAATTCCCGACCCTGCCGGGAATCGAACCCGGGACCCCTCTGACCAAAGGCCAGCACGCTAACCATTTAGCCTTGGAACCGGACAAACCTGAAAAGAAATGGGTTCGTCACACGGAGGCACAGCAGTGGCCTGGGTAGGCGTTAGTGGCTAGGGAGTGGCTCAGACAGCACCACACGCCACCACAGCCCATTTTACAATTGTTGTAATCAGTCCAAGTTTGTTGAGCGGAACCGAACTATGAGATTGTACGTTTAGGTTCTACTTGATGAATTAAACGTTGAAGATATAGTACGGTGACGAGATATTCAGAGACAATAGTCTAATCGCGAACTAGATCGCCGATTTTTCTCGTTCCGTTTCAAGCAATACCAAGCGTAAAAATCATGATGATGATGATGATGATGATGATGACGACGACGACGATGCTAACATCTAAGGTCATCGGCCCCTAATGGTACGAGATGGACGACATGAGATAAGTAAAACATTAAAATGTATCCACAGACTAGAGTTTAAAATAAATGGTGATGAAAAATGGTAATGAGATTAAAACAATCAGTGGATCTAATTCGCAATGCCTTATTTTCTAATAAAAGAATAGAAAATAGAGGTGATAATGGAATAAGGCATTGCCTGGACATGCAATTATATTTAGGCCCATATATACATAGAATTCACGTTGTGAGTTAAAATAACACATTAAAATACGCAACACTAACTAAAATAGAGTCAATGGGATAAAAGCGCAGTCGACAAAAAAATACACTAAGCCAAGAACAATATTAAAACTACTATCCCTCACAAAACGGATGACAAGGTCTGCAGCCTGAGGGAGATGGTACGCGGGAGTTTTAGACTACGGCGCAGACCGCCCAGGTCCACGCACTCCGTAAGGATGTGTGCCACGGTAAGATGATCGCCGCATGTACACACCGAACGGGGTTCTCCTTTCAATAAAAGGGAGTGCGTTACTATACCGTGGCCGATTCGAAGACGACATAATACCACTGCTTCCCTCCGAGAAACCCGAAAGGAAGTCCTTCATACCTTCGTTGTACCCTTCATCGCGCTCAGCTTATTTGGAAGTGGAGTGGCCTGTCACTCCATCTCCCAATGGGACAGAACAAAATGTCTCAGACGAGTGCGAATATTACTTGCTGGAACCTTGTAACGGTGGCAGTGTAACTGCCTCCTTGGCAGCCTTATCTACTAACTCATTTCCCACACCCATGTGGCTTGGGAGCCACAGAAACATGACTCTGGTGCCGGCATCCGAACACCCGGCCAGCAGGTCCTGGATCCGCTGCACCAGAATGTGCCGAGGGAAACAGGTATCAATAGACTGTAGCGAGCTCAAGGAGTCGATAAACAGAAGAGTGTCGGCAATCATCGGATAGTGCGTACGGCAGAGCTTCACAGACAGCATAGAGCTCTGCCCTGTACACACTACAGGTTTCCAGGAACACACAACACACGTTAGTGTCTATGCTCGAGCCATCCGTGTATACGACAGAGCCTGGATACCGGCCAACAACGGACAGAAAGAGCCTCCGATAAATCGAAGGGTCCGTGTTTTCCTTCGGGCCAGTGTGCAGATCCAGGATTATTTCAGGTCGTTGTACTACCCACGGAGGTGCCCCACTTGGTTGTCTCAAAAGGCAAGGAACCGAAGGTACGTGAAACAATCTGTGACTGCTATCCAAGCGTATTCCAACTGGCCGCGTTGCTCGAGGACAAGCAGCGTACAGCCGACGGTGTCCATTGTTGAACATGCAAGGATAGCTTGGATGAACTAGCATCTGTCGCAAATTTGCAGCATACGACAGAAGGAGCTGCTGGCGCCTCAGGTATAAAGATGGCACACCAGATTCAGCGAGCAGGCTAGCAATTCGGCTTGTACGAAAAGCTCCCGTCGCCAACCTAACCCCGCTGTGGTGGATGCTGTTCAGTCTCGCAAGAACGCTCCGTCTTGCTGAGCCATATACTGCACTGTCGTAGTCTAACCTGGATAAAATGTGTGCCCTATAGAATCGTAGGAGCAACGTGCGGTCAGCTCCCCAATTAATGCTGCTAAGAAACTTCAAGAGATTAAGCCTCTTGGTGCATTGCACTTTTAGCTGCCCACGATAATGTACTATCGAAAAGGAGCCCAAGAACTCGGTAAGTGTCAACTAAAGGAATAGCGACATTTCCTAAATCAAGTTCAGGAGGAGGGTGAAGATTACGTTGGCGAAAAAAGTGGACAACAGAGGTCTTTGTGGTAAAAAACCGAAAGCCATGTTCGAAGATCCACTGTTCCACTCTCCTAACAGCTTGCTGTAATTGTTGCTCTGCGACTGCCATATTACGCGAACTATAGTGCAGAGCAAAATCGTCCACACATAGCGACGGTATTACTTCTGAACCAGCAGCAGCAACAATACCGTTTATGGCAATCATGAACAGAGTGACACTAAGAACCGATCCATTTTCCTGAACGTGGTGCTGCAAATACGTCCTACTCGGACTTGGAATAGACGGAGGGACAAAAAATTCGCAATAAATACCGGCAAGTGACCTCGGAATCTCCATTGTTGCCGGACTGAAAGGATACCATATCGCCATGTGGTGTCATAGGCCTTTTCTAAGTCAAAGAAAACAGCTACAAATACTGTTTGCGGAAAATGCATCCTGGATAGCGCTCTCCACGCGTACCAAGTGGTCAGTGGGCGAGCGAGCGTCTCGACAACCACACTGGAACTCGGACAAGAGTCCTTGTTTCTCCAAATACGTCACAAGTCGGCGATTTACCATCCTCTCAAATAGCTTATACAGGCAGTTTGTAACACAAATCGGACTGTAACTTCCTGCATACTTAGGATCTTTGTCAGGCTTGAGGACAGGAATGACTATGCCCTCTCGCCACTGAGACGGAAAATTACCCTCTATTCAGAGTCCGTTGAACACACAAAGAAGATCCCCACTATCCCCACTAAGGTGTTCCAACATCTGGCTATGGATATTGTCTCGTTCAGGAGACGTGTCCTTGCAAAGCGCTAAGGAGCTCCGGAGTTCCCCCTCCGTAAAGGGCACGTTGTAGTCCTCTGGAGCTTGAGTGGCAAAAGTAAGGTGATGTTCTGCCTTCCGCTTCAGAGTGAGGAAATCACGATGGTAATTCCCGGACCCAGACATATCCGCGAAATGACTAGCTAGATGGTTAGCAATCGAGACTGGTCCAGTGACTACACTGCCTGCAATGGAAATTCACGGTACAGAAGATGAAATGAAATGGCGTATGGCTTTTAGTGCCGGGAGTGTCCGAGGACATGTTCGGCTCGCCAGGTGCAGGTCTTTCGATTTGACACCCGTAGGTGACCTGCGCGTCGTGATGAGGATGAAATGATGATGAAGACGACACATACACCCAGCCCCAGTGCCAGTGAAATTAACCTATGATGGTTAAAATTCTCGACCCTGTCGGGATTCGAACCCGGGACTCCTGTGACCAAAGGCCAGCAGGCTAACCATTTAGCCATGGAGCCGGACGGTACCGAAGATGATCCTTGGATACCCGAAATACGTCGAACTTTAGTTCACACTTGAGATGATGGGGTATGTGACGTCATAGACGACACATATCTCTCCCACGAAGCTTTCTTTGGCCATTATGAACTCGCTCCTTAGCGCGGAGTTTTTTAAATGTTACCAAACTGACCACAGTCAGGCTGCCTACGATAATGTTTATGAGCGCGACGGCGTCCTTTGATAGCTGCCGCAATTTCGGCGTTCCACCAAGGAACGAGTTTTCGGCGAGGAGACCCTAAGGAGGAGGGAATGGACTCCTCAGCAGCAGCAAGAATAACTTGGGTGACGTTATTTCCTCGCCGACGGTCCGTCTGTTATTGTCGTTAAAGACAGCTAGTGATGTGTACTTTGGCCAATCAGCATGTTTAAGAATCCATCGAGGGGAAGCCTCGACGGATTTTTGTCTCAACAAAGGAACGATTATGGGAAAATGGTCACTGTCATAGAGATCATCATGTGTATTCCACCGAAACAGCGAAACCTATGTTCGGCTGCATAGACTTCCGTCTATGCGAGAATATGTGCCGTAACGTACACTAATGTGAGTTGGTTCCCCTGAGTTCAAAATACATAAATCCAGCTCTGTTACTAATGTTTCCAGCTCCCTTCCCTGGGAACAAGGCATCTCAGAGCCCCATATGGGGTGATGGGCGTTAAAATCTGCCAACAAGAGGAAGGGAGGTGAAAGCTGATCTATAAGATCAGTAACATCACTTATGTTGAGAGGCTGGCCTGGTGGAAAATAAACGTTACACACTATTGCTATGACAGCCAGCGGTACCCGCACCGCAACTGCTTCAAGTGGGGTCTTTAGAGGAACGCTCTTTGCTACAGGTTTCAGAACAAACAAAAATACCCACGCCAGCAGATGCCCGGTGAGCAGAACTTCGACGCGTTCCGGGAGCGGGAAGTTCCCCATAAGGGGAGCGCGCAGGTTTTGGAGCAGGAGTACTCGCTGGCGTAGACTCATACCCTCCAGATGGAGAGCATGATTTCCCTTTCGCAGGGGAAGTGCGGGAGCGCCCATTAGGCACGTTCTTCTTCGCCGCCTTCTTTTCGAGTTTAGACGGGCTGGAAGATGATTTCCCAGCCCTGGTCGACGATGCCGCCTCCGCCGGCTGGGACACGGCTTTCGCCGACCTCTTAGGGAGTGGGGGAGACAGCTTTCCCCCTTGCTGTGCCGGCTTAGAACTGCCAGCCGGCAAAGACTTCTGGTTGGTCGAAGGTGGAGTGGTCCCACCCCCCCATTCGAGCCTTTAGTCTTTGCGACATTGCTCTGAGGAGCAACAGTCGCCTTGGGCACAGAGATCATCACGGGTAACGATATCGTGAAAGACGAACCCAGGAGACTCCGAGCAATCATGTTGTAGTCGAGTGTACGGCCAGGTGTGTTCGTGGAATTAAACTTACGGCGCGCTTCCTGATAGGAAAAACCATCCAAGGTCTTGATCTCCTGGGTCGTCTTCTCACTCAGATATGTCGGACAGTTCCGATGCCGAGAATGAAGACCAGAGCAGTTAGTGATCTTATGCGGAGTTGTGCACTCCTCCGCGCCGTGAGCTACTCTTCCACATGTACCACACATAGACTGATTCGAACAACGAGATACCATATGTCCGAATCTCTGGCATTGATAGCATCGCATAGGAGGCGGGATGTATAGCTTCACATCGCAACGATAAGTTGTTACCCTGACTCTCTCAGGTAACACTGACAACTTGAAAGAGACAATGAAGGCACCCGAGGCAACGTCTTCACCGTTGACCTTGCGCGTAATGCGCCGGAGGTATGTCACGCCACGGTTCATGTCCTCCAACTCTTCGTCAGTGTTCAAAATAACGTCGCAGTGAAAGATGACTCCGCGAACCAGAATCAAGAATCTGTGCTCCTCCACATTGAGGGGGATTTCGCCAAAGTGGTCGCACTTAAAACAACTGATCAGCGTGCAGTGCCGTACAGGTCTTCAAAAGCAAACTACCGTTGCGCATTTTGTTGAGATCCTCAAGTTCGCCGTAGAGGCCTGCAATGTGTCTACTAAAAAGGATCGATTTTACCAGCTTAAAATCATGCCCGTCGGTTCTGGTAGCAACCAGAAACCTAGAGAAGCTGGATCCCATTCCTTCACTCTGTGCATGTTCCCAGGTAGTTGAACCTCTAAGGGAAGGAAAAGTTAAAGATTTCGGTGGGGGACCACCTTGGGATAGGCGACTTCGTTTCGAAGCCATGCCCGAAATCACCCTAGCCGAATGCCACCCACTCCGATCAGGGGTCTCTGTAGCCGAACCAAGCTGCCAAGGCAATACCCACCTGGACGTAGCAGGTACTGCCCGGTGTCCGATATTGGACGATGCCTAATACGGCATCCGTCCCGCGTATTAGGGAAAATACTAGTGATCCACGAGCGATAAAAATTCATATAACCACATTTCAGCTGAGAATCGTGTGTACCTTTCGTGTGTATCTATTATAGCATAGTACTAATAATAATCTGTCTAAACATTTAGCTTTGTTGGTAATCTTTGAGTACAGCAGTTCTTGCAAATTTCAAACTTGCAATTTTCGTTTCTGTTTATGCTTAGTAGTGATATATGGTACCGGTATTGTAATTAGGATACGTCTGAATGTAGTTTAAAATAATTGTAGTGTACTGCACAGTAGTATACCAGTAATATCCTATTAGAATTTAGCGTGCTTATTTTATTATTGTAAAATATTTGTGTAGTACCGGTAGAAGTAGAAGTATCCGCAGAAACTCTTACTAAAATTCTGTTGTTGTAATTAGAATAGGCTTAATTGCAGTTTAGAATTGTGTAATTCTTGTTTATTCCTTCCGGTATTCAGTAATTAACAGCAGTTTTTATCCTGTTAGGGTGTTGTACGATAAAAATAGAATACGACTAAGTAGTACTGTAGTGTAGACGTATATTAATTACAATATTGTTGTGTGATCTTTGAGTACTATCCCAGACAATATATCCCTCCGTTCATTGTTTTGCAAATAAGTTATTTTTCCTTTTCTTTTCATTTTTTCCGTAAAGAATGACTAAGGAATGCAAGTGTAGGGACTGCGGGCGTGGCGAGGTATTGAGGGGTATGAGGGAGGAGTTGGAGAGTTTGAGGGAGATAATTAGGATTCTCACAGAATACAGGAAGGAAGATTGGACTCCCTCAAACAATCTACAGGTTACAGTAGGAGTACAAGAGGGAGGGGAAGGAAAGGGGGGAGTTGTAGAAGACAGGTGGTCTAATGTTCTAAGGAGAAGGAGATTGCAGGCTAAGGGCTCCATTCATGATCAGAATTCAAGACAGGTGTCTATGCGAAATCGGTACGAGTCACTCCAGGTGGAACAACAGAGGGAAGATGAGGAACGGGGAACTGTTGCTGAGATGTGTGGAAGTAGGAGGGAGGGAAAAGGTAGGAAAGGGAAATGTAGAGTAGAGGATAGGAAAAGACAGGTGAAACAGGGTCATGGGAAGGGGAAAAGGGAGGAGGAAGTAGCTTCTGCAGCTATCAGGAAAGATAGGGCTGGCCAGGAAGGGAGGGGATCAAATGAGGTGGGTACGATTGAGGCTCTGGTCATGGGGGATTCCATCGTTAGATATGTGGGGAAAGTGTGTGTGGAGGAAAGGGAACCAGGGTAGAGTGTTACCCAGGAATTAGGTTGAGGCAGTTGTTGAGGAAAGTAGAAGAGAGGGAGGAGGGGAAGGAGAAGGTGGTAGTGTTTCACGTTGGTACCAACAACGTAAGGCAAGCTGATATAAGTACCAACATAGTTGGAGATGTGTGGGATTGGTAAATACAGCACGGGTGAAGTTTACGGAAGCAGAGATTTTTATCAGTGAAATACTGTTTAGGAGGGATACTGACTGGAGGGTGATTGGGGATTTAAATGAGACTATGGAGTGGGTATGTGAAAACTAGGAGTGAAATTTCTAGATCCTAATGGGTGGGTGGGAGATAGGGATCTGCGCTCAGATAGCCTTCACTTAAACCGCAGTGGTACGTATAATTTAGGAAATTTGTTTGGAAGGGTAATAGGGAGGTACATTCAGGGAAACAGGGTGGCCTAGGGAGCGGTGATAAGGGAATAGGGAACTGGAAATCAAGCAGGGATGACATAAAAATGTTAGTGTTGAACTGTTGAAGTATTGTAAAGAAAGGAATAGAATTAAGTAATTTTTATATATATATATATATATATATATATATATATATATATATATATATATATATATTTACCAGATTTGTAATAGGAGTTGAATCATGGCTGAGAAATGATATAATGGATGAAGAAATTTTCTCACGGAACTGGACTGTGTATCGTAGAGATAGGATATGAATGGTGGGAAGGAGAGTATTCACTCTGGTGAAAGAAGAATTTGTAAGCTACGAAAAAGTTAAAGATGACACATATGAAATTCTAGGTATAGCCTAAGGCTCATTTCTAAAGATAATCGGCAACTCGATATCTTTGGAGTGTACAGACCAGGAAAGGGTAACGCTGACACAGAATCAGAATGATTTGATAAGATAATCAGCCATGTGGGAAACGACATGGAAAGGAATGTGATTGTAGCGGAAGATCTGAATTTACCAGATGTCAATTGGGAAGGAAATGCGAACGACAGGAAGCAAAACCAACAAATGGCAAATAAGTTAATATGGGAAGGACAGCTGATTCAGAAAGTGATGGAACCAACTAGAGGGAAAAATATCCTGGATGTGGTGCTGGTAAAACCAGATGAGCTCTACAGAGAAACCGAAGTAATGGTATTAGTGGTCATGAAGCTGTTTTTATCGTAGTTAAAAATAAATGTGATAGAAAGGAAGATCTTAAAAGTTGGGACTATTCGGCAGTACCACATGGCTGATAACACAGGCATGAGGCAGTTTCTAAAAAGTAACAATGAACGGAGGAAAACGGTAAATAATAATAATAATAATAATAATAATAATAATAATAATAATAATAATAATAATAATCGTATGGCCTCAGCTACCGTGTGCAGACATTTCAATTTGACGCCATCTGGCTGTCTGCTTGTCAATTTCGACGTTCCGTTTTACTCTAGGTCCCCACTAGATGGGTTTAAAGCAATTGTTCAGAAATGTGAAAACAGATTTGTACCTTTAAAGGTGGTAAGGAATGGGAAAGACCCACCTTATTATAATAGAGAAATAAAGAGACTAAGAAGGAGGTGCAGACTGGAAAGAAATAGAGTTAGAAATAGCTGTGGAAGTAAGGAGAAATTGAAGGAACTTACTAGGAAATTGAATCTAGCAAATAAGGCAGCTAAGGATAATGTGATGGCAAGCATAACTGGCAGTCATACAAATTTTAGTGAAAAATGGAAGTGTTTGTATAGGTATTTTAAGGCAGAAACATGTTCCAAGAAGGACATTCCAGGAATAATTAATGAACAAGGGGAGTGTGTACGTGAGGATCTTCAAAAGGCAGAAGTATTCAGTCAGCAGTATGTAGAGATTATTGGTTACAAGGATAATGTCCAGATAGAGGAAGAGACTAATGCTAAAGATGTATTAAAATTTACATATGATAACAATGAAATTTACAATAAGATACAAAAGATGGAAAACTAGAAGAGCGGATGGAATTGATAAGATTTCTGAGGATATACTAAAGACAATGGGTTGAGATATACTACCATATCTGAAGTACTTGATTATTGTTTGGTCGAAGAAGCTATACCAAATGAATGGAGAGTTGCTATAGTAGCCCCTGTGTATAAACGAAAGGGTGATAAACGTAAAGCTGAAAATTACAGGCCAGTCAGTTTGACATGCGTTGTATGTAAGCTTTCGGAAGGCATTCTTTCTGATTATATTAGACATGTTTGCAAAATTAATAACTGGTTCGATAGAAGGCAGTTCGGTTTTAGGAAAGGTTATTCCACTGAAGCTAAACTTGTATGATTCCAGCAAGATATAGCAGATATCTTGGATTCAGGTCAAATGGACTGTATCGCGATTGACCTGCCCAAAGCATTTGATAGGGTGGATGATGGGAGACCACTGACAAAAACGAGTGCAATTAGACTAGACAAAATAGTGATTGAATAGGGTGCGATATTTCTAGAAAACAGATCTCAGAGAATTAGAGTAGGCGAAGCTTTATCTGACCCTGTAATTAAGAGGGGAATTCCTCAAGGCAGTATTTTTGGAACTTTATGTTTATATATCTATATATATAAAATAACTTGTCCTGACTGACTGACTGATTCATCATCGCCGAGCCAAAACTACTGGACATAAAGAAATGAAATTTTGGGGATAGATTCATATTAAGATGTAGGTGCTCGCTAAGAGAGGATTTTTGGATATTCCTTTGCTAAGGGGGTGAAAAGGGGGGTGAAATTTTAAAATGATTGTATCTATATCTCAAAACTTTAAAAGTTTACAGATGTAAAACTTGGTATTTAGAATCTTCTTTAAAAATAAGGAAACACGTATTTTTTTGTTTTCAGAAAATCCCAATAGGAGGAGTGAAAAAGGGTGAAAATGGGGAAAAAATGGGTTGAATGCCTTTAATCAGGATACCGGTACTTATATCTCAGAAACTGAAGATATTACAGACCTGAAAATTGGTACTTTTGATCTCTTTTAAAAATAAAGAAACACGTATTTTTTTGTTTTTGGAAAATCCAATTAATGGGAGGGTGAAAAGGGGGTGAATTTTTAAAATGAGTGAATCTATATCTCCAAACTTTTAAAGTTTGCAGATGTAAAAATTGGTATTTAGAATCTTCATTAAAAATAAAGAAACACGTATTTTTTTGCTTTCCGAAAATCGCAATAGGAATCGTGAAAAGGGGTGAAAAAGGGGTTGAATGCCTTTAATGGGGCTACTTATATCTCAGAACCTGAAGATATTACAGACCTGAAAATTGATGTTTGGGATCTCTTTTAAAAATAAAGAAACACGTATTTTTTTGTTTTTGGAAAATCCAATTAATGGGGGGTGAAAAGGGGGTTATTTTTTAAAATGAGTGTATCTATATCTCAAAACGTTTAAAGTGTATGGATGTAAAAATTGGTATTTAGAATCTCCTTTAAAAATAAAGAAACGCGTATTCTTTTGTTTTCGGAAAATCCCAATAGGAAGGGTGTAAAAGGGTGAATAATGGGTTGAATGCCTTTAATGAGGCTACTTATATTTCAGAACCTGAAGATATTACAGACCTGAAAATTGGTATGTGGGATCTACTTTAAAAGTAAAGTTACACGTATTTTTTCGTTTTTTGAAGATCCAAATATTGGGGGGTGAAAGGGGGGGTGAATTTTTAAAAATGAGTGTGTCTACATCTTAAAACTTTAAAATTTACAGATGTAAAAATTGGTAGTTAGAATCTCCTCTAAAAATAAAGGAACACGTATTTTTTTGTTTCCTGTAAATCCCAATAGGAGGGGTGTAAAAGGGTGAAGAATGGGTTGAATGCCTTTAATGAGGATACTTATATTTCAGAACCTGAAGATATTACAGAACTGAAAATTTGTATATGGGATCTCCTTTAAAAATAAAGAAACACGTATTTTTTAGTTTTTGGAAAATCCAATTAATGGCGGTTAAACAGGAGTGACAAATTGGGGTGAATTTTTTGAAAGACTATATCTACAGAATATCTTGGAAACGTAAAATGTTACAGACGTAAAAAGTGGGTGTTTGGAATCTCCTGTAAATGTAAAGAAACATAGGTGATTTGTTTTTGGAAACTCCACTTAAGGGGAACTCAAAAGGCGTGAAATTTTAAAATGAGAATTTTTACAGTATATCTAAAAAACTTAACATGTTACAGAAGTGAAAAATGGTATTTTTTTATCTCTATTAAACATAACGAATCGTGTATTTTTAGTTTTCGGAAATACCACTTGGGTGGTGGTGGGGGGGGGGGTAAAATGACTGAAAATGGTGTTGAATTCTTTTAATTAGGCTACTGATATCTCAAAAATGATGTTTCAGACGTGAAATTTGATATTTGCAATCTGCTTTAAAAGTAAAGAAACACGTATTCTCGGAAAATCCAATGAGGGGTGGGAGGGGTGAAAGTATTGAAAATTTAATTGACTTAATTGTATGAGAACGCATACATCTAATAAAAACTAAAGTTGTTACAGACGTGAAAATTCGTATTTAGATCTCCTTTAAAAACAAAGAAAAACGCGTTTTGGTGGGGAAACCATCTTGGAGGGTGGGAGTGTAAAGGAGTTGAATTCCTTTCATGACGACACATAAATCAAAAGCTGAAGAAGTTAGAGTCGTGATAATTGGTATTTAGAAGATCTTTTACTATTAAAGAAGCAAGTATTTTTTGCGGGAAAATTCACTAGGGGGGGGGGGGGGGGAGTAGTGTGAGATGAAGTGAAAAAAATAAATTATTTTAATGGGGATACTTATATCTCAAAACTGATGGCAATAGACGTGAACATTGGTGTTTGGAATCTCCTTTAAACATAAAGAAACGAACCTTCTTTTAATTTTTTTTTTGGGGGGGGGGGGTTGGCGGTAAATAAACTTAACGGCGGTGGGGTGTAGAAGGAGGTGAGACCAATTGATTTTACTGTTCTTAATGTACTTATAAGCATCCTCCTTTGCCCAGGCGGCAGCGCGCGGGCCTCTCACAGCTGGGTTCCGTGGTTCAAATCCCGGTCACTCCATGTGACATTCGTGCTGGAAAAAACGGAGGTGGGACAGGTTTTTCTCCGGATACTTCGGTTTTTCCTGTCATCAGCCTTTCCAGCAACACATAATAGTAATAGTAATAATAATAATAATAATAATAATAATAATAATAATAATAATAATAATAATGTTCCGGACCGTCGTCAAATGTGCGGATCGCGCTGGAAACGGCTCCTGGACGGGTAATGACTAAGAATGCAGTCCGGCCGCGGGTTCAGTGCCGCCAAAGCACCCAATATGACACCACGCCGGATCTTCTGAAGGATTTTATACATATTAAAATGATTATAGGAAAGGATGGCAAAGATTTACGGACCCAACTGACCGGGAGGAATACCTGAGCCTAGCCCGGGAAGTACGAAATCGATTGCTGGAAAGGAAGATTGAAAAATGGGAGAAAACGTACCCTAATCTAATAGAAAACGAGTCAGATCGGGAATTATGGTGGATTCTCGCAGAAAACGAGTCAGATCGCGAATTTCGGCGGATTATATATCTAAAACAATAAGCATTCAATTATAAATTTCAGTACAATACCGTAGCGAAGCACGGGTATCTTGCTAGTATATATATATATATATATATATATATAAATGATATGAGTAAACAGGCGGAATCAGAGGTAAGGTTTTTTGCGGATGATGTTATTCTGTATAGAGTAATAAATAAGTTACAAGACTGTGAGCAACTGCAACGTGACCTCGATAATATTGTGAGATGGACAGCAGGCAATGGTATGTTGATAAACGGGGTTAAAAGTCAGGTTGTGAGCTTCACAAATAGGAAAAGTCCTCTCAGCTTTAATTACTGCGTTGATGGGGTGAAAGTTCCTTTAGGGAATTATTGTAAGTATAAGGAAAGATCTTCATTGGGGTAATCACATGGGATTGTAAATAAAGGATACAGATCTCTGCACATGGTTATGAAGGTGTTCAGGGGTTGTAGTAAGGATGTAAAGGAGAGGGCATATAAATCTCCGGTAAGACCCCAACTAGAGTTTGGGGTAAAACTTCAGACCTTGTCACGCAACTTTGTATCATAGTAATCATGGCTGACGGTGGGCGAATGGACACTGCCATTGGCTGAAGGCTAGTCCAGTGAAATGTCGTTCCCATAATTCAATACAGACAGAAGTTATGACCAACTTACGCGATGAAAAGACCTAAGAGTGAGACAATGTCAAAGAATAACCATATGAAACAAATAAGAGTAAGAATATCTGGCTATGTTGAACTATGGTAGTGACATTTCATAGGGCAAATCTTCAGGCGATGCAGTGTCCATTCGTGCCAACGCCAGCCACGATTATATAACAACGTGATGAAATAGTTGAGACGTTTCAATGCAGTAATTACGATTCTAAACACTTGAAACCATAGATAGCTCTAGTTATGCTTAAATATGAATACGAAATAGAGGCTTAAATCCGCGCGACTTGGAATTGAATATAAACAAGAAATAGAGGCATAATTATTAGTAGTACGTAGCGTTCCCGACACCGGAAGAAAAAATCACAAGGAAATGTAACCTGAATGATATTATTATTATTATTATTATTTAGCGTATGGCTTATACAGACATAATCAGTAATATACATATATACATATTTACAGCTGAGAAACAAAGCAACTTGTGCTTCACAATTGAATGTCTAATTCTTCGATCCAGCGTGCAGCATCCGGAGTTAGCAGCAGGAAGTCATCCTCATCACCGTGATAGGCTCGAATCCTACATTCCCTGACGATATGACGAACAGTCTGGTGTGGAGCTCTGCAGTCACAGTCTGGGTTAGGTAGCTTTTTCCACTTATGGAGAGCGGCTCTGCACCGACCATGTCCTGTTCTGATTCTATTCAGGGCAGTCCAGGTCTTGCGTGGTAGGTGGGATCCACTTGGAAGTCTGGGACCTGAGAAGAAGGTATGAAGGCGCACATCCGTTGCTGCTTCCCATCTACTTTTCCACTCATCAAGAGATTTAAAATCTTTAGCATCCATGTTAGAGGCATCACGCAGAGTTGGATGGCGTGATTTTAGTCTGTTAAGATTCAGAAGTGGCAGGTCACTATTCAGGGGTAGACTAGGATTTCTTGAAATCTTGTGAAATTCCTTCATAAGGGCATTAGATCGGCGTAGATCAGGTGGCATTATACCAGTTAGCAGTGGAAGCCAATGAACTGGAGTAGATGTGATTGCGCCAGATATGATGCGCATTGTGGTATTAAGCTGGGTGTCAACAAGCCTTGTATGATGACTGTTCATCCAAACAGGTGCACAATACTCGGCACTTGAATACACCAAACCCAGGGCTGAAGATCGCAAAGTGGTTGCTGAAGATCCCCAAGTAGTTCCACACAGTTTATGAAGGATGTTATTTCGAGACTTCAACTTTTGTGCTAAGTTCAGGAGGTGTTGTTTGAAGGATAGTGTACGGTCCAAGATGACACCAAGGTATTTTGGGTTCCAGTTATGATGAAGAATTCTCCCTCTGAAACTAACATTCAGACCTGAATGATAAACAATGTATAATAGAGAAGAAGAATGTATGTAAATGGAACCAACCTTAATGTAGTGGAGGTTAGGCGACGACACGAAAAAACAACACGATTGAACTTCTCATTCACTAATAATTTGACGTGACGGCCACACCATTCACATACTCTGCTATTTGAAATCAAATTGTGACGTACATAGAATTGAAGTAAATCATTGAAGTTGTTCTTGTAATTCGCTGAAAAACTTGTTACATTAATAACACATCCATCGCACGATGCCATGTCAATATAATTAGATATGTTTTCTGTATCAACAATGGCCAGATGCACTGGATGCGCTATGTACGAAGAAAGAAGTAGTAGGCTTTGCTTCTATCAATCCTATCATTTCGTGACCAGTAAGCGACATAGAATGCCGTGGTGTATTAATGTCAAGAGAAACGTCATTGTGGTCCAGGGCTAAGTCGTGCGAGTCGTCTGCGAGAAAAATAAACATAGTCCAGGGCTAACCTAACCTAACCTAACCTAACCTAACCGCGAGTCGTGTGCGAGAAAAATAAATAACCTAACCTAACCTAACCTAACCTAACCTAACCTAACCTATGTGAAAACAAATATAATTGTGGCCCAGGGCTCAACAAATGTAATTGTGGCCCAGGGCTCAGTACCATTTAGTTCCTAAGTACAGTGGTTGGCAGCATCAGCGAGTCGTGCAAGTCGTCTGCGAGAAAAATAAACATAGGACAGTCATACCGCGCGTAGATATTGCCGATGCAAGCGGTAACCATGGTACTAATGTTGCGTGACATAGACTGAAGTTCTAATTAGGAGGTAAAGTTAGGGATTGGAATAACTTACCAAGGAAGATGTTCAATAAATTTCTAATTTCTTTGCAATCATTTAAGAAAAGGCTAGGAAAACAACAGATAGGGAATCTGCCACCTGGGCGACTGCCCTAAATGCAGATCAGTATTGATTAATTGGATGACTGAGGCAATGAGCACGAGGACTCCCTTGCTCCAGTCACCCGCAATAGCACGTACCCCATAGCGTATACAGAGTACTAAGTATAGCGAAAAAAAAAAAATAATAAACAAATAATATTATGTCCTTCTGGCATTCGGCAGTGCGGGGACCTGTTTTGTCAGGCGGATACTACTGCAAGGGTACATGACGCTCCCACCCGCAAGATCGCTGGGTGTTCTCAAGTGGGCTTTCGGGCGTAATCGCACACGTAAGAGGCCCATCTCCGAGCAGCACGCACCTCAAATATTTGGAATCGGTCTACAACGAACCCTCAAAAAACAAAAAATAAAGAGGGGACCATGGCCACATGACTCTTTTAGTCGCCGTCTACGACAGGCTGGGATTACCTGTGAATGTATTCAACTCCTCCCATCCACAGGAGGTTCAACACATGATATCTAACCGCAATCCATGTCCGCGCCTAGGTCGCCCCTTTTAGTCGCCTCTTACGACAGACAGAGGATACCGCGGGAATATTCTACATATGCGTCCCCCACCCGCAGCGGGTGCGTAAAAATCATGCAACAAAACGTACATTATTATTCACTACAGCATGATAAAAATAAAAAAAGCACTTTGATTTCTAGGTGCTAACAAAGAAAGCAATGTGTCTCAATAACAAAAATTACCAAATATTACTAACCTACCAACCTATTATTACATTTGTTTACATTACAACATACAGTGTTACATTAACACGTTGCAGTGGGAAGTCACTGCTGTGACAGGCTCTCGTAATTTTCACTTAAATGAATTGCCTTCAACAACTTTAGTTTCCAAGCAGTACGTCATGAAACCCTACACGGTTATAATCCACGTTACACTTTGTCATTAGCATGTGGTTTACATTTTCAGACTTTAGCCTGGATTTCTCATTTGTCCAAAGATCTTTTATTAATGAGAATCTCTCTTCTGTAGGAGCATTTGTAGCAGGCAAGCTTAATACAAATTCTACAATATCACCTATTTCCCTGAAGCGAATATTCCTATCTTCAAAATCTAAAGACCTTTGTGCATCACTTCATTCAAACACAGAATTAAGATCTGCCCAAATTCACAGACTGAGTTCACTGGTCTAAGTCGTCCAAGCAAGTAGAGTAAAATGTCTCAACATATTTTCTTGAAATGTAAAATACTATACTAAGTCATCATTTTCGAGTTTCTTTTGTTTAGATTGAACAACTGAGGGCACAAACACACAGTCTAACCTATTTGATGGCTTTTTCCTGAGATCCTCAAGTACTTTACAAGCATTGCTCCTCTAATAACTGAATAACACAGTGAAAAATTGCTGCTTGAGTACGCACAAAATTCAAGCACAGCTCAGACAAGGTATCATTAAAGAACTGTTTGATTACAGTTGCGTACCTGCTTTGTGATTCAGAATATGATTTCAGGGCAATCAGTTCTCGTTCAATGGAAGCCACCTTGTGAGCCAGTCCTACACTCGTCGGCTAAACATTTCTGTTGTGTTTTAGACCAGATTTCATACATATTATATTTATTCATCATTTTGCTTCCTACCCTCTTGTTTTGAACAAACAATGTTGATATCCAGGAGGCGCTAACTGCTCTCGTATCTTGTGACGTCACTGTGAGGACACTTTTACAGCGTGTTCCAAGCGGTCTCCGGTCAGCAGTTTGTTTATTGCGGGTTTATTCAGTGAATTAGTACAATAGGCGAGTGAAGTTCAGATTACGTTTGTCATTTAGTGCAAGGAGGTAATAAAATCAGAAAAAGCAGGAATAACTGCGCTGTTGCAGAGTGTAAAAATATGGCCTACAGAACTGAGAATATAATTTATCATGGCTTTCCAAAGAATTATTATTTATGGGCTAAATGGATTTTATGGTGTCAAGGATAGTTTTCGTATTAATCTTAAATGATAAATGTCAGGTCCTCTAAAGATACATGACTAAGTGGAGTGTAATTAAAACATCTAACAAGATCAACTCAAAAAGCACTCAGCTAACTGTACCCTTCAACACATAATGAATGCATTGAATCTGGTGGTAGCACTATCCTCGGGGTGACGTCACGCGCACCGGCCAATGGCAGCGCAGCTCCCCGGAATGGCCTACCTGTTAGTATTCTAATTACTAATTACATTGCTTGGTATCATCCCACAGATAGCAGCAAATGCCCTCCTTGCTCCTTCGCGGGCCGTTTTTGTTTTGTTCCTCGACTTTTTTTTTTAACTCCTTGACTTTCGAGTTGTCTTGTAGTGGTAGTTAAAGACGATTAAGATGGAGGAGGTCTTGCTTCTGAGCGAAATCACGTTTGCTGTTTCAGCCTCTTTAACAGGTTTAAGGTATAACTTTAAGGCTAATCTACTTATTTATTCGAGGCTGGCTTATGCTGGTGTATTTGTATGAAGGTAATGTGTACTTTCGGTCTTACTTCGTATCCTTTTAACGTTCGGTAGCGTCCAGTGGAAATGAGTATGGAATCAGTTGAATGTGTTTATATCGTCCTAGGACTTTATTTCTTTGGCTTTTTAAAGTAATACTTAGCTGTTTGTTCATATGTGTTTAAATCTTTGTCCATATGTTTTTGAATCTTTTGGTCTTATGATGTGAGGCTCTTTGATAAAACTTTTCGCGAAGGACTACTGTACTCGTCTTATTTATTGTGAATGGGTGAGTGTTGTGTTGACTCAAAACAAGCCATATCTTTGCGGTCTATTTCGCTCTCTTTTAGGCGTGGATGCTCCCTCAGTTTGAAAGACAGCCGACTGATTACTTGTCTCCGATTCATGCCTTGTGTAAGGACTACCGATCCTTTTGAGGCCTTACATCTGAAATAAGGTTGGGTTGTTCTGATAACCCTAGTTTTCGACGATGGTAAGATTTGTAATGTTATCCTTGGTTGGGCAACCACTCTACCTTATGTACGTGTGAGCTGCTGTTATCCCTTGGAACTTTATGAGAGCATTTTGATCAACCCCTATGCTTATCTTCATTTCTGGCTCGTGGTTGTGGACGCGATACTGTGAATGCAGTGCCGTACGATAGTAATCGCCCCGAGAAGGCGTTGTGTCACATTTCATTTTACTTAACCTTAATTGTGGTCTGTGTGTTTTGATCTGAAGTTTTTAAAAATATATCTTTCTCCGTCCTTGCTCTGGGGGCTTTTGATTATTATCACTGATATTTATTCGCATTTGTGCGGGACGCCGTTGGGATGGTTGTATTGTATGCCCTCCTTTTGATTTCATTGTTGGTCCTCCATTCCTATTGGTCGTTATCTCTGCCCTGATCATCCCATTGTTATGATTGTGATTCGTCCAGGACTGATGTGACCATTATTCTTATCTCGGAGACGCGGTAGTTTCTCTAAGGCTGATGACACACGGAGCGGTTTTTGCCGAGTCGGCCGCCAAGTCGGCGCATGTTTCTATTGTATCAGATGGGATAAACAGACACAGCGGTGCCATAGACTGAATACATACATTCAGCTGAATTAACGCGGCATCATTGGTAAGTATCAATTCATACATTACTAAGTTACTCCTCTCTATGTCAGGTTTGGCGCGGTATGGCAGCCATGTTTTTTTTTTTCTGTATTGTCGTCTGAAAATTGTAGTTTGTCTTGCCTCATTTAACGCCGCGCTCGCTCGTGTGTTTTGTCACAGTCGGCAACAACCGCCCTGTGTATCAGTCACAGGCGGCGGCAGACTCGGCAGCCGACTCGGCCAAAACCGCTCCGTGTGTCATCAGCCTAAGAGGGGAGCGTCACGAGATGCGGCTTTATTGTCTTTTGTTGTCTGGTTGACAGGCATATGCAGGAAAAATTAATCTGAACATTTTTGGGCGTGTATAATTGCATAAGCGCACGTTTAGTGCTATCTACTTAAATAACTTGTGATTTAATTTCTACCACCACCTGAGATTATGTCCCAGGCCTAGTTACGTGACAAATGATTTAAGTTCTCAGTATTGTAATTTAAAATTTTGGTTTCTGGCCATTCGTTTGGGTTTTATGCTTTCCCTCATTTTTGTTTTGATTTTAATAAACCCAGTTCTTTTACCTTATATTTTATTCAGTGATTAGATGCCTTCCCTAGCTTAGTTCCTTTGGTAGAAAAGTCCAGATCACGGCTTGTTGAAGGCCGTCTTTAGTCGAATCCTGAGGACAAACTCACCCTTTCCCATTCCTTCGATACTAAGCTGCTCCGGTCTCTGCTATGATATTTTGTGTGGATACCTTTCCGTTGGTACATGTATCCCCGATTGTTTGGTTTCTGTCAAGAGGACTAGAGGAAAGGGTTGTGGGTGTAGGTAAACTTGTTCTTCTGAAGCCAAGAACTTTCGAATACTCAATCTCGACGAAATCACAATACTGAATCAAGGAGGCCTCACGTACAACGTAAATGTGAAAACACGAGTCGATTTTCTGCACTACAGCTCATCTAGATCTAGTTTTTTTCAACAGATGTTGCCAAGTTTAAGACAAGTGACGATCAACATTGTTTCCGCGCATTATGAACAAATGGCAGCCACAGCAGCTTAATGAATCACTCGCGAATGTGAACTCTCACTCGGAAAATGATCATTAAACACGAAAACAAAGCGAGGAAAGTAACAGAAATATCCCGCGCTTAGAAAATTAACGAACACGCATATACAAAATAACAATCTGCAAGATACTACGAATTGACAACAAATAACAATGAACATAAAACACAATAATGCACTTGTTATGACGAGATCGAGGTTGTCAGTTACAAGAAAAAATAGATGAAAAATCCACTTCAAACACGCACACTATAGTTCCGTTTTTATGAGTTTCGACTTGAAGTCAGACTGGTGCGAGTACAACAGCTAATTCACGACTCACAACACGAACGGAAATGTATATACACGAATGTAAGTCCAGAATCAATTGTTCTTTGTAGCAACATGAGTAACTCACATAAAATTAACTATAGTCTACCATATACTCTGTTTAGGATAAGGCTATAACGCTCGAACAAGTAAACGCGACAGAACGAAATGATATTTCTACTCACCATCTAGAAGAGCTGTTTCTGATAGATTCAATTTCTCCTGAGGAAGGAAAAAAGGAATACACCACTCATTTCAGAGTCACTATCGGCATTATCATCGTCTCTTACTTTCCTCTCCCAAGCTTCAGTTATCGCGGATTCTCTCTCACAACATTGCTTCAGGTTTCCGCTCTTACAAAGCCTACGGCTTCGCTAAGAAGTCCCTCATGTGGGTGGGGGTGGTAGAATAAGACCCACGCTATCCCCTGCCTGTCGTAAGAGGCGACTAAAAGGGGCCCCAGGGGCTCTGAACTTTGGAGCGTGGGTTGGCGACCACGGAGTCCTTAGCTGAGCCCCGGTATTGTTTCCACTTACTTGTGCCAGGCTCCTTACTTTCATCTGTCCTATCCGACCTCTCTTGGTCAACTCTTGTTCTTTTCCGACCCCGACGGTATTACGTATGGAGGGCTAGGGAGTCTTTCATTTTCACGCCCTTCGTGGCCCTTGTCTTGCTTTGGCAGATACCTTCATTTTTCGAAGTGTGTGGCCCCTTCTATTTTTTCTCTCTAATTAGTGTTATGTAGAGGATGGTTGCCTAGTTGTACTTCCTCTTAAAACAAAAATCACCACCACCACCACCACCACCACCACCACCACTGAGAAGCGGCTCGGGGTTGTTTGAGAATGCACTGCTAGATCGCACTGTTTTATTAGGCGGGGATTCATATTTTATTATATTGGAATTAAATGGATACAACACATTTATGGGGACAAAACCTTTAATTCGTATTTTAATAAATAACTATCAATAATAAACGTCAAATATCTTTCAATACTCTGCTGCAGTAATGTAAATCGTAATTTTAGCACTTCCCGACTGGAAGGGCTTTGTTATGAAATTCTTCGCAAAATTGGGAGTGTTTATATTTTAGGTTGTAGCCATCTTAAATGTGAGTTATTTCACGTTTCCCTTAATTCGTTTAAACCATAAATAATTACAGATGCCACATTCTGCAAAAGAGATAAAACGATTTGAAATGAAAAAAATATTTCGCAGTATTTTCGCAGGATATTCTTAAAAAAAACAGGATATTTATAACATTTCCGAGCGTCTTCGCGGACCGCAGGACACGGTGTTAAAATAAAAGGTCAACCTGCGAAAAGCAGGGCATCCGGTCACCTCAAGTATAGAGGCCCAACCTGTGATTTGGAACACAGCGACGCTGAAGGTGATGAAATGGGGTACACTTAGCGATCATCAGAAGGGTTTCTATGAGTGTACTAGTATATACGAAGTAGTAGTTCGTAATTCAATGTGCAGTAAGTTACGCAAGTAAACAGAGCATTATTTCATTATTTTTTGCTATGCATGTAACATTCATCTAGTTTTCGCCGGCCTATCGAAGATATAGAAAACGTTGGAAATGAACGAAAGAATACGCAATGAGGACACAAAACCAAAGAATACATACTTACAATACTATACCAACGAAAATGACCGAGTGAGTTGGCCGTGCGTTTAGGGTCGCCCAGCTGTTGGCTTGCATTCGGGAGATGGTGGAAGCCCATTTTCACACCAGGCAACCATGGCCGCTACGTTCCCAAGCTTCCGTCGCCGAAAACCTTCGACATGTTAGTGCGATGTTAAACAAGTAGATCACACGACCTAAGGCTTGTAATGTCAGCCCATCGCACCGCTCCAGTGAAGGGACGCTACGCTAATGTGAGCAGCGGAAACTTAAATTTAACAGATCAACCAAGAAGGCAATTTTCATTGCTATGCGCGTGCGCACAATCGTTTTCCCGGCATCTAGCAGTTACGTCATGTGTGTGGATTCCGTGAATTATTTGAATACACTTAGAAGTAATTGTTTATGCATGTGTTAATTATCTTGGAAAACATACGAAATAAAGACCGACTGAAGAAATATATAAAAATATCTCTGTCTGTATGATACGTCAAATTATATTGGAGATATGCCCACAAAAGACAAGAAATATGCGAAATTGATTTAAAGTATCGTTTATCCCTTTTACATAAATGTTTACCCTATAATCCGTAATTTGGGTACCGCTGTACTTATTCATTTCTTCTTAGGCTAATGTCATAATCAATATGTTCGTGAAACTGTTTCTGACTTAGACGAAACTTAATCATTTCCATACAATGTACACACACAAAGTGCGTGACCACAAGGAGCCTGAATTTTACAAAACGGCTCGTAGACGTAACAATATGGAAAAAAACCAGTATGCACAAATAAATAACTGCTTGGACTCATATTTCACGGCACATTCATAAGGGATTATCACACAAAGTGGGCTAGATTGACAATTATAAAATATAAAGGTGGTGGTGGTGCAGTATGAATCTGCAATATTACATTTTCTGCCGGAAATGTAAACACGAATGTAATTGGTTGAATTGCTCATGTTCCTTGAGAATATATACTATGCTTATTTGTTCTGCTAAAAGAAACGAATAAGAAACAGTGGCCCCCTACACCCTTCGAGGTGCACTTTCCTATGATCTATGTCCGCGCGTATAAGAAAGAAAATCATTTGGTAGCTGTATGTTCCTTTCAGTACAATTTATATTTTCAACGGTAATAGTTAAGGAGTAGTTGCATAAATAAATTTTACAGCATCAACTTCATGTTTTTGCTTCGAATTTACGTATAACTATATATACTGGCTTGTCAGTGTTCTAAACAGCTGCAAGTTTAACGATGCATTGCGCTGTGTACAAATAACAAGCGTGTTCGAACAGCCAAAGCCCGAATTACAAGCTACTCAAAAACTCCTTTCAGTCGAACAGTCCTGGAAAGGCACGCACTTGTAATACAAAATGGCCCTCCGGAGGATAGCCGCGGTGAAACTCGTCGGAAGTGAAGTAGTAGTAAGAAGAATATAGTTTAGTTCCATGTTAATCACAGCAATAGTAAGGGTAAAGCTCGCTCACAGGACGAGACAGTTCAATGATCTAAATGTAAGACTGATAACGAAAATTAGTTTTGACGACGCGAACAGAATTTCACGCTCTATCAACCGTACAGTACCGTTCAGTGCTGTTTATAACGGAAGATGTCGTTAACAAACAAATGTGATGATAAAAGTTTCTTTACAATCGCTTTGGCTCAACCCTAGAGACCAGGAGGATTACTACATCTGCAAACGTTAAGAGTTATATCGCGATTACTGTTTTAAGACGAAGTACAGCTCTACTTACGAGGGAACACATACATGTGTTTCACTCGGATTCGGTTGAAATTTGGTAGGAATATTCGTGGGAGGCAGTAGAATGCTAAGGTGAAAACTGCATGTCCCCAGCGCAAGTTTAAACGCCAAAATAGAACAAATAAATAGTCGTAAAATTATAAGTGCCGCGGGAGTATCTGGGTGTGGCGGAGAGGTAGGGAGGAGCGAAGCAGCGGACGTGAGCAGCGTATAGTCAGGCTGCTCGCTCGAGTCGAATGAATGACCACCCACCCCCACCCTCCCGGCCACTCTTCTGTACTACACCGCACTTCGCACATACCTCGTATCTTCCCGATTAGAAACGCCAAAGCAGATCAAGAGGTGCACACTGATTAGTCGTCCGATGAGACAACGTTCTTACAATGACAGGTAAAATCTGACGTTCTTATAGTCATTTTTATGAATGGTGACTGTATATTTACTTTAACCATGTATGGTAATAATTGATTTTTTACACCTAGATAAAAAAAACGCCCACTACAGAAGTAATTCAATCCGTGGAATGTAGTAGTGTGCCTTCAGAATTGTTTTGCAGAGTGTGACAAAAAAGACACCCCATTTTCTGAAGATGAAAGGAATTTGGGATTGGAATTATATCGTAAGTAGATCTATGTATTTATATATATTTACTTTTACGAGAAAAACAAGCGTTCACAGGAATTGCGTTCTTGTCTCCGTTTTACAGGTCGAATTGCCGACAGGGTTTTGGATACTGATATGACAGTGGAACTGGATGGCACATTGGATATGTCAGGTGATGACTTTGATTTCGAGGAAGACAATGTTGAAACGCCGTTATTTGACCTCGTCTCCAAAAAATGTTGCTCCTAACCCTGCATTCACAACAACGGCTGAACGATGCCTAATCCCAATAACTTATAAGAAGAAGGTCGTCGAATATTGGCGAAACAAAGGTGGGAAACAGAGGAGTTTCGCATCAGTGAAACACAGGTTTTGTAAATTAAAGTTCCGGCAAGAATTTTACAGGTGGGAGCAATAACTGGAAAACGGTGGCACAATGGGAGAAAAAAATAAATTTGTTACGAAGAAGACTTATCAAAAGTTCAAAGAAAGTAGACAACGAAACAAAATTGTTCACGATATAAATATTAAAAAATGGGCTTTAAAGTACGCTCGTCTAATTAACTACGACACGTTTCGAGCGTCACATTCCTGGGTAATGAGTTTTAAAAAGAAATTCAAAATTGGATCAAGAAAAATTTGCAAATTCGTATCTAAAAGGTACCAATTTGAACAACAAGAAGATACCAATTGTAACGCGACACTGTTTGTTGAAGTGTCGCAATTAATAGAAAGTCACGGCCCAGAATGCGTGTTTAATACTGATCAGTCTGGTTTTCATGAAGAGTTCCATTCTGGCAGGACCCATAATGAACGAGGAGAAAAAGTCCTATTAGCGGAAGCACAATCTATGAATTCACTAACTCATAGCTACACAATACAGCCAATAATTTCGGCAGATGGACAACTCCTGCCGAAGTTGCTGGTGGTGTTGAAAGAAAAAATGGCAAATTTGGTCCTAATATAGGGGAAAAAACCTATTTACCGCACAAAATGTGTACACTTTGCCTTCAAAGTCTGGAAAACTGACCAAAGAACTTGTACAGAAATGGTTACGGGATGTTTATTGTGAGCTAGTACCAGAGTACAGTGTTTTAGTTCTCGATTCCTGGACCGGACAGAAAGAAGAAAATATTTTAAATGCTAAAATTGGGAGTAAGAAAATCATTAATGTTCAAACAATTCCGAAAGGAGTCACTGGACTTATCCAGCCGTTAGATGTTTTGGGCTTCCGCATTTGGAAGCAACTTATACATATTTTGTACGATTTAATTTTGTTAAACTCGTTAGACATCAAGGTACATTTAAGGAACAACATTTTAAGAGTGCAATCTTTGACGCACAACCAGTTCTCCTCTCCGCGTTTTCGTAGCATGTGGCAGTACAGTTGGTACAAATGTGGCTATGTTAACAAGAAACCTTCACAATATGTTAATCCAGTCGATTATTGTTTCAAAGAAGAGCCTTCCTACAATCAATGTAATACTTGTGAAAGCGACAGCGCTGTAAGATGTGCATGGTGCACACCCCCTGTAGGTGGGGGCGGTAGAATAACACCCACGGTATCCCCTGCCTGTCGTGCGAGGCGACTAAAAGGGGCCCCAGGGGCTCTGAACTTTGGAGCGTGAGTTGGCGACCACGGGGCCCTTAGCTGAGTCCTGGCATTGCTTCCAGTTGTACCAGACTCCTCACTTTCAGCTATCCTATCCGACCTCTCTTGGTCAACTCTTGTTCTTTTCCGACCCCAAAGCTATTAGGTTTGCGAGGGCTAGGGAGTGTTTCATTTACACGCCCTTCGTGGCCCTTGTCTTCTTTTGGCCGATATCTTCAATTTTCGAAGTGTCGGACCCCTTCCGTATTGTCCCTCTGATTAATGTTATATAGAGGATGGTTGCCTAGTTGTACTTCCTCTTAAAACAATAATCACCACCACCACCACCACCACCACCTGCATGGTGCACACAGTATCTGTGCCTTGTACACTTTTTTTGTAAACAAAATCACTATTGCACTAATTACAACGAGTAACAAGAACTCGGGCGTGAATTATTCAAACCTTACTGGCATCGTTGTTCAAACATCGTCCTTTGTACACTTGTTTCATGTGCTGTTTTCACATTTACGTTTTGCACATCTAATCGGGAAGTTAAGGGGAACGCGCTAACTATACGCTGCCTGGCTGCTGGCGCAGCTCGACACAGCCCGATTGGCTCACGTCCGCTGCTTCGCTCCTCCCTACTTCTCCGCCAAACCCCGATACTCCCGCGGCACTTCTAATTTTACGACTATTTATTTGTTCTATTTTGGCGTTTAAACTTGCGCTGGGGACATGCAGTTTTCACCTTAGCATTCTACTGCCTCCCACGAATATCCCTACAAAATTTCAACCGAATCCGAGTGAAACACATGTACTGTGTTCCCTCGTTAGAAATAAAATTAGAAAAGGTCCGACTCTTCAAAAAATGAAGGGACCGGCAAAAGAAATGCAAGGGTCACGAAGGGCGTGAAAATCAGATTCCCTACAAACTTCGGGCTCGAAAAAGAACAAGAGTTGACCGAGGAAGGTCGGATAAGAAGCCTGACACAAGTGGAAGCACGTCACGCTCCAAAGTTCAGAGCAAAGGATACCGTGGATGAGCCACATGGACTGATATGAAGGACGTCTCTGCTGAATGAGCGGACTGCACAACACTAATATAGTACAGAGTAGCGAATCAAACCCACAAATGTCAAATTCCTCCTTTAATATTAAACTGTACTTCATAAAATTTTGCAAAATATAATTTCCAATCTGTAACGTTTAATGCGATTTCTTCACAAACAACCTCTCCCTGAGGGTGGCGGCACTAGAAAAACACGCATGGTATCCCCTGTGTGTCGTAAGAGGCGACTAAAAGGGGCCCCAGGGTCTCTGAACTTGAAAGCGTGCGTTGGCGACCACGGAACGTTTAGCTGAGTCCTGGCATTGCTTCCACTTTCTTGTGCCAGGCTACTCACTTCCACCTATCCTATCAGACCTCCCTTGGTCAACTCTTGTTCTTTTCCGACTCCGACGGTAGTAGAGCACTCGACGCCTACGGAGTGTTTCATTTTCACGCCTTGTCTTTCTTTGGCCGATACCTTCATTTTTCTCTCGGATTACTGTAGTGTGGTATAGGCTAGAGGATGGTTGCCTAGTTGTACTTCCTCTTAAAACAGTAATCACGACCACCACTCTCCCCGACCTCCCCTCCCAAATTACCTCCCAGTGTGTGTTTCTTTTTAATTTCACCAAGCATTTTATTAAAAACAAAGATTAACAATTGCTGCTGTTTTATACATACACTATTTATAAAAATGTATTGAATACTAGTCCTATCAAACAATATTACAATATATTATTCATGTTTAATGCATGGATTTTAATCAACAAATCCGAAGGTCGCGGGTACAAACACGGCAGACACTCGACACAATAAACCACAATAAAACTCTGCCATCTGATCGAGTAAACTGCACCCTACACAGCATCAAATCAAAATGCCTGAACATGGCCAACTTCTTGCCTGTTTTTAGTTTACGAAACAACGGTGTCCCTCAAGTTTAGGACGTCAACACTTCTTATCCACCTGTCCGTCAGGTGACCACAGAAAGCGACCCTCCGTTATCTTCTCCACAGCGTGTGGCGGTATCCCCTGCCTGTCGCAAGAGGCGACTAAAAGGGGCCCCAGGGGCTCTCAACTTGAGAGCATGGGTTGCTACCACGGGGACCTTAGCTGAATCCTGGCACTGCTTCCAATTGTGCCAGGCCCCTCACTTTCATCTATCCTATCCGACCTCCCTTGGTCAGTTCTTGTTTTTTCCGATCCCGACGGTATTAGAGCACTCGAGACCTAGGGATTCTTTCATTTTCACGCCCTTCGTGGCCCGTGTCTTTCTTTGCCTGATACTTTCACTTTTCGAAGTGTCGAATCCCTTCCATTTTTCTTTCTGATTAGTGTTAATAGAGGATAGTTGCCTAGTTGTACTTCCTCTTAAAACAATAATCAGCACTGCCACTCCCATTATCACCCATGTCGAGAATTGAAGAGTTAAAATGGAAAAGAGCAAAAATGACATTTTTTTTTTTTTTTTTTTTTTTTTTTTTGCTCGGATTTGGCTGAAAAATGAACTTCTAGCCTTCACCATGTTACCTTTCGGTCAATTTCGAGCAAAAAAAAAAAATGAACATTCGCCATTATGGCATTTTCACCCTTTCCCATTTTCATCTCAATTAATTATGAGAAACTGGAAGAGCGTGACAGACACAAACGAGTGACTGGAGAATGTTCTAGCCGTTGTTGTTGTTATGCATTAGAGGCGTAGCCAGGGGATGTGACTGGGGGTTAAAACCTCCCTCCTCCCCATGGAAGTTTTACAAAAACAAAACAAAAATAATAACTGGCACACAATAAACTAAATAAGCATTCAGAGATATACTTGTTGAGCCAACAGAAATCTTTATGGCCAACAACATGGCCACTAGTTTTCTTGTAGAGAAAGATTTTACTACTTAAAATAATGGTATACGGCCAACAGTAGAGACAGATTTCTGAAATGGAAGGTGCTATTGATGTGCTGTTTTCACAGAAATGAAGTGGAGTTATACTGAGGAAAACAAATTCCAATCCAACAAGTTATATTCAGGTGTTTGAAATGTGGTGTTGCTCAGGGCAGATCGAGTCACGAATGCAAATGTAATCCAATTGGCGAACACAGTATACTTCCAGAAAAAGACGACTTGCCTCGACTGGACAAACACAGGGACGTGCGTCTCTCTTTGTTCATCAACAGGGATACGAGGAGCAACAAATCACATTAAAAAATTGAAATTTCTGCCACAACCTCAACACAATTGTTATGGTATCTAAAAGTCACAATTCTTCTAATGCAATAGTACCTACAATAAAGACTTAAAAGTGTATACTGGATTAAAGAGGCCCTCAAAAAAACAATACTTCTCCCTCAAAAAATTTTAGGCAGTTAGTGTTATACCACCACTACTACTGAAGGGAAAAATAAACTGTTTTAAAATCTTTCTTGTAGCTTTTTGGAAATTAAAGTGGTTCCTGAGAAAAGCGTACACACCGCTTTAAAAAACGTCACTCTTCTAGTGGGAACATACATGTCGTCACTGCCGGGACACGAACCACAGACGATGTCTGAGTCAGATTTCTAAAATTAAGAAATAAAGATGTGTTTTATAGAGTTAGACAGTGTGAGATGTTGGTATTAAGGTCAGGAACCATACATTAGTTGACAATCAGGCTGATGTAAATTGACAATGCCATGTTGTGAATTCTGAAAAACAGCTTCAAAAGAAGAATAGCAAGCCTAACCCTAGAAAGCCTAACGTAAGTCCATTGGACTCACTACGATTCCATTTTGTGAATTGTACTGAGTAAAAAAAGGATTTTCTTGATATATGTATTCTTCAACAATCAAAATATGTTTTCAATAATGTTTACTTATGGGTTCCTTAACAACAGTTCTTTATTTATCTTTTATCTTTTTTTGCTAGTTGCTTTACGTCGCACTGACACAGATAGGTCTTATAGCGACGATGGGATAGGAATGGGAAGGAAGCGGCCGTGGCCTTAATTAAGGTTCAGCCCCAGCATTTTCCTTGTGTGAAAATGGGATACCACGGAAAACCATCTCAGGGCTGCCCACTATCTCTCGGATGCGAGCTCACGGTCAACTCGCCCGGTCTTTATGTAGGCCCTATTTGTTCATAACATTAACACCTGTCGTGAGTCTGCTCTTAGATGTCAGTTACCTTTTTATTTTACGACAGCTGGTGGACTTGCTTGTCATGTTATACAAAATGGCAATAATGGGTCACATTCATGTACCAACTGTTGTTTTTATTTGAATTACAAGTGCATGGTCCATCATTTTTTCCGTGGTACTCCACAACGTCTAGACTTAGGGACAAAATAAAATGAAATGGCGTATGGCTTTTAGTGCTGGGAGTGTCCGACGACAAGTTCGCGTCGCCGGATGCAGGTCTTTTGATGAGGCCCGTAGGTTAAAATTCCCGACCCTGCCGAGAATCGAACCCGCGACCCCTGTAACCAAAGGTCAGCACGCTAACCATTTAGCCATGGAGCCGGAATTCGTAACAAGGAAATAGATAGTTTGTAGTCAGAAGTAGTAAAAAGAAATAAAGAGTGTGTTGCCCTATTATCATATCCTTTAAGCCCACTGAGCCAGGTGATGAAGAGGAGCATTGCCAGTGAACAAAGTGATGTAAATTAAAGTGTAATTGAAGATGCGATATATCGCAGGCGATAAAGAGGTAAAAACCAATTTGAATAGCAAAATTGTCGACCTTCTTACGTCAAAGACGAGAGCTTCTAATATAATAAAGACACTAATACATACAGTTGTTCTTCCACCACAGGGACTGTATTGAACTCTTCATTATAACAAGCATTCTAAAAGATTCACCAATCAGGAAAATGAGGGAGTCTGCAGCCTGAAAAATAAAAAATGTCATGGAGAGTGTGTGACGAAGTTACGGTAATGTTTTCAGTGGGCTTCTCATAACAACAGGCCACCTGAAATCTAACCAAGAGGCTGTGTGTGTCGTCGCTATGGAGCCCCAAATACGACCCGCCTATTTTCCGCGCTACCATGAGCAGATTCAACGAGTTGCTAACCTTTTCTGCAATATGATGACAAATCACTAAATGTGCTTGTTGTGAGAAAGACAAGATAGCACCGATTCAAGATGTTTGGGAAGCAGTGCATAAATCTCACCAAGCATTTCCTTCCAGGAACTAATATCGCAGTAGATGAACAAATGGTGCCATTCAGAGGACGTTGTCCTTTTTGCAAATATGTAGCATCTGAACCTAATAAACATGGAATGAAAATCTTTTCGGTCTCAGACTCCAAAAGTTCCTAGCCTTTGAAATGCACAGATTGCTTTAAAATGTATTTAAATACGATGTAGTGATAAATGTGTATTAAGTGGGTAAGAAGTGTAGGGAAAGCTGTATTTTGTAACAGTGACCATTGGACTCACCTCAGGCAAATTAGGTTGTGAAAAAATTTAGGCATTCCAGGGATAAGGTAACCTTACAGCCTAAAGATGTCAAATTTATGATTTTTTTTTTTTTTTGCTAGGGGCTTTACGTCACACCGACACAGATAGGTCTTATGGCGACGATGGGATAGGAAAGGCCTAGGAGTTGGAAGGAAGCGGCCGTGGCCTTAATTAAGGTACAGCCCCAGCATTTGCCTGGTGTGAAAATGGGAAACCACGGAAAACCATCTTCAGGGCTCCCGATAGTGGGATTCGAACCTACTATCTCCCGGATGCAAGCTCACAGCCGCGCGCCTCTACGCGCACGGCCAACTCGCCCGGTATGAAATATTTTATTTTTTAGTTTGATTACATAAATATTTCTGAATAAATCAACACTAGTTTCATGAAAATCAGAGTCTTTTAAATATGAAACACTTCATACTATTGTACGTCTCTAATGTAGTGCCACAGAAGTAAATTTCTCATAAAGGTAAATATTTCACTCTTGTTTAATCATTGGATAGAGAATTCGTATGGGTTATGGGGTATTTGTGGGCTTCTGGTAAGCACTGTAACCTCATAGGGAACGTTTAGATTTAACAATGCTTACTTCAGCCAATCAACCAAAAGTTCCACCACAAAGACAAACCAGACAGTGTTCTGAAGTGTTAACAAAGACACGGACTGTTGAAAATGTGAAAAAAAAGGACAAGGATTGCAAGCAGCGAATATTATTACAAATGAAAAAGATGACCCAGATCATGGGACGGCAACAGAATATTTTCATATCTATAACTTCTAAAACTGAATTCAAGCTAACATTAAAAGTATTGTAAATACATCAGTTTTAAATATATGTTTCTCAAAAAGTAAGACCTATAAGCATGAAACTTATACAACTTAATTTTCATGCACAAAGAATGAAAGGGGTACAAATTTTATTCAAAAGAAAAACATTACATAGTTATTCATTTCATTTCTGAAATTATACCAGCATGTAAATGTTCAACATGTAATAACCTATATCCACACTTTTACCTGTTAAGCACACTTGCGTATAACGACTTAGGTGACAGAGCATGCTCCCTTTTCTTTTTCTCAGCTTGTCTTATCAAGAAAGCAGGCTCTGACGGTCTCGCATGGAGTTTCATGCATTATGCAGATCTGCACAACACACATCAAAACTCTGATGTAACACACTGACTTCTCTTAGGCCCCTGTTATTTAAAAATTATTAGTACACAGTTTTTATTTTCTACATGACGACCACTGTAGTGTAACGGTTAGCAAAATTAGCTGCCGTCCTTGGAGGCCCGGGTTTCATTCCTAATATTGCCAGAAATGTAAGAATGGCAGGACTGGTATGTTGTTTAAAATGCATATATAGCTCACCTTCACAGAACAAAGACAAAAATTCACATTTTCATTTTCACATTTTGACATGTTCTCAGCTTTACGACTAACAACCAACATGTTATGTTCTCTCTCCCGCTCCATTCCATTCACGCTTAACACTCATTCTTCCAGCGATCTATGACACTGCATGGGCAGAAGGTTTATTTTTTGATAGGCACTTCATAGATTTTGTGTAAACACTTTAAGAGTATTTTGTTCACTTTTAGTATTGAATTAAATGGGATATTCATTACCTAAATGGACCCCTTAATGTCAAGATCTGTATTTCCAAGACTGACTTAAAAAAGCCTACGAAGACTGAATGTCAAGTGTGTGTTAGGCGTAGTTTCCTCCAAAGATAGAAATACAGACAGAAGCTGGGCTCAAAGTTTTCTATGAACAAAGTGAGTTTTCATGTCAAATTTCTTTTGGATGGAAGAAAAAGGCATATGATAAATAAAGGCTAAGGCAAGACACAGACAATCAAAGAGAATGAGCAGAACCAACAGAGACCTGGATACATACTACAGGAGAATGTGTTTGTTCAATTCTCATCACAGTTGCTCGATTGATACTAGTGGTTTGCACTCCTACAGTATAATGTGTTTATGGTTTATTTTCCTTTATACAAAAGCATACGAAAGGAACACAACAAAAATTTTTCCATTGGACCGAATGTCCATATGCGGCTGGGAGGCGTGACCAGTCTTAAGGAAGAGCACTGACAGATATGAAGAATTGCTTTTTCAGCAACAATATGTAAGGATTTACAGAAGTATTCAGTCAGCAGTATGTAAAGAGTATTGCAACATCCAAGTGGAGGAGGTGACGAATACTAGAGAAGTACTAACATTTACCTATGATAATGAAGATGCACTATGTGATCAAAAGTATCCAGACACCTGGCTGAACATGACGTATAAGTTTGTGGCGCCCTCCATCGGTAATGCTGGAATTCAATATGGGGTTGGCCCACACTTAGCCTTGATGACAGCTTCCACTCTTGCAGGCATACGTTCTATCAGGTGCTGGAAGGTTGCTTGGGGAATGGCAGCCCATCCTTCATGCAGCGCTGCACTGAGGAGAGGTAGCGATGTCGGTCGGTGAGATCTGGCACGAAGTCAGCGTTCCAAAACATCCCAAAGGTGTCCTGTAGGATTCAAGTCGGGACTCCGCGCAGGCCAGTCCATTACAGGGATGTTCTTGCCATGTAACCACTCCGCCATAGGCCGTTCATTATGAACAGGTGCTCGATCGTGTTGAAAGATGCAATCACCATCCCCAAAGTGCTCTTCAACAGTGGAAAGCAAGAAGGTGCTTAAAACATTAATGTAGGCCTGTGCTGTGATAGTGGCATGCAAAACAACAAGGGGTGCAAGCCCCCTCCATGAAAAGCACGACCACATCACTCCGAATTTTCCTGTTGGCACTACACATGCTGGCAGATGACGTTCACCGGGCATTCGCCATACCCACACCCTGCCATCGGATCGCCATATTGATTGTGTACCGTGATTTGTCACTCCACACAACGTTTTTCCACTGTTCAATCGTCCAATGTTTACGCTCCTTGCAACAAGCAATGTGTCGTTTGGCATTGACCTGCGAGATGTGTGGCTTATGGGCAGCCGCTCGGCCGTGAAATCCAAGGTTTCTCACCTCCCGCCGAATTGTCATAGTACTTCGAGTGGATCCTGATGCAGTTTGGAATTCCTGTGTGATATGGATAGATGCCTGGCTATTACACTTGACGACCCTCTTCAACTGTCAGCGGTCTCTGTCAGTCAACAGACGAGGTCGGCCTGTACGCTTTCGTGCTGTACGTGTCCCTTCACATTTCCACTTCACTATCACATCAGAAACAGTGGACCTAGGGATGTTTAGGTGTGTGGACATCTCACGTACACACTTCTGACACAAGTGACACCCAATCACCTGACCACATTCGAAAGTCCGCGAGTTCTGCGGAGTGCCCCAGTCTGCTCTCTGACGATGTCCAATGACTACTGAGGTCACTGCTATGGAGTAGCTGGCAGTAGGTGGCAGCACAATGCACCTAAGATGAAAAACGTATGTTTTGGGGGTGTCCGGATACTTTTGATCACATAGTGTATTTACAAAAAGACACAAAAGCTGAAAGCTACAAAGTGTAGCTGGAAATGATAAGATTTCTGGGGATATACAAAAGGCAGTCTGATTATTCTTGCATGAAGGAACTACACCAAATGAATGAAGTAAAAAACAAAGGAAGATAAACAATGCTGATAATTACAGGCCCGTATTTATAGACATGGATATGGTACGATCGTCACCAGATGGCTCCCCAAACGTGGTACAGTGCTAGCGTTCGAAGCGGAAGCTGACCATTTCCACTTTTATTACGTCTAAATTCAAACACCTCATTGTTTGAGAAGCCTTTCTCGTGGACAGTTGAGATTTTCTTCTGATGACAAGGAGCAAAGTTCTCTGCGAAACATAAGAATTTCACCTTATTTTCTTGACATGGCATAAGGCCAAAAGCCTCTATCATGTCTGTGAAATAATGAACTGGTTTGATGGAAGACAGTTTGGGTTTAGGAAGGTTATTCCACTGAAGCTCAACTTGTAGCATTCCAGCAAGGTGGCTACTGGACTAAACGAAAAGAGTGATTGAATGGGTGGCTAAATTTCTAGAAAACAGATCTCCACAGAATTAGAGTACAGGAAGCATTACCTGATCCTATAATACTCGTAATTAAGAGAGAGGATCCAACAAAGAAGTATTGTTGGACCTTTATGTTTTCATATATATTTGGTATATAAAAGTGAATGACTAATCTCATGTTTTAATCTGTATCGAAATCTGTTGATATACAATAATAAAGTTTTATTATGAATCCACCTGTTCAATACATTATAATGTTGTCACATTTAAAATAACTTCATTAGTTAAAAAGTTATATATGGGACATGTTTCGCTCCCTTACAGAGCATCATCAGCCAAATCTGAATCTCGAATAATTGTTATATACATAAATAACGACTTAAGAACTATTAGAAGATTTTTGACAAACTTAAAACTTACTCTATTAGAATATCATAAAATATAAAATCTTTGTATACATGGCTTAATTACATATGCTTAATAGGAAGATACATCAAAATTATGGAAGAGAGAGAGAGAGAGAGTACTAAGATATTAAATAAAATAAAAAATATATATATCATGTCCGAAATCTTAGACAGACATGAAAATCAATCTTAGGAGCTAAATTTGAGGATTTTCTTGGCAATGAGATCTGGTAAAAAAAGTTATTTATCCCTTGTGGATAAGAGTCTATAAAGACTCAAATTTATCGTCAATTTGATGACTGAACTTGTAACAGGATAAATGTTGGTCTTCAAGAAATTTAAATGCTTGTTGTCATTTGACCTCGGCGAATGCTGTTGAAAAGATATGTTCTTATACAGTAGATGACAATGACCGTTTGTTGAACTAATAGATTTGATAAGGATGATTGAAAGGGACGTAAATCAATGCTCGTATTTAAAAGCTGCTGCTTGGTTTATCTTGCTGAATGTCCCTCCAATTGCTGTTTGTCGGTTTGGTGTTGTCCGAGGTTATGTGGTCACCACATATCTTTTCAAGAGCATTCGCCGAGGTCAAATGACAACAAGCATTTAAATTTCTTGAAGACCAACATTTATCCTGTTACAAGTTCAATCATCAAATTGACGGTAAATTTGAATCTTTATAGACTCTTGTCCACAAGGGATAAATAACTTTTTTACCAGATCTCATTGCCAAGAAAATCCTCAAATTTAGCTCCTAAGATTGATTTTCACGTCTTTCTAAGATTTCGGACATGAGATATATATTTTTTATTTTATTTAATATTTTAGTACTCTCTCTTCCATAATTTTAATGTATCTTCCTATTAAGCATATGTAATTAAGCCATGTATACAAAGATTTTATATTTTATGATATTCTAATAGAGTAAGTTTTAAGTTTGTCAAAAATCTTCAAATAGTTAAGTCATTATTTACATATATAACAATTATTCGAGATTCAGATTTGGCTGATGATGCTCTGTAAGGGAGCGAAACATGTCCCATATATAACTTTTTAACTAATGAAGTTATTTTAAATGTGACAACATTATAATGTAATGAACAGGTGGATTCATAATAAAACTTTATTACTGTATATATAAAAATGATACAAGTAAAGAACCCTAATTGCAAAGAAGGCTTTTTGTAGATGATTTTATACTGGAGAGTAAGTTACAGAATTGTAAGCGACTACAAAAAGACCTCAACAATGTTGTGACATGGCATGATGGTAAACCATTGTTAGTTTCACCAAGAGGAAAACTTTTAATTACTGTATTGGAGTGAAAATACCTCACAGGTATCTAGGTGTTAATATACTGGGGATAACATTTTAAACACCTGCATTTTTTTTTCAGGAATGGTTGGAGTGAAGCAGAGGAAAGTGACACCTTTATTTAACTGAAATGTACATATACTGTTGTTCACTTCTTATCACACATGTTGGTGCCATGACCAGAAATTCAACACCGCGTGGTAAACCAAAGTGGAAAATCCTTCAGTTAATTCACATTGAGAACAAATAGAAACATTTCAATATCTGGTAGGCCCTCCATGTGCCTCACATCTTCGAGGCATGTTCCTAACAAGTCTGCGAACAGTTTCTTGTGGAATTTTGTTCCACTCCTGAATAAGGACTTCTGCAAGTTGTTCAAGAGTCTGAGGTGCTACAATACAGGCCCAAAGTTGTGTATCCAGCATATCCCATAAATGCTCAATGGAATTGAGGTTAGGACTCAGACCAGGCCAGTCTAATGTTTGAATCATGAAGTCCTGTAGATTTTCCGTGATGGCTGCTGCTGGAAGTGCTCTCGCATTGTTTGTTGCAGGATAAACTGGGGACCCATTACAAATGCAATAGGCATAACATGATCCAGTAACATCTCGTTGATGTACCTCTAGTATTAAATTGGCTTATGATTACCTGAAGGCCCGGCCAGTCATCAATTGTGATGACACCCCACAGCATGAATGAGCCGCAGCCATATCTGTCAATTTCCTGGACTGCTGCTTCATTAGAACGTTCACCACAATGACGATATACACGTATACGTCCGTCGCACCATGTTTGACGAGAGCGGGGCTCGTCTGTAAACAATACATTGCTCCAGTGATGTACCTGCCAGTTGCTATGGTCCTCAGTAAATCGAAGTCTACCTCTCTTGTGCCGAACAGTTAATTGAGGGACCTGATAAGGTCTTCTTGGTCTTAAACCTGCCTCTCGGAGTCTGTTACGTATTGTTTGATCACTGACACTGCAAACAGTTGCTGCTCTTAGATCATTTTGTAGATCCCGGACAGTGGCAGAGCGCCGGCGGAGAGAACAATTCACCATATATCGGTCTTCCCTGGCCGACGTTTTCCGTTTCCTCTCTTGACCTGGCTTTCGTGTGTACCTATGTAAAAATTTCACGAAATCTTTTCCAAACCCTCCCAGCAACAGATGAAGCCAAATTAAGCTCTGTAGAGACTGCATGAATAGTACAACCTTCCTGCAGTAAAGTCACTGCCCCAACATGTTCTACCTCATTCAGATACCTCATTTTGACATGAAACGTACACAAAGAGTATAGAGACATACTCTTTACTTACACTCACTAGATGACAGAGCAAGGCAAGGCTTAGCCTTTCTCGTGGACAGTCGAAATTTTCTTCTGATGACGCAAAGCAAAGTTCTCTGCGAAACGTAAAGAATTTAACCTTATTTTCTTGACACATGTCAACAATGGACTTGCTTATCAAATACACAAATTTTTGCAAATCAAATGTATGAGATTAAAATGGTATAAGCAGAGGTGCCAACCTTCAAAGTAGGTTATAAGTAATCACTAGGGCTTGGAAGTTGAGGATTTTTTTTTTTCCGAGTGTCAGAATACGAGACTCAACATATGTTCATTCTGGGTCACTGTAGGCCAGAAAACGGTGGGGGGTTTTTTGGTTTTTTTTTTTTTTTTGGTCCTTTCTTAGGTCTTGACAGCTTAAACCGTCTTCTGACTACATTTTTACTGCCCATTCTACATTAGTACATCCATCACCTCTTTTCTCTAGTAACATACTGTATCTGAAAAGAGAGGAAATGAAATGAAACTACTGCTTGAAGAAATCCAGCGGTATCAAATTATGTGCAAGATAAGTGAAATACTGAGAGGAGAAAATTCTGACTGTAAGTGGTTTCCGATGAAGTGGATGCATGTTTTGCAACGTACTATCTGAAAATCGACGATACTAAGAACCTAGAGATGACTACTATTATAGCCAACCTGTAACCCTTGTATGGTTAAGCCAAATATGATTGCAGTTATACTAATATCAGTTTATTTCTCCAAGATGTCCATTGTGGGTTTGCTTAATTCACTCAAGGTGGAAAAAGTATTTCATTCTAAATTCTGCTAGCACTTTTTAACAAACATGGAACTCCGTTCTTAAATTGTGTTAGACTAAAAAAAATACTGTCTGAAAGGAGAAGTATGTATTTCAATGATATATGTTTGCACTGTATGTCAAATACCACTAGAATTTTGCATTTTTTAAACACTGTATTTCTTCATTAAATATGAAATAAAAACTAGAATTATAAATGAATTTTGATCGCATTTGAACGTCCTTTTAGCCAGTTTTCGGACTTTTTATAGGTCCTTTTTAGGCCTTCAACTTGCAAGCCCTTGCAATCACCCTACGCCCTTCAGTCAAGTCAAGTCCTCCCTTCCCTTTTGCTCTTCCCGAAAGTAGGACTATATCATAACATTTGCACACTACCTGTTTCGCACCAAGCAGTTGCTTTTCATTGTAAGTTTTCTTGAAACATCCTCTCCCCTGTGACATTTTCATCTTCTGAACCATGTTTGATTCCAAAGTGGACGTGCCTAAATTTGGTCTCATTTTTCCTATCTACTGCCAGGTACACTTAATACTGCAAATACAATGTTACTTACGGATTTATAGTGAAGAACAGAATAGAGCTCCTTCGTTCACAATGAATTTCACAACGCTTAAGTTATGGGTAGCAAAAGGAAGGGACGATCGAATAAGTATCGCTGACAACTCACAAGCATTGAAATGAGGAAGGTTGAGCAGAAAAGCTTGAAAGGAGTGAACACTTTTCCTTCTTTCCTTTTTTCCGTAGAAAATTATTTTTGCGTGATAATGTCACTTTTCCGTAATAATTTCCCCTTGAACCATAATGCCGTAATTGTAAGGTGAGATCCATAATAGTTGGCACCTCTATACAAGCAAGTCCAGTTTTTAGAAAGACCTCACTGAATTAGGATCACCAAATCTGCAGGATAGAAATATAATCAGGAAAATTGTTCCACAAGGGGATTTGAGGAAGTTGGGAAGAAACCAACACAACGTCAGAGGAACAGAAATTACAACAATCGATGAAAATGAAGAACTACTGGTCCAAAACCGTAGTCCCAAGTGACACATTCGTGCAGAACGAGTATCCAGCAGGTGGAAGTTTACTTTTATTGATTTAATCTAAATAAGATTTGATACAGGAAATGAACTTGATTTCTTGTAATAAGTGGCATTTTCCGAGCAACTGTTGGTGGAGAGATGGCATGAAATTACATTAGTAGACGAATAAGCTTGAGAAGAGTAAGTCTATTCAAAAGATACAAAGATCATAATATGAAGATAATGTTGGATTTCAACAGGATTAATTGGTCAAATCATCAGAAGGAAATTAGGGACTGGAATAATTTACCAAGGGAGATGTTCAATACATACTCCAACTTTTTTGAAATGATTTAAGAAAATCCTCTGAAACAACTGATAGAAAATCTGTCACCTGGACAACAGCTTTAAGTGCAAATAACATAGGTCCAAGAGTGAGCAGAACTAGCTGGTGTGGACGTGCTTAGTGAATGTTTACGATTTTTAGGCACTAATAGGTGAGAATTGAAGAACATCTTGCCAGGTTCTGATAGTTCACATTGCTGCAGAAGACACTTGCACCTTCTTCACCAATAGGTGACACTCGGTCTAAATGCAGCAACACATCCCCAGGCGGCGACACTGGTGATCCCTAAGATTAGTGGTGTCTTTGTTTTCACGTGAATCAGATCTTTGTAAGACTAGCGAATGTTTCCCGTCTTCTAGACACATTCCTTAAGAGGTAAATTGGAAGTTTAGTTATTGTCTCTTATGTCAGAAGGTGAAGTTTCTTACTGTTGCTGGGTTCTAAACTCTATTTATTTGCTTTGCTTGAAATGATTAATCTTAAATGGCATGTTTTTAAGGGTTTTACTGAATGCCAGGGGTGTCCGGCACTGGATTTTCTTCTACGTGTTGAAAGAATTGTATTTTTTAAAATACATGGTAAACGATATTCATTTATTTATAATTAAGACTTCTGGAATCAGTAGTTGACAGGGAGTGTCAGCCATTGGTGTCCAAGGTGTCAGGCATTGGCTCGTTGATTTCTTTTGCAATTCTTTTCTCTTTTTTTATCCCTAGATTCAAAATGTAAAAAAGATTTTAAATAATTCACAAGAGACCATGGCTGATGCTACAGAAGAAGTGGGAAATGGGAGTTCTATGATGACAGTGGCCAAGAAACTTGGAGTTCCTAGGGTGACACTAATGTATAAAAGTCATTTTATATATATGTGTTTTTTTTTTGTTTTTTTGTTTTTTGTGGCTTGAATTTTTAAAACTTTGCATCTTTACTCCAAAGACTGATCTCATGGCTTTTTTTTTATTTGAAGACTGATTTCATTGCCTTTTTAATTTGTAAGTCCGATTTCATTGATTTTTTTTTTTCTGAGACTGATTTTTTATATTTTCTTAGGTACTAGCAACTGTTTCCCTCACTATTAGAAATGTTCTTCCTTGTAACATTGATCTATATTAAATGTTTTTGTGTTTTAAAAAATATGTCATCTACTGGGAACTAATGATAAATGTATGGTTAAATTTAAAATTCAATAGTCAAATGAAGAAAACTAAGCACAGGATAGTCCAGAGCAATTAATCTAGTTCCTTTTTCAATAAAATAGTATTATATGTAAGCTCAATTATCATTTTGCCATTTTTTTCTCTTAACAGTGTCACCTGTAGGTACCTTTACCTTAGAAATCCTTTTCCAAGTCAAAGCAGCAACTTGACATAGGATTATTACAGCCACACGGGCTGTAGTGATTGTTAATATCCTCTCATTTATTGTATTCACAATATAAGAGTTTCTAAGAAAACCATATTTCTAATAATTGTAGATGAGGATGGGTAGAGCCAACAAAAGGTAGCACAAATGAACCACTGATCTGAATCGTATCAGCTCACTCAGACTAGGGAACACCTGCCCCCAATCATTCTTCTCCTCCTGCTTCTTTTATCAGGTGAGAACTGTGTCACACATCGACAGGGATCTGTTTTACACCATGGGATGCCCTTTCCTATTCATTATTGTGTATGGTGGTGTTAGAGAAAGTACAATTAGGCAACCTTCCGCTATGAACACTAATCGGAAGAAATATGGAAGAATTAAGGCATCGACGAAAGAAAAGGAAGGTAGGTTAGGAACTGTGTATACCTGTAAGCAATGTCGTCCCACTGTCAGATTGCTCAAGACTGCCTTTTAACAGTCTCCTACTACAGGCAAGGACAGGGTTATACAGGTTAGCTATATAGGTGCTACAAAAAAATAACTCAAATACGTGATGTGCTACACTGTAGCAAAAATGACTGAAGTGCTGGTTTTTTGTCCCAAGGATATACGCTGAAGAATGTATTGGCTTAAGACATTGGTCATACTGTAATATCACCTGTCCCCAAAGAATAGAGTTGAGAAGTCTTTGGAAAGGCCCCAATTGGAGTATGGTTCCAGAGGATGGAACCCTCACCAGGATTACTTGTTATGACAATTGGAGAAAATTCTAAGGTAAGCAGTATGATCTGTTATGGGTGATTTCCAACAAAAGAGTAGTGTTACTGGTGCTGCAACGACCTGCTCGACTAAGAGGGATGTTCCGGGCTGTCAGTGGAGAGAGACTGTGGTATGATATTGTATGTGTACGTTCAGTCCTCAGGCCGAAGGCTGGTTGGATCCTGGAACAGCTCCAGTCATAGATTGCCTGGGCACCACTGAAGAGGTGTACTAGGAAAATGAGTGAGGTAGTTTCCTGTAGCTTTTATCACTGAGCCAGAAGTAGGCTAGCTTTTACATGTCAGTCTGCCAAGCTCACGGAAATGCATGCACGAACCTACCCTATGAGCAACATTTTCTCACCATTCATAGAAGGAATGGCATTAGTACTGTAGCATCGCTCATACCTCGATCACTTTCATAATGTCAAAGCCAAGGATAAGACTGAGAAAGTAACCAACTAGTTCTAGCCCATCCCAGAAGAACACTAGGTCTCGCAAACGAATAACGGTATGGACAATTCGGGGTTATCCTAGCACGTCCTGATTTCCGAGTAGCCAGGGTTTACACTACCTGGGTCAGACACGGGAACTTACAAGTCGTCCTTTCACGTGGTGCGGCCGCCCTTTAAAGAGCGCCTGTCCCTTTAACGCTGACGGCATTACGCAATCACTCGCTGCCAATGACGCATGCTTTTTAACACGTGAATCCGCATTTCCGGAACGGCGAGTAGACGTGCATTGTCTTGCGTGCGCTTTAAAATACGCTGCTCTGAAGTCACAATACGCTCGTGTCATCTACCCAGGATGAGATAAGCATGTGGAGATGAAGTGGACGACTTTAAATAAAGAGTTTCGTATTTTAAAATAAATGATAGTTTACCTAATAGAATATCATGTATTACGACTTCCGATCTGACACAGTAGAAAATAGATGACAAATCGACGCCATATTTTCTTAATAGGATAACTTGGTGGACAATTCTGAGCTTCCATCCGAAGTTCACTTCTAAGTGCCACTTCCCAACTTCGGAGAATAATTTTGAAAATACCATTCATCACAAAGTATAATACACTGTACAACGCTACTGACGCAGTAAACAGAAACACATTTTAGTTCAGATATAAACCATTTTTGCGATATGATCAAACTCCTTACCTTTTGTTTTAAATATTTTGTATTTTACCATAGTCTTTCACGTTCGGTTCGAAGGGCCGCGGGTTCAATTTCCGGCCGGAACATGGTAAATTATTCTAGCTTGGCGGCTGGGTGTCCGTCTTTACAAACACTAAAGAACACGCAATAGTGTATATACAGGGTTGGCGGCAGGAAAGATATTCGACAGTACAACTGGGCTTAATCCAGGCATCGTTACTCTGACAAAACGAAACGTCGAAAATATCGCGCAGGTAGCCTAAATGTCTCAAATTAAAATGCCTGCATTCGGTAGCTTAGGGCACAGATTATTATCATTGAATAAACAAATACAGAATAAAAGCAAACAGAAAAGATAAAAGATTGACAAGGTACAAAAACGAAGAGCAGGAAATTTCACCGTGTAAACATTCTACAAAATTAAATGTGACAGCTACAAAAAGGAATTCTCATCTCGACAAGTCATGTGCTTGCGGCGCACATCTGTGTATAGAGCTGGGAAGGATGCTCTGCACTGTAATCTGATGCTAATACTTCCAGGACCCTCGTGGACATATGAATGAAACGTACTTCATAGGGGTTATCTTGCTACGTTTGCAAACAACAGCCTGGACTAATTTGTTCTACTTCCTGGAATTTCTTTTAAATACCTAAGATACCGTACATGAAAGATCTACAGTATCTCAAAATATGTGCACAATGTGCTACGTTTTTCAATATATTGTGGAATACTACTACTCTCGTGGTACTAAATTATCACACCACACACACTCACACAAAGGGAGGGGGGGGGGGACAGTATCGCTATGAGTCGTTCACAACAGAGGAACTCATGATACTACAATGACAAGTGGTGAGAGGACTCATTACAGACTGCATTATTTTTACACCATTTATGAACATATGTTATGGGGTATTCCTTCAGTAAATCACGTACTAAGCTGTCATTTCTTCCACCTTTAAACAGTACAGACGTTTTGGGAAAATACAATATTACAATATACATTAACAGGGATCTTGTTATGACATCCGCTCGACACAGCAACGATTGTCGTTTTAAAATGTCAAGTGTAATTAGCGCTCGCCTTCTATGCTTCCGGGTGGAGGAGCGAAACCTGGCACTTAAAAAGTGAGACACGCTAAAGAAAGGGCTGCACAATTCTTAAGAACGGGCGTTAAACACGTATTAGCAAAAGCACTCTTGCAGCATTCAACTATGAAGTGTTCGTAGAAAGAAGACTTCAAGAGAACAAAAAATAAACAAAAAAATCGCGAGTTGAGTCGCACGAGAAAGGAAAAGTTTATGCAGCAGGCATACTAACTTCCAAGAAACTCGGTTGATGTCTCATAGAACACGTAAAATCTCACGTCATCAGTGACACACCGGCAATACGTTCAGTTAGCTAAATAAGTCACTAACAAGTATATAATTACTAACAGATATCATGATCACACTCAAAGTATACGCAATTTAATAACGCATTGCACGGATGTTACTCAATACCGGTACCTTATATCAAATTTTCAAGAAATCATTCCCGCACCAAAATAACTGTAACAAAACTGGGCACATGAAATGAAACTGAGGAAATAACGTTTATGTAAAAAGTTTGCAGGCTAGAGAAATCATAACTACAAAGGTTACACACCCCATTACTCTATTATCTGGTCTGACAAGTTTGAAGTTCGTACATTTGGAAAACTATTTTTCTTTAAAATGTAATAGCACATTAAACCACATATAATTTGAAATTTAGCAATATTCAAAAGAAAGCTCTTCTGCTTCTTGGAAATTATTTTAATAATTATTTTGGAATCCCGTAGCTGCTAGCAATATAAATTGATTACAATAATGAATTACAGCAAAGACACGCTTCGCGGGTAGGCCCGGTCGATCGGCGGAGGAGTTGCCCGCTTACAATTGGATCGTCTGCCGAGATATGGGACGAACGGCACCGCTTATCTCATGACTAGGTCTCAAATACAGATGTTCACAGAATTCATTGCTGTGCGTGTAGAGCAAAATTAGTTTTTAAAAATGCCATCAGAATATGATACGTAAAATTCAGATATAATTTAGGTCACTAAATTCGGAGGTCATTTTCTTAAAAATAAACTTGTACACCTAACTGTAGGCCTAAAATTTACATCCAAGTTTACAGAGATATAATTCATCTCACTCCTTGCACCATAAATCTAACATCAAAATTAACGCCAAATAGCAACTACAATTAACAATATAGCACTGGGAAGAATTCTAGCCTTGAAATAATTACAGTTCGTGAAACACAAAATAAGCATACAAATATGACGTCCCTACCTATTAACGAGGGCCAAGAAATTAGCTTAACATCTAATGAATATAAAAAATAAACTTATGACTTTTTAATACAATGACTCTCAATCTCAATATAAGGCCTGTGAAGAAAATATTTCAAGCTAAATTCTTGCGTAAGCACGGGCTAGACTCAACACGAGGCTACAATGGCTGCTCTAAGCAAGGCAGCTAAATGAAGTAAAAACCTACAAGGCTAAAATATTTAATATCAGCCTTTACACAATATATTATACATCAAACGGTGCGTAAAAATACCTAGTTTCACAAGAAAGTACTTATAAGAACCTACCTCTATCCCTTGGCACACAATAAGAGGCAACAGACAGGCACACAACACTGATAATGCAACGTTGGCATCACATTGAAGGGTGGAGCAAAACGAATTATTATTCACTTACTTCTTAGTCGAATCTAGCAGTGCACCTTGATATAATTTGCTATCACATATGTAAGACACTACTAAAATATCTTGAAGAACTTCATCAACGTTAACTAAGATTTTAGAATTTTTCAATAAATTCATCTGAGAAACAGATTCCAAGTCCGCCATATTGGATTGGTAGAATTATTACCCAGCTGGCTGCCGTTGCGTTGGAGCAAGCGGTCGACAGACTTGGAGCAGGTCCACCATTGAGGTTCGGCCGCTATTCTGCGCATGCTCGAGCACTGCCTTTGTTCCTTAGGACGTAGTTTTCCCATTATTCAGCCTGATAGGATTATTATATCGGTATTATAACAATTACATCTATCCATTGGTTTATTCAGACTCTCTTCCTTGGCTTTATGTATCAATATCTCACAACCATTCATTCTGCTACGTACCTAACAAAACAACACCAAGCAACTTTTATTCTTGTTATGTATGCCATTATGTCTCTAAAATGTAGTTCAATCCCTTGATTGGAACGTAATATACATTCATCTTTGCTGTTCCTATTATAAAGTGTGAGGAATAAATATTTTGTATCTAGGAAAGGGAGTTGAGCCTATCATAGAAGAAGGGCACCTGAAAAATATACCGGGCGAGTTGGCCGTGCGGTTAGAGGCGCGCGGCTGTAAGCTTGCATCCGGGAGATAGTAGGTTCTAATCGCTGTCGGCAGCCCTGAAGATGGTTTTCCGTAGTTTCCTATTTTCACACCAGGCAAATGCTGGGGCTGTATTTTAATTAAGGCCACGGTTGCTTTTTTCCAACTCCTAGGCCTTTCCTATCCCATCGTCGCCATAAGGCCATAAGACATATCTGTGTCGGTGCGACGTAGACACTAGCAAAAACAACGTTCATGTAAGGGAAAGTGACCGGGCGAGTTGGCCTTACGGTTAGGGGCGCGCAGCTGTGAGCTAGCATCCGGGAGATAGTGGCTTCGAACCATACTGTCGGCAGGTCTGAAGATGGTTTTCCATGGTTTCCCATTTTCACACCAGGCAAATGCTGGCCACGGTCACTTCCTCCCCGTCGCCGTAAGATCTATCTGTGTCGTTGTGACAAAAGCAAATTGTAAGCAGGAAAAAAAAGGGGGGGGGGGAATGACTTGCCATTGGTGAATTCGAGGTACCGGTATTTTATAGAATGAACTTACCCAGTGTATATTGTCATTTATTGTTAAATATTATGAGAGGATGCGAGTAACACACCATTATGGTTACGAGAGTTGTTGAGAAAACAGACACAATGAACGTCTTTGATGATGGCTTGGCCTAGTTCCTAATGTCAAGAGCTCTATTGGCTAATGTATTGTGTGCTTCTGTGATGTGATGATAAATGTGAAGAGAACACAAGCACCCAGTTCCCGAGCCAGAGAAATTAACCATGTGCAATTAAATCCCCGACCGGATGGTGAATCGAAGGCTAATGCGCTGAGCATTCAGCTATGGAGCCGGACGACCTCTCCAGTAATAATAAGATGAACCCACTACAATGTACCGCTGTCCTAATCCTTAAAGAATCACCGTAAGTAGTAGGGCTATGACAGTTTTAAATCCGCTGAGTTAGCATTTTCTTTTGTTGCGTCAGCACCCAAGGTCATTGACCCCTAGTAGTGAAACTAGGTGGGTTCTGACCCAGAGGTCATTGACCCCTAGTATAGTCGGTGTGCAATGTCGATTTGCGGAGTTTGCAGAAGAGAGCGAGCCTAACCTCACAGTCGTCATCTTGAGGGCCTAACCTCACTTTAACGGCTAGTTGCCCTTCCCGACGCCAATTGCTCAAGATGGCGACCATACACAGCTCCTTATGAGACTGCCTAGGGGCACTTGCTCAAGATGGCGGCTATACATAGGCTCTTATGAGACGACCTAAGGGTGCTTGCGCAGGATGGCGGCTATACGTAGGCTCTTATGACACGACCTAGGGCCGCTTGTCCAAGATGGCGGAACCCTGCGGGTGGGGGACGCACATGTAGAATACACCCGCGGTATCCCCTGCTTGTCGTAAGAGGCGACTAAAATGGCGACCTAGGCACGAACATCGATTGCGGTTTGGTATAATGTGTTGTATCTCCTGTGGATGGGAGAGGCTGAATACATCTACCGGTAATCCCTGCCTGTCGTAGAAGGCGACTAAAAGGGTTATGTGGCCATGGTCCGCTCATTATATTTTATTGTTTTTCCGGAGGTCAGTTGTAGACCATTTCAAAATTTTTGATGTGCGTGCTGCTCGGCGATGGTGCTCCTACGTGTGCGACTACGCTCGAAATCCCGTGTCAGTAACCACCCTGGAAGCGGAGGGTGGGAGTGTCATGTACCCGGGCAGTAGAATCCGCCTGACAACACAGGTCCCCACACAGCCGAATGCCAGAATGACATATTCTTATTAATTACTTTTATTTATTTTTACTAATAATTTAGTGCTCTGTACACGCTACGGGGCACATGCTATTGCGGGTGACTGGAGGAAGGGAGTCCTCGTGCTCATTGCCTCAGTCCTCCCGTATTAGACATTGTCCAACATCGGACACCGGGCAGTACCGGCTATGACCAGGTGGGTATTGCCTTGGCCGCTTGGTTCGGCTACAGAGACCCCTGATCGGAGTGGGTGACATTCACTTCCGCCTGCCACCTCGGGTAGTTCGCTACCCAAGCCTTTAACTTTTGATTCCCTAAGGGGGCCAACCCCTTGGGAACAAGCGCAGCGTATTAGTCTGGGTTCCAGCTTCCCTAGGTTCCTGGTTGCTACCAGAACCGATGGGCACGATTTCAAACTGGTGAAATCGATTCTATTCAGTCGACACATTGAAGGTGTATACGGTGAACTTGAGGACCTTAAGAAAATGCGCAATGGTGGTTTGTTCCTCAAGACGAGCACTGCGCTCCAAGCAGATCGGTTGCTTAAGTGCAACCACTTTGGCGACATCCTCGTCAAAGTGAAAGAGCATAAAACCTTGAATATGGTTCGTGGAGTTATTTTCCACCGTGATCTCGTTCTGAACACTGACGATGAATTGATGGAAGACATGAAGCACCGTGGCGTGACCCACGTCCGGTGTATCACACACAAAGTCAACGGTGAAGACGTTGCCACGGGTGCGTTCCTAGTCTCCTTCAAATTGTCAGCGTTGCCAGAGGAAGACAAGGTAACAACCTATCGTTGCGATGTGAGGCCGTACATCCCGCCTCCTATGCGATGCTATCAATGCCAGAGATTCGGACACATGGTATCTCGTTGTTCGAATCAGTCTGTGTGTGGTACATGTGGGAAAGTAACTCACGGCGCGGAGGAGTGCACACCTCCGTACAAGTGCACTAACTGCTCTGGTCTTCATTCTCCTCGGGATCGGAACTGTCCGACTTATCTGAGTGAGAAGAAGATCCAGGAGATCAAGACCCTGGATGCTCTTTCCTACCAGGAAGCGCGCCGTAAGTTGAATTCTCTGAATGCACCGACCAAGACACAAGACTTCAGCATTATAGTACAGTCTCTCCCAGGTTCGTCATTTTCAACTGGAACACCTAAACAGAAGATCACTGCGCCCAAGGCGGCAGTTGCTCCTGGGAGCAACGCTGCGAACAGAACAAGCTCGAAGGCGGGTCCATCCCGGCCTTCGAGCACCAATAAGCCTTTGCCGGCTAAGAAACCTACGCCTGCACAGAAGGGGAAGAAGACAACGTCTCCTTCCCCCACGAGGTCGGCGGAAGCCGCGCCTAAACCGACGGAGGCGGCATCGTCGACCAGGGCTGTCTAAACAAGAATCGACGGCGGGGAAGAAGAGCGCCCTTAACAGGTGTTCTTCCACTTCTCCTACAAATGGGGCCTCACGCCCTCCACCTGGAGGGCCTGATTCTGCGCCAGCGGATCTTCATCCTGGAAAACCTGCGCACTCCCCTCGTAGGAATAAATCCCGCCCCCAGACCACGTCGAAGAACTTCAAGTCATGCATCACCTTGTCTGGTGACGATGTGATACACATGGAGCATTTATCTCCATCTTCGGACGGGGATGTGAGTGTAGGTTAAGTAGCATTAAGCTGCTTCTAACCTAAACCTCGAAAGTCCACACCCACACTATGGCACTGTTACAGTGGAATTGTAACGGTTACGACAGGCATCTTGCTGAGCTACGTCAGCTCATTAGTGAGTACGCAGCGAGTATAGTTAGTATTCAGGAGACAAACTTCAGACCAGGTCTCGAGAAATTTCAGACTATACTCGACAAAACGATATTATACCCGCCGGGCGTCTGGTGGTGTGGGTATTTTTGTCCGTTCTGATACTTATAGCGAAGAGGTCCCTCTAAGGACCCCAACTGGAAGCAATTGCGGTGCGGGTACCGCTGCCTGTCATAGCAACAGTGTGTAACGTTTGTTTTCCACCAGGCCATCCTCTTAACATAAATGATGTCACTGATCTCATAGACCAGCTTCCACCTCCCTTCCTTTTATTGGACGATTTTAACGTCCATCACCCCATATGAAGCTCGGAGACGCCTTGCCCCCGAGGACGAGAGCTGGAAAGATTAGTAACAGAGCTGGATTTATGTATTTTGAACACAGTGGAACCAACTCACTTCAGTGTACGTTACGACACATATTCACGCATAGACGTATAAGTCTATGTAGCTGAACGTTGGTTCCGCTGTTTAGATGGAATACACACGATGATCTCTGTGACAGTGACCATTTTCCCATCACCCTTACTTTGTTGAAACAAAACCCCGTCGAGTCTCCCCCTCGATGGATTCTTAAACATGCCGATTGGCTAAAGTACACATCACTAGCTGTCTTTAATGACGATATCAGGCAGACCCCTGGCGAGTAAATAACTTATATCACCTAAGATGTTCTTGTTGCTGCTGAGGAGTCCATTCCGTTCTTCTCGGGGACTCCTCGCCGAAAACACGTTCCTTGACGGAACGAAGAAAAAGCAGCAGCTATCAAAGAACGCCGTCGCGCTCATAAAGGTTACCGTAGAAAGCCAACTGTGGCCAACTTAGTAACATTTAAGAAACTCCGCGCTAAGGCGCGAGTTCTTATTCGCCAAAGTTTTTTTTGCTAGTGGCTTTACGTCGCACCGACACAGATAGGTCTTATGGCGACGATGGGATAGGAAAGGCCTATAAGTTGGAAGGAAGCGGCCGTGGCCTTAATTAAGGTACAGTCCCAGCATTTTCCTGGTGTGAAAATGGGAAACCACGGAAAACCATCTTCAGGGCAGCCGACAGTGGGATTCAAACCCACTATCTCCCGGATGCAAGCTCGCCAAAGTATGAAGGCTTCGTGGGAGAGATAAGTGTCGTCTATGATGTCATATACTCCATCATCTCAAGTGTGGATTAAGCTTCGACGTATTTCGGGTATCCAAGGATCATCTTCTGTACCGGAAATTTCCATTCCAGGCAGTGTCGTCACTGACACACTCGCGATTGCTAACAATCTAGCTAGTCATTTCGCGAATGTATCTGGCTCCGGGAAATACCATCGTGATTTCCTCGCTGTGAAGCGGGAGGCAGAACGTCATCAATATAGTTTTTTTTTGCTAGGGGCTTTACGTCGCTCCGAGACAGATAAGTCTTATGGCGACGATGGGATAGGAAAGGCCTAGGAGTTGGAAGGAAGCGACCGTGGCCTTAATTAAGGTACTGCCCCAGCATTTGCCTGGTGTGAAAATGGAAAACCACGGAAAACCATCTTCAGGGCTGCCGATAGTGGGATTCGAACCTACTATCTCCCGGATGCAAGCTCACAGCCGCGCGCCTCAACGCGCACGGCCAACTTGCCGGTCAATTTAGTTTTGCCACTGAAGCTTCAAAGGACTACAACGTGCCCTTTACGGAGTGGAAACTCCGGAGCTCCTTAGCGCTTTACAAGGACACGTCTCCTGGACGAGACAATATCCATAGCCAGATGTAGAAACACCTTAGTGATGATACTTTACTATATCTCCTTGTGTTCTACCGAATCTCGATAGAAGGTGATTTTCCGTCTCAGTGGCGAGAGGGCATAGTCATTCCTGTCCTCAAGCCTAACAAAGATCCTAAGTATGCAGGAAGTTACAGTCCGATTTGTGTTACAAACTGCCTGTATAAGCTATTCGAGAGGATGGTAAATCGCCGACTTGTGAGGTGTTTGGAGAAACAAGGACTCTTGTCCGAGTTCCAGTGTGGTTGTCGAGACGCTCGCTCGACCACTGACCACTTGGTACGCCTGGAGAGCTCTATCCAGGATGCATTTCTCCGCAAACAGTATTTGTAGCTGTTTTCGTTGACATAGAAAAGGCCTATGACACCACATGGCGATATGGTACCCTTTCAGTCCTGCATTAGTGGAGATTCCGAGGTCACTTGCCGGTATTTATTGCGAATTTTATGTCCCTCCGTCTATTCCGTGTCCGAGTTGGAAGGACATATTCACAACACCACGTTCAGGAAAATGGATCGGTTCTTAGTGTCACTCTGTTCATGATTGCCATAAACGGTATTGTTGCTGCTGCTGGTTCAGAAGTAATACCGTCGCTATGTGTGGACGATTTTGCTCTGCACTATAGTTCGCGTAATATGGCAGTCGCAGAGCGACAATTACAGGAAGCTGTTAGGAGAGTGGAGCAGTGGACCTTCGAACATGGCTTTCGGTTTTCACAACAAAGACCACTGTTGGCCACTTTTTTCGCCAACGTAATCTTCACCCTCCTCCTGAACTTGATTTAGGAAATGTCGCTATTCCTGTAGTTGACACTTACCGAGTTCTTGGGCTCCTTTTCGATAGTACATTATCGTGGGCAGCTAAAAGTGCAGTGCACCAAGAGGCTTAATCTCTTGAAGTTTCCTAGCAGCATTAATTGGGGAGCTGACCGCACATTGCTCCTACGATTCTATAGGGCACATATTTTATCCAGGTTAGACTACGACAGTGCAGTATATGGCTCAGCAAGACGGAGCGTTCTTGCGAGACTGAACAGCATCCACCACAGCGGGGTTAGGTTGGCGATGGGAGATTTTCGTACAAGCCCCATAGCTAGCCTGCTCGCTGAGTCTGGTGTTCTGCCTTTATACCTGAGGCGCCAGCAGCTCCTTCTGTCGTATGCTGCCAATTTGCGACAGATGCCACTGTATCCAAGCTATCCTTGCGTATTCAACAATGGCAATCGTTTGCTGTACGCTGCTTGTCCTCCAGCAACGCAGCCGATTAGAATACGCTTGGATAGCAGTCACAGATTGTTTCACGTACGTTCGGTTCCTTGCCTTGTCAGACAACTAAGTGGGGCACCTCCGTGGTTAGAACGACGTCCTGAAATAATCCTGGATCTGTACACTGGCCCGAAGGAGAACACGCACCCTTCGATTTATCGGAGGATCTTCCTGTCCGTTGTTGGCCAGTATCCAGGCTCTGTCGTCGTTTACATGGATGGCTCGAGAACCGACACTAAAGTGGGCTGTGCGTTCGTTATTGACACTGATAGGTTTCTTTTTGCTCTTCCGGAAACCTGTAATGTGTATACTGTAGAGCTCTATGCTATCTGTGAAGCTCTGCGGTACGCAATGTCCCATGAGCGCCGACACTTTCTTCTGTGTACTGACTCCTTGAGCTCGCTACAGTCTATTGATACCTGTTTCCCTCGGCACCGTCTGGTGCAGCGGATCCAGGACCTGATGGCCGGGTGTTCGGATGCCGGCACCAGAATCACGTTTCTGTGGTTCCCAAGCCACATGGGTGTAGAGGGAAACGAGTTAGCAGACCAGGCTGCCAAGGAGGCAGTTACACTGCTCCCGATGCCGTACAAGGTTCCAGCAAGTGATATTCTTTCTCACCTGAGACATCTGGTTATGTCCCATTGGGAGATGGTTCGGGCTTCTCGGAGGGAAGCAGTGGTATTATGTCGTCTTTGGATCGGCCACGGTATTCTGACTCACTCCCATTTATTGAAAGGAGAACCCCCTCCGGTGTGTGCTTGCGGCGATCATCTTACCGTGGTACACATCCTTACGCAGTGCGTGAAGCTGGTCGATCTGCGCCGTAGTCTAAAACTCCTGCTTACCATCTTCCTCATACTGCGAGATGGCGACAGTCAGCAGACCTCGTCATCCGCTTTATGAGGGATAGTGGTCTTTTTTTATCGTGTGTAAAGATGTCCTTTGTGCTAGTGTATTTGTGTTATTTGCGCTTTTATCCGATTGACCACATTTTAGTTCGTGTTGCGTATTTTAATGTGTTCTTTTAACGTCTAACGTAAATTATATATATATCTGCACTTCCAGGCAATGCTTATTGCTTTGTTTTCTTATTTTCTTTTATTTTAATAGAAAATAAGACATTGCAAATTAGATCCACTGATTGTTTTAATCTCATACTAAATTTTCTTCATCGCCATTTTTTAAACTCTAGTCAGTGTTTATATTTTAAGATTTTAACTATTATATGTCATGTCGTCCTTCTCGTTCCAATAGGGGCCGATGACCTTCCATGTTAGGCCCCTTAAAACAACAAGCATCATCATCATCATCACCGAGATGGCGGCTATACAAAGGCTTCCTAAGGGCGCTTGCACAAGATAGCGGCTATGCAAGGACGGCCTAGGGCGCTTGCGCAAGATGACGGCTATACAGAGGCTCTTATGGAGAAAGCTAGCCGAGAAGCTACTGCACTAGATGGCAGCTATACACAGGCTCTTATGGAGAAAGCAAGGTGGCTGCTATACTTAGGTTGTTATGGTCTCCTCCTCCTCTGTCGGGGCATAGCTTTATGTCTCTTACCGACAAGTTTAAACATGCATTACTATAACGACACGATCTTATGCTTAAGGCTTTACGCATGACACGAGTTAGCACGTGCAGCCATGATGTCATCATAGTTATGCATGTTTAGTCTCGTTCGTTATGAATGTTACTTACTGACTGAAGACTTTATAGATGATATGAGTGAGAATTTTTCTTTAGTCTCCAAGATACAGTAATAGAGAGTAGAGCGCTAACATGACGAGAACATTAATAGTTGATGTACAAGGCTTCAAAGTAAACGGCAACAAATTTGTGTTTAAAGAGGTGACTGTGTTAGATTGCAGTGTCTTGTGGGAACCAAAACTTGTTTAGTATTTAGTCCACCTTTCTCTTACTGTTTGCAGACTCAATAGATCGAAAAGAAATTAGGTTTGCAGTGGGAAGAAAATGAATATCTAATTGTTTTCTATCTTTAATGATGAATGCACATTTGAAGACTGGACATCAATAACGGGCTAAGTGCCAAAACAATGAAAAATTGTTTAGACCCGAAAAAGCGAGCTCTGTGCCAATGCCAACAACCTATAAAGATGGCTAACTGCCATGACCATGATTGTAGTGCATACAAGGCCCGAGATATGGCATGAGAGGTATGTGCCGGACCGCTGGTGAAGCTATTACGGGCTATATGCCACCGAGCGTTTACTGTTGATTCTGAGCGTCATGACAACAACATCGCTGTGAATTTTAACCTAATTCTTTTGCGAAAAGCCTGGTGAGAGTTTTAATTTGTGATAGTACATTTTAAGAACGATGGAATTAAACAGTGACACAAGCAAAATAGAAAGAAGGGAGAATCAATGTTTTATTCCCCTCAGCTTTCACGTTACAATCTGTGCCTCCATGTTGGTGACAACAACAAGGGGCTCGTCGTACTTGCGGCACGAGGGTATGAGTGGTCGAGGCGGTAATGAAATTGCTCCATGTCTGTTTAAAGCACTCGGTAGTCCTGAATTTATGACGAAACGAAAACTTAATGTCTAGTCTGATAACTGCAATGGCCAGAACAAGAACAAAATGATGATATTTCTTTGGATTTACGTGACGATTACTGGCAAGTATGATGAGATAAACCATAAATTTTTAGTCTCTGGCCATTCAGTTTTATCTTGTGACAGAGATTTTGCACAGATCGAGAAACGTAAAAGGGTTGAAAATTGTCAAGTTCCTGACCTGGTCAAACTTATGGTGAATGCAATACCGAACAATCCATTTACGGTTACTATGCTTCAACCTGATGACTTCTTTGATTTTTAAAAAAGCAGCTGATTCATACATTAATACGACAAAACTAAATATTTCCAAATGCAGCTGGATTAAAGTTCAAAAATCCGCACCCGGATTCGTCAAGAAGAGAACAATATTTAATGACTTTGAAGCATGGAGCACTTGCAAGGTTCTCAAGAAAAGGGTTACTACTAATACAATCAAGAACTTGTCAGCTGAGAAGAAGGGGTTTGAAGGAAGAGAATCGAGTATTATTCGAAGAATTAATCAATTAAAATTGTTTTGTATTCTTAGAAAAACTATACTAGGACTTTCTAACTAGAAGTAAAAAAGGTAAACTGTAATTAAATGCTTGAAAATGTCCTTTTTATTATTGTAGAATTACTGAAATAAACAGTTAAAATTAATAAAAGGTTGAGATTTTTCATTGGCACGTACCTCGTTTTTGCTGACAAAAATGTGGCACTTAACACCACCTACATTTTGCTGAGTAAAATTTTATGTTTTATTCATACGAGAAAGGAAATTAAGAAAAAATGCAATAGGAATATGAATCTTACCGTAGATATGAAATAAAAAATATGGTTAAGGTTCTTTATCAAAAGATTTTTGACAAAAACAAAACAAATTGAATAACTCAAATCAACTTTTTGGCACTTAGCCCATTATTGATGTCCAGTCTTCATTTATAAACAGCAGATTTTTTTTAATGGGTAGTGAAAAGAAGGAATGGTTGTGTGAGTATGTACCATCATCGTGTGAAATTATCGAAATGCATGATTCAGGGTGTCCATCATTTAAAACTCTTTTCAAGGAGCATAGTAGAGAAACAAGTGAACAGTATTTACAACATGTGTGCATGCTCGTTGATTGGTTGTGTTGCAGTGCATGCCGGGGGGTGAACAACATATGTAAATTACAGTGTCGAACTGACGTCAGTGTAAAAGAAACATTTGTAGAGTAAAGACATTATGTCATTTCTAAATGGTACTAAGTGTAACGCAGTTGAAAAGGCAATTGTAAAGTTGTATGTTTGCAAAAAGGAGCTAAACACTTTTACTGAAGAAAAAGGAGGATTCTACATCGAACTGCAAAAAACAAAATATCCTGATCACTATCTAATCGAATGTGTTATTTGACGTCGTGGAAATAAACTGTATATTAAATGGCTTGGTTTTATAACAGTTTCAATGTTTGGATTAATAAAGAGGATGTCATTTAAATCCTGTGTATTTTTATTGCAGAGCCTCTGCCTCTCCTTTCTTCTAAGTCAATTCACCTCAACATTATTACTGCTAGATAATTTAGGACATGCTCTAGGATGGGAATAATATCAAACAACACCTGTAATATGTTTTACAATTCATATTTATTTTAGAATAAATACATTTTTTAAAGTAAATCTGTTTTGCCCTTTTTTTATTTTACTGTCTTCGCTGCTTAATGCCACTGCCTAGTAACAGTTTTCCTTTCATTGCACCGTCAACAACAAGTGCTGCTATCTTCTCAGCAATTGAAGCCCTAGATGACGACACACGCAGCATAGCTTTACGAAGCAGATTTTGATCAGCTACACGTCTTAGTTCAGGATTGTTTTGTCGATAAGCAATGTCATGCTCTTTGCAGGCAGCATCTAACATATTAATACGAGGATCACCACGTGCCAAGAGGACGTCAAGTCGTGTTCTAGGGCCGCAGTACCAGGGTGCGAAATCAGGAGAAAACGGAGGGGGGGGGGGGGAAGGATCATAGGGCTTAACTACTAGTGTTTATTTCAGGCAGTCCAAGGCTGGTGAGGGGGTATTTAATTCCCTGTAAGTAAATTACCCCCTCTCACAGGAAAATGTACATTTCAGATCTTTTTTACTTGAATTCTGTTGTTATAACAAAAATGATAAATTATTGGAAAGTTGTTCCTTGTAGGCAATTACATTTTTTCCGTTAGTCATTACACAGTTCAATAAAAATACTAGTAACAAGTAGGCACTTAGAAATAGGTGCAATTTCACTGAATCCCTACGCGTATTCGATGGAAAAAATGAATGTGAATTTCGGAAGTCTAGGCACTCATCTCTCTCTCTCTCTCTCCCTCACGGCTGGTGGCAGACCTCATGAGTTGCAATGTTGTGCACATTGTGACTATGGAATCCTACACCAACAAAGGGAGTAGAACTGTAAATAAAATTTAACTTAATGAACTAAATAAAAGATACAATTTATAAACATAGAGTGTACTAAATATTGTATAGTCCATCGTTTTTGTCCTATCTTTGTACCACAGCCCCAAGGTACGAAACATGCCCCCAGAAGAGTTTTCTGAAATAAATCCTGCTAACTACCAGTGCACTAATTTGGAAAATCATGAGTGAAAAAGAAAAAAGCGAATGAATGAATGAATGAATGAATGAAGCGCGTAACTGAGACTAAGGAAATAAAATGTGCCAGCTGGTGAGGCCTATTGCACTCCTCTGGACAAAGATTAATGAAAGAAAAATGAAGAAATTGTGGAGGAAAGTGTTGCCGGAATGAGAGATGACAGGAGAAACCTGAATAAAGTTGTTCCTGTTCCGTTTTGTTCAGCACTAATCTCGCATGGAGTGACCAGTGTTTCAAGCACCGGAGCAATGATGGGAGGCCGACTTCTACCAAGTGCGTCACAGAGGTATCTTGGAGAATCTTAAGTCATTTAAAAACTTTAAAATAAAAATACAGGCCAATTTTAACGAAAAGGAAATTATTACAAGATAAGAAAGATAATAAACCAAAACTCACCTCATAGACAAATTCTGAGGTAACTGCATCCCACAATCTCAAAGGGGGTCTATTGAGTTTAATAGTCATCAGAGCCTGCAAAGTGTTTACCAACAAGCGATTTCTTTCGGTACAAGCTACAATCAACAGAAGCATTCTAAAACATCGAAATCGACATTAGGAAAATACGAATGAAATTCTTCGGCCATCTGACTAGATTACCAAAAAAATCGATTGACAAAAAGGATAATAGATTATGTAACCTCCATTAGAACTCAACACCTTGGCTTAGCGTACTTCGAAAGGACCTCTAAAACGCAAGTTCAAGCGACATTCTGAAAGAGACGTCTTTACGCACAAAGTAAACAAGTAGGAAGTCACATCAGAGCAACCACAACAACAAGAGTGCTGATCAAAGTGGTTGACAGAATATAAACAAGATTTCTCGGAAAGAATCAAAACCTACCGAAAAAACGAGAAGAACCCACAGTAGAATTGGTTGAGTTGTTTCCTTAACGTCTTCAACTATTGGGAGAATTCGCTAACAATAATCGTATTGGCCACGTGCCGTCCTGGGTAGCTCAGGTGGTAGCCGGTTCGATCCTGGCTCAGTCCGGTGGTATTTGAAATACGTCAGCCTCGTGTCGGTACATTTACCGGCGAGTTAAATAATCCAGCGGGACAAAATTGCGGTACATTGACATAATCGAAAATCATAACCGTAGTATTTAGGACGTAAAGCCAATAAAATTATTATTATTATTATTATTATTATTAATATTATTATTAATATTACTATTATTATTATAATTATAATTATAATAATTATTATTATTATTATTATTATTATTGCTATATTTACAGTATTCGGAGGTGACGGAATTTCCTTCCACAGGAGCAGTTATGGGTGCCGTCGTGGCGGGCGCTGTCACCCACGTGGGTGCGGGCGATATCCTCTGCCTATCGCAACAGGTGAGTAAAAGGGACCTCTGGGGGCTTAACTAGGGAACGTGGATTGCAACCACGGGGCCCATATCTGAGTCTGGTCTACCTGTGGGACGTGTTGTTAAAATAACACCCACGGTATGTCCTGCTTGTCGTAAAAGGTGACTAAAAGGGATCCTGATGAGTTTTAACTTGGGAAAGTGGGTGGCGACCACGGGGCCTTACCAGAGTCTGGTCTCCCTCTGGGTCGTGTTGTTAGAATAACATTCACGGTCCGTCCTGCTTGTCGTAAGAGGCGACTAAAAGGGATCTTGATGAGTTTTAACTTTGGAACGTGGGTGGCGACCACGGGGCCCTTACCTGAGTCTGGTCTCCCTGTGGGTCATGTTGTTAGAATAGCATTCACGGGCCGTCCTGCTTATCGTAACAGGCGACTAAAATGGACCTTGATGAGTTTTAACTCGGGAACGTGGATTAGCCACCACGGGGCCCTTACCTGAGTCCGGTCTCCCCGTGGGTCATGTTGTTAGAATAGCATTCACGGTCCGTCCTGCTTGTCGGAACATACATACATACATACATTATCATTATAGACTGTTATACCTTTCAGCGTTCAGTCTGCAAGCCTCTGTGAATTTACTAAACGTCGCCACAATCCTCGATTTGCAACTAGTGTTGTGGCCTCATTTAGTTCTATACCTCTTATCTTTAAATCGTTAGAAACCGAGTCTAACCATCGTCGTCTTGGTCTCCCTCTGCTTCTCTTACCCTCCATAACAGAGTCCATTATTCTCCTAGGTAACCTATCCTCCTCCATTCGCCTCACGTGACCCCACCACCGAAGCCGGTTTATGCGTGCAGCTTCATCCATCGAGTTCATTCCTAAATTAGCCTTTATCTCCTCATTCCGAGTACCCTCCTGCCATTGTTCCCACCTGTTTGTACCAGCAATCATTCTTGCTATTTTCATGTCTGTTACTTCTAACTTATAAATAACGTATCCTGAGTCCACCCAGCTTTCGCTCCCGTAAAGCAAAGTTGGTCTGAAAACAGACCGATGTAAAGATAGTTTCGTCTGGGAGCTGACTTCCTTCTGACAGAATGCTGTTCATCGCAACTGCGAGCTCACTGCATTAGCTTTACTACACCTTGATTCAATCTCACTTACTATATTACCATCCTGGGAGAATACACAACCTAAATACTTGAAATTATCGACCTGTTCTAGCTTTGTATCACCAATCTGACATTCAGTTCTGTTGAATTTCTTACCTACTGACATCAATTTAGTCTTCAAGAGGCTAATTTTCATACCATACTCATTGCACCTATTTTCAAGTTCCAAGATGTTAGACTGCAGGCTTTCGGCACAGTCTGCCATTAAGACCAAGTCGTCAGCATAGGCCAAACTGCTTACTACATTTCCACCTAACTGAATCCCTCCCTGCCATTTTATACCTTTCAGCAGATGATCCATGTAAACTACGAACAGCAAAGGTGAAAGATTACAGCCTTGTCTAACTCCTGTAAGTACCCTGAACCAAGAACTCATTCTACCATCAATTCTCACTGAAGCCCAATTGTCAACATAAATGCCTTTGATTGATTTTAATAATCTACCTTTAATTCCATAGTCCCCCAGTATGGCGAACATCTTTTCCCTTGGTATCCTGTCATATGCTTTCTCTAGATCTACGAAACATAAACACAACTGCCTATTCCTCTCGTAGCATTTTTCAATTACCTGGCGCATACTGAATATCTGATCCTGACAGCCCCTCTGTGGTCTGAAACCACACTGGTTTTCATCCAACTTCCTCTCACCGACTGATCGCACCCTCCCTTCCAAGATGCCAGTGAATACTTTGCCTGGTATACTAATCAATGAGATACCTCGATAATTGTTGCAATCCTTCCTGTTCCCTTGCTTATAGATAGGTGCAATTACTGCTTTTGTCCAATCTGAAGGTACCTTACCAACACTCCACGCTAATTTTACTACTCTATGAAGCCATTTCATCCCTGCCTTCCCACTAAACTTCACCATTTCAGGTCTAATTTCATCTATTCCTGCTGCCTTATGACAATGGAGTTTATTTACTATCCTTTCCACTTCCTCAAGCATAATTTCACCAACATCATTTTCCTCGTCCCCTTGAGCTTGGCTGTTTGCAACACCACCAGGAAAATTTCTGTTTACGTTGAGAAGATGTTCAAAATATTCCCTCCACCTCTCCAGTGATTCCCTGGGATCCGTTATGAGTTCACCTGAATTACTCAAAACACTGTTCATTTCCTTTTTCCCTCCCTTCCTAAGATTCTTTATTACTGTCCAGAAAGGTTTCCCTGCTGCTTGACCTAGCCTTTCCAGGTTATTACCAAAATCTTCCCATGACTCCTTTTTGGATTCAACAACTATTTGTTTCGCTCTGTTTCTTTCATCTACGTACCAATCCCTGTCTGCCTCGGCCCTTGTTCGGAGCCATTTCTGATAAGCCTTCTTTTTACGTTTACAGGCTGCTCTCACTTCATCATTCCACCAAGATGTTCGCCTTTTCCCATCTTTACACACAGTTGTTCCTAGGCATTCCCTTGCTGTTTCTACTACAGCACCCCTGTATGCCACCCATTCACTTTCTATATCCTGAACCTGCTTACTGTCTACTGTCCGAAACTTCTCACTAATCATATCCTTGTACTTCTGTCTAATTTTCTCGTCCTGGATATTTTCTACCCTTATTCGTTTGCAGACAGATTTCACTTTCTCTACCCTAGGCCTAGAGATACTTAGTTCACTACAGATCAGATAATGGTCTGTATCATCGAAAACTCCGCGAAAAACTCGTACATTCCTAACAGATTTCCTGAATTCAAAGTCTGTTAAGATATAGTCTATTATGGATCTGGTACCCCTAGCCTCCCATGTGTAGCGGTGAATAGCCTTATGCTTGAAAAATGTATCCGTAACAGCTAAACCCATACTAGCACAGAAGTCCAGCAAACGCTTCCCATTCCCATTAGCTTCCATATCTTCCCCACATTTACCAATCACCCTTTCGTATCCTTCAGTTCTATTCCCAACTCTCGCATTGAAATCGCCCATTAGCACTATTCTATCCTTGCTGTTGACCCTGACCACGATGTCACTCAATGCTGCATAAAACTTGTCCACTTCATCCTCATCTGCACCCTCACATGGTGAATACACGGACACAATTCTAGTCCTAATTCCTCCCACTGACAGATCTTCCCACATCATTCGCTCTTTTACGTGCCTAACAGAAACTATGTTGCGTGCAATGGTATTCCTGATAAAGAGCCCTACCCCAGACTCTGCCCTTCCCTTTCTAACACCCGTCAAGTACACTTTATAATCTCCTATCTCTTCCTCGTTATCTCCCCTTAGCCGAATATCACTTACTCCTAGCACATCCAAATGCATCCTCGTTGCTGACTCAGCCAGTTCTACCTTCTTTCTTCCATAAGCCCCATTAATATTGATAGCTCCCCATCGAATTCCATTTCGTTCGCCAAGTTGTTTCCAAGGAGTCCCTCGTCTGTCAAATGGGAGTGGGACTCCATTACTCCCATAGGTCCGAGGCTTGTTTAAATGTTCTGAGCTCGGTAAATTCATGAAGCAGGATGCTGCCCTACTTGCACATAGTCCAAGTGAGGATCTCTCCTCTAACGGGTTATGGACCACCGGTGAATTGTATAGTCCTAGCCGCCTGAGCACAAGGAGGGCCATGACTCAGAATATGGCCGAGATGCCCACTCCCATTCCATAGCAACCACTTACTAGGCCACACAGCCGTGGCCCATGGTTCACGAACTAGGACGTGACTACAGTAACCCACAAACATGAACCATAAGAGGCGACTAAAAGGGATCTTGATGAGTTTTAAGTAGGGAACGTGGGTGGCGAGCACGGGGCCCTTACCTGAGTCTGGTCTCCCTGTTGATGGTGTTGTTAGAATAACACTCACGGTCCGTCCTGCTTGTCGTAAGAGGCGACTAAAAGGGAGTCTGGTCTCCCTGTTGATCGTGTTGTTAGAATAACATTCACGGTCCGTCCTGCTTGTCGTAAGAGGCGACTAAAAAGGATCTTGACGAGTTTTAACTTGGGAACGTGGGTGGCGACCACGGGGCCCTTACCTGAGTCTGGTCTCCCTGTTGATCGTGTTGTTAGAATAACATTCACGGTCCGTCCTGCTTGTCGTAAGAGGCGACTAAAAAGGATCTTGAATTTTAACTTGAGAACGTGGGTGGCGACCACGGGGCCCTTACCTGAGTCTGGTCTCCCTGTTGATCGTGTTGTTAGAATAACATTCACGGTCCGTCCTGCTTGTCGTACGAGGCGACTAAAAGGGAGTCGGGTCTCCCTGTGTGTCATGTTGTTAGAATAACATTCACGGTCCGTCCTGCTTGTCGTAAGAGGCGACTAAAAGGGATCTTGATGAGTTTTAACTCGGGAACGTGGGTGGCGACCACGGGGCACTTACCTGAGTCTGGTCTCCCTGTGGATCATGTTGTTAGAATAACATTCACGGTCCGTCCTGCTTGTCGTAAGAGGCGACTAAAATGGACCTTGATGAGTTTTAACTCGGGAACGTGGGTGGCGACCACGGGGCACTTACCTGAGTCTGGTCTCCCTGTGGGTCGTTTTGTTAGAATAACATTCACGGTCCGTCCTGCTTGTCGTAGGACGTTACTAAGGGGGATCTTTGATTTGGGTGGTCTACCTGTAACGCTTATTTTGTAGTCGTCTCCATGACAACCGTCGTTCATGGGAACTATTGTTTTGGATTATTGAAAAGAAATGTTTATGATTGAGATTGTAATTAATTTGTGGTCGACGTAGCTCTTAGTTCTTCACTTTAGTTTTCCTTGTGGTTAGAGCTACATTGCTCTTACGTGCTGAATGTGTGGGCGATCCTTTATGATTAGAGCTGTTTGCTCTGATAATTAATGATTGATTTCTAATTTGTTTCTGTGGGCACGTTCCTGTCCTTTGTGCTGTCTTGTTCTTCTATTTCGATGTGTGTGGTATTTTTGGGGTCGTTTGGAGACCTGTTTTATGTCTACCTATCTTTGTGAGCGCTTTCGGTCTTGGATATGCGTTCAGTGGCCGTTAATTAATTTTCCTATTGTGCCTATTGTGATCCGGTCCATGGGAGAATCTCGGGGCCTCAGTTTAGCATGTTTTCAACTAATGTAAAAAAAAAAAAATCCTGGGGAAAGGATACATTAAATTATTAGTTCGCAAGTAAATATTTGAAAATACTTGCTTTTGAGCCCTTCAAGCAGGCAGTAAAGTTAGTCCATGGACATTTTCTTTGAAAACTAATCACCTTGTAATTTAATCTAGCTATTGTTTAATTGTATCTGGTGTGGTTTAATTTGGAGGGCGTCCCTCATTTCTAGGTAAACAATTTGTTCTCAATTCAGTATTTATTTAACTAATCAATTTATCATTTTAATAAGTTAATCTGATTTTGCTTGTGAAGGTTCGGTCCCAGTTGCCTCCTGTTTATGTTTAGTTACAAACTATTTGGTGAGTATTTACTGTTAATTTTTAAATGATTTTCTAGTGTATTTGCTATCTCTGTTTATGTGTTTACTTATACCAGAAATCGTCGGTACGGCTGGTATAGCTTGGGATCCTGGGTTGGCGACTACGGGGCCTTAGCTGAGTCCTAGCATTATTTCCACTTACTTGTGCCAGGCTCCTCACTTTCATCTATCCTTCTCCTTCTTCTTTTTTTTCTTCTTCAAGTGTCATCTCCTTTCAGAAGGTCGGCTACCCATCATAGAGGTTCTTGCTTTGGATGCAGCTCCTAGTGGAACAGTTGAACCAAGTTTTCAAATTATCAATCCAAGGAATGCGCCTTCTTCTTGGTCTTCTTTTGCCTTGTATCTTCCCTTGAATAACCAGCTGCAGTAGACGACATTCTCTCCTCTCATCTATCCTATCCGACCGCATTTGGTCTACTCTTGTTCTTTCCCGACCCGACGGTGTTACGTAAGGAGGTCTATGGAGTCTTTCATTTTCACGCCCTTCGTGGCCCTTGTCTTTCTTTGGCCGATATCTTCATTTTTCAAAGTGTCGGATCACTTCCATTTTTTTTCTCTCTGATTAGTGTTATATAGAGGATGGTTGCCTAGTTGTACTTTCTCTTAGAACAATAAATAATCACTACCACCTCCACCGCACTGCGACTGAAAAACGATTATTTTTCTTGTAACTGTTTCATTCAACAAGGGCTGTGTTCCCGAAACGGTTGCGTTCTATCTGTCCCAGCTGTAATGGGTATTTCAAACAGTGACACTTGCACGGAGCCTCAAGGAGGGTTGTAATGCAGAAACAGGGGAGGGGAAGGTCCACCCGGTAGACAGAGTTCATTGCCACAGGTGATTCTTTGTGACATCTAGTGTTCCATGTTGAAATGGTGATAATTGTTCTGCAGCTATGGAGTTCACCAGGACCATGAAGGGGAAGCCAGAAACTGCAGTGAAACTGTAACTGGAATATTACTGGACTACAATAATAAATCACGTAAATATCCTGAACCAGAACTGAAAGAAAACAAAAAAACTGAAAATGGAATATCACCGGATAATCATGTAAATATATACATATTTAGAATACACATTTAAGATAGAACAAAACTTGGCAGACTAACATAAAGTTAACAGTTGTATCTATGGGGAACGCAGAGACACTACCTCCCCCTCGTAATGCCTGAAAACAGCGCAGTCTGCTAAATATCTCTTACAACTTATAACATGAAGGGACACTTACAAAATGCATCCAAATTCACTATCGTACTGTGTTGTATGTGTCTTATTAATACCGGAGTATATGAAAATCAAGGCTCCGTGCAAATGTCACCATCCTACTTCTGACTCACCAAGTACTGTTAGCTGAAGTGAAGGGCTCCGTGCAAATGTCACCATCCTACTTCTGACTCACCAAGTACTGTTAGCTGAAGTGAAGGGCTCCGTGCAAATGTCACCATCCTACTTCTGACTCACCAAGTACTGTTAGCTGAAGTGAAGGGCTCCGTGCAAGTGTTCCAACATCGTGACTAGAAAGTTTGAAGGGAAAGCCTGTATACCGTCAATTGAATGGTCGGAATATTTTGATAAAAATAAGCTAACATTAAAATACCTCCGGAATGTATAATTGATTGATATATACCAGGGCCGGCCATCTCACCGCTCCACAGAACCTTGCCTGCAAGCCTTGTATCGAGAGTAAGGGAAGCAGTTACCGTGCACACTAGTAACGAACGTAGATTTAAACCCATATCCACAGGGGGCCTCAGTTTTAGTGTGTAATTATTTTAATGTTAATGCTTGTGCTAATATTGCCCATTGCATTTTCATAAACATGGTTACCTTTCTTTTGAATTCTGTTACCAAAACTTTCAATTCCAAACAGCCCCGAACCCCCCCCCCCCCTCCCGTTTTAAGCATCTAGAACCGCCACTGCCCATATTGTAACAGGCTACAACTGAAAAAGGAACAACGTATATTTATAGCAATAGTTCCCATTTTTATTCGTATTCTTATTATGCATATTGTGTATTGCCTTCAAAGGACGATATTGTGTAGGGGTTGTTCATAGCAGCTTTAAATGACGATTGGAGAAGAAAAGGATAGCATAATAATGTAAATACAACTCATAAGTACAATATGTTTATATTTTTAAACATACATTTCAAGTAATTAATGTAAATTAGTATTCAAAACTAGCCTACATACTGTACATATCATACAAGCTGGTCAGCTGAATGTAGTCTATAGTGGTCGTCAGTTTGTACCTGGGCGGAAAAACGTGATGCAACGAAATATTAAAATCATTAATTTTCGTACAAGGGAAAAGAGGGGCACTTTTACGGTGGTCAAACCCTTAAATGAATCAGCAACAACTCAATTTACAATAGGTTACAATGGGATAAGCTTGAAAGTAGCCTTATACTATAAAACAACTTAAAAAACACTCAATGATCCCTAAAGCTGCACAAGACCCGTAGGCTCCATACCGTCAGGAAAGCAACATTCTATTTACAACAGGTTATAATGGTATTTTGTAGTTCAAGCGCATTGTTCGAGCAAGTATACCGTGTGATATTTAAGAGACTTTTATTCTAAAAGTAGCAAAAATAAAATTCTTAAATTATTCAATAAAAGAGAAACGTAGTATTCACAGAAGACTACAAATAAAATGCATTATCGTAATGCATAGATGGGATCCTTATAATGCATGAAGTTCAACTCTGTGTTCACTGAGGCGTTTGCTTGCTGATCTTCTTTAATTTTCTTTCTTCTGCTCGTTGTTGGGCTTCTAATATGTAATCCGGGTTTCTTATTGGCATAGTCTTGGGTCTATAATTTCAGGAAAAATGCAACATTTGTAAAACCGATCAAGTAACGGGAAAATACTCTGCCAAAAGTCAACATCTCTCTGTATGAGTTCGGTTTTAATTCCTTTGTGAGTCCACACTGGAAAATATACAATATTTCCTTCTTGTAATATGAAGCTGCCCTTGAATCCGGTAAAAGAAATTGTGTTTGGTGTCAAAGTTCCCTATTTCTCCATTCTTTCCCACTTTCAATTTGATAGCCACTTCCGGCGTAAGATGGGCATTTTATTTCCATGACACCGCCCTCGTCCATCCGGACTCGCTCCAAGAAATGGATGTTCCTGGTCAATGAACAGGCCACACTTTTTAATTCCTTTCCCTATTAGCTCCGAAACTTGTTGACGGGCAGTGTCTTCGTGTCTTCTCCCATATTCCATCGCAGACAGTCAAACGTTGAATACAACATCTGTTTGACTAATGACTGGCATCCGCTTGCCGCCTTCTTCTTCTTCTTGTCCGTTTCACCCTCTTTGGGGTACGATAGATCTATGAAATGTTAGTGAGTCGTGTTTTCCTGTCCGCCCAGTACTTTTTCATCCTTTCAGATCTTGCCTTCCTCTCTTCTTCAGAAATTCTGTATAGTCGTCTGGACTTCACCCTGTCCTGAAACCTCTTTATTTTATCTTTGGTTATTTTCTTCGCAGATCCATCTACAAGCATCTCTTCTGAAATTTGGAGTTCTCGTAGGTCCTTCTCAAGTTTCCTTAAACCAGTTCGGCTTGGTTTTCTTATTATGGAAATAATCGAAGATTCTTTTAGTTACCCTTTCCGGGTCCATTCTTAGGATGTGGCCATAGAAGTCAATTATCCTTTTCCTTATTGTGTCGGAAATCCTTCCTGATTTCCTATACAGGGTTTCATTGCTGATGTGTGAAAGTTTGGGGCCTAGAATGTTTTGTAGTATTTTCCTTTCCTTTATAGCCAACCTTTCCATTGGACCATATGTAGCAATAGACAGTGTTTCTGCAGCATAAAGGGCTTCAGGCTTGACTACTGTATTATAATGTATGGAATTCCAGGAGAGGGATTTTTTTTGTTATAGGTGTCTTTCTATTTTGGTTAGTTCAGATTCCATTGCTCTCTTCTCAAGACCATTCCAACTGATCCGTTCACCAAGGTATTTGAAATCCGTGACGATCTCTATTTTTTGTTCCCCCATTTACAAATATTTTGGAGGATTCTTAATGTTGGTTATTGTTTTGGTAGCTGCCTCTGTGGATCAGCGGTAGAGTGTCGGCCTCCGGATCCCAAGATAGCGGGTTCAAACCCGGCAGAGGTAGTCCGGTTTTCGAAGGGCGGAAAAAGTCCATTCGACACTCCATGCCGTACGATGTCGGCATGTCTCTGGTGACACATTTGGTGTTTACCCGACAAAATTAATTAAATCTCAGCCATAGACGCCCAATAGAGTTTCGGTTTACTCGGTCTGCCATCTAGTGGGGGTCTAGAGTAGAACGGAACGTCGAAATTGACGAGCAGACAGCCAGATGGCGTCAAATTGAAATGTCTGCACACGGTAGCTGAGGCCATACGATTATTATTATTATTATTATTATTATTATTATTATTATTATTATTATTATTATTATTATTATTATTACTATTACTATTATTATTATTTTGGTCTTTCCAAAGGCGATTCTGAGACCTATTTTCTCTGCTTGCTTCAGCAGTTCGATGGACTAGTAAGGCCATGTCGTCTGCGAAAGCTAAACATTTGATCTTGATACCCTTGTTTACCGATCCCAATCGAATTCCACCACTGGTTGTCTTATCCCATTCTCTGACTACCATCTCCAGGGCACAATTGAAGAGTATGAGGGACAGTCCGTCACCCTGTCCGACACCAGTTTTGATCTCAAAAGGAGCCGACAATTCTCCCATGAATTTGACTTTGGAAAATGTATTAGTGAGAGTTTCCCTAATGAGGTTTGTTGTTTTGTTGCCTAGACCGATTTCTTTGAGTATAGAAAGGAGACTTTCCCGATCTAGTGAGTCATGCGCCTTTTGGAGGTCAATAAAGGTGATGACGTACGTTTTTGTCCTAGATTTCTGGTATGCTATGAGATTTTGAAGGTTCAGGATTTGTTCCGGACAGGATCTCCCCTTTCTGAATCCTGCTTGAATTCCCTCCATGGGAATTTAGAATTTTCCATTCGTTTAAATTGTTCAAGAATTCTTCAGATTCTTTTTCCAGTAGGTCTTCATCGAAATCAGGGTGCTGCGCCATTACACCATAATCTCCCCCTTAATTCGGCAAGTTTGGGAATAATGATCGCCTGCATTTCTTCTACTGTTTACTTCCTTGAACACCCGTACATCTCCTTCTCTTCACATGAACTACCTGCTGTGCCTGCTCAAGCCCCTCACAGCATCCGATATCTGATGGTAGAGGCCGGTCGTAAGCAGATTATCAGAGGAAGGGACTGGTTGCAACTCACGCACATTCTTTGTGTTCTCGAGAGATGTGACTTGGGATATTTAAAACATCAAGTCGCAGCTCGTTGATTTGTTTGTTTGGATCTCCATTTTGTTTCTTCCTAAATCCTACTGCCTTTGTGACAGCTGTTCTACAGCGCAAAATACTATCACCAATCTTTTTCCTCAACCACACCGTATTTTTTTCTTTCGTGCTAGTTGTTGCAATAGACCTTAACTTATTTGAACATTTTCTCAATAAGTGATTTTTGCATTCAATTTTCTCTACTGTAAGTGATTTGTAACGCCTACTTTCTTAAATTTTCTTATATACGCTACTATCACCATCAGCAATAAGATGGGCAAACCGTAAACCACCCGTCTCTTCGCTTCGCATGAAACCCTCTGTAATAATAGCAGGCTCCATACCTGAAGAGCTCTGGCCTTGACTCCAGTTCTTGTAGCATGTGTGAGGTTTTGATTCCACCCCAGCTGTATTGGCTCGGGCGTAAGGCGTGCAATATTTGTTCTTGGCGCCGATATACAGGAGCTTCCTCGTAACGAGGCCGACTATCGCAGCGTGAAATAAATAAATAAATAAATAAATAAATAAATAAATAAATAAATAAATAAATAAATAAATAAAGTACTGGGAGGACAGGAAAACACGACTCACTAACCATTGGTTGATCTATCGTACCCCAAAGAGGGTAAAACGGACAAGAAGAAGAAGAAGAAATAAATAAAATAAATAAATAAATAAATAAATAAATAAATCTTAAACTTAGACACTAAAACACCTTAGTAAGACCATCTGTACTGTACGCCTCAGAATGCCTAAACATGACCCGGAAAAGATAACTCAGAAAACTAGAACTGAAAGAGCGAAAGATCCTCAGAAGGATTGTGGGTCCCATTAAAGAAGGAGATGGCTACAGAATCAGGCACAACAAGGAACTGTACAGTAAAATAGAAAGCATTACAACAGCTATGAGGAAGAGAAGACTAATCTTCTATGGTCACGTAGTCAGGATGGACAGCCAGAGACTCACTTCAAGAATCTTCAACACTGTACGGTATCTAGAGGGAAAGCAACAAATGCCAAATGGACGAATTTAGTGCGGAAAGACCTACAATACCTAAACATTGATCACATTGACATTTACAACCGAGATAAATTCAGAAAGTTAGTCAAGAGATCTAACTCTCTCCAGTCACTGACAACTAAATCACTGCGTCCAGGAGTAGGAGTGAAATGGACTCAAGAAAGAAAAGACATCCATAGCGCTAGAATGAAGGAATACTGGGCTAAGAGGAAGAAAAGAGCTCACCAGAGTTAAGAACCACGTGGTCCATCGTAGGCCTAAACGAAGAAGAATAAATAAATAAATAAATAAATAAATAAATAAATAAATAAATAAATAAATAAATAAATAAATAAATAAATAATATATAAAAATAATAAAAAAGAAAGAAAGAAATACGTTTAAGTCATAACTTACCACTCCGGAGGGTGATGAGTTGTTGGTCCGGTACGACCTCTTGCACCAGCTGATGAGCGTGATCAGTGGTGTCCCATCCTTGTCATCATTTCCACGTTTTGGTGCCAGTTTTGATTCTTCCTCAGCAGCTTTCTTCATTTCACATTCGGCTGTCACGTGCCATTTATCGGATAGAACTTCCTCCTACCGTCTAAAGGTTTCATCAGTCATTGATGGTCGGTTCATCGATGGCAAAAGTTCGTCGAGGTAGGCATGTACACTGACCGTTGTAAGGGAGCCACTGACTGCACAAGAGTAGGGGAAGAACAGGGATCCCAATCCACCTCGTCAGCATTTTTCTGCTAAGTCAGTACAAGAGGTCATTGATCCCGGCCAAAGTCATTGACCCCTAGTAGTGTACCTAGGCGGACCCTAGCAAAGTAGAAGGGCTAGGCCGATTTGAGGATTTTGCATAAGAGAACGAGCCTAACCTCACAGTCACCATCTTGAGGGGCATAAACATACTTTAACAGCTAGTTGCCCTTCCCGACGCCTAAGAGAGCCAGCCTAACCTCACATTCGCCATCCTGAAGGAAGTTTTAAGGCAAGATGCCCTTCCCAACGCCAATAGCTCAAGATGGCGGCTATACATGGGCTCTTATGAGAAGGCTTAAGAGCGCTTGCGCAAGATGGCTGCTATACATAGGCTCTTATAGACGCCCTAGGCGCGCTTGCGCAAGAGGGCAGCCGCAAGATGGCGGCTATACACAGCTATTTATGGGACGGCCTAGGGGCGCTTGCGCAATGTGGCCGCTATACAAAGGCTCTTATGAGACAACCTAGGGGCGCTTGAGAAAGATGGTGGCGATCTAATTGCACAAGATGACGGATATACACAGCCCCTTATGGGACGGCATATGGGCGCACAAGATGGATGCTACACATAGGCTCTTATGAGACTCCCTAGGAGCGACCCCCTGTGGGTGGGGGCGGTAGAATAACACCCACAGTATCCCCTGCCTGTCGTAAGAGGCGACTAAAAGGGGCCCCAGGGACTCTGAACTTTGGAGCGTGGGTTGGCGACCACGGGGTCCTCAGCTGGGTCCTGGCATTGCTTCCACTTACTTGTGCCAGGCTCCTCACTTTCTTCTATCCTATCTGACCTCCCTTGGTCAACTCTTGTTCTTTTCCGACCCCGACGCTGTTAGGTTTGCGAGGGCTAGGGAGTCTTTCATTTTCACGCCCTTCATGGCCCTTGTCTTCCTTTGGCCGATATCTTCATTTTTCGAAGTGTCGGATCCCTTCCATTTTTCCCTCTGATTAGTGTTATTTAGAGGATGGTTGCCTAGTTGTACTTCCTCTTAAAACAATAATCACCACCAATCACCACCAACTCTTGTTCTTTTCCGACCCCGACGCTATTAGGTTTGCGAGGGCTAGGGAGTCTTTCATTTTCACGCCCTTCGTGGCCCTTGTCTTCCTTTGGCCGATATCTTCATTTTTCGAAGTGTCGGACCCCTTCCATACTTTCCCTCTGATTAGTGTTATATAGAGGATGGTTGCCTAGTTGCACTTCCTCTTAAAACAATAATCACCACCACCACCACCCTAGGAGCGCTTGCGAAAGATGGCAGGTATCTAATTGCACAAGATGGCGACTATACATGGGCTCTTATGATACTCCCTAGGGGCGCTTGCACAAGATGGTTGCTATACATAGGCTCTTATGAGACTCCCTAAGGGCGCTTGCCCAAGATGGCTGCTATACATAGCCACTTATGAGTCACCCTAGGGGCGCTTGCGCAAGATGGCCGCTGTACGTAGAGTCTTATGAGATGCCGTAGGGGCGCTTGAGCAAGATGGCAGCTATTTAATTGCACAAGATGGCGGCTATACATGGGCTCTTATGAGGCTCTCTAGAGCCGCCTGCGCTAGATGGCGGCAGCATGGTGGCGGCTATACACAGCTCCTTATGGGACGGTCTAGGGCGCTTGCGCAAGATGGCTGCTATACATAGGCACTTATGAGATTCCCTAGGGGCGCTTGCGCAATATGGCGGCTATTTAATTGAACAAGATGGCGGTTATACATGGGCTCTTATGAGACGCCCTAGGGGCGCCTGTGCAAGATGGCGGCTATACACAGCTCCTTATGGGACAGCCTAGGGGCGCTTGCGCAAGATGGCTGGTGTACATAGGCATTTATGAGACTTCCTACGGGCGCTTGCGCAAGATGGCAGCTATCTAATTGCGCAAGTTGGCGGCTATACATGGGCTTTTATAAGACACCGTAGGGGCGAATGCGCAAAATGGCTGCTATACATAGGCTCTTATGGAGAATGATGACGGCTATAGGCGTTTGCGCCAGATGGCTGCTATGCATAGGCTCTTATGAGACGCCCTAGGGGCGCTTGGGCAAGATAGCGGCTATCTAATTGCACAAGATGGTAGCTATACACAGCTTTGTTTGTTGTACTCTTTCTGTTCCATAGTGTACGATGTCGAAGCACACACTAATATTGATGATAAAGGACTATTCCGTAGGAGGAGGGATTGAGCTAACCTCAGTAACTGCGACGGGGAGGAGTAGAAGGTACACGGCTATGTCCGGTGAGAGGAGGAAGTACATTTTAAAAAGTAGTGTCGGGAAGGGATTATGTTACACAATAATACGCTTACGGCGTAATGCGTCTTCTATTTCTTGAATCTCTCGTACATACACTGTGTATCCAGCATCTTGATAAGCTCTTAGGAGTTGTAATCGTTCAACGAGTAAGTTAACGTCTTTACAGTATCTTACATGTGCATGGGGTAACAGAGTTTTGCTAATACGTGTAGACAGTTATTTTTTTGCTATTTTGTTTTACGTCGCACCGATACAGATAGGTCTTATGGCGACGATGGGAGAGGAAAGGCCTAGGAAATGGGAGGAAGCGGCCGTGGCCTTAATTAAGGTACAGCTCCAGCATTTGCCTGGTATGAAAATGGGAAACCACGGAAAACCATCTTCAGGGCTGCCGATAGTGGGGCTTGAACCCACTATCTCCCGATTACTGGATACAGGCCGCATTTAAGCGACTGCAGCTATCGAGCTCGGTGTGTAGACCGTTGATGTGTAGAAAAGGGAAGAACTTGGTTTGATGCGGTATGTGCTTCTGCAGTGTTATCAGCAGATAAGAACTTATCACGTTTTGATTGAAAAGAAGCGGTAAAATCTTTTTCTTCTACTGATGCATCTTGTTTCTCTTCTTGAGATGTTTGCACAGCTACAGAACATGTTGCTGGGTTAGAAAATCAAGTAGAATGAAAACGCTCCGATGGAAAAGAAAGTTGTGTTCTGGTTTTTCTTCCTTATGCATCTCCTCTTTGTCTGGTGGTGTGAGGTTAGTAACAAAAGTTGTAGTAAGCAGAGTCGTTTCGATTACGCTTCTTTAAACAAATATGTTTAGAATATACATGTCGTGTGAGACTATCACGTCTGTTGAATATAGCAGTACCTTGTTTGCATGCGTATATTGCGAAGTTATGCTTTACAGATTTATGTCGTTCAAGAGTGCCAAGTCTTGAATAACACACACTACAAAGATCACACATAAACGTAATAGATGTTTTACAGTTAGATATGATGTATAGTTTTACCCTGCAACCGGAAAATAACAACACCGGCAAAATAACAACAGCCTATCTATCTGTAAAACTGTGTCTAATACAGAGGAATGGGAGGAGGAGGAAGCTGCTATCTTTATAGCTGTTTAAAGTACGCGCTGCCCTGTCAGAGGAGGACAAGGAGGAGGAGGAAGCTGCTATCTTTATAGCTGTTTAAAGTACGCGCTGCCCTGTCAGAGGAGGACAAGGAGGAGAACAAGGAGGAGGAGGAAGCTGCTATCTTTATAGCTGTTTAAAGTACGCGCTGCCCTGTCAGAGGAGGACGAGGAGGAGGACAAGGAGGAGGAGGAAGCTGCTATCTTTACAGCTGTTTAAAGTACGCGCTGCCCTGTCAGAGGAGAACAAGGAGGAGGAGGAAGCTGCTATCTTTACAGCTGTTTAAAGTACGCGCTGCCCTGTCAGAGGAGGACAAGGAGGAGGAGGAAGCTGCTATCTTTACAGCTGTTTAATGTACGCGCTGCCCTGTCAGAGGAGGACGAGGAGGAGAACAAGGAGGAGGAGGAAGCTGCTATCTTTACAGCTGTTTAAAGTACGCGCTGCCCTGTCAGAGGAGGACAAGGAGGAGAACAAGGAGGAGGAGGAAGCTGCTATCTTTATAGCTGTTTAAAGTACGCGCTGCCCTGTCAGAGGAGGACGAGGAGGAGGACAAGGAGGAGGACAAGGAGGAGGAGGAAGCTGCTATCTTTATAGCTGTTTAATGTACGCGCTGCCCTGTCAGAGGAGGACGAGGAGGAGGACAAGGAGGAGGAGGAAGCTGCTATCTTTACAGCTGTTTAAAGTACGTCCTCGTACACTCGGTTTTCGAAGCAAACGCTGGGATGTACCTTAACTATGGCTGCGACTCTATTACTTTCATGGTAACAGAAATTTTTTAACGTACGTGGATTTTAAATTGGCCGCCACCGCATGCTTAAGGTGGCACCAGTGAGGTTTAGCCCATCAAGATGCTAGCACTGAAGTAGCGATGTTCTGCTGTTTAAGATTCCGCTCCCACGTCGTTAAAGATGGCAGATGTCAAAATGTACATGGATTTTAAATTCCGCGCTACTACGGTGCATAAGATGCGGCAATGAGGTTCAGCGTCGTGAAGATGGCAGCAGTGAGGTTAGCGATGCTCTATTGTCCTTAAAAGTGAGGTTAGGGTCCGTCAAGATGATAGCTGTCAAAAAGCACGTGGATTTGTTTACAAACAAGAGCATGAGGTCGTGACGTCATGGTCACATGGAATAATGCGTCAGCACCCGAAGTTTAAAAACCGCGCCCACGTAGTTAAAACTCGTTAAAAGCACAAAGGTTATAAATTCTGTGCTCTACGCCGTTAAGAGCAGCATTAAGAATAGGTATGTTTAAAAATCTTGTGAACATAGCAGTAGTAAGTTTTATTTTTAACTGCTAGAGGTGTACGCCTCACCTATCGATTTTGCATGCATCAACTATCATATTAAACTTCTGCTCAAGTGTACAACGATCGCAATTGTCTGTTGCTATCTTAGCATAACCTATGTGCGCGAACTTAAAAGCACAAAGAATAGGTATGTTTAAAAATATTGTGAACATAGCAGCAGTAAGAATACTAATGTTTAAAAGCGTCTACACATTATCTATCGATGATGCATGCATCAACTATCGTACTGAACTTCTTCCGCTGGAGCGTGTAGCAATCGCATGTCCGCGCGCACACCTATCGATAATGCACGCATCGACTCTCGTACTAAACTTCTTCCGCCAGAGCATGCGGCAATCGTATGTGTGCGCACACACCTATCGACAATGCATGCATCGACTATCGTACTAAACTTCTTCCGTTAGGGCATGCGGCTATCGAATGTGCGCGCGCACTCCTATCGATAAAGCATGCATCGACTATAGAACTAAACTTCTTCCGCTAGAGCATGCGGCAAACGCATGTGCACGCACACATATCGATAATGCATGCATTGAATATCGTACTAAACTTCTTCCGCCAGAGCATGCGGCAATCGCATGTGCGCGCGCGCACCTAACGATAATGCATGCATTGACTATCGTACTAAACTTCTTCCGCCAGAGCATCTGTTAATCGCATGTGCGCGTTGCTATGTTAGCATAACCTGTGTGCACGAACTTAACGACGAAGGCGCGGAACTTAAAATCTATGTGATTTTTGACGAGTTCTAACAACGTAGGCGTAGATTTTAAACCTCGGGTGCTGACGCAGCATACCACGTGATCGTGAAGTCAAGACCACGTGCTCCTGTTTGTTAACAAAGCCACGTGCTTTTTTCACAGCTGTCATCTTGACGGACCCTAACCTCACTTTTAAGGACAATAGAGCATCGCTAACCTCACTGCTGCCATCTCCTCGCCGCTAAACCTCATTGCCGCCATCTTATGCACCGTCGTAGAGCGGAATTTAAAATCCATGTGTATTTTGACACCTGCCATCTTTAGCCAAGTGGGTCCGGAATTTTAAACAGCAGAACCTCGCAAACTTCAGTGCTATCATCGTAACGGGATAAACCTCACTGGTGCCACCTTAGGCATGCGGTGGCGAGAAATTTAAAATCCACGTGCGTTAAATAAATTCTGTTACTATGAAAGTAATAGAGTCGCAGCCATAGTTAAGGTACATCCCAGCGTTTGCTTCGAAAATCGAGTGTACGAGGACGTACTTTAAACAGCTATAAAGATAGCAGCTTCCTCCTCCTCCTTGTCCTCCTCTGACAGGGCAGCGCGTACTTTAAACAGCTGTAAAGATAGCAGCTTCCTCCTCCTCCCATTCCTCTGTATTAGACGCAGTTTTACAGATAGATAGCCAGTTGTTATTTTGCCGGTGTTGTTATTTTCTGGTTGCAGTGTAAAACTATACGTCATATCTAACTGTAAAACATCTATATTTATGTGTGATCTTTGTAGTGTGAGTTTTTCAAAACTTGACAATCTTGAACGACATAAATCTGTAAAGCATAACTTCGCAATATATGCATGCAAACAAAGTACTGCTATATTCAACAGACATGATAATATCACACGACATGTATATTCTAAACATATTTGTTTAAAGAAGCGTAATAGAAACGACTCTGCTTACTACAACTTTTGTTACTAACCTCACACCACCAGACAAAGAGAAGATGCATACGGAAGAAAAACAAGAACCACAACTTTCTTTTCCATCGGAGCTTTTTTATTCTACTTGATTTTCTAACCCAGCAACATGTTCTGTAGCTGTTCAAACATCTCAAGAAGAGAAACAAGATGCATCAGTAGAAGAAAAAGAAGATTTAACCGCTTCTTTTCATTCAAACCGTGTTAAGTTTTTATCTGCTGATAACATTGCAGAAGCACATACCGCATCAAACCAAGTTCTTCCCTTTTCTACACATCAACTGTCTACACGTATTAGCAAAACTCTGTTACCCCATGCACATGTAAGATACTGTAAAGACGTTAATTTAATCGTTGAACGATTACAACTCCTAAGAGCTTATCAAGATGCTGGATACACAGTGTATGCACGAGAGATTCAAGAAATAGAAGACGCATTACGCCGTAAGCGTATTATTGTGTAACATAATCCCTTCCCGACACTACTTTTTAAAATGTAACAGCTGTTAAGATAATAGCTTCCTTCTCCTCCTCCCACCGGACATAGCCGTGTACCTTCTACTCCTCCACACAGGTCAGCTACGTTCCTCCTCCTCCTCCTCCCCCTGGCAGTTACTGAGGTTAGCTCATTCCCTCCTCCTACGGAATAGTCCTTTATCATCAGCATTAGTGTGTGCTTCGACATCGTACGCTATGGAACAGAAAGAGTACAACAAACAGAACTGTGAATGTGCATGCTGTTCGCATGCTCATACGCAACATCTTATTTATCGCAACACGAGTAAGTAAGGCTATTAAGATGTCCTATAAACATAAAACCTCTATGCAAAAACGTCTTCTTCAATACTTAACGCCAGAAGTTTTATCTACGTACGCTGCCCCTTGCGTACATGGTTTTTGGGACATCCTTCCTCTACACAGTAAGATGTCAATCGATGTAGCTTTATGCAGAACCTCTCAACGTCATTACAAGCATCGAGGGGAAAATGATGCAGATGATTGGGATGAACCAAATCCGAGGATTGAACACTGTACGCAGTGTATGGATGAACATTTTCCAGTACCTCATAACGATGATGATTCAGAAAAAGAATGAACCACATGAACAACAACAAGGTAAGAACTGCATTATCTTCTTGGTAAAGCATAACATACTTAGTATAATATATTTCTAAATGTTTTGCTTAATTTGAATGTTGCAGGAGGCATTACAATTTCGGAAGCATGCTACCTCTTCGCAAACGTTGTTAAGAAGCATAGCAACCTTGTCAGCAGCAAAACGAAGACTGTTGTAGCACATTGTAAATAAATATTTGATTGCATTCGAAACGTTGTACTTATTGCATTCCTTATACCTACTCTAAAGGCTTGAGAAAACGAACAAGTCTAAACATGTAGAACTATGATGAGGTCATCGCTGCAACACGTGCACAATCTTGCCAAGGCGATGCACGTTTAAATTTGTTCGATAGAGATATATCTTAACAGAGGAGGAAGAGGAGAAGGCCATAACAGCCTATTGCATAGCCGCCATCTTGTGCTGTTTGATAGCCGCCCTCTTGCGCAAGTGCCCTTAGGGCATTTCATAAGAGACTATGTGTAACAGCCATCTTGCACAAGCGCCCCCAGGACGTCCCATAAGGAGATGTGCATAGCCGCAATCTTCTGCAAGCGCCCCTAGGGAGTCTCATAAGAGCCCATGTATAACCGCCATCTTGTACAATTAGACAGCCGCCATCTTGCGCAAGCGCCCCGAGTGAATCTCATAAGAGCCTATGTATAACAGCCATCTTGCGCAAGCGCTCTAGGACGTCCCATAAGGAGATGTGTATAGCCACTATCGTGCGGCCGCTATCTTTCGCAAGCGCCCCTGGGGCATCTGATAAGAGCCTATGTATAGCAGCCATCTTGCGCAAGCGCCCATATGCCGTCCCGTAAGCAGCTGTGTATAGCCAACATCTTGTGCAATTAGCCGCCATCTTGCGCAAGCGCCCTAGGGAGTCTCATAAGAGCTTATGTATAGCGGCCATCTTGCGCAAGCGCCCCTATGCCGTCTCATAAGGAGCTATGTATAGTCGCCACCTTGTGCAATTAGATAGCCGCCATCTTGCGCAAGCACCCCTAGGTTGTCTCATAAGAGCCTATGTATAGCGGCCATCTTGCTCAAGCGCCCCTATGCCGTCCGATAAGGAGCTGTGTATAGCCGCCATCTTGCGGCCGCCGTTGTATGCAAGCGCCCCTAGGACGTCTCAAAAGACCCTATGTATAGCAGCCATCTTGCGCAAGCGCCCTTAAGCCGTCGCATAAGAGCTCATGTGTAGTTGCAATCTTGAGCAATTGCCGTCGGGAAGGGCATCTAGCCGTAAAACTCCCTTCAAGGTGGCGGATGTGAGGTCAGGATTGATCTCTTAGGCGTCGAGAAGGGCAACTAGCCGTTAAGGTAAGGTTAAGCTCCTCAATATGGCGACTATGTGGTTAGGCTAGCTTTCTTATACAAAAACCACAAAACGGCCTAGCCCTTCTACTGTACTAGGGGTCAATGAACTCGGGGTCAGAACCCTCCTAGGTACACTACTAGGGGGTCAATGACCTTGGTCGGGGTTAATGACCATGGGTGCTGAATCAGCAGAAAAAATGCTGACGAGGTGGATTGGGAACCCTCTTGCTCCCCTACTCACAAGTATTGACGTCTATCTCATCACTTCTGTCTTTTTCAGACCAGATCGTTTCTGTACGATTGCACATATCACACATCTAAGTCCAGTTCTCTTTTCTCTCAAAAATGACATTTCTTTAAAAGAGCAGCCACATGGACTGTGATTATCCAAGTCTTTTACTGGTCGAACACGTCTCCTATGTTAACAATTCTTCGTCCAGTTAGAGTAGGCGTGGTTACTTTTTGGTTCTGGTTATTAGCTTCATCATTATTATTAATATTAGGAGCGATGTTTCTTGCCTTGAAAAGAGAGAAATTAACGGTATTGTAATAAATAGTTTACTCGACCGTTGAGTGCAATCCCCCAAACGTACACTGAATTTAAAACAAATACAGCCAAACGCCAAACAGCAACATAATTCAACAGCCTACACTTCATAATAATCAATTATATTATTTGCTTGATGTTTTAGGGTTAGGCAAACAGTCATTGTTTATACCTCTACTATAAGAGTTTAAAATATATTAATAATTCCATTACCGTATATGATTTTAAGAAATATGTCTGCTTCTACATCGTGTTGTAGAATTCGGCAACAACCTAGGTCCTAGACCTAGTAGTCCAGCAGTCAGGTACGAAAGGAAGGGGGGCAGCTGTAAAATATTCTGAAGTTAATGATATTTTGATATGTAGTTTGTGGGTACTCTGTGAAGTAGAATCGGAGTTTTCGACTTCGAGGACCCTGTGCTAACTTAAGGAGAGTCGAAAAACCCTCTAAATTTTCAGAGTCTTTTATGTTTCCACTTATAACTTCTATACCATGCGCTTTAAGCGGAATACACCTATGGTAGGCCCCTTTCGTTTTAATTATTTCCGTCTTACAGTAAATGCTCAATTATGTCCACTGTGTTTATTGTAATTTACGCTCAACACCTCAGCCAAATCAGGCTGGCTAACGCTCTTCTTCCGATTTCGTTTTCTGTTCATTTGCCACTGTATGGCGATTCTCCTTATATCCATAGAGTTAGTAAATTATTATTATTATTATTATTATTATTATTATTATTATTATTATTATTATTATTATTATTATTATTATTATTATTATTTGTATCAATTTAGGAAGGCTCGGCTTGTGCCGGTAACATAATGGACTGACTAGGCCTAAGCAAGGAGTCACCCTCTTGATTATGAAACTACAGGTACATATATGTACAAATATTTACAACAGAAATAATTACAACATATACATTTATACAATAAATACAAACAACTTCAGACTTCTTATGTCCCCGTTTTGGGAATCTGTTCTTCAGTGTTACTGTAACTGCGGCCTGGAACTTCTTGGCGTGAGTCAGAGGGAAAGTCGTTCCTAGGAACTTTCTCACAATGTGGCAAGTGCTCAGGAGGGTGGCTTTCTGTAATTCTACGTATGTGTGATGATGCAGGTTTAATGCGGCCAGAGAGCTGTGCAAGCATTTTGGAATAACACCGGTACATGATATTACTATTGGAACTGTGGTGACTGATTCTAGTTTCCACAGGCGTTGTATTTCTATTGCCAGTTCTGTGTATTTTGATGTCTTTGTGGCTATTGTTGTTTGCAGATTGGAGGTATTTGGACAAGCAATTTCTATAAGGGATGCGGATCTTTTTGATTTATCGATTAGAATAATATCTGGCCTATTGTTGCTGAGCGTGACATCGGTTATAACTTCTCGGTCCCACAGTAGTTTATATGAAGAGTTTTCGAGAATGGGTGGAGGTGTATATTTCCAATATGCAGTTGAAGACTGAAGAAATCCACATTTTACAGAAAGTTTCAGGTGAATGACTTTTGCTACCTGGTCATGTCGGTGCTTATAATCGGTGTTGGCCAAGTGTGGGCAGCCAGAGATGACGTGCTGTATGCTCTCTGTAGTTCTGGAACAGCGGCGGCAGTTGTCTGAGACCACTGTTGGATCATTCATGATAAATCTACGGTAGTTCCGTGTAGCAATTACTTGATCTTGGATGGCCAGAACAAATCCTTCAGTTTCTGGGAAAAGACCGGAGTAGGTCAGCCAAGCGTGCGACGCAGGTTTGTCGATATGAGGCTGATCCAGTTCATGGGGGTATTTCCCGTGAAAAGGTTTTTGCTTCCACATGGCCATATTCATCATTTTTGTAGGTGGGGTAGAAACAGGCAATTCTGGCGACGACAGATTGAGAGGTGTATAGTTTATATCAGCTCTGCAAACAGCATGATGAAGACACGATGTATCAGCTCTCGAGTGGAAATATTCTATTAGACTTGATATCAGATTGCTATGTAAATTGACAATGGATAAGAAGCTCCTACCACCTTCTGATCTCGGGAGTGTAAGACGTTCGGTTGCAGATTTAGGATGGTGCATATGGTACCGGGTGAGTGAAACTGCTGTTTTCGTTTGTAACTGCTGAAGTTCTGTTTGGGTCCATTTTATGATACCAAAGGAGTATGTGAGCAGTAGTACGGCGTACGTATTGACTGCTTTGGTAAGATGTTTAGCTGTCAGTTTTGATGATAGTACCTTGTTGAGACGTGTTATATATTGCTGCGTGACATTTCTCTTGATGTCGGCATGTTTCATACGAGTGCTCTGATGAAAACCGAGGTATTTGTACGTTTCTTCTTCCTCCAGCTGTTGTATGGATTCGTCGCTTAAACTCGAAGGTGTCCCTTGTGCTGAGTAGGATCCTCTGATGACAGTTTGGGTTCTGCATTTGTCCAATCCAAACCGCATGCCTATATCTGAACAAAACGTCTTGGTAATTGAGAAGAGATGTTGGAGATGGGGTTTGGTAGAGGCATACAGCTTAATGTCATCCATATAGAGTAGGTGGCTGATTTTGAATAGCTCTTCTCGCTTATTCTTAATGCTAAATCCATACCCACTTGTGTTCAGTAGGTAGGATAGTGGATTTAATGCCATGCAGAACCATAATGGACTCAGTGAGTCCCCTTGGAAGATCCCTCGTCGTATTGGTATGGGTCTTGTTGCAACACTGCAGTTTCTTAGAGAAACGTGAAGTGAGGTGTTCCAGTCTGCCATTACCGTCTTCAGGAAGTGAATGATTGAGGGGTCAACTTTATATAGTTCCAGAACATGTATGAGCCAAGTGTGTGGTACTGAATCAAAGGCCTTTTGGTAGTCAATGAAGCACGTGTATAGGTTCCTGGATTTATGGTGTGCTTGTTCCAGGACCACAGTGTCGATAATCAGTTGCTCCTTGCACCCCTTGGTATTCTTCTTGCAACCCTTTTGCTCCTCGGCAATGATGTGGTTTTCCTCGCAGTGTTTCAGAATTCTGTTGGCTATTATCGATGTAAATATCTTATATAGAGTAGATAGACATGTTATAGGCCGATACTTCGCTGGATTTTGCAGATTTTCATCCTTTGGTTTCAGATATGTGATGCCAGTGCACAGGAAAGCTGGGAATGTTGCCGGGTTGTCTAAAAATTTCTGGAAATGTTGAGTCAGAAGGAAATGAGTACATGTAGATTTCTTGTAGTAATAATTGTGTATACGATCAATGCCTGGGGCCTTCCAGTTCTGCAGTTTCTTGATGCTCTGTTTCATTTCTCCGATCTCAACAGCCTTGGTTGCCATATGCTTCACTTCATTAGTTCTATCTTTCAGTTCACTGATCCAATGGGCTTCCGCATTGTGCTCTATTGGGTTCGACCATACTCCCGACCAATAGCTGTGAATTTTTTCTTCGCTGGGCGTATTTTCATCTTGTGCTGCATCTTGTGTTCTCTCGTTCAGATTGTTGTAGAACTGTTTCTCATTTCTTTCGAACATTGTGTTCTGTGATTTTCTCTCTGTGGTGTTTTGGTATCTTTTGAGGCGCTTGGATAATGCGGCCAACTTTTGCTTCATGGTTTCAAGGGTTTCTTGTAGTACTGTGCTTCCAGATTCCTCCAGACTCTGCCTTGAACTGATTTTCAGAATTCGAATAATTTTGTTATTTAGGCGTTTCCCTCTTACTCCATTCTTGTATTGCTGCAGGCGATTCACGTCCTGGCGGATTTCCATTGTTCAGTCGTACTGCGGCAAGTGCTGCACAGTATATAGCAGTATGTACTTCAGGGAACGTCTGATGCTCTTTCAGATATTCTGGCAAGACTTTCAAATTAAGATCTTCAGTGATTTTTCCAAACTTTTTGGATGATTGCTGCCTTGGCAGTATAGGTCGTTGTGTAGGATCGGTACCAGAATATTCTAGAAGGGCCTTGTAGAATTCAACATGTATCTTGTCATGGAGGTCAGAGTTATCTGAAAGTATCACTTCGAGAGTACTTATATGTACTGTTATATCAGTATCAGGTGGACTGTTAACCGTTGAGTCAGACTCGGTACTTTCAAGATGTGGAAAGAGTTCTTGTGTTACTTCTTGTCTGATTCTACTAAGAACAGGACCCGGGATCGAATTGTTCTTGATGATTGATCTTCGTTGATCTGCAATGCGCTGTTCAGTAACTTTCATTGTTGGGTACTGATTTGTAAAGGCTGTGTGTAGTTGTTGCCTATATCCTGCAGTTTCAGTTTCAAGACGAATTATTCGAAGATATGCCCGCATGATGAATTCATTCATATCATTGTTCCATTTAATGCGTTTTTTGGGCTTACTGATACGAGAGGTCGTACTTGGCACAAAAGCACTCGCACCAGGTGCGGTATGATAATCAGGTTCTTGTGTTCCGCCATGATCGTCTTGAGCTACTGTAGCTTGTTCGGGTGACCCGATGGGAGGCCAGCAGCTTACACTCCCACCACCACCGGCTCGCATGCTGTCATCTCTAGCGGTGGCTCCAGAGATGCCCTGGCGCACCCCAGGCAGCGGCATTTTCCGAGGCACAGTTTTAGAACTCTTCATAGTTGATTTTTGCTTTTTATAACCCACACCCAGGTGATGTGATGTTCAGCTGCTCCATTGGAGACAGACGCTGACCACAAGTGGATTTGGGTCGGTTCTTCCGCCCTCTCTGCCAGTGGGATATGTCCTCCTCTGCCGTTGAAGCCGTTGACCATTTTTCCTGACACCTCATTTTATCCGCGGGTGCTTATTTGGCGAAGCCTTATTCGCACCTGTCCTGCATATCTACAGGAGCTTCCCCTATCAGCCATTGGGACGCGCCGTGTCGGGGTTGAGGGCCCCCACACCAGTGTCTTACGCAGGGTTATGCCTAGCTCTTACTAAATTCAGAGCTAAACCCCCACGTAAGCTGACCGGGCACGGTTATTATTATTATTATTATTATTATTATTATTATTATTATTATTATTATTATTATTATTATTATTATTATTATTATTTCCGGGTTTTCGTGGATCACATCTGCGATAGTCAAGGATTAATTTAAAACAAAGGTTATATTTCTTTTCAGATATTACATTTTAACCAAACTATTCACTTGGTGAAAGGACAAGATTTCAGCACAGAGGTAGTTTTTTACAAAATAGAAAAAAATGGAAAAAACAAGAATTGGTAAGTTACAATTTGAGCTTCAAGCTGATAATTTACAAAGGTCCCAACATTACTAATGTTGCGTTTAGGCAGATAGTCAAGGAGACGAATCTCCCAATTTCTTTTTCAGGATATTTGAAACACAATTAACAGCAATTTGCTCCAACGGTTACAGGTTTACGGCCTTCCAAAGGCACCACTCAGTATTTGCACAAATATATTATATATTTGAAGAAAAGAGGCTTAGTGCTCCCAAACCCTTATAGCCTACTCGAGGCAACCATTGTGATGAGAGCGTCTTTGCTCAATAACACTACAATTTCAGGCCTCTCTAGGCACAACCTATAATTTACAACAGCATATTAATTACCTTTTAAGTTAGCAGTTAGATTGGTACCAGGAAGATCTCACAACGATTCCCTTTGTAGGCGCTGCCTCAAGGAGATTGCAACTCTTGCGCATGTTCTGGGATCGCGAAGGACACACAACAATTACCTTGGCTGATGTTCTGCTCGCCGACGGATGAGGCCCCCGCCTCCTCTCTTAACACACACACTCAGTAATACGACAATCAGTAAGACAAGTTAACTCGAAAAGGCGTCAGCCTTTATACCCGAGAAGAAGGTTCGGAAGACTCTGGACTAAAACCAGACACACTCTCCCACTTTACTGGACAGTCGAAAAGTCACAAGAAGCCCATGATTGCCTGAAAAATAAATACACAAAATTTCTGATTGGGCAGAATCCAAAGTTGGCGGGATGAGTATGAAGAGTTGCAAACCTTGAAGTATCAAAAACAAAGAAAGTCAATTCAGTTCAGAAAACCTATGATCACGAAATTTCTTTAAATTTCTAGTTATTCCACTTTGCACCAGAGTACATGACATCGGTTCTTAAATAGAGACATCTATGGAGAAAAGTCCCAACTTCTTGAAATAGCTGTTGTAAACTTTAAATGTTGGATAACGTTCTTCCAGGCACTTCATTTAAATGCACGGGGTTGAGGTGTACCTCCCGGTACAATTATTATTATTATTATTATTATTATTATTATTATTATTATTATTATTATTATTATTATTATTATTATTTACTAACGCGAAGCACCTGCTGAGCAGACCTTTCATCTCCACCCCCCAAACCACGTTAAGTTGGCGGTGAGTGTAGAATTTAAATATTTTAGGAATGGGAAGAGGGGTTGTAAGTATGGTATCTTGAGGGGAAAGGGAGTTGCGTGTACAAGACGTGCAGGATCCTTGATTCTTTTGTGTTGAAATTAAAGGGTACTTAACACAATTTACGTAGAAATGTTGAAAATGAAATTATAAGGCAAAAACTTGCATGCTTTTCAATTTTGCAATAGGTGTTTCCGCTAAAAAAAAACGTATGGTTTAGATGTTATAAGCGAGAACACGAAAAAAGTCTGAAAAGTTTAAGGTTTTTCGGTTCCCCATTAGTTAGCACAGGTTTCTCGAGGTCGAAAACTCAGATTCTGCTACACAGAGAACCCACTAACAACATATCATTCGGGAGATAGTAGGTTCGAACCCCACTGTCGGCAGCCCTGAAGATGGTTTTCCGTGGTTTCCGATTTTCACACCAGGCAAATGCTGGGGCTGTACCTTAATTAAGGCCACGGCCGCGTCCTTCCCACTCCTAGCCCCTTCCTATCCCATCGTCGCCATAAGACCTATCTGTGTCGGTGCGACGTAAAGCAACTTGCAAAAAAAAAAAAAACCAACAACATATCAAAATGTCATTAATTTCGGAATACTTTCCAGGTAGAAATAATAATAATAATAATAATAATAATAATAATAATAACGATATTGAATTACAACTTACCTTTTGTTTTCGATGTACTTGAGTCTTCTTTTTTTCCTTTTGGTGGACAGCAATAATGTTTTTTAGTCCGTGTTAAACCCATCACAATAAAAAACACACTACACAGCCTCAACCACACTGATTAAACAATCCACTAATCATAGTAGCACTGTATAATAAAACACGTGTTATTCAAACTAGCGAGTAACAAATTAGTGTCAGCGTGTCCACTGCCGATTGTTAAGAAGCAAAGGTGAGGAAGCGACTGACAGCAGTTGAAGATCTCACCACATCCCTGCATGGGTAAAAGCTGTCATCATTCCTCTTCAAGGACAAAACTTTGCGACGCTGCGTTATCTGACGGGAACTGGCTGAACTAACCTTCGGCCGACACCCGTAAGTCAATAAGCAGAGCTTTATTCAAATCACGATTAAATATATAAAGAATCCCTAATTTTAAAGTATGTTAAAGCAGCCTATTAGAGAAAAATATAAACTTTCTTAGGATATAGTTTGCTTCTAATTTGAACACCATCTTGACTTAAAACATTTTTAGAAATCCGCAGTTCAGAGTTCAATTTTATATGGAGATTCATTATTTTAACTACCATTTTTATAACTATATTTGCATTTGTTTTTAAAATGCTTTTACACTAATGAGAAGTGTATCACAGACTACCGTACGCTATAAAAACAAAATTATTTTACCTTGTTCCGTTTCCTTACAAACTTTTGACGCATGTTACAACAAGTGGCCGGCAGTTCCAGCTCCGGCCGCCTCGTAATACGTAGGCCGGCGATGTCCCGTCGGCAATTGCGTGTCTACGCTACATTTTATCCTCTGTTCCTTGGTCCTTACAGGATCGCTGAATCATTAGATAATGGCGCATACAGAGTCAACAAGTTAGACGACAGCTCTGAAGGCATTTATAACGCCTCTAACCTTAAAAAATACTTTGAGAAGTAAGATTGAAATGAAAATCCTCCTAAGTATTTTCTTTTTCCCTGAGAGGGAGGGATATATACTAGGAACGCGCGGTACATGCAGTAGCTTTAAGGAACAACATCATTTAATTATCACGCGCGCTCAGAACGATCCTAAGAACTATCAGCTCGATATGTTAACGTGTAGCAGAGCGGACCAGCGCGACCGCAATCAGCTGTGTATGTGCGAGGTAGACTACCCGCCCAACACTTCAACTCACCACGCAGCACGAACCACAGTTCGAGAGCAAGGTCAAATATTCTGGATCTTTCGAACCAGAACATTTTCAAAACTCCCTTAATAAGAAAATCCCTCACGTAATTTGCACTTAGAAACAAGCACATTGTCTGATGACGTATCAGCCTCGAGGCCTCCGTACAGTGGATACGAAGTCATCACTGGGAGCTCTCACCACGTAACTTCCTCGTATTATTCGTCCAAGTGCTGGTTAAAAGTCTATCACCCGTACTGTTCGAGTGGACTTGGGCTCCGGGAATCTTTAAAATATTCTATCAAGTAGTCGAACTTAGACTCTACACCGTCAAGTGTTATAAAAGTGATACGCATAAAACTGTGGCGTTTATATTAGGATTTCTTCAGTGAAGTGTAACTTATTTCATTGCGATCTTTGAAGTGTTTGATATATTTCACCTTAATAATGTAAGTGTTGCCATCTTGTGCTTTAGAACAGGTGATTAACTTTGCGTTCAATAAACTGTGTTAAACTGAGCTATATTCGAACTCACACTTGTAAATAATTAGTTCTAACTTTATTTCCAAAGACTCTCTGCGCTAAGAGTGAATAACAATTTATTATTTCATCGCTATTAGCAGTGTCTTATGGGTAAACTCTTGAATAGCCATTTCTTTTATGTCAAATGCGATAATATTACTGGTTGAGGAAAGTAACTACAAGTGAACGATGTTTATTTCATTATTTTCAGTGTCAAATAACTATGATCAGTGATTTATTTAATCAATGCTATCCGTCACAGTTGAACGATATTTAATAGTAAATAACCATGAACTGTGATCTATTCTTTCATACATCCACTACCAGAAAATCAGAAAAGAAAGTTTTAAGGAAAGAAACACATTCCGTTTCCCGGAGAAAATCTCGCGGTCTCAATCTTTTTAACAGATGAGTTCACATTATGAAATTATTTCATTCCAATAATATCTCATTTCAGTAACACAAGTAGATATAATGGAGAGTTCGGCCGCCGCCTCCGCCACCACCACCCGAGGAGCCCTCCCAGGGCCTCCTGTGGGTGGGGGCGGTAGAATAACACCCACGGTATCCCCTGCCTGTCGTAAGAGGCGACTAAAAGGGGCCCTAAGGGCTCTGAACTTAGGAGCGTGGGTTGGCGACCACGGGGCCCTCAGCTGAGTCCTGGCATTGCTTACACTTACTTGTGCCAGGCTCCTCACTTTCATCTATCCTATCCGACCTCCCTTGGTCAACTCTTGTTCTTTTCCGACCCCGACGCTATTAGGTTTGCGAGGGCTAGGGAGTCTTTCATTTTCACGCCCTTCGTGGCCCTTGTCTTCCTTTAGTCGACATCTTCATTTTTCGAAGTGTCGGATCCCTTCCATGTTTTTCCTCTGATTAGTGTTATGTAGAGGATGGTTGCCTAGTTGTACTTCCTCTTAAAACAATAATCACCACCACCACCGCCCTCCCAGGGGCCCGCTCCACCACCACCACCACCACCCGGGAGGCCTTCCCAGGGGCCCGCTCCTCCACCCGCGGGAAATTTGAATTGGTAAACGAAGCCACGTGCTTTTTGACAGCTATCATCGACAACAAGGCATTGCTAACCTCACTGCTGCCATCTTGACGGGCCTAAACTTCAATGCTGCCAACTTAACCTTACTAGCGCGAGATTTGACTCGGTAAACAAATCCACGTGCTTTTTTGACAGCCACGTGCTTTTTGACAGCTGTCATCGACAACAACGTATCGCTAACCTCATCCCCCTGTGGGTGGGGGCGGCAGAATAACACCCACGGTATCCCCTGCCTGTCGTAAGAGGTGACTAAAAGGGGCGCCAGGGGCTCTGAACTTCGGAGCGTGGGTTGGCGACCACGGGGCCCTTAGCTGAGTCCTGGCATTGCTTCCACTTACTTCTGCCAGGCTCCTCACGTTCATCTATCCTATCCGACCTCCCTTGGTCAACTCTTGTTCTTTTCCGACCCTGACGCTATTAGGTTTGCGAGGGCTAGGGAGTCTTTCATTTTCACGCCCTTCGTGGCCCTTGTCTTCCTTTGGCCGATATCTTCATCTTTCGAAGTGTCGGATCCCTTCCATTTTTTCTCTCTGATTAGTGTTATATAGAGGATGGTTACCTAGTTGTACTTCCTCTTAAAACAATAATCACCACCATCGCTAACCTCAGCGCTACCATCTTGACGGGCCTAAACATCAGTGGTGCCAAATTAACCTTACTAGCACGAGATTTGAATCGGTAAACAAAGCCACGTGCTTTTTGACAGCTGTCATCCGCCATCTTTAATCAACAGAGCACCGTGCTGCCCTCTTTAGCTACATATCTTTGAAATGTGGTGGCGGATAATTTGAAAAATGCTTTTTGACAGCAGCCATTTTTAATCGACAGAGCACCGTGCTGCACTCTTTAGCTACATACCTTTGAAATGTGGTGGCAGGCAATTCCACGAGACAGCAGCCATCTTTAATCAAGAGAGCACCGTGCTGCCCTCTTTAGCTACATACCTTTGAAATGTGGTGGCGGCAATTTGAAAAATTCCACGTGCTCTTGTTTGGAAACAAAGCAAGGTGCTTTTCTGACAGCTGTCATCCGCCATCTTTAATGAAGAGAGCACCGTGCTGCACTCTTTAGCTACATACCTTTGAAATGTGGTGGCGACAATTTGAAAAAATCCACGTGCTCTTGTTTGGAAACAAAGCCACGTGCTTTTTTGACAGCTACCATCCGCCATCTTTAATCAAGAGAGCACCGTGGTGCACTCTTTAGCTACTTACCTTTGAAATGTGGTGGCGGGAAATTCGAAGTGCTTTACAAACTCACGTGCTTCTTTGACAGCTGTCATCCGCCATCTTTAATCAAGAGAGCACCGTGCTGCACTCTTTAGCTACTTACCTTTGAAATGTGGTGGCGGGAAATTCGAAGTGCTTTACAAACTCACGTGCTTCTTTGACAGCTGTCATCCGCCATCTTTAATCAAGAGAGCACAGTGCTGCACTCTTTAGCTACATACCTTTGAAATGTGGTGGCGGTAATTTGAAGAAAACACGTGTTCTTGTTTGGAAACAAAGCCACGTGCTTTTTGACAGCTACCATCCGCCATATTTAATCAAAAGAGCACCGTGCTGCACACTTTAGTTGAAATGTGGTGGCGGCAATTTGAAAAATTCCACTCGTCTTTGTTTGGAAACAAACCCACTCAAGAGTAGTTCAATGTTCGGTGAACATCACTTTCACAACAGAAGTTCATGACATAAATCGTGCAATACAATTGTTAAACATTGAACCTCATTTGCTTTCACTGAGGATAATTTCACATCACATTTACACTTATTTTCAACAAGAAGTTACTTATTTTAATATAATTTGAACCGAATCAATGTTTATCAGATGATTTTCACGTTTCATTATTTACAGAAATTCATTTACTACCAGAGACACACCAGAGCTTTTAAAAGTAGCCGTGTGTTCTTGAGTGAGGCGGGGATACGCATCGCTCTCTGAGTGAATTTCGACGGAGAGGTAAAGGTTGACAGTGTACCAACATTAGTGCGGTAATAATAGTTTTTGTTGAGATATTGGTTCAATGCGATACACATGTATTACGTGAAGTCATTTGACTACACACTAACTGAGGAATGCGCTGCTACTCTTCCTCACTACTTGCCAACTCATTTAGCCGCGACGAACGACATTTTGTGCATATTTCCCCCAATTATTTAGTTAATAAAGGAAATAATTAGGTGATAAGACAACAGGGCTCGTGCCTATTCACCACGTCTTATCGGTGCTAACTAATAAAGAAACAGCTCTCGTAAAATAAGTGATCTACATCACATATTGTCCTTACCGCCATAGAATTTCCCATAAATGTCATAGTTTTATGAGATAAGCGCGAATGAACCTGACAAGAGCTGAAATGGGTATGAATCACTTCGTAGTTTCCTATTGTTGGGTCAAGTAATTGTTGCCCATCTTTCTTTTGTTTTATCATCGCGTGTTGTGTTTCTCTTGTGATGACTACACACAAGTCTATCTTAACAGGATGTTAAGTGATTCTGTTATGAACCATTATTGCCATTTGTGCCACACTCCATGGTCTCCCATCTTACCTCGACGTAACGTTTTTCTAAATTATGTTGACCTTATTTCATCTAATTGCATATTTGAACTTTAAATTTGTTTTTCATGACGTCGTTTACGGTTAGCCTTGACACTGATTTTGGTTTCACTGTTCGCTTAAATTGCTATAATTGTATTCAAATATTCTTAACAATTCAAATGGTATATGGCTCGTGGTGTGTGGGTTAATGTAGTGACGTCCCAGTTTGTGAACCATGGCCAACCTATCAAGCATGAGCATAATTCGCAGGTGGCAAGGGGTGGCAGTTGCCCCCCCCCCCCGCATTACTTTTAAGGAAACAAAATTCGAGACACAGAAATATTAATTTACAAGTGGGCCCCTACATTTATCGTTACTTTGATTAATTTATATTGTACCATTACGTTACATTAGCGGCCGTAAATGTCATGGAAACAGTGGACAAATATGGCGTACAATAGCTTCAGGCAATGTGCAAATGCACAGAGTAGAGATATAGTAAATCGATATCGACCGGTCGCAAAGAAAAGAGTCTCAAGATTAAATAATGATGGACCATAAAAAATTTGAATGGAACCAATTCTTGACTACCTTGAAAAAAGTTACGAGTTGAAGAGGATCAGCACAACCTACTGAAGGAGAAGAAAATGATTAGCGCAACGTTAAATATTAAAGTAATAATATACAGACATCATTGAAGACTTTATCTGCAAAATATCGGCAGGAAAAACGAAGATTTGAAAGAGAATATTTATTATTGCAACAGCCAAATTCAGAAGCAAAAAGAGACTACAGCCGAGTCGAACATTGCCGAAATTAATATTATAGCGGCAAATTTATGCTAAGGAAGGCATAATTTATTGTTTCCAAGTGGGAAACAATATCTGTTTAGGCTAAAGAATTAACAAAAAGTAGGCCGAGTTAAAGAAATTATCAAATTACGAAAGATATTTACGAACAATACAAGAATCACAAGGCAATTAATACGTATTGAGTAACCAACTATTCACCGGTGAAATATGCATTCTACCATGTATTTGTTGTTTTATCATTTCATGAGAACTGGTGACAAGATGGAGTCAGCTTAAACAGATGGAATTGATCGCTCAAGATGAAAATAGCTCAAGCCAAGATTCCCAGCCGGAGCCGCAGATGACGTAATCGTTGGACTGCAAGGGCTGCCTGTTCCAAGATGTCCTAGACCAGGAGAAATCCAGCAGCAAAATCCCTTTACGAGATAAGTATTATGAGTTGCATCGTATTGAATTTGAAATTAGTTGATGAAAAATATTTCGTATGTGTGCAGGAGTGCTAGAAGTAAGAGATTTAGTGCCAATGAACGGATACTAGAGTATAAATGCCAATTATTAACCGATGATATGTGCCAATTTCTGCAGTATAACTATGGTGCTTATGAGATAATTTTGGGTTAATGGAAACAAGATCAGTTTGAGCATTTGTGCATGTTTAATGCCAATCCATACGAGCAGACCGTGAAACGTTAAACCAGTTGTGGTTGTAGAAAATGCATGCGAGATACGAGACGCAACCTAATATTTGAGGTCAATATGAGTTGCAGTCATGGCCAGTACGATAATTGTATTGTAAGGAAATGTTGAAATATTACGGAATTGCAGTGAGTGAAAGAATATTCAGGCTATTAAGTATTTCTACCGTAACACAGAGGTTATTTAAATGGAGTTAAATGAATATGTTTTTAAATATGGAGGTATATATAAAGGAAATGGAATATTAATGTGGCAAGATGTAGTTAGAATGAGGAGATATGTTTTCTGTTCGTTGCATGAGTAAGGGATAGCTGATTGAATTGCGAATTCCTGTGTTACATATAATATTTATTTTAGGATTAGCACTGCAAGTGAAGGATTCAGGCCATGTTAAGTTGAGTGTATGACTTGAGCCAAACATAATATGTTTCGTAGTGACTTTCAAGCTGAAGGTATTGATAGGTTACTTGTTTGTTATACGTTACGTAATATAAATATACAAGAATAAAATGGAGTCTCGCATATATATATATATTTGAAGTTCAGCGCGTCAACGCTAATATGAAGAACGATTTTCGTTGACAAAATCTTGGCACAGCGAAGAGATATTTGAGAATAAGTAAATACATTGGCATATGATTAGGAATTCGTGGCACGATTTTCGCAGGTTAGACTGACTTACTATTATATCTATGGCACTCTGTAGTAAGAATATTTGGTTTATTATGTACATATGATGGTGTACAGTTTTAATTTACTCAATTTTGGCTATGATAGGAATGTTAATAACTGCATTGGTGTTTTTGAACCCAGATTTAAACAACGTAATGCTTATCTCGTGACGTGATGAGCCAGAAGTGAGAATCCAAACAAGTATCCAAATAAATTCAGACAATTAGACCGAAAAGAAAGATGAAACCTAAATGATGCCCCAAAGACAATCCCAAACAGTATTAACAGGAAGATATTCCACTCCTCCTTGATGAATAAAGTTTTGGTCCCTACCTTTCCCCATGAATCAACTTAAATACTGAAAATATGATATATTATTGAACTACGTTTATCTCAGAAATCAAGAATTTAAGAATGGTCTTTGTAATTTCATACGATTTTCTTTTCTTTATTGCCGATAGATGCATTGATATTCCACTTTATAATACACTGACTGACAGAGCAAATGCAACACCAAGAAGGAGTGGTCAGAACTTTATGCCAATTGCAGGGTAGACTGACGTCACTGAGGTATGCTCATGATGTGAAATGCGCCGCTGTGCTGCGCACGTAGCGAACGATAAATGGGACACGGCGTTGGCGAATGGCCCACTTCGTACCGTGATTTCTCAGCCGACAGTCATTGTAGAACGTGTTGTCGTGTGCCACAGGACACGTGTATAGCTAAGAATGCCAGGCCGCCGTCAACGGAGGCATTTCCAGCAGACAGACGACTTTACGAGGGGTATGGTGATCGGGCTGAGAAGGGCAGGTTGGTCGCTTCGTCAAATCGCAGCCGATACCCATAGGGATGTGTCCACGGTGCAGCGCCTGTGGCGAAGATGGTTGGCGCAGGGACATGTGGCACGTGCGAGGGGTCCAGGCGCAGCCCGAGTGACGTCAGCACGCGAGGATCGGCGCATCCGCCGCCAAGCGGTGGCAGCACCGCACGCCACGTCAACCGCCATTCTTCAGCATGTGCAAGACACCCTGGCTGTTCCAATACCGACCAGAACAATTTCCCGTCGATTGGTTGAAGGAGGCCTGCACTCCCGGCGTCCGCTCAGAATACTACCATTGACTCCACAGCATACACGTGCACGCCTGGCATGGTGCCGGGCTAGAGCGACTTGGATGAGGGAATGGCGGAACGTCGTGTTCTCCGATGAGTCACGCTTCTGTTCTGTCAGTGATAGTCACCGCAGACGAGTGTGGCGTCGGCGTGGAGAAAGGTCAAATCCGGCAGTAACTGTGGAGCGCCCTACCGCTAGACAACGCGGCATCATGGTTTGGGGCGCTATTGCGTATGATTCCTCGTCACCTCTAGTGCGTATTCAAGGCACGTTAAATGCCACCCGCTACGTGCAGCATGTGCTGCGGCCGGTGGCACTCCCGTACCTTCAGGGGCTGCCCAATGCTCTGTTTCAGCAGGATAATGCCCGCCCACACACTGCTCGCATCTCCCAACAGGCTCTACGAGGTGTACAGATGCTTCCGTGGCCAGCGTACTCTCCGGATCTCTCACCAATCGAACACGTGTGGGATCTCATTGGACGCCGTTTGCAAACTCTGCCCCAGCCTCGTACGGACGACCAACTGTGGCAAATGGTTGATAGAGAATGGAGAACCATCCCTCAGGACACCATCCGCACTCTTATTGACTCTGTACCTCGACGTGTTTCTGCGTGCATCGCCGCTCGCGGTGGTCCTACATCCTACTGAGTCGATGCCGTGCGCATTGTGTAACCTGCATATCGGTTTGAAATAAACATCAATTATTCGTCCGTGCCGTCTCTGTTTTTTTCCCAACTTTCATCCCTTTCGAACCACTCCTCCTTGGTGTTGCATTTGCTCTGTCAGTCAGTGTATATTAGCATGCTAATAAACTAGATATAGTACTAATATTGCGTTTCTATTCCTAAAGTAACTTATAGTACGTAGTAATAAGACAATATATGGATCAACTGAATTTGTTTATGCCGAATACTAAGCGTTGATCAGGCAATTTCCTAAATGTATGGAGACTGTATGACTGGTTGAGCATATAGCTACTCTTCAACGGAATCTACGACTTATCTAGAGTATATGGGAATACAATGAACGTAATTCACCCTGAGAAACGAATATGCACCATGTTGTTATTGCTCGTGTTCATACATGATATCCCAGTTTTCATGTAAATGATATAATACAGAGTCTAGGTATGATTCTTGACCCGATGTTGTGAATTTCGTAGCCGGAGCAATGTTTAAACAGGTGTATATTTAATTAATGCTCCAACGCGGCGCAATAGAGGAAGTCACCGCGGGAACATTAATAAACCAAACGGTGCAATATCAATGAAACAAAATGATCGATGCAAAATTGTCTGGGCTACCTACCGACCCAAACCATCACGGGACTCGTATGTGGTTCATATAGCAATATGACCAGGCCGCTGACAGCCGTGAAGTGTGCACACTGCACGAATACTAAGAACCAGTGTGTTACGTACCAAAACTGAACCAGAGGAATTACATCCAGCTACTTTCCGCCAATATTCAGGCAGCAGTAATCCCATCTAGCGGAGATGAGCAGCAGCAGAAGATACAAAGCACAAACAATGATCAATGTAAATGTTATTGTTGATCAGTTTTTGAGTTTTCTTCCAACTCCGTGAGCATCTAATGTAAAGAGACTTCTTTCATGATTCCCTCTTTAAGAGATGGTTTCTTTAAGATTTTCTCCTCATTTTTATAACCATCCTTACAATTAAGCAATCAAAGTCTAAATTCATGAATTCTATTATCATAGTCGGTAAGGTAAAACGGTATTAAGCCATAAATGATCAGAAATTGTATTATCTATAACTTTCCTTATGTAGTACCACTTTTTGATACGACCAATAACATAGGTATTTAAAAATAATTTTTAGACCACTTCCCCTAAACTACCATTTCATGCAGCAACAGCTCAGTCACAAGGCACATACCACCATTGAACTGTTGAAGCTAACAGTGGCGATGCCCCCAGCACCTGATCAGTTGGACTTCGCCGCGGCCATTAGCATCACATCAGTTTCTTGTGCAAATTTAAAATGAATATTTGATAAATATGCAGCACGCGCACATGCAAGATTATTATTTTCACATGTAAAGAACAATCAATCAATCAATCAATCAATCAATCAATCAATCAATCAATCAATCAATCAATCAATCAATCAATCAATCAATCAATCAATCAATCAATCAATCAATCAATCAATCAATCAATCAATCAATCAATCAATCAATACTGATCTGCATTTAGGGCAGTCGCCCAGGTGGCAGATTCCCTATCTGTTGTTTTCCTAGCCTTTTCTTAAATTATTGTAAAGAAATTGGAAAATTATTGAACATCTCCCTTGGTAAGTTATTCCAATCCCTAACTCCCTAAATGAATATTTGCCACAATTTGTCCTCTTGCATTCCAACTTTATCTTCATATTGTGATCTTTCCTACTTTTAAAGACGCCACTCAAACTTATTCGTCTACTAATGTCAATCCACGCCATCTCTCCACCGACAGCTCGAAACATACCCCTTAGTCGAGCAGCTCGTCTCCTTTCTCCCAGTTCTTCCCAGCCCAAACTTTGCAACATTTTTGTAACGCTACTCTTTTGTCGGAAATCACTCAGAACCAATCGAGCTGCTTTTCTTTGGATTTTTTTCCAGTTCTTGAATCAAGTAATCCTGGTGAAGTTCCCATACACTGGAACCATATTCTAGTTGGGGTCTTACCAGAGACTAATATGCCCTCTCCTTTGCATACTTACTACAACCCCTAAACACCCTCATAACCATGTGCAGAGCTCTGTACCCTTTATTTACAATCATATTTGTGTGATTACTCCAATGAAGATCTTTCCTTATATTAACACCTAGGTATTTACAATAATCCCCAATAGGAATTTCCACCCCATCAACGCGGTAATTAAAACTGAGAGGACTTTTCCTATTTGTGAAACTCACAACCTGACTTTTAACCCCATTTATCAACATACCATTGACTGCTGACCATCTCACAACATTATCGAGGTCACTTTGCACTTGCTCGCAATCTTGTAACTTATTTATTCTTCTTCTTCTTCAAGTGCCATATCCGGTTGCCCAGACGTCGGCGATTACTCTGGAGAAAGTTTTTCTGTCTTCTGCTAGCCGGAAGAGTCTCTATACATAATAACATCATCCGCAAAAAGCCTTACCTCTGATTCCACTTGTGGACTCATATCATTTATATATAAGAAAACATAAAGGTCCGATAATACTGCCTTGAGGAATTCCCCTCTTAATTATTACTCGGTCAGATAAAGCTTCGCCTACTCTAATTCTCTAAGATCTATTTTCTAGAAATATAGCAGCCCATTCAGTCACTCTTTTTTCTAGTCCAATTGCACTCATTTTTGCCAGTAGTCTCCCATGATCCACCCTATCAAATGCTTTAGGCAGGTCAATCGCGATACAGTCCATTTGACCTCCTGAATCAAGGATATCTGGTATATCTTGGTGGAATCCTACAAGTTGAGCTTCAGTGGAATAACCTTTCCTAAAACCGAACTGCCTTCTATTGAACCAGTTATGAATTTCACAAACATGTCTAATATAATCAGAAAGAATGCCTTTCCAATGCTTACATGCAACGCATGTAATTTTCAGCTTTATGTTTATAACCCTTTCCTTTATACACAGGGGCTACTATAGCAACTCTCCATTCATCTGGTATAGCTGCTTCCACCAAACAATAATCAAATAAGTACTTCAGATATGGTACTATATCCCAATCCATTGTTTTTAGTATATCCCCAGAAATCCTAGTATTCAACTTTTGTATCTTATTGTAAATGTCATTGTTATCATATGCCAATTTTAATACTTCTTTAGCATTAGTCTCCCCCTCTGTCTGGATATTATCCTTGTAACCAACAATCCTTACATACTGCTGACTGAATACTTCTGCCTTTTGAAGAACGCTTCTTTCTCACTATTTTCACCCATCTGAACAATCCTATCTTACACTGGCATACTAATGAACGTAATATAAAGATAAGTAGTGTATTGCGTTAACAGATCTGTAGAAAAACACAGCCAAATGGAACACAATTTACCAAGCATTAAGCCTCATTACGTATTGAGAATGGTAAGTCTACGGTTTCATTTTTATAATGTCCTACGTTAGTACAAGAAACGTCTCCGCCTTCTTTTCGTGTGTGAGGTGTAGTTGAACCTTTCTCTCTTTAGTAACCAGCAGAAATCTGCCAGCATGTTTTTGTTCCATTTCCTGTAGATCTTGATGGAATCTTTCTCCTTGCTCTTCGCTCAGCATTCCTAAGTTCTCAGGGAAATAGTCGAGATGTAAATGTAACTTGTGCACTTTCAAGCTCATTTTGCAGCCTGAATCTTGGAAAGAAACAAGCAATCTATCCGCCATTTGTTTGTAGTGTGAATCCTTTGTGTATCCAAGAAATTGTTTGACCATATTCCGGAATTCTGTCTATGCCGATCGCTCTGCAGCGCACATAAGATCTTCAAAATTAGCATCAGAAAGACGTTTTCTGATATCTGGGTGAAAATACTGTCTTTAATTTTTGAATTACTGATGCCTGGGAATCGATGACACAGGTACTGAAAGCATTCACCTTAATTGTTTAGGGCCTTAACGAATTGATTAATAAGCCCTAGTTTGATATGAAGCGGAGGTAAGCGTGTTTTTCTCTTGTGAACAAGATTTTCTTGTTCTATGTTTTTCGACCCTACAGTCCATTGTCTACGTGACCATTCTTTTTGAGTAGAGTGATATAACCTTGCTCGACTGTCCTACTCACACAGAATGCACGGGTGCTTGCAAACCTAACAGAATACCTATCACCACACACTTGCCACTTGTGTTCCTGGTACACAACAGCATTTCGAGATGTGGATATGTTTCTCGCATAATAACGGAATGGATGTAAGTTTGTTTTCATTGTGACTTCGTTTGGAGACGTCGATGAAAAGTGTCCAGGTCATACTGTGGTGCTCCTAGTTTTAAGACAACTGTTGTTGCAGTAAACCAGGGCTCCCTCTTCAGAAAAGAAGGGTGGGAATTCTTGTTCGCAATGTCTGTCGTCCCTGGTGCCAACATGTTGTCTAGACCCGAGTAACTCGGCAGAATCCTTTGAAAGGCCAAGATCTCGACACATTCAGAGACGGTCAGAGACGGTGCCCGCCAATGAGGACGTTTTGGTACTGGTGCATGAGGAACGGGTAAAATTGCAGATCGAATATTGCTTCGATACGCAATGTTACCTTTGTTGCTGCTGTTAAATCCCTTCACATTCACAGTAGCAGTGAGTACTGTGGTCTGGGGGTTCTCGCCACACCATTGGAATACGGAATGGCAACGCAGTTCGCTTACCGATCACCCATTGCCGTAACTGCTTTGTATAGAGCCCACGGCTTGTCTTGGTCTCCAAATTTCAAGCCAAAGTAGGTATAGTAGCCCGTCTTATCGGCACAAAACTTCCACGTACAGAGCAGCAAGTTGATAGATGTCAGTCAAGGCTTATGAAGACAAAAATCTCTTTTCACTAGCAAGTGAAACACAACTCAGACTGTCGTGGACGAAGCACAACGAGAGAATGACGCCGCGCGTTGCCGGCTCTACACTACGAGATGGCTGGAGGACGTCGAATTGATAAAATAATAAAATAAATTAATAAAAGAATATGGATATCTAAATTGAAGCAACACTCTTCCTAAGAACGTAAGAAGTGCATTAGTGCTTGTGATGAAATAAAATTTATATAGGATTTTTGAGAAAATGTGATGTGATGGGAAAAAATTAACATCGGATCCTGATTCAGGATGCAGAAGCTACCCTAATGAGCAATGCAGGATGAAACCATCGCAGGACAGTGTGAAAACAATCCGCAGATACTTTATCTATCAAAACGCTGCTTGACGAACGCTGTTAGTGGAGAGATGGCGTGGAATGACATTAGTAGACAAATAAGTTTGAGTGGTGTCTTTTAAAAGTAGGAAAGATCACAATATGAAGACAAAGCTCGAATTTACGGGGATAAATTGGGGCAAGTATTCGTTTATAGGAAGGGGAGTTAGTTATTGGAATAACGTACCAAGGGAGATATTCAATAAATTTCCAATTTATTTGCAATACTTTAAGAAAAGGCTAGGAAAACAACAGATAGGGAATCCGCCAGCTGGGCGACTGCCCTAAATGCAGATCAGTAATTGGAAAATGAGTGGCACGTGTTGCAATGTCGAGTGTACTGTAGGGATTGTTTGTAGCACTGTTTACAGGTTCGCGCAATTCAGACAAGAACACGTTATCTTCCTTTTACCGTTAGACAGAGTTCTTCTTTTCGTTGAGCCGGAGTTTGTCACATCACTATTTCTCCTATTGCCATTCTTTGTTTCTCTGTAGTTCTCAATATACTGTTTTTCTGGAGTGTCCATACGTCTTGGTTTTCGTCCTCTATTATGGAACAGTGGATATTGAACTTTTTGAAATTTTTCGAATTGAAAAATCACTGCAAGGGCGAGTTTTGCAACTTCCTCCACCACGCCCACCTTTTTCTGTTTCTCATGTTGCTTGCCCAATAATACAAAACTATTAACTTAGCCAAAGGTATGCTTCTGGTTTTACGTGATCATAGTCACGGCACCTCCAGTTCTCCGTGCACCATAGAAGCGAGGTCTCACGTCATAGCCAGCAGCTACCACGCCCACAAATACGAGAGCTAATCAGCATAAAGCCGGGTTACTTGCAACATGCAGATTTTCTTTTTCTTTTTTGCTATTTGCTTTACGTCGCACCGACACAGATAGGTATTATGGCGACGATGGGATAGGAAAGGCCTTGGAGTTGGAAGGAAGCGGCCGTGGCCTTCATTAAGGTACAGCCCCAGCATTTGCCTGGTGTGAAAATGGGAAACCACGGAAAACCATTTTCAGGGCTGCCGATAGTGGGATTCGAACCTACTATCTCGCGGATGTAAGTTCACAGCCGAGCGCCTCTACGCGCACGGCCAACTCGCCCGGTGCAGAAAAATTAACAATGTCCCAGTACACAAAGAAAAGACTGGATTTTTTAACATTCATACTCAAATTGAAGTAGTTGCATTAACTGTCGCAGTGTGACAGCACTTGATTGAACATTTCCAAAGAAAACGTTGGTGTTCCAACCTAGCAATGTTGCAACGAATCCAGGCTTCTCCCATCCACAGCATTTGCCTGGTGTGAAAATGGGAAACCACGGACAACGATCTTCATGGCTGCCGACGGTAGAATTCGAACCCACCGGAATCCAAGTTAGACATGAGGATGGAGAGAGTAGTGCGTGCCCTGCAGTACGCAACTAAGCAGGTGTCGTCCTACCTATCTCATCTGAAGTGACATGCCATGTGATACGACATTCGCTCTTCGAAATGAACTTGTTCTCCGTCCATGTTCATCGACATAGTCCTTACGTGATTGCTATTGAGGAGCTGAGCAGTGGTCGCTTGTAGGGGAGACCAGATCTCACAAGTTGACACTTCTGTACTTCTATAACACCGCCATGACACAGCGCGACGATCCCTGAGTCCAGTTAGTGTCGTGACTTCCATGTTCCTTCAACAATTTCTGTGATCATTGTCACAAACAGAACTTTACACGCCCTGATGAAGGCCAATGTAATTTCCCGGAAAGCTCGGCTTTGTTTTAATAAAAAATAAGTAGCTCTCATCCAGTTAATACTCTTTATTTATTGCATTTATCTTAATACAAGGAGCCACGGAAACCTACCTTCATTACGTTCATTAACTTTTATAATAATTGTCTTTACCTTCTTTCTTACCAGTAAAGTAGCGTAACCATGAAACTACACATTTTCGAACGAATTAAAAACACTTCATTAGGAACATCATGTAGAAAACCTGTTTTTACGCAGACATAAACTGATCTTTTGTCTATATAAATACGGAGGGTGTAGTATAATAAGCGGGTTCGGGCGCCTCCTCCCGCGGGAAATTTGAATTCTGGCGGGAAATTGGAATTTTGGTGGGAAATTTGAATTCTGGCGGGAGATTTAAATTTTGGCGCGAGATTTGAATTTGTAAACAAAGCCACGTGCTTTTTGACAGCTGCCATCGACAACAACGCATCGCTAACCTCACTGCTGCCATCTTGACGGGCCTAAACCTCAGTGGTACCAACTTAACCTAACTAGCGCGAAGTAAACAAAGCCACATGTTTTTTGACAGCCACGTGCTTTTGACAGACAACAACGCATCGCTAACCTCAGTACTGCCATCTTGACGGGCCTAAACCTTAGTGGTACCAACTTAACCTAACTAGCGTGTGGTAAACAAAGCCACGTGCTTTTTGAAGGCCACGTGCTTTTTTGACAGCTGTCATCCGCCATCTTTAAACCACAGAGCACTGTGCTGCGCTCTTTATCGTAGTAGATGTAAAATTCGTCACCTGTCATCGGCAGTGCTGCCATCTTGGCGGGCCTAAACCTTAGTGCTACCAACTTAACCTCACTAGCTCGAGATAAACAAAGCCACGTGCAGCTGTCATCCGCCATCTTTAATCCAGAGAGCATCGTGCTGCCCTCTTTAGCTACTTACCTTTGAAATGTGGTACGTCACAGCAGTCATCCGCCATCTTGCATCGCAAACCTCAGTGCTGCACTCTTTAGTTTGAAATGTAGTGGCGGTAAATTCCACGTGCTCTTGTTTGGAAACAAAGCCACGTGCAGCTGTCATCCGCCATCTTTAATCCAGAGAGCACCGTGCTGCCCTCTTTAGCTACTTACCTTTGAAATGTGGTAAATCACAGCTGTCATCCACCATCTTGCATCGCAAACCTCAGTGCTGCACTCTTTAGTTTGAAATGTAGCGGCGGCAAATTCCAAGTGCTCTTGTTTGGAAACAAAGCCACGTGCAGCTGTCATCCGCCATCTTTAATCCAGAGAGCACCGTGCTGCCCTCTTTAGCTACTTACCTTTGAAATGTGGTACGTCACAGCTGTCATCCGCCATCTTGCATCGCAAACCTCAGTGCTGCACTCTTTAGTTTGAAATGTAGTGACGGCAAATTCCACGTGCTCTTGTTTGGAAACAAACCTATGCGCTTTTTTGTCAGCTATCATCCGCCATCTTTAATCTAGAGAGCACCGTGCTGCCCTCTATGTGGTGGTGGTAAATTCTACACGCTTTACAAACCCATGTGCTTTTCTGACAGCTGTCAACCGCTAGAGAGCACCGTGCTGCCCTCTTTGTGCCGGTGACAAATTCCACGTGCTTTTTGACAGCTGTCATCCGCCATCTTGCATCACAAACCTCAGTGCTGTACTCTTTAGCTAGATACCTTTGAAATGTGGTGGCGGCAAATTCTACGTGCTCCTGTTTAGTAAACAAAGCCACGTGCAGCTGTCGTCCGCCATCTTTAATCAATAGAGCACTGTGCTGCGGGCAATTTCGTCAGCCGTAATCCGCCATCTTTAATCCACAGAGCACCGTGCTGCTCTCTGTGGTAGCGGGTAATTTGAAAAGTTCTGTTAGCTGTCATCCGCCATCTTTAATCAAGAGAGCACCGTGCTGCCATCTTTAGTTGAACTGTGGTGGCGGCAAATTCCACGTGCTCTTGTTTAGTAAACAAACTCACGCGCTTTTTGTCATCTGTCATCCGGCATCTTACATCGCAAACCTCAGTGCTACACTCTTTAGTTGAAAAATGGTGGCGGATAATTTAAAAAGAAAAATTCTACAGCAGCCATCTCTCGACGCTAATTGCACAAGATGGTGGCTATACATGACTCCTTAAAGGTGCTTATGCGAGATGATCGCTATACATAGTTTCTTATGAGACGCACTTGGGATGCTTGCGCAAGATGGCGGCTATACAAGGCTCCTTATGAGACACCCTAGAGATGCTTGCGCAAGATGGTGGTTGCTCTTATGAGGCGGCTTAAGGGTCCTTGCACAAGATGGCTAGAGACGCCCTAAGGATGCTTGCGCAAGATGGCGGACGCAAGATGGCGGCTATACATAGCTCCTTATGAGACAGCCAGTACTCGATACAACATGTGATCAGAACATTGATTGATGTGTTCAGAACACAAAATAAGTGATCAAGACTAGAATTGAACACTGTACCCGATGTCGTTAACTTCAACATGTGATTAAAACATTGTTTGATGTGTTCAGAACACTACATAAGTAGAATCGAACGCTGTACAACATGTTAGGGGATACCTTTGTTCTAAGAAGATCAGATTGAAACATAACAAGACTAGAATTGAACACTGCACTCGATACAACATGTGAACAGAACATTGATTGATGTGTTCAGATCACTAAACAAGTAGAACCGAGCACTGTACAACATGTTAGGGGATACCTTTGTTCTAAGAAAATTAGATTGAAACATAACAAGACTAGAATCGAACACTGCACTCGATGTCGTTAACCTTAACATGTGATCAGAACATTGATTGATGTGTTCAGATCACTAAACAAGTAGAACCGAACACTGTACAACATGTTAGGGGATATCTTTGTTCTAAGAAGATCAGATTGAAACATAACAAGACTAGAATTGAACACAGCACTCGATGTCGTTACCCCCTGTGGGTGGGGGCGGTAGAATACACTCACGGTAACCCCTGCCTGTCGTAAGAGGCGACTAAAAGGGGCCCCAGGGGCTCTAAACTTTTGAGCGTGGGTTGGCGACCACGGGGCCCTTAGCTGAGTCCTGGCATTGCTTCCACTTACTTGTGCCAGGCTCCTCGCTTTCATCTATCCTATTCGACCTCCCTTGGTCAACTCTTGTTCTTTTCCGACCCCGACGCTATTAGGTTTGCGAGGGCTAGGGAGTCTTTCATTTTCATGCCCTTCGTGGCCCTTGTCTTCCTTTGGCCGATATCTTCATTTTCGAAGTGTCGGACCCCTTCCATTTCTTCCTTCTGATTAGTGTTATATAGAGGATGGTTGCCTAGTTGTACTTCCTCTTAAAACAATAATCACCACCACCACCACTCGATGTCGTTAACCTTAACATGTGATCAGAACATTGATTGATGTGTTCAGATCACTAAACAAGTAGAACCGAACACTGTGCAACATGTTAGGGGATACCTTTGTTCTAAGAAGATCAGATTGAAACATAACAAGACTAGAATTGAACACTGCACTCGATACAACATGTGATCAGAACATTGATTGATGTGTTCAGATCACTAAACATGTAGAACCGAACACTGTACAACATGTTAGGGGATACCTTTGTTCTAAGAAGATCAGATTGAAACATAACAAGACTAGAATCGAACACTGCACTCGATGTCGTTAACCTTAACATGTCATCCGATACAACATGTTAGGGCAGGTATGGCGAACCTATGCCACGCGTGTCACTAGGTGACACGCGAACAGGATTTCGATGGCACGCCACATGGACATATTAAGGTTTTTATATACGTCTTGTGCTACAGACTATACAATATCACATGGTTCGTATAGTCATAGTGTTTCACATGTAAGAAATAAATATCGAAAACCTGGCCGTCGGCCAGTCGGTGAGTGAAGTTTGACGTGTGTGTGGTAGCCAGTAGCGCGTAGTTATTCGTTGTGTGTTACTGTTTATTGAATGTCGTTTGTATACGGACCTCACAAACATGTTTTCGGTGCCGAAAAAACAGAAACTTAACAAAAATAGTAACTGGATTCTTCAAGAACAGTGGACAACGAAATTCAGAGTGATAGAAATAAGCGATAACGCTTTGTGTTGCCTGTGACTGAAAACCGTCGTGTCCCGCACATTTAATGTAGGTCAAAAGCACAATTTCCAGACGAATCATTTAAATGTTCATTCCATATCAAATGAAGAAAGAAGAGAGCTCGTTTAACGGAAAATCGAAGAATACACCAAACAAACTATTTGTTTTGTATCATCTTTCATGCCAAGGAACATCAGTGCGGTTGTTTCCATCTGTCTTACTGCATATTAGAGCATGGGAAGCCGATTTTAGACGCTGAATTCTTGAAAGAGACTTTCTTATCGACGTCCGATACATTAATTAAAGACTTTCCTAACAAACAGCAAATAATTAGCAGAATTAAAGAAATGCCAGCCAGCCGAAATACTGTCAGGGGTAGAATAAGAATGAGTGAAGATGCTTCGGAGGATTTGAAAGCTGATTCGGATAACTCCCAGATGTATTCAGTATGTCTTGATGAAAACACGTATGTGACCTTACAAGAAAGGATTGCTGTTTTGTCTGATTTCCTTGTGAAAATATGATGAGGGGAGAGAGGAATTAGTAAAATTATTAAGTTTACGAAGTACGACAATAGGTAAGGATATAATGAAGGATGTGAAGCAAGAACTTGTATTAAAAATGGGCTTTGACTTACAGAATAGCCTCAAGTATGGTGGGTATTCATAACGGGTTCGTCCAATTTCTTAAAGACGTTAAACACCCTACAATGAACGTTGTCAAGTCAACAGTTAGAATCCGTCTTGGTTCAGACCTATGTGTTTCTTGTGTGTTACTGAGGACAAGAAGTTATGAACCTAATATAAATGACATGGGTACTAAATGTGAGAACGATATTTCACTCGAAGGTCATTAGCAATATTAGTATTTTATTTGTTATATCTAATAATATTTAATGACGAGGTGTGTTACAATGGGAGCTTATTATATATTTGTACAAGTAATGTTAGGTATTCTCGAAATACTTAAAAATGTATTTTTGACGTTTTTGCAAAATACAACCACGAAACATGCAGTCAAATGTATTTACAAGTAAATACATCACGAAAAGAATAACTAACATATTATGAAACATAACTGGGAATTAAGAAACGAAGTCGTACTGGGGTGGGGTATAGCCATTCCTTAAAAGAAAATAACAAGTGGCACAGTAAACAGTTGAGGATAATAAAACAGACTTAAAATGGCACACTAGCTGGAAAAGGTTCGCCATCCCTGTGTTAGGGGATACCTTTGTTCTAAGAAAATTAGATTGAAGCATAGCAAGACTAGAATCGAACACTGTAAGAACATTGTTTGATGTGTTCAGAGCAAAAGTACAACTTCAATGATTTACCTAGTGTAAAACACACACTGTGCACATATCGCATAGCTATCTCGCATATCACTTGCCTAGTATGAAAATCAAAAACACACTGTGCACATATCGCATAGCGAACTCGGCAACACTTCAAATGATTTGCTTAGTACGAAAATAAAAAATCTATACCGCGTAGCTAACTCGTTCATCACACTGCTAAGACGCTTAGTAATTGCAAATACACTGATATATGTCATACGAAAATCAAGAAAGCAAACTGCGTAGCCAACTCGCTCGGGTCACTCGTATAGTAATTGCAACACGACTAGAACACTGATACACGTTACTCTTTTTCTTTTTCTCGAAACACACACACACACACGGATAAGAATGTTCCGAGATACTACATACTTACATGTTAAAAAAATAGGGGGATGAAAGATCATAAATTATACGTACACATGTTGTCTCCTCCAAGTTGTAAGACGAAATAGACGCAGTACTGCGAGTTTCCGCTCTAGCTAGCGAACGGAAGTAGCATGATATCTCAGCAAAAAAGTACGCGTGAGCTTGCAAGTCAGACACAATGATGGATACCGCGATTCAAATGCTGGCAACTTATGCCATCAGGAAGGGCATCCGGCTAGATCGTGTTATGACGATCGCGCAGGTCCCTCGCCTAGCATTTGCTATTTTTTTACGGCTTCCGACATTAGGAGTTCGAACCCGCTATCTTCCGAAGTAGCGAGAATGATTGAAGAGTGTTGAGGGTGATTCATTTGTCGGATGGAGGCGTTAAGCTATGTGCGGGATTCTTCGGTAGGAGTAGGCTATGTGCCGGTACCGGGACATCTAGTTATCGATTTAAAATCCTAGTCAGGAAGGGTAACCGGTCGTAAAACTGTGCTGTATGATCTAAGAGGCGGTGTGTGCAAAAAAGCTGGCATTAAGTAAGGGCTGTTGATTGGGGGGCGTTAAACCTTGTGCAGGCTCCTTCGAAAATGATTTTTAGTACAAGACGTTGATGGTGATTCATCTGTCGGATGGAGGTAATAGGCCTTGTGCAGGCTTCTTCGGTAGGAGTAGGCTATGTGCCGGTACCGGGATATCTAGTTATAAAACCCGCTATAACAAATTTATCGCGTATACTGCGATTTAAAATCCTAGTCAGGAAGAGCAACCGGTCGTAAAACTATGGTGTATGATCTAAGAGGGGGTGTGCAAAAAGCTGGCATTAAGTAAGGGCTGTTGATGGGGGCGTTAAACCTTATGCAGACTCCTTCGAAAATGATTGTGAGTGCAAGACGTTGATGGTGATTCATTTGTCGGATGGAGACAATAAGCCTTGTGCAGGCTTCTTCGGTAGGAGTAGGCTATGTGCCGGCACTGGGATATCTAGTTATAAAACCCGCTATAACAAATTTATCACGTATACTGCGATTTAAAATCCTAGTCAGGAAGGGCAACCGGTCGTAAAACTATGGTGTATGATCTAAGAGGCGGGGTGTGCAAAAAGCCAGTATTAAGTAAGGGCTGTTGATAGGGGGCGTTAAACCTTGTGCAGACTCCTTCGAAAATGATTTTGAGTACAAGACGTTGATGGTGATTCATCTGTCTGATGGGGGTAATAAGCCTTGTGCAGGCTTCTTCGGTAGGAGTAGGCTATGTGCCGGTACCGGGATATCTAGTTATAAAACCCGCTATAACAAATTTATCGCGCATACTGCGATTTAAAATCCTAGTCAGGAAGGGTAACCGGTCGTAAAACTATGGTGTATGATCTAAGAGAAGGGGGTGTGCAAAAAAGCTATCATTAAGTAAGGGCTGTTGATAGGGGCATTAAACCTTGTGTAGACTCCTTCGAAAATGATTGTGAGTGCAAGACGTTGAGGGTGATTCATTTGTCGGATAGAAGCGTTAAGCTGTGTGCAGGCTTCTTCGGTAGGAGTAGGCTATGTGCCGGCACCGGGATTTACCCTCTCCCTACGGTAGTATATTACATTCTTAGGAAGTTTCGAGGACGTGCAAAAAAGCTAGCGTTAAGTAAGGGCTGTTGATGGCAGTTGTTAAAACTTGTGCAGGCTCCTTCAACAGGAGAAGCCTACATGCCGGCGTCGTGCAGGCTCTTTCGATAGGAGTGGGCTATATGCTGGCACTGTGTGTTTTAACCTCTCCGTACAATCATGTTAGGAGCTTACACGGTGAGTTACAAGTCGCTCATCAGCACACCGTGTCTTTGTTCAAGGTTAGTGCAGCCGGAAGATACGTGTACAATTTCAGCTAACACATGCATTCCGCAGGTCGCTCAGAATGAATGCTCTGATACAACTTCAAAGACTGTGGAACAAAAAAAATGTAACCTATAGCCTACAGTTTGGTTTATTGTGCATGCCTCTCACCCGGCAGTCTCGGGTTCGATTCTCTTGGGAATAAAAATATATTTTACAGATTTTAAATCGCAAGAATTTGTTGAGTTGCCCTTCCTGACGTACAACTAGCAGTATCTAGCCTCTTACATCATACACTATTGTTTTCGACCGGTTACCCTTCCTGACGTCAAAGAACTTGGATTAAGAATCTGTTTTACAACTTCTAACACGAGAATCGGGAATTTACAGCTAGATGCTCTTCTTAGATTTTTAAATCGCTGTATCACGAACTATTGTTCTACAGCCGGATGCCCTTCCTGACGCAAAACTAAGATTTTATATCGCAAGAATTTGTTTTAAGACTAGTTACCCTTCCTGACACAAAACTAGCAGTATCTAGCCTCTTATATCATACACTATTGTTTTCGACCGGTTGCCTTTCCTGACGTCAAAGAACTAGGATTAAGAATCTAACACGAGAATCGGGGATTTAAAGCTAGATGCACTTCTTAGATTTTAAATCGCTGTATCACGAACTATTGTTTTACAGCCGGATGCCCTTCCTGACGCAAAACTAGCAGTATCTAGCCTCTTACATCATACACTATTGTTTTCGACCGGTTGCCCTTCCTGACGTCAAAGAACTCGGATTAAGAATCTAACACGAGCATCGGGGATTTACAGCTAGATGCTCTTCTTAGATTTTAAATCGCTGTATCATGAACTATTGTTTTACAGCCGGATGCCCTTCCTGACGCAAAACTAAGATTTTAAATCGCAAGAATTTGTTTTAAGACTAGTTGCCGTTCCTGACGCAAAACTAGCAGTGTCTAGCCTCTTACATCATACAGTATTGTTTTCGACCGGTTGCCCTTCCTGACGTCAAAGAACACGGATTAAAAACAGTTTTACAACTTCTAACACGAGAATCGGGGAATTACAGCTAGATGCTCTTCTTAGATTTTAAATCGCTGTATCACGAACTATTGTTTTACAGGCGGATGCCCTTCCGGACGCAAAACTCAGATTTTAAATCGCAAGAATTTGTTTTAAGACTAGTTGCCCTTCCTGACGCAAAACTAGCAGTATCTAGCCTCTTACATCATACACTATTCTTTGCGACCGGTTGCACTTCCTGACGAAAAAGAACTCGGATTAAGAATCTGTTTTACAACTTCTAACACGAGAATCGGGGATTTACAGCTAGATGCTCTTCTTAGATTTTAAATAGCTGTATCACGAACTATTGTTTTACAGCCGGATGCCCTTCCTGACGCAAAATTAAGATTTAAAATCGCAAGAATTTGTTTTAAGACTAGTTGCCCTTCCTGACGCAAAACTAGCAGTATCTAGCCTCTTACATCATACACTATTGTTTTCGACCGGTTGCCCTTCCTGACGTCAAAGAACTCGGATTAAGAATCTGTTTTACAACTTCTAACACGAGAATCGGGGATTTACAGCTAGATGCTCTTCTTATATTTTAAATAGCTGTATCACGAACTATTGTTTTACAGCCGGATGCCCTTCCTGACGCAAATCTAAGATTTTAAATCGCAAGAATTTGTTTTAAGACTAGTTACCCTTCCTGACGCAAAACTAGCAGTATCTAGTCTCTTACATCATACACTATTGTTGTCAACCGGTTGCCCTTCCTGACGTCAAAGAACTCGGATTAAGAATCTAACACGAGAATCGGGGATTTACAGCTAGATGCTCTTCTTAGATTTTAAATCGCTGTATCACGAACTATTGTTTTACAGCCGGATGCCCTTCCTGACGCAAAGCTAAGATTTTAAATCGCAAGAATTTGTTTTAAGACTAGTTGCCCTTCCTGACACAAAACTGGTAGAATCTAGCCTCTCACATCATACAGTATTGTTTTCGACCGGTTGCCCTTCCTGACGTCAAAGAACTCGGATTAAGTATCTGTTTTACAACTTCTAACACGAGAATCGGGGTTTTACAGCTAGATGCTCTTCTTAAAATTTAAATCGCTGTATCACGAACTACTGTTTTACAGCCGGATGCCCTTCCTGACGCAAAACTAAGATTTTAAATCGCAAGAATTTGTTTTAAGACTAGTTACCCTTCCTGACGCAAAACTAGCAGTATCTAGCCTCTTACATCATACACTATTGTTTTCGACCGGTTGCCCTCCCTGACGTCAAAGAACTCGGATGAAGAATCTGTTTTACAACTTCTAACACGAGAATCGGGGATTTACAGCTAGATGCACTTCTTAGATTTTAAATCGCTGTATCGTGAACTATTGTTTTACAGCCGGATGCCCTTCCTGACGCAAAACTAAGATTTTAAATCGCAAGAATTTGTTTTAAGACTAGTTACCCTTCCTGACGCAAAACTAGCAGTATCTAACCTCTTACATCACACACTATTGTTTTCGATCGGTTGCCCTTCCTGACGTCAGAGAACTCGGATTAAGAATCTGTTTTACAAATTCTAACACGAGAATCGGGGATTTACAGCTAGATGCACTTCTTAGATTTTAAATCGCTGTATCGTGAACTATTGTTTTACAGCCGGATGCTCTTCCTGACTCAAAACTAAGATTTTAAATCGCAAGAATTTGTTTTAAGACTAGTTGCCCTTCCTGACGCAAAACTAGTAGTATCTAGCCTCTTACATCACACACTATTGTTTTCGACCGGTTGCCCTTCCTGACGTCAAAGAACTCGGATTAAAAATCTAACACGAGAATCGGGGATTTACAGCTAGATGCTCTTCTTAGATTTTAAATCGCTGTATCACGAACTATTGTTTTACAGCCGGATGCCCTTCCTGACGCAAAGCTAAGATTTTAAATCGCAAGAATTTGTTTTAAGTCTAGTTGCCCTTCCTGACGCAAAACTAGCACTATCTAGTCTCTTACAACATACACTATTGTTTTCAACCGGTTGCCCTTCCTGACTTCAAAGAACTCGGATTAAGAATCTGTTTTACAACTTCTAACACGAGAATCGGGGATTTACATCTAGATGCACTTCTTAGATTTTAAATCGCTGTATCGTGAACTATTGTTTTACAGCCGGATGCCCTTCCTGACGCAAAACTAAGATTTTAAATCGCAAGAATTTGTTTTAAGACTAGTTACCCTTCCTGACGCAAAACTAGCAGTATCTAACCTCTTACATCACACACTATTGTTTTCGATCGGTTGCCCTTCCTGACGTCAAAGAACTCGGATTAAGAATCTGTTTTACAAATTCTAACACGAGAATCGGGGATTTACAGCTAGATGCTCTTCTTAGATTTTAAATCGCTGTATCACGAACTGTTGCTTTACAGCTGGATGCCCTTCCTGACGCAAAACTAAGATTTTAAATCGCAAGAATTTGTTTTAAGACTAGTTACCCTTCCTGACGCAAAACTAGCAGTATCAAGTCTCTTACATCATACACTATTGTTTTCAACCGGTTGCCCTTCCTGACGTCAAAGAACTCGGATTAAGAATCTAACACGAGAATCGGGGATTTACAGCTAGATGCTCTTCTTAGATTTTAAATCGCTGTATCACGAACTATTGTTTTACAGCCGGATGCCCTTCCTGACGCAAAGCTAAGATTTTAAATCGCAAGAATTTGTTTTAAGACTAGTTGCCCTTCCTGACACAAAACTGGTAGAATCTAGCCTCTCACATCATACAGTATTGTTTTCGACCGGTTGCCCTTCCTGACGTCAAAGAACTCGGATTAAGAATCTGTTTTACAACTTCTAACACGAGAATCGTGGTTTTACAGCTAGATGCTCTTCTTAAATTTTAAATCGCTGTATCACGAACTATTGTTTTACAGCCGGATGCCCTTCCTGACGCAAAACTAAGATTTTAAATCGCAAGAATTTGTTTTAAGACTAGTTGCCCTTCCTGACGCAAAACTAGCAGTATCTAGTCTCTTACATCATACACTATTGTTTCTGACCGGTTGCCCTTCCTGACGTCAAAGAACTCGGATTAAGAATCTAACACGAGAATCGGGGATTTACAGCTAGATGCTCTTCTTAGATTTTAAATCGCTGTATCATGAACGATTGTTTTACAGCCGGATGCCCTTCCTGACGCAAAACTAAGATTTTTAAATCACAAGAATTTGTTTTAAGACTAGTTGCCGTTCCTGACGCAAAACTAGCAGTATCTAGCCTCTTACATCATACACTATTGTTTTCGACCAGTTGCCCTTCCTGACGTCAAAGAACTGGGATTAAGAATGTTTACAACAAGTTGCCCTTTCTAACATGAGAATCGGGGATATACAGCTAGATGCTCGCCGGATGCCCTTCCTGACGGCATAAGTTGCCAGGATTTGAATCGCGGTATCCATCATTGTGTCTGACTTGCAAGCTCACGCGTACTTTTTTTGCTGAGATATCATGCTACTTCCGTTCGCTAGCTAGAGCGGAAACTCGCAGTACTGCGTCTATTTCGTCTTACAACTTGGAGGAGACAACACGTGTACGTATAATTTATGATCTTTCATCCCCCTATTTTTTTAATATGTAAGTATGTAGTATCTCGGAACATTCTTATCCGTGTGTGTGTGTTTCGAGAAAAAGAAAAAGAGTAACGTGTATCAGTGTTCTAGTCGTGTTGCAATTACTAAGCGAGTGACCCGAGCGAGTTGGCTACGCAGTTTGCTTTCTTGATTTTCGTATGACATATATCAGTGTATTTGCAATTACTAAGCGTCTTAGCAGTGTGATGAACGAGTTAGCTACGCGGTATAGATTTTTTATTTTCGTACTAAGCAAATCATTTGAAGTGTTGCCGAGTTCGCTATGCGATATGTGCACAGTGTGTTTTTGATTTTCATACTAGGCAAGTGATATACGAGATAGCTATGCGATATGTGCACAGTGTGTGTTTTACACTAGGTAAATCATTGAAGTTGTACTTTTGCTCTGAACACATCAAGCAATGTTCTTACAGTGTTCGATTCTAGTCTTGGTATGCTTCAATCTAATTTTCTTAGAACAAAGGTATCCCCTAACATGTTGTATCGGATCACATGTTAAGGTTAACGACATCGAGTGCAGTGTTCGATTCTAGTCTTGTTATGTTTCAATCTGATCTTCTTAGAACAAAGGTATCCCCTAACATGTTGTACAGTGTTCGGTTCTACATGTTTAGTGATCTGAACACATCAATCAATGTTCTGATCACATGTTGTATCGAGTGCAGTGTTCAATTCTAGTCTTGTTATGTTTCAATCTGATCTTCTTAGAACAAAGGTATCCCCTAACATGTTGTACAGTGTTCGGTTCTACTTGTTTAGTGATCTGAACACATCAGTCAATGTTCTGATCACATGTAAAGGTTAACGACATCAAGTGCTGTGTTCAATTCTAGTCTTGTTTTGTTTCAATCTGATCTTCTTAGAACAAAGGTATCCCCTAACATGTTGTACAGTGTTCGGTTCTACTTGTTTAGTGATCTGAACACATCAATCAATGTTCTGATCACATGTTAAGGTTAACGACATCGAGTGCAGTGTTCGATTCTAGTCTTGTTATGTTTCAATCTAATTTTCTTAGAACAAAGGTATCCCCTAACATGTTGTACAGTGCTCGGTTCTACTTGTTTAGTGATCTGAACACATCAATCAATGTTCTGTTCACATGTTGTATCGAGTGCAGTGTTCAATTCTAGTCTTGTTATGTTTCAATCTGATCTTCTTAGAACAAAGGTATCCCCTAACATGTTGTACAGCGTTCGATTCTACTTATGTAGTGTTCTGAACACATCAAACAATGTTTTAATCACATGTTGAAGTTAACGACATCGAGTACAGTGTTCGATTCTAGTCTTGATCACTTATTTTGTGTTCTGAACACATCAATCAATGTTCTGATCACATGTTGTATCGAGTACTGGCTGTCTCATAAGGAGCTATGTATAGCCGCCATCTTGCGTCCGCCATCTTGCGCAAGCATCCTTAGGGCGTCTCTAGCCATCTTGTGCAAGGACCCTTAAGCCGCCTCATAAGAGCAACCACCATCTTGCGCAAGCATCTCTAGGGTGTCTCATAAGGAGCCTTGTATAACCGCCATCTTGCGCAAGCATCCCAAGGGCGTCTCATAAGAAACTATGTATAGCGATCATCTCGCATAAGCACCTTTAAGGAGACATGTATAGCCACCATCTTGTGCAATTAGCGTCGAGAGATGGCTGCTGTAGAATTTTTCTTTTTAAATTATCCGCCACCATTTTTCAACTAAAGAGTGTAGCACTGAGGTTTGCGATGTAAGATGCCGGATGACAGATGACAAAAAGCGCGTGAGTTTGTTTACTAAACAAGAGCACGTGGAATTTGCCGCCACCACAGTTCAACTAAAGATGGCAGCACGGTGCTCTCTTGATTAAAGATGGCGGATGACAGGTAACAGAACTTTTCAAATTACCCGCTACTACAGAGAGCAGCACGGTGCTCTGTGGATTAAAGATGGCGGATTACAGCTGACGAAATTGCCCGCAGCACAGTGCACTATTGATTAAAGATGGCGGACGACAGCTGCACGTGGCTTTGTTTACTAAACAGGAGCACGTAGTATTTGCCGCCACCACATTTCAAAGGTATCTAGCTAAAGAGTACAGCACTGAGGTTTGTGATGCAAGATGGCGGATGACAGCTGTCAAAAAGCACGTGGAATTTGTCACCGGCACAAAGAGGGCAGCACGGTGCTCTCTGGCGGTTGACAGCTGTCAGAAAAGCACATGGGTTTTTAAAGCGTGTAGAATTTACCACCACCACATAGAGGGCAGCACGGTGCTCTCTAGATTAAAGATGGCGGATGATAGCTGACAAAAAAGCGCATAAGTTTGTTTCCAAACAAGAGCACGTGGAATTTGCCGTCACTACATTTCAAACTAAAGAGTGCAGCACTGAGGTTTGCGATGCAAGATGGCGGATGACAGCTGTGACGTACCACATTTCAAAGGTAAGTAGCTAAAGAGGGCAGCACGGTGCTCTCTGGATTAAAGATGGCGGATGACAGCTGCACGTGGCTTTGTTTCCAATCAAGAGCACGTGGAATTTGCCGCCACTACATTTCAAACTAAAGAGTGCAGCACTGAGGTTTGCGATGCAAGATGGCGGATGACAGCTGTGATGTACCACATTTCAAAGGTAAGTAGCTAAAGAGGGCAGCACGGTGCTCTCTGGATTAAAGATGGCGGATGACAGCTGCACGTGGCTTTGTTTCCAAACAAGAGCACGTGGAATTTACCGCCACTACATTTCAAACTAAAGAGTGCAGCACTGAGGTTTGCGATGCAAGATGGCGGATGACTGCTGTGACGTACCACATTTCAAAGGTAAGTAGCTAAAGAGGGCAGCACGATGCTCTCTGGATTAAAGATGGCGGATGACAGCTGCACGTGGCTTTGTTTATCTCGAGCTAGTGAGGTTAAGTTGGTAGCACTAAGGTTTAGGCCCGCCAAGATGGCAGCACTGCCGATGACAGGTGACGAATTTTACATCTACTACGATAAAGAGGGCAGCACAGTGCTCTGTGGCTTAAAGATGGCGGATGATAGCTGTCATAAAAGCACGTGGCCGTCAAAAAGCACGTGGCTTTGTTTACCACACGCTAGTTAGGTTAAGTTGGTACCACTAAGGTTTAGGCCCGTCAAGATGGCAGTACTGAGGTTAGCGATGCGTTGTTGTCTGTCAAAAGCACGTGGCTGTCAAAAAACACGTGGCTTTGTTTACCTCGCGCTAGTTAGGTTAAGTTGGTACCACTGAGGTTTAGGCCCGTCAAGATGGCAGCAGTGAGGTTAGCGATGCGTTGTTGTCGATGACAGCTGTCAAAAAGCACGTGGCTTTGTTTACAAATTCAAATCTCGCGCCAAAATTTAAATCTCCCGCCAGAATTCAAATTTCCCACCAAAATTCCAATTTCCCGCCAGAATTCAAATTTCCCGCGGGAGGAGGCGCCCGAACCATCCAATTATATTACTGGAGGGCGTACTTTATTCTTTTACACTTTATTTTTCCTACCCAAAAGAAGTACATTACACATCAGTTGTTACGTCCACCTTCTCAACATAATCTCCTTGTAACTGTATGCACTTTTGCCATCGATCTGTCAGTTTCTGCAGGCCTTCCTGAAACCATTCTTTCGGAACCTTAACAGCTGTGTCTACTTCTGCAAAATCCGCAAAACGGCGACCACGCAGAGGTTTCTTTAATCGGGAGAGTATGGTGGGAGTGGCAGCACCGTGATCAGTGGCAGTTGTGGTCTCTCGGCCAGCGTGGGGACGGGCATTGTCATGTTGCAGAAGCACACCTTTAGCTCACGTTCCTAGCCGCTTTGTTTGAATGGCATTACGTAAGGGGTTAAGGGTTGCCTCATATGCTGCACCGTTAATCATGGCCCCAAATTCCAGCCAGTCAATGAGGATGCTGCCCTCTCTGTCCCAGAACACTGTCGCTATTCGCTTGCCAACTGGTGGCACTGTTCGACATGTTTTTAAATTTATTTATTTACTGCGCACTACAGGATTTCTAATCCCAATTACAGTGGCAGATGTTACACGTGTTTCTTTTTAATGTTTAAATTAGTCTAATAACCTAATATATAAACTATTCTAATATTATATTTACGTTGAGAAATAAATAATATTACACATCTAATCTTTACAAGAAACAAGTAAATAAAAACATAATTTCATATCTAAACTAGTCTAATAACCTAATACCAAAACTATTATAATATAATATTTGCAATGAGAAAGGGACAGTAGTCCACAACTAATCTAATTTAATCTTTACATGAAAGAGTAAAATAAAAAAATAAAAATAGTATTTTCATATCTAAACTATTATTTTCTTCTAGTTCTAACACTTATAATTACATTTATGGGATAGGGCTTAATGTACAATGTTTATAATACATTTTGTGGTTCAAATCATCATTACAAATTAGAGAGTTTTGGTGGAGATGCTGAATTGTTGTAAAAACAGGTCTACAGGTACACAGAAGTGTAAAGAATTATTTTTCTGAACTGCGCTGTTGTAGACATTGCATAGCCTGTAGAGTGGGGGATTTTTGTGAGCGGTTGTTCCGACTTTTTTTGTTATGAAAAGTTACATTTGTCCTCGCATTAAAGCGGGGCACGTGGAAGCTCAAGAGGCATAAAAAGTCAGGATTGTCAACAGTGGAATTCTTAGTTTTGTACAGAACCTTCATGTCATCCTTTTTCCTCCTCAGTTCCAAGCTTTCTATTTCAAAATTTAGAAGAAGTTCGTGGTATGCTATGTGTGGATAATTACCGGTTTTTTGAAATGTAAGTATTCTAAATATCTCTTTTGGATTTTTCGATCTGTGCAATATATATTTTGTTTGCTGGATTCCGTATAACGCTTGCGTATTCTACTTTAGGCCTGACGAGAGAGCTGTAGAGGTGTATTCAGGTTTTTAGGAGTTTAAAGGGCTTGACATTCCTCATCACAAATCCTAAAGGCCTGTATGACTCAGCAACTACCTTCTGTATATGTGGGGTGAAGGTGAGTTCTCGTTCTAATAATATCCCGAGGTCTTTAACCTCATTTACCGGTTTCAGATCATCGTGACCTAGTTTATAGTTAAAGGAAACACACGTTTTATTTCGAATGAACGACATGGATACACATTTATGTACATTTAGATATATATTTGATTTTCAGTCGTCCATTGTATTAAATTACTTAAGTCAGCCTGGAGAAGTTCGCAGTCGTTAATGGTGACAATGGATTTGAATACCTTAAAGTTATCGGCGTACAAGAGACAGTCCGAGAATTTTATTCGTTCAGGTAAGTTATTGATTAGTACCAGGAACATCCACGGCCCTAGATTAGAGCCCTGGACTATTCCTCAATTTACAGGGTATTCTCTGGATGAGTTTCTTTGATAAGTTACATACTGCTTTCTATCTCTTAGGTAGGAGCTGAAAGACATAGTAATGGGTAAGATAATCCAAGCATATTTAATTTTTTTAACAGTATGTCGTGGTCAATTTTGTTAAAGGCCTTTTCGAAGTCAGTAAATATTGCATCTATCTGGCCACCTCTATCAAGTTCTGTGGATATTGAATGTGTAAAATTTATGAGATTTGTTACTGTAGATCGTCCTGAACTAAATCCATGTTGCTGTTCTGATATTAAAGGTCTTGTATAGACTGTGAGTCTACGACATAAAATAAATTCGAAAACCTTGGCTATAGCTGAAATAATTGATATTGGTCGGTATTTTTTTTATTAACATTGGATTTCCCGATTTAAACACAGGACATACTCGGGAGAGTTTCCATACTGTGGGAAATACAGATGTTTTGAGAATTAACTTATAAATGAAGAAGAGGGGATATTTCAGTACATCTTTGCAACCTTTTATGACATACGGCGGTATCTGATGTGGTCCCCGGGAAGACTTTGGCTTGAGCTTTTTTTACGCTAGTTCAACATCCTCTACAGTAATGCTGTCAATATGGATATTGCCAGTGGTTCCTGATGGAACGTTTGTAATGTTATACTGAGCACTATCTTGGGAATATACAGACTGAAAGTACGTTGCAAACCCTTCCGTAATGTTTCTACCATTCTCTAATACTTTAGAGTCGTTTTCATAGGTATTGCGATTATTGTTGTTTTATCTTTACCCACGTCCAAAACGTTTTGGTGTTATCAGTGATATCCTGCTCTACAGTCTTTACATAATCGTTATATGATGATTTAATTGCAGACTTAGTTTCGGACCTTAACTTTTTAAATTGCCTATTGTAATATTCTGAAAGGTGGTTCCGTTTGTTTTATGCTCTCTCTGAACCAAATTGGGTATGTCCTGACCTTCCACGAGCCGCTTTTAGGAACAGTCTCATTTAACACTGCGTACATTTTAGAATAAAGACAGGCTACTGCTTTGTCTTCATCAGCGCATTCGTAAAGGTCTTCCCAAGTAAGATCTCTTAGTCCTGTGAACAAGTGTTCAAATTTAGCTTTTATGAAATTATAAGTATTTTGAGCTTCCCTTTTGCAGTTTCCACGGTTTGGAGTGATATGTACTTCTATTCCTAGGGCGGGGTGATGGGAGTCCTCAGGTAGCAGCGGATCAGTGTTCTTTTTACAGGTGACATTCGTTATTGTCTGACTGGCGAATACTAAATCCAAAGTTTTACCGTTACTATTGGGAACGGAATTATAGGAATTCAAGTCGTGTAAACTGAGGAAGTTCTTTAGTTCTTGGGTTTGTCTCGTTAAATGTAAGTCACTGTTTTCGTTAATTACTGTTGGCATGTTAAAGTCTCCAGTAATGATTACATTACTATCCATTATTTCATAGTGAGATTCCATCCACCTAAATACCTCACAATGAACCTCTAGTTTTGCGCTTGGAGGAACGTACACGTTAATTAGATACCAGACCTTTCCCCGACCTTTACCTTCTGAAATAACCGCTCGAAGTGTTCCGTAGTTTGCTCTACCTTGAGAACAGGTAATCCGCCTCTAACTGCAATGACTACCCCACCTCCCCGCCCCGTTGAGCCCCTTACTCTGTCAGCACGGTATACTTTGTACTTATTATAACAGACCTCGCTATCATAGATACTAGCATCCAGCCAGGATTCAGAGAGCATTATAACATCGAAATTATTACTAAGAATATTTAGATTTAAGTCATCTAGTTTAGTCTTAAGACCACATACATTCTGGTAATAAATGGAAAGCCTATTCTTCTCCATCACAATTACAATTTAGATAGGTCATCCTGGTTATTTATAACAATGACTCCAGACCCTTGGGTCTTGCGTATTTTAATTATACCATTCCTTACCCAAATGTAAGCGTAATTATTCTCCCTCCGGACTGCACGGGGCTGGGAGAGCAACTTCTTCTTCTGAGGGGACAGACTCTCGTTTACGTATATGATGTTGTCACCAGGAAATCCTAGTTGTCTGTTGGAGAGATTTCGCTTCACTCGCCTCCGCTGCATGAAGTGGTCCTTGTCCATTCTTCTTACAAATTTCACTATGGTCTCGCTGTGTTTCTGGTTTGGTGCCTTAGGGAGTCGATGGCAAGAATTCACCATTTCTTCTTTAAGTTCTATGTCCAACGCACGCCCGACTTTCTTTACCGTGTCTAGAACAAATTCATTCGGTATATCCGGAATCCCATGTATTTCGATGGTATTCCTTCTCGTATACTATTCAGCTTCCCCCCAAACGGATATCTAAGGATTTTGTTTTATCTTTCAGAAGATGATTTTCCTGGGTGAGGTTTTCTATATCTTGGAAACACTGTTCCATGTCTTTTTGTTGTTTGGAAATCAGAAGTACAGTATCATCTAATTTCTTGTGACACAGTTTAAGGGAATTACCTAAGTCTGTCTCTCGAGTCTTCTGGTCTTCCTTCATTTGCCTCATTTCCTCAGTTAACTCCTTCAATAATTCGTAAATACTGTCTAAAGAGGGGGCGTTCGTGGTAGTCAAGGATGTTCATTTCCGCGCACTGTTTCTTGGTTCATGTCTTGTCTGTTCCGTGTATCTGTTTACACTGTTCGTATGCTACGCACTGTACGCAAGTCGACCGCACATTCTTCGCAGGCGGTCATTTCGCTGCTCCTTATTTCTCAAATTACGCAGTTTTATTGGCTAATCATAATATTGTCACTTTGGTAGTAGTTGTGAAATACCGCACTGACACACTTTGCAGGAGCTTTTCACTCAGCCGCCTGTGCTTCAATTGCATCGATTGTTGTTTCGTTTGTGGCTCATGGTAATGGAGCCATGTCTCATCACCAGTCACAAGCCTAGCCATGAAGTCGGCTGGATCTTGATCATGGCGTTGCATAAGTTCTCTGCACACGTCCACACGCCTCTGCTTTTCGTCTGCAGACAAGAGTCTAGGCACCCACGTGGATGACACCTTCCCCAACTGCAAGTGGCCGTTTACGATCTGCTGCAGGGTGTTTCGGCAAATTCCCGTGGCTGCCTCCATTTCCGTAAATATGATGCATTTGTTTCCTTAGATGGCCTGTTCGACCCGGGCAATGTTGGCTGGTGTTGACACGGTCACATTCCTTCCAGAACTGGTTCCCTTGTCCACCGATGTACGCCCTGTTTTCCAACCTTCCAGCCAGTTGTAAACTGTTTTCCGTGACGGTGCATGTTCTCTACAGACTGCCACCAAGCGCCGATGAATTTCTGCAGTGGTCACGCCTTATTTCCATAGGAACCAAGTCGTACAGCGCTGTCCCTGACGGTTGCTTTCCATGTTGTCTGCTTCTTCGCTGAGAGTGTTCTTATGAAATGGCCCCTGTGCGTGTGTTGCTACCAAACGGTGGAACAAGACACTAGTTACACGTCACCACCTTCAAAAGTAAACTGTGAACCATACCCGAACGTACAAAAAAAATGTGTAAAACAATCTACAACCTGTGTCTGGAAGGTTCGGTGAATGGTCGCCTGGTTTGTACATCGTGCTAGTTCGGACGATGCGCTCCCACATACCCATTGCGAGATATGGCACCAAGTGCCCCCTATCGGTCAACTCAACACAGTTAAACGGAACTGAACGCTGCAACACATCGCACGGAGTCAGTGTGAGGACTCGTGTCCTTACAAAACGGCAACGGAAACACACGCAATGTACCACGCTCAAGCAGTGATAACAAGTGCGTTTCTGACTGGTGTAAACGCTTTCGAGATGGAAAGGAAGGTGTTGAGGACGAGGCGCGTTCGGGTCGACCAACCACAAGAACATCTCCAGACAACATCGAACGAGTGCGACAGATGCTTGCGAACGATACCAGATGAAGTGAAGGACAGTGTAAGGAGCATTGTACACGAACATTTGAAAAAGCGGAAGATTTGTGCCCGGTTTGTACCGCACAAGCTGACTGACGAGCAGAAGCAAACTCGGATGGAAACGTTGGGAGATTTCATTGACGTTTGTGACCAAAATCCGGAGGTGTTGAAAACCATCATACCAGGGGACGAGTCGTGGTGCTACCAATATGATCCGGAGACCAAGAGACTAGTGATGGGACATTCGATTCATTTTACTGAATCGATTCATTTGATTCCGTTCATGTTACTGAATCGATACAGTGATCCGATTCACGGCTCATTGGTCACCGCTCCTACTGCATCTGTGTAGTATGTGCTGGTAAGACAGCAGAAACGCATTCAGTGCTCGCAGCTGCCATCTGGTCTTCATACTATGAACTACTTTCTTAGAAAAAATGCTAGTTACTCTAATACATCGAAGGTTTCCGGCGACGCAGGGTGGGAAAGGTTAGGATTAGGAAGGTAGCAGCCATGACCTGAATTAAGGTACAGTCCCAGCATTTTCTGGTGTGAAAATGGGGAACTACGGAAAACCATCTTAACGGCTGCCGACGGTGGGATTCGAACCCACCATCCCCCGGATGCAAGCGCATAGCCACGCGATATTAACCGCACGACAACTCGCTCAGTCATTTTTGAAAATATGTATTTTTAGCTGAGGAATTTTTTAAATCGTCATATTTTGTATAGGCTACCCGAGATGTACAGTAGCCCGCTGGTTTTCTGATTCAACATACTGTTATTGTGTCTGTCCACATATGATTGAAGTCTTGTGCAACGATGTGACATATGAACTGAGAGAATACTGAGCCGTTCTTCCCAATATAAAACAGGTACTTTTGAGTGGTCATGAGCATGACTCGTAGTCATAGGGCAGGCTAGAGTCGAGTTTAATTGTCAAATGTCAACTAAGTTATAATACTAAGACTCATTAAACTAATAAATAGTATAACCTAATAGCCTACCTACTTACTACCTACTTCAGAATTATGTTGTGACTACCTTTTTAACACTGCAAATAAATCCATCTATTATTAAAACCTCCCTGTAAGAAGAGGACAGTGAATGCAAATGGGTATTATTTTCAAATGAGCTGAGCTCGAGAGTCCATTATAGCATGCGATTCTTTCAGTGTAGCATGGCTCACTGTATGTCTCGCTGCAGTGAGCCGATAAGGAGCCGTGCGTATCTTGTATCTCACTGAGCCGTGCTGGTTCACGATTCTTTCGGTGTGCAATTGCTCACTGTATGTCTCGCTGCAGCGGAAGCTCGACTCTCCACCAGTGTCCAGTGAGCCTATAAGGAGCCGTGTGTATTATGTATCTCACTGAGCCGCGCTCGTTCACGATTCTTTCGATGTGCCATGATTCACTGTATGTCTCTCTGCAGCGGAAGCTCGACTCTCCACCAGTGTCCAGTGAGCCGATAAGGAGCCGTGTGTATCTTGTATCTCACTGAGCCGTGCTCGTTCACGATTCTTTTGGTGTGCCATGGCTCAGTGTATGTCTCGCTGCAGCGGAAGCTCGGCTCTCCGCCAATGTCCAGTGAGCCGATAAGGAGCCGTGTGTATCTTGTATCTCACTGAGCCGCGCTCGTTCACGATTCTTTCGGTGTGCAATTGCTCACTGTATGTCTCTCTGCAGCGGAAGCTCGACTCTCCACCAGTGTCCAGTGAGCCTATAAGGAGCCGTGTGTATCATGTATCTCACTGAGCCGCGCTCGTTCACGATTCTTTCGATGTGCCATGATTCACTGTCTCGCTGCAGCGGAAGCTCGGCTCCCCGTCAACGTCCAGTGAGTGCGCCACTCAGCACTGTCCACTGGGAGTAAGCTGAATCGTGTGCCGTGAGCTCGCCGTTCCTGTGTATCGATTCACTCGGACACTTGAATGAATCGATACACTACTTCGAATCATGCATTCAGTAACCAACACTACAAGAGACAGTCAATGGCGTAGTGTTGAGAGTCTTCTCTGGCTCCCAAGAAAAGTCGGTGCACAAAACCCAAGATGAAGACAATGCTGATTGCCTTTCTCGACAGCAATGGTGTTGTTCATCATGAATTTGCACCCTAGGGTACACTTGTCAACGCCGAATTCTACGAGGGAGTTTTTTTTTTTTTTTTTTTTTTTGCAAGTTGCTTTACGTCGCACCGACATAGATAGGTCTTACGGCGACGATGGACAGGAAAGGGCTAGGAGTTGAAAGGAAGCGGCCGTGGCCTTAAATAAGGTACAGCCCCAGCATTTGCCTGGTGTGAAAATGGGAAACCACGGAAAACCATCTTCAGGGCTGCCGACAGTGGGATTCGAACCTACTATCTCCCGAATACTGGATACTGGCCGCAATTAAGTGACTGCAGCTATCGAGCGAGGGAGTTTTGAAACGTGTACTGCAATGCATCAGACGGGTTCGGCCTGAACTGTACCGGAGTGGACAGTGAAAGCTCCTTCACGACAATGCCCGTCCACACACCGCGATCCACGTGACCCGGTTTCTCGCTGAACGCCAGGTGACTGTTCTTCCACACCCTCCGTATTCTCTGCATTTGGCGCCGGCAAAATTTTTTGTTCCCCTGTCTTAAATCAGGCATGAAAGGCCACCGGTTCGACAGTGTAGCAGGTATCCAACAACGCGTGACAAGGGTTCTCCTGGAGATTCCAAAAGAAGCGTTTACTGCCAGCTTCCAGCAGCTTTACAATTGAAGTCAAAAGAGTGTTGTAGCTAACGTAGTACCGGCGGGAAAACCGAAGCGTGAGGTTTGGAGGAAATGCCAGCCTGAGTTGAACATCAAGCTCTTATTTCATCTTCTGGGGCTAACAACCTCAGTCGTATAACTGGACAGTCCCGAGCTGTCCCAACAAACATTCCTTTTAGCTCATGGAATGGATCGCACTGTAGAATTGAGATTACCCCAGGGGGACAATCCCCCGTCAACCAAAGTTGACGCAAGCAGGCTTTCGGATTCTGGGGGACCTGCCAGAATGTGCGAATGGGAAGAGTCGGAGCTCCCAAGAACCTCGAAAAGGATCAAAACGAAAAAGATTTTCAGGATGGGGACCATAAATGTACAATGACAAAGACTGGTAAACTTAAACAGGTAATAGATGAGATGAGAGAAAGAAACATTGGGATACTAGCCATGCAAGAAACAAGATATAGTGATGAAGACACAGTGGAGTCAGAAGGCTTCATAGTGCTGAAAGGAAAACCAGGAATCAGAGTGGGAAAAGGAAGACACACACCTACATGCTTTGGTACAGGATTCATAATAGACCAGAGGTATGAGGATGACATAATTGAAATTAAGAGTAGGTCTGAAAGAATATCCACGTTATCAATTCGAGCAGGGAACAAAAAATATACCATAGTAAATGGACAAGCGCCTACCAATGACAAGAACAGAAAAGACAAGAAAGCGTAGACAGTTTCTGGGAAGAACTGGATGATACACTGAAAAGCATACCACACAGAAAAGTAAAGATACTTGTTGGTGATTATAATGCACAGGTAGGGAGGGAGAAGCAACATAAGGGGATAGTAGGCGAGTACCCAGCACACGAGAGGACGAATAAAAACGGAGAAAGGTTAATTGAACTATGTCGAGAACACAGAATGGGACTTATGACAACTCACTTCAGGGCCAAACCGAGTAAGAAAAAGACATGGGCAAGCCCATGCACCCACATTGGGGAATTCCAGATTGACCATGTGGCAATCAATCGGACAAACACTAAAGAGATTATGAACACAAAGGTCAGAAAGAACACAAGAATATAATCAGATCACTATCTTACAGAAATCAAGTGCCTTTGGATTCCGCACAGGGGTAGACTGCCACAGACAAGTAGACCAACTGGAAAAATAAATATCGACAGAGACAAATTACGGTACAATCGATCCAAATACGAGAAAGGAATATAAACTGGCAATGGATGGGATGACATGAAGCTGAATATGAGGAAACAGGTTGGAATATGGGGAAAGGAAGAAAAGAAAAAGAAACACTGGTGGTGGAATACGGACTGTGAGGAAGCGGTTGAGAATCGCAGGAAAGCCTGGAGAGACTGGAGCATTAAGAAGAACCTGGAAAAATGGGAAGTTTTCCTACGAGTAAGGAAGGAAACAGCCAGAACCATAAGACGGACCAAAAGACAGAGGATGAAGCAGGAATTGGATGAAATTGAAAACAACTTCAGGAAAAACAATAGTAGAGACTTTTTGGGTAAATCAAAAAGAGCCTGAGTGGATATAAAGGCAGAGAACTCTTTATAGGAGATAAAAATGGGGATCTGGCAGTTAGTGCGAAGGAGAACTGTAGGATACTTGCAGAATACTTTCATGACCTGTTAAACTGTGAACCACCTGAAGAAGAGCTGGAGCTGGGGACAAACACAGAAGAGAGAGAGTCATATCCTCCAACTAGAGATGAGGTCGCACAGGCCATAAGCGATCTAAAGAATAACAAAGCAACCGGAGAAGATGGAATATCAGCTGAGATGATTAAGTGGGGAGGTGACAAGGCAGTAGACAACATGACCAACATCATCGGCCAGATTTGGAGGACAAAGAAGTTACCAGAAGGATGGAAGAATGCGATCATAATACCAATACATAAGAAGGGAGACAAGAGGGATGAAAACAACTATAGAGGAATTTCGCTACTAGCGATTGGCTATAAGGTGTTGTCGAAAGTCCTGCTCAATAGACTGGAAGAACAGTTAGAAAGTACAATTGGAGACTACCAAGCAGGATTTAGGAAGGGAAGAGGATGCATAGAACAGATATTTATACTAAAACAACTGATACAACATAGGGCCTTAAAGAACAAAAAACCGGCGATAACCTTTGTAGATTTCACTAAGGCATATGACTCCATCGACAGACAAACCCTTGGAAGAATCCTAAAGAACAGAGAATTAGATGGCACTACACATGAACTCATAATGGAAATTCTATCAGACACAAAGGCAAGGGTGAGATTCAGAGGAGTACTCTCTGAATAATTTGATATCAACGCTGGTGTCAAACAAGGAGCTGGATTATCACCAATGTTGTTCAACATAGCTCTGGATGATGTCATCAGGCAGTGGAGAACAATGAATGAGACAATGGGAATACCAAAGACGCATGTTGGGGACAAAAAGGACAATAGGGCCCAAGTAGATTGTCTAGCCTTTGCGGACGATATAGCTACAGTAAGTGAGACAGAAGAAGATGCAAAGACACAACTCAACAACTTAAGCAATATAGCCGGAAGGGTAGGACTGAGGATCGCCTACAACAAGACAAAGACACTGAATACCACTGAGGATTGGACAACGCCGGAAGGCACCGTGCAAAAGGTGGACAAATTCAAGTACCTAGGAGAATTTATAACAGGAAGGAATAGGAGCAATGAGGGAATAACAGAGAGGATAAAGAAGATGCGATTAGCCTTCTGTATGACCAGAGATATATACAATAAAAAGAATATATCTACAGACGCAAAGATCAGACATTACAAGGCAACGGTGAGAAATGCTGTATTATATGCTGCTGAGACAATAGCACTAGGAAGAAATGGTGCGGAACAACTAGAGAAACAGGTGAGAAAAATATTGAGGAAAATACTAGGCCCTAAGAGAGGAGGTGAGAGATGGATGAGGAGACCCAGCGAAGAACTATACCGGAACATGAGGACAATCTCAGAAGAAATCAGACTGAAAAGAGCAAGGTTTGCGGGACATGTAATCAGGATGAATATGGATAGAATGACGAAAAGAGTATGGGAAACAACAGCGAGGACACGAGGAAAGACAGAAACCAAGTGGGTAGTTCAACTCCGGAAAGATTGGTCGGAATTGGGGATCAAGGTGGAAGAAAAGGAAAATTGGAGAAGCAAGTACATACCGACTAATATGCCAGAGATCAATGATAGGGATGGATACAGGAAAAGGATTGAGAGTCACTAGTGGAGTAGACAAGAGAAAAGGATACTGAATATCTCTGAAGAAGAGCAGGAGAAAAGAAGAGAAAGTATGAAGAGGTTCTGGGAGGAGAAGAAGAAAATGCAATCCATTAAGGAGCTGTCCGTGGTCCTACAGAGGCCGTAACGCAAGAAGAAGAAGCTAACGTAGATTACATTAAGGGAATTTTGTGTGCAACTTACGTTGTCTTTATTTCATGAGATCATTCACCGAAATTTTCAGACACAGGTTGTAGTACGCCCTTCTTAATGACAAATTACCTTAATACTATTACAGTTTGGCCAGTAATTATATTACGTATTCCAACAGATAATCAATGTTACATAAATATTATTTGCATACCGTTACGTATTAACGTATTGAAGAAGCTTGTGTTTTGAAAAATTGAGAAAACTGGTGATAAATAGTTCTTGTAGTACAGTACCTAAGGCACTTTGTTTGCGTATTATGGTTTCAAAATTTTAGTAGGAATATACATTTTCTTTCATAATATGTAAAATGAACAAATGCCACTGTAACAACAAAAAGATAACACGGCTGATTGAACATAATATTTTATTGTTTGTTTTTTCAGAATGTAGCTGATTACTTCCAATATTAAACATATCACTTGTTAACACCGAGTCATTAATGTAAGTTTCAGTTCTATGCACTTTAAATGTTTATAACTGAGTCACTGGTGTGGTCTTGTGTGTGACATATGTTTCTTGGGATCTTGGAAGTAGAGCGATAGTAGTTCAGCAGATGTCTTCTTCCCTGCTTGTCCCTGACGCTGATACACTGGCGACGAGTCCTCCTGCAACAGAGTGTGTCATTAATTTACTTTCTGAATCAAGTAGTGAGTTGTATTCATCATTACACTTACATTTCTAGTCAGGACTAAACGAGCGCCAATTCACATTCTGAACGAGGGGATTTAATCCTGTTACTATGGTCAATTTACTTGACTTCGTGTCGAATTATTCCGCGAATAAATATGTGATAAGCCTGATTGAAAATAATTATGGAGGAGATGATCAATTTGTGGTTGCAGGTTCAAGTGGGAGTGATACAAGCCAGTAGCCCTGCAATTCCTCGAGTTTCAGTTATTTTGCAGTCAGTGAGCCAGGATTTCTGAGTAAACGAAGGTGACAGTCACACCGACCATGAAGAACAAGTTTATATTATGCCGCTCAATAGTCAACACACTGAGGAACGTTGAAGAGCAAAACGAAGTGTGAGTTTCGCGATATCACATGCTTGGATCTATCAGTTGAACAAAACATTTAAATCAAGAGCAGGCAAATGAGCACAGTCATATAGCGCTTCCATGTTGAAACGTTGCATTAAACTCCGTCAACCACTTGAAAAGTAGAGCAAAGTAGATTTGAGCGCGAAATGCGATCGAAACGAACCCTTGTCTTTTGTTGGTGTCAGCAGAGACGGATTTGGATGCCAGGGTATTTCAAACGCAGAGTCAGCATATCCCCACATCCGGGGTCAATGACCTCTGACAGGTTCCATAAAGGTTAGTGACCGGTTTTGAAACCGTCACTCTTGCCAACCGCTGTCCCACTTCGTCTATTTCCCCGAGAGCGGCAGCACGTGGAGGGGGAGACAGCGATCAGCGACACGTGATGGTAGTTTGACACGTGTTAGAGAGAGATGTGCTTCTTGTCATTGCTCTGGACGTCCTCATCCAAGTACTCCACCAAGGAGCAGCATTCTGTCCTCTTATGTCCCTCTCTCCAAATGGCAATGAACTCCTCCATGGCGTCTGTGTGGTGTGTGACATCTTCGCTCTGACCGACAGAGGTGTTCTCATCCACTCTCTGCTGTCATCAGAGGAGCAAGCTGACTTTTGGATGGTTCGGCCTCCACCGCATGCAATATGCTGACTGAGAGCGCGCGCTTAACCTCACTAGAGCTGTTGGCTGAGAGTGCTCTCGCTATGTTTCTAGACTAAATCTCACAGACCTCAGGTTTGACCCTAGGCTTAAGGGACTTAACCTTACAGACCCAAGTTCGATGCCATATTGTGCAAGCTTAGCCTAACAGCCAACGTGATTATGGTTAAGAGGGTAAGCTTAATCTAACAGATATGACGTGTCTAGACCTAAAGTCGCAGACCCCGGGTTCGTCCCCACGCCTAAGGGGAGGGGGTAATATTGCAGATATTTCGATGCCGAGGCTAACAGCATAACAGTGCAGGCATAAGCTCACGCTGACCAGGCGTTAACCTAACTGGTTGCACTTTCTTACACCCTAGCTAATTGTGCAGGCTTAGCGTCACGCTGACCAGGAGTTAACATAACCGGTTGTCATTCCTCACACCACCTCCGACGAAACATTACACGCTAGCTAACTGTGCAGCCCTAGCCTCACGCTGACCACGGGTTAACCAAAGTTAACCTCCCATGATTTGGAGCTGAACTTGCAACAGTATGGCGGCTATAACGCTTAATGCGTATGCTTTTGGACTTCAACTTCGATACCCGCGGTAACTGCAGGCCTAACGTTACGCTGACCTCGAGTTAACATAACATAATCTCTCAGGAGTTGGAGTCGACTTGGAAAAAGATGGCGGCTATAACGCTTACCGTTACGCTGACCACGAGTTAATATAACTTAACCTCCCAGGAGTTGGAGCTGAACTTGGAACAAGATGGTGGCTATAACACTTAATACGTATCCTTTTAAACTTCAAGTACGATAACCGGGATAACTGCAGGCCTAACGTTACGCCGACCACGAATTAACATAACTTAACCTCCCAGGAATTGGAGCTGAACTTGGAACAAGATGGTGGCTATAACACTTAATGCGTATCCTTTTAAACTTCAAGTACGATAACCGGGATAACTGCAGGCCTAACGTTACGCCGACCACGAATTAACATAACTTAACCTCCCAGGAGTTGGAACTGAACTTGGAACAAGATGGTGGCTATAACACTTAATGCGTATGCCTTTACGCTTCAATTACGATAACCGGGATAACTGCAGACCTAACGTTACGCCGACCACGAATTAACATAACTTAACCTCCCAGGAGTTGGAGCTGAACTTGGAACAAGATGGTGGCTATAACGCTTAATGCGTATGCTTTTAAACTTCAAGTACAATAACCGGGATAACTGCAGGCCTAACGTTACCCTGACCACGCGTTACCACAACATAACCTCCCGGGAGTTTGAGCAGAATTTGGAAAAAGATGGTGGCTATAACGCTTAATGCGTAAGCTTTTGAACTTAACGTCAGATACCAAAGCTAACTGCAGGCCTAACGTTACGCTGACCACGTGTTTACCTAACTTAACCTCGCAGGATTTAAAGGTGAACTTGGAAAAATATGGCGGCTATGACGCCTAATGCGTATACTTTTAGACTTCATGATCCTTACCCGGGATAACTGCAGGCTTAACGTTACGCTGACCACGCGTTCAACTAAGTTAACCTCGCAGAACTTGGAGCTGAACTTGGAACAAGATGGCGGCTATGACGCTTAATGCGTATACTTTTGGACTTGAACTTGGATACCCGGACTAACTCCAGGCATAACGTTACGCTGAACAAGCGTTAACCTAACGTAATCTCCCAGGAGTTTGAGCAGAACTTGGAAGAAGATGGTGGCTATAACGCTTAATGCATATACTTTTGGACTTCATGTCCGATACCCAGGCTAACTGCAGGCCTAACGTTACGCTGACCACGCGCTACCTTAACTTAACCTCCCAGGAGTTTGATGCTTGTGATGATGATGATGCTTGTTGTTTTAAGGAGCCTAACATCGAAGGTCATCGGCCCCTAATGGAACGAGATGGACGACAGGATATATGACAGTTAAAATTTTAAAAAAGTATCCACTGACTAGAGTTTAAAAAATTGTGAATGAAAATGAGTACGAGATTAAAATAATCAGTGGATCTGATTCGCAATGCCTTATTTTGGAATAAAATAATCAAAAATACAGGAGACAAAGGAATAAGGCATTGCTTGCTTACGTACTTTACATACTTTAAAAGAACACATTAAAATGCGCAACACAAACTAAAATGAAGTCAATGGAATAAAAGCGCTATTGACACAAAAATCACTAGGACAAAGAACATCATCACACACGAGAAAACAAATCACTATCCCTCATAAAGCGGATGACGAGGTCTGCTGACTGCTCGTCATCTCGCAAGATAAGGGAGATTGTACTCGGAAGGTTAAGAGTAAGACGCAGATCGACCAGGTCCACGCACTCTGTAAGGATGTGTACCACGGTAAGGTGTTCGCCGCAGGTACACATCGGAGGCGGTTCCCCTTTCAAAAGATGCGAGTGAGTCAGGATACCATGGCCGATCCGAAGACGACATAATACCACGGCTTCCCTTCGCGAAGCCCGAAGGGAAGTCCTCCAAACCTTCGTTGTTCCTTTTATCGCTCGCAGGTTATTGGGAAGTGGAATGGCCTGCCACTCCATCTCCCAATAGGATATAACCAGATGTCTCAGCTGAGAGCGAATATCACTTGCTGGAACCTTGAAAGGCAACGGGGGCAGTGTAACTGCCTCCTTGGCATCCTTATCTGCTAATTCATTTCCCACACCCATGTGGCTTGGGAGCCATAGAAACGTGATTCGGGTGCCGGCATCCGAACACCCGGCCAGCAGGTCCTGGATCCGCTGCACCAGAGGGTGCCGAGGGAAACAAGTATCAATAGACTGGAGCGAACTCAAGGAGACAGTACACACGAGAAAGTGTCGGCGTTCATTGTACAGTGCGTACCGCAGAGCTTCGCGGATAGCATAGAGTTCTGCTGTGTACACACTACAGGTTTCCGGGAGAGCAAAAAGGAACCTATCATTGTCGACAACGAACGCACAGCCCACCTTCGTATCTGTCCTCGAACCATCCGTGTAGACGACGACGGAACCTGGATAGCGGCCAACAACGGACAGAAAGAGCCTCCGATAAACCGAAGGGTCCGTGTTTTCTTTCGGGCCAGTGTGCAGATCCAGGATTATTTCAGGTCGTCGTACTACCCACGGAGGTACCCCACTTAGTTGTCCGACAAGGCAAGGAACCGAAGGTACGTCGAACAATCTGTGACTGCTATCCAAGCGTATTCCAACCGGCCGCGTTGCTCGAGAACAAGCAGCGTACAGCAAACGGTGGGCATTGTTGAACACGCAAGGACAGCTTGAATGAAGTGGCATCTGTCGCAAATTTGCAGCATACGAAAGAAGCATTTGCTGGCGCCTCAGATGTAAAGGCGGCACACCAGACTCTGGGGCTTGTACGGAAAGCTCCCGTCGCCAACCTAATCCCGCTGTGGTGGATACTGTTCAGCTTCCCAAGCACGCTTGGCCTTGCTGAGCCATATGCTGCACTGCCGTAGTCTAACCTGGATAAAATGTGTGCCCTGTAAAATCGCAGGAGCACCACGCGGTCAGCTCCCCAATTAGTGCTGCTAAGGAACTTCAAGAGGTTAAGCCTCTTGGTGCATTGCACTTTTAGCTCCCGCACGTGTGGCTCCCACGATAATTTACTGTCAAAAAGGAGCCCAAGAAATCGGTAAGTGTCAACAACTGGAAGAACGACATTTCCTAAATAAAGCTCAGGATGTGGGTGGAGAGTACGGTGACGACAAAAGTGGACAACGGAGGTCTTTGCGGCAGAAAACCGAAAGCCATGTTCTAAGGTCCACTTCTCCACCCTCCTAATAGCTTGCTGTAATTGTCGCTCTGCGACTGCCATACTGCACGACCTATAGTGCAGAGCAAAATAGTCCACATATAGGGACGGTATTACTGCTGGACCAGCAGCAGCGACAATACCGTTTATGGCAATCGCGAACAGAGTGACACTAAGGACCGATCCCTGTGGGACTCCATTTTCCTGAACGTGGTATTGCGAATATGTCCTCCCTACTCGGACACGGAATAGACGGAGGGACAAAAAATTCGTAATAAATACCGGCAAGTTGCCTCGGAATCTCCATTGATGCAGGACTGAAAGGATACCATATCGCCATGTGGTGTCGTAGGCCTTCTCTAAGTCAAATCTAAAACAGCTACCAAGTGCTGTTTACGGAGGAACGCATCCTGGATAGAGCTCTCCAGGCGGACCAAGTGGTCAGTGGTGGATCGAGCGGCTCGAAAACCACACTGGTATTCCGACAAGAGTCCTTTTTTCTCCAGACACCACACGAGTCGGCGATTGACCATCCTCTCAAAAAGCTTACACAGGCAGTTGGTAAGACAAATCGGCCTGTAACTTCCTGCATACTTAGGATCTTTGTCAGGCTTGAGGACAGGAATGACTATGCCCTCTCGCCATTGAGATGGAAAATCACCCTCCATCCAGATAAGGTTGAACACACGAAGGAGATAGAGTAGACTATCATCACTAAGGTGTGTCCGGTCCAGGAGCCGTGTCCTTGCAAGGCGCTAGCGCGCTGCGGAGTTCCCACTCCGTAAAGGGCTCGTTGTAGTCCTCTGAATCTTCAGTGGCAAAACTAAGGTGATGACGTTCTGCCTCCCGCTTCACAGCGAGGAAATCAGGATGGTAATTCCCGGAGCCAGACACATCCGCGAAATGGCGAGCTAGATGGTCAGCAATCAAGAGGGGGTCAGTGACGATATTGCCTGCAATGGAAATTCCCGGTACCGAAGATAATCCATGGATACCCGAAATACGCCGAAGTTTAGTCCACACTTGAGATGATGGAGTGTGTGACGTCATAGACGACACATATCTCTCCCATGAAGCCTTCTTACTTTGGCGAATAAGAACCCGCGCCTTAGCGCGTAATTTCTTAAATGTTACCAAATAGGCCGCAGTAGGCTGTCTACGGTAACGTTTATGAGCACGACGGCGTTCTTTGATGGCTGCTGCTATTTCATCGTTCCACCAAGGAACGAGTTTTCGGCGAGAATTCCCGGAGAAGAGCGGAATGGACTCCTCAGCAGCCGCAAGAATAACTTGGGTTACGTAAGTTATCTCCTCGCCGACGGTCCGCCTCATATCGTCAGTAAAGACAGCTAGTGATGTGTACTTTGGCCTATCAGCATGTTTAAGAATTCATCGAGGGGGAGCCTCGACGGATTCATGTTTCAACAAAGTAAGGATGATGGGAAAATGGTCACTGTCACAGAGATCATCGTGTGTATTCCACCGAAACAGTGGAATCAACGTTCGGCTACATAGACTTACGTCTATGCGTGAATATGTGCCGTAACGTACACTAAAGTGAGTTGGTTCCCCTGTGTTCAAACGACATAAGTCCAGCTCGGTCGCTAATGTTTCCAGCTCTCGTCCCCGGGAGTAAGGCGTCTCAGAGCCCCATATGGGATGATGGGCGTTAAAATCTCCCAATAAGAGGAAGGGAGGTGGAAGCTGATCTATAAGATCAGCGACATCGGTTGTGTTAAGATGCTGCCCTGGTGGAAAATACACATTACACACTGTTGCTATGACAGGCAGCGAGACGCGAACAGCTACAGCCTCAAGAGGGGTTCTTAATGGAACCTCTTCGCTGTAGCTATCAGAACGTGCAAAAATGTCAACGCCACCGGAAACCCGGTGATCATAGTATCGTTCTGTCGAGTATAGTTTGAAATTCTTCAAGACCGTATGATGACCATGTCTGAAATTGGTCTCCTGAATACATACTATACTCGCTGCGTACTCACTAATAAGCTGACGTAACTCAGCAAGATGAATATCATAACCGTTACAATTCCACTGTACCAGTGCCATAGTGTGGACTATAAAAGGAGTGTTAGGTTATGAGCGACAAAATGCTCGTAAGCCTAAACACTATCTAGTTCTACATCCGTAGATGTAGAGGACAGCGCGACATCCATCCCGTCATCAAAAGATGGCAGGGATGCCGCCCAGAACTTCGACGCTTTTCGGGCGCGAGGGGGTCCCCTACGAGAAGAGCGCGCCGGTTTGGGAGCAGGAGTGCCTCCTGGCGCAGACTCATACCCCCCAGATGGGGGCATGACTTCTCCTTCGCAGGGGAAGTCCGAGAGCGCTCGGCTCGAATGCTCTTCTTCCCCTTCTTCTTTTCGAGTTTAGACGGGCTGGGAGATGGTTTCCCAGCCCTGGTCGACGATGCCGCCTCCGCCGGCTGGGGCACGACTTTCGTCGACGTCCTAGGGCCCCTTGCTGTGCCGGCTGGGAACTGGGGTGGTCCCCCCTTCGAGCTTTGGCTATTTGCGACGTTGCTGGGAGCAGCAACAGTCGCCTTGGGCGCAGCGGTCTGGACAGCTGTCGAGGTTGTAAATGACGAACCTGGAAGACTCTGAGCTATCAAGCTATAGTCAAGTGTACGGGCAGGTGTATTCGTAGAATTAAACTTACGGCGCTCTTCCTGGTAGGAACGAACATCCAGGGTCTTGATCTCCTGGATCTTCTTCTCGCTCAGGTATGTCGGACAATTCCGATCCCGAGGAGAAAGAAAACCGGAGCAGTTAGTGCACTTGTATGGAGTTGTGCATTCCTCCGCGCCGTGAGCTATTCCTCCACATGTACCACATACAGCCTGATTCGAACAGCGAGATACCATATGTCCGAATCGCTGGCATTGATAGCATCGCATAGGAGGCGGGTTGTACGACCGCACATCGCAACGATAAGTTGTTACCTTGACTTTCTCTGGTAACACTGACAACTTGAAAGAGACAATGAAGGCACCAGTGGCAACGTCTTCACCGTTGACCTTGCGCGTAATACGCCGGACGTGTGTCACGCCACGGTTCTTCATGTCTTCCATCAACTCGTCGTCAGTGTTCAAAATAAGGTCGCGGTGAAAGATGACTCCGCGAACCAGGTTCAAGGACTTATGCTCCTTCACTTTGACGGGGATGTCGCCAAAGTGCTCGCACTTAAGCAACTGATCAGCTTGCAGTGCTGTACGAGTCTTTAGAAGCAAACTACCGTTGCGCATTTCCTTAAGTTCCTCCAGTTCGCCATAGACACCTTCGATGTGCCTACTAAAAAGAATCGATTTCACCAGCTTAAAATCGTGCCCATCGGTTCTGGTAGCGACCAGAAACCTAGGGAAGCTGGATCCCATTCCTTCACGCTGCGCATGTTCCCAGGGAGTTGAACCTCTCAGGGAAGCAAAAGTTAAGACTTAGGTGGGGAACCACCTTGAGAGAGCCGACTTCGTTTGGAAGCCATGCCCGATAGCATCCTCCCCGAATGCCACCCACTCCGATTAGGGGTCTCTGTAGCCGAACCAAGCAGTCAAGGCAATACCCACCTGGTCATAGCAGGTACTGTCCGGGGTCCGATGTTGAACGATGCCTAATACGCGATGACTGAGGCAATGAGCACTAAGTCTCTCTTCCTCCAGTCACCCGCAATAGCATGTACCCCATAGCGTGTACAGAGCAGCTAATATAGAGAAAAAATTAAAAATAATTAATAATAATATGTCCTTCTGGCATTCGGCTGTGCGGGGACCTGTGTTGTCAGGCGGATACCACTGCCAAGGTACATGGCGCTCCCACCACGCAATAATCCTGGGTGAACAGTTGCGGGCTTTTGGGCATAATCGCACACGTAAGAGGCCCATCGCCGGGCAGCACGCACATCAAAATTTTGAAATGGTCTACATCTGACCCTCGGAAAAATAATAATAAAATAAAGAGGGAACCATGGCCACAGGACCCTTAAAGTCGCCTTCTACGACAGGCAGGGATTACCTGTGAATGTACTCGACCCCTCCCATCCACAGGAGGTCCAACACATTATACCAAACCGCAATCCATGTCCGCGCCTAGGTCGCCCCTTTTAGTCGACTCATACGACAGGCAGGGGGGCACCGCGGGTGTATTCTACATGTGCGTCCCCCACCCGCAGGGAGTAGTGTGTTTGGTCCGCGAGAGGTATTTTATTTCCCTCAAGTCCGCCGGCAAGCCAGTTAGGACCCCCTATCCGCCACCTGGGACGCGCCACGTGGGAGTATCACCTCTCCCCCTGCTACGCCTTCGTAGCAGGTTCGTGGCCCAGGAGTTTGAGCAGAATTTGAAACAAGATGGCGGCTATAACGTTTAATGCGTATGCTTTTGGACTTCAACTTCGATACCCGGGCTAACTGCAGGTCTAACGTTACGCCAACCACGCGTTAACCTACGTTAACCTCCCAGGAGTTGGAGCAGAACTTAGAACATGGTGGCGGCTATAACGCTTAATGCGTATGTTTTTAGACTTCAAGTCCGATACCCGGGCAAACTCCAGCTTAACGTTAGGCTGACCACGCATTACCATAACTTAACCTTCCAGGAGTTGGAGCTGAACTTGGAACACGATGGCGGCCATAACGATTAATGTGTATGCTTCTGGACTTCAAGGCCGATAACCGGGCTAACTGCAAGCCTAACGTTGCGCTGACCACGCGTTACCTAACTTTACCTCCCAGGAGTTTAGCTGAACATTCAGCAAGATAGCGGCTATAACGCTTAATGCGTGTGCTTTTAGACTTCAAGTCCGATATCCGGGCTAACTGCAGGACTAACGTTACGCTGATCACGCGTTACCATAACTTAACCTCCCAGGAGTTGGAGCTGAACTTGAAACAATATGGCGGCTTAACGCGTGTGCTTTCAGACTCCAACTCCGATAGCCGGGCTAACTGCGGGCCTAACGTTACGCTCACCACGTGTTACTATAACTTAACCTCCCAGGAGTTGAAGCTGAACTTGAAGTAAGATGGCGGCTATAACACTTAATGCATATGCTTTTAGACTTCAAGTCCGATGCCCGGGCTAACGCGAGGCTAACGTTACGCTGACCACGCGTTCACCTTAATTGACCTCCCAGGAGTTGGAGCTGAGCTTGAAGCAAGATGGCGGCTATAACGGTTAAAGCGTATGCTTTTAGACTTCATGTTCGATACCCGTGATAACTGCAGGCCTAACGTTACGCTGACAACGCATTAAATTAACTTAACCTCCCAGGTGTTGGAGCTAAAGTTGGAACAAGATGGTGGCTATATCTCTCAATGCATGTGCTTTTAGACTTCGTGACCGATACCCGGTCTAACTGCAGGTCTGACGTTACGCTCATCATGAGTTAACATAACTTGACTTTCCAGGAGTTGGAGCTGAACTTGAAACAATATGGCGGCTATTACGCTTAACGTGTGTGGTTTTAGACTTAGAGTTTGATACCCGGGCTAACTGCAGGTCTTACGTCACGCTGACCACGAGTTAACATAACTTAACCTCCCAGGACTTGGAGCTAAACTTGGAACAAGATGGCTTCTATAACGCTTAATGCGTATGCTTTTAGACTTCATGTCTGATACGCGGGCTAGCTGCAGGCCTAACGTTACGCTGACCACGCGTTACCATAACATTACCTCCCAGAACTTGGAGCTAAACGTGGAACAAGATGGCGGCTATAACGCTTAATGCGTATGCTTTTAAACTTTATGTCCGATACCCCGGCTAACTGCAGGCCTAAAGTTACGCTGACCACTTGTCAACCTAACGTTACCTTCCAGGATTTGGAGCTAAACTTGGAACAAAATGGCGACTATAACGCTTAATGCGTATGCTTTTAGACTTCACCTTCGATGCCCGGGCTAACTCCAGGCTAACTACTAGGGCTTTCCTATCCTTTCGTCACCATAAATTCTGTCTGTGACGGTGCGACGTATAGCCACTAGCAAAAACAAAAGTGGAACAAGATGGCGGCACATTTCGAGCATATAGAGATGAACCCTAGATACTTTCAATTGCCTACTGTAATGTTTACATCATCTGCGCGCCGCTAACCGCACGGCCAACTTCCCCGGAATTTAGAGGATGGAGCCCACCTTCGTACTGAATACTCTACATGCGTACTCGATAAGAAAAATTTATCTGGTGCCTGAGTTTTTAGCCCTGCAGGAGTTCGCGTATTATTAGAATTGCCCAATAAAATCCCCGATCTAGCTGGAATAAAATTATAAAATCTAGAATATAGTCTCTGCCGGAATATAGTCCCACAGGATTTCAACATTATCAGAGTTCCCCAATAAAAGACAAAATCCCCGACCCAGTTGGGAATTACAAAATCTGGAATAAAGACGTGTTCATCACTCACGTTGTGAGATAACAAATCGGTTACTGCGTTGCAGCTTCTAAACACAAGGCTGGCAAGGAAACAGGGAGTTTCTTCCATGTTACTGCATTCTTCGGACCTCGCAAGCTAGATGCACGCAGGAATCACCAGAACTGTTGCATATGTAACTTTTTGTGCTGATGTTCATACATGTCATTATCATCTCAGCCGCGGAACTTTGGATTGCTATTTAAAGTCGGAAGCTCACCAGGAAGCTTGATAAGGTACGTTCTTCATCTTGTTATTTTTACTGAATCATACTTGACGTTTTTAACATTACGACTACGGCGGACTCTTTACTCTTACATTTAATCTGTATTGATAAATTGCTGGTCTCTTCTGACTTCATAGTCGCGACTCTGTCTGACCTCTAATGGTTAAAACTAGATTCCTTCCGAGTTTAACTTTGAAACTCTAGATGACCCTTCACTCTTACATTTAATCTCATTGTTAAACATTTGGTCTGTTCTAACTTCAAACTCGCTACTATGTCTGACCTGTATTGGTCAAAACTTGCTTTCTTCTGATTTTGACTTTGCAAAGATATCTAACCCTTTACTCTTACATTTAATCTCTATTGGTATATTGTTTGTCTCCTCTAACTTCAAACTCGCGACGATATATGACCTCTGTTTTTCAAAACCTGGTTTCTTACGAGTTTAACTTTGCACGAGGCTTAACGTCCCCATCCGAAAGATGAATCACCATCAACATCTTGTACCCGCAATCATTCTCACTACTTCAGGAGATAGCGGGTTCGAACTCCTACTGTCAGCAGCTCTAAAAATAGCGAATACTAGGGGGTAGCTAGCTGCTCCTAGCCCTTTCCTGCGCGACCGTCAGTCTTCCTGGCAACGTGTATAAGGATCTGGCCGGATGCCCTTCCTGACGGCAAAAGTTGCCAGGATTTGAATCGCGGTATTCATCATTGTGTCTAACTTGCGTGTTAGTAATGCGTATTTTCTGTTTGCTGAGATACCATGCCACTTCCTTTCACGTTCTAAGCAAGCAGAAACCCACAGTACTGCTTCCATTTGCTCCTACAACTTGGAGGAGACAGCTTGCGTACAAATAATTTATGATTTTTCATTCTCCCTTTCTTTTAAAACATGCAAGTATGTAGTATCTCGCAACATTCTTGTCCGTGTGTGTGTTTCGAATAACGTTTATGCGTAATATCAGTGTTCTAGTCGTGTTGTAATGTAACCGAGCGAGTTGGCTACGCAGTATATTTTTATTTTTACATAACGTATATTAGTGTTTTAGTGTATTTGCAATTACTAAGCGTCTTAGCAGTGCGGTGAACGAGTTAACTACGCAGTATGGATTTTTTATTTTCGCACAAGACAAGGCAAATCATTTTAAGTGTTGCTATATCGTTTACTGAGCAAGTTAGCTACGCAGTATGGATTTTGATTTTCGCACAAGACAAGGTAAATCATTTGAAGTGTTGCTATATCGTTTACTGAGCAAGTTAGTTACGCAGTATGGTTTATGATTTTTTGCACAAGACAAGGTAAATCATTTGAAGTGTTGCTATATCGTTTACTGAGCAAGTTAACTACGCAGTATGGTTTTCTGATTTTTCGCATAAGACAAGGCAAATCATTTGAAGTGTTGCTATATCGTTTACTAAGCGAGTTAGCTACGCAGTATGGTTTTTTGATTTTCGCACAAGACAAGGCAAATCATTTGAAGTGTTGCTATATCGTTTACTGAGCCAGTTAGCTACACGATATGTGCATAGTGTGTTTCTGATTTTCGTACAAGGCAAATCATTTGAAGTGTTGCTATATCGTTTACTAAGCAAGTTATCTACCCGGTATGGTTTTTTGATTTTCGCACAAGACAAGGCAAATCATTTGAAGTGTTGCTATATTGTTTACTGAGCAAGTGAGCTGCGCAGTATGGTTTTTCTGATTTTCGCCCAAGACAAGGCAAATCATTTGAAGTGTTGCTATATTGTTTACTGAGCGAATTAGCTACGCTATATGTGCATGGTGTTTTTTTAATTTAGTACTAGGTAAATCATTGAAGTGATGCTATATCGTTTACTGAGCGAGTTAGTTACGCAGTATGTGCACAGTGTGCTTTGATTTTCGCACTAGGTAAAATCACTGAAGTTATATATCGTTTACTGAGCGAGTTAGCTACGTGATATGTATCGCGTTGTATGTTCGATAAAGCTATGCTTTGACAGAGCAGGAAGAGGAAAAGGAGGTTATAACAATCGCTATCTTACGCAAGCTGTTCAGAATTCTAGTCTTATTATTTTTCCTCCTAGAACAAAGGTATACCCCAGACATGTTGTATCATGTTCTAATCACATCAATCCATTTTCTGATCATATGTTGTATCGAGTACAGTGGTCGATTCTATTCTTAATCACTTCTTTTGTAATCTGATCTTCTTAGAAAAAAGGTATCCCCTGACATGTTCTAAACACATGTTGTATCGAGTACTGTGTTCGATTCTAGTCTTGATCATCTATTTAGTGTCTTGAACACATCAATTAATCTTCTAATCACATGTTGAAGTTAACAACATCGAGTGCAGTGTTCGATTCTAGTCTTGTTATGTTTCAGTCTGATTTAATGTTCTAATCACCTGTTGAATTTAACAACATCGAGTGCAGTGTTCGATTCTAGTCTTGTTATGTTTCATCTGATTTTCTTAGAACAAAGGTATCCCCTAACATGTTCTAAACACATGTTGTATCGAGTACCGTGTTCGATTCTAGTCTTAATCACTTATTTAGTGTTTTGAACACATCAATCAATGTTCTAATCACATGTTGAAGTTAACGGCATCGATTCTAGTCTTGTTATGTTACAATCTGATTTTCTAAGAACAAAGGTATCCCCTGACATGTTCTAAACACATGTTGTATCGAGTACCGTGTTCGATTCTAGCCTTGATCACTTATTTAGTGTTTTGAACACATCAATCAATGTTCTAATCACATGTTGAAGTTAATAACATCGAGTGCAGTGTTCGATTCTAGTCTTGTTATGTTTCTTTTGTAATGCACAAGTCTAAACATGCACAATGATGTTATCGCTGCACACTCTTGCATTTGCAATGCATGTTCGATAAAGCTATGCCTTGACAGAGGAGGAGGAGGAGGTAGAGGAGGCGGAGGAGGTAGAGGAAGAGGAAGAGGTGGTGGAGGAGGAAGCCACAACAGCCGCCGCCATCTTGTGTAGTAACCTCTCAGCAGTAATTAGCATTCGAAAGGTCATCTTGCTGTATAGTCTCCTTCAAGATGGTAAATGAGAGGTTAGGTTCGCGAATGCACTGATGTTTAATGATGATAGCTAACGGAATTTCAAATTATCCGCCACCACAATTCAAAAGTAGTAGCTAAAGATAGCAGCACGGTTCTCAGTAGATTAAAGATGACATCTGGGTAGAATTTTAAATTGCCGCCACCACATGTTAAATGTATGTAGCTAAAGATAGCAGCATGGTGCTTTGTTAATTAAAGATGGCGGATGACAGCTGTTTAGAATTTTTCAAATTACCCGCTACTACGTGCGTAAGGTAATAACCGTAAAGATAGCAGCACGATGCTCTCTTGATTAAAGATGGCGGATGACAGCTGACGTAATTTTTCAAATTATCCGCCACCACATTTCAAAGGTAAGTAGCTAAAGAGTGCAGCACTGAGGTTTGCGATGCAAGATGGTAGATGACAGCTGACGGATTTTTTTATAATTACCAGCAGTACCGTAAAGAGGGCAGCACTAAGGCAAGCGATGTAAGATGGCGGATGAGAGCTGTCACGTAGAAATTGCCCGCCACCACATTTCAAAGGGAAGTAGCTAAAGAGGGCAGCACTAGGGTTAGCGATGCAAGATGGCGGATGACAGCTGTTACGTAGAAACTGCCTACTACTATGATAAAGATAGCAGCACGGTGCTCTGTTAATTAAAGATGGCAGCTTGTCAAACAGAATTTTTTAAATTCTTCGCCACTACGATAAAGAGGGCAGCACGATGCTCTGTTGATTAAAGATGGCTGCTGTCAAAAAGCACGTGGGTTTGTTTCCAAACAAGAGCACGTAGAAATTGCCACCACCACATTTCAAATGTAAGTAGCTAAAGAGTACACCACTGAGGTTTCCGATTAAAGATGGCTGCTGTCAAAAAAGCACGTGGCTTTGTTTACTGATTCAAATCTCGTGCTAGTAAGGTTTAGTTGTAGCACTGAGGTTTAGGCCCGTCAAGATAGCAGCACTAAGGTTAGCGATGCGCTGTTGTCGATGACAGCTGTCAAAAAGCACGTGGCTTTGTTTACAAATTCAAATCTCGCGCTAAAATTCAAATTTCCCGCGGGAGGAGGAAGAGGCCCCATGGGGAGGCCCCTCGGGAGGAGGAGGAAGAGGAGGAGCGGGCCCCTGGGGTGGCCCCCCGGAAGGAGGTGGAGGAGGAGGAGCGGGCCCCTGGGGTGGCCCCCCGGAAGGAGGTGGAGGAGGAGGAGCGGGCCGCTGGGAGCCGGAGGTGGATGCGGCGCTAGAACTCTCCATTATATGTACTCTTATGGGCTTTTACTTCTCTTGGTGTTACTCACTTTAGTTGTAAAGGTATATAAGAATTACAATGAAGTTCGATCAAAATGTTTCATTTTTCTTATGAAGCAATATTGGTTTTGCCATACAATTTTGAAGAAGACGTAAATTCATTTTTAAATCTTGAAGTTTATCCTTTTAAATATTGAAGCGGTCCGGTACACGGAACAGCCGGCCATGCTTGACGCATCCCGCGCCACATTTCAGTGTGCACAGTAGTCAACACGTGCAATAACTCAGCTTAACTACTGCGAATCATCATTGGTGAGGTCAGCGTCCGTCCCAATCATTACGGTTATTGCTCATGTAAGGGAGATTTTCGGCAGACTGTTATGATCGTCTTTCTTGGGAGCATATTGCTTCGATATATATATTTTGTGCTTCGTGCTTTTGGTTGTGTGTATCGTGTATTGTTTTTGTCTGTTTAGTATTTTATATAATCAATCAGTAATATGTTTAAGTTATGGCTGAACATGAGAAAAGGAGAAGTGGTGAAGTTCTCAGGAGAAAGGAACGGCAAATGGTGCTTAATACATTTTCATATTTGAAAACAAAGCATCCAGGACAAGGTGCAATCTGGGTAGTGGATGAAGCCGTGAAGGCTTTAGGAATTTCGAGGTCTTCCGTCTACAAGATAAGGAAGGAAGCCAGTGAAGGGCCACTCCGGAGACCCAGCGAGAAGCGAGAAAGGAAAAAGTTAATCATCAGTAATTCCAGACTCATTAAATGTGATGATTTTTGTCAGCAGTGGAATACGACGCATTGTTCATGAATTCTATTTTAGAAATGAGCCGCCAACTCTGAATACAATCCTCACTTCCGTAAACAGTAATCCCGAACTACCCAATTTTAAGAAATCTACGTTGCATGTTATTCTCAGGGAAATGGACTTTGTGTACGAGAGAAGGGAAAATAGATCATTGTTAATAGAAAGGGAAGATATTGTGTCTTGGCGTCATAAGTAGCCCACAAATGGATAAAAAGTGGACAACGCCAAGACAAGCCCTTCCTGCAGGGCTGACGATTGGGCGTACCGCTCTCGTGGACCGCGATTTGTTATCGTTCACGCAGGTAACGTAAACGGCTTCGTGCCTAACGCTGAATATATCTTTGTGTGTAAGAAAAGTACTGCCGACGCACACGATGAGATGGACCGAGTGTGTTACGAAACACACTTTTAGAAAAGCTTTTGCCAAACTTGCTTCCAAATTCCGTTATTGTTATAGACAATGATTCTTATCACAACAGAAGGAAGGAGCCCATACGGACAAGAAGCTGGAAGACATGTGCTATGCAAGAATAGATGAGGGAACATCATATTCAACACGAAGATGAAATGTTGAAAAAAAAGACTTAGTGTTCATTATTGCTTTGGAAAAGGGAAAAGACGATACGTATTAGATAGATGGGTTTGCTTTAGAAAGAGCCGCCCCCTACCACTGCACATTAAACTCCATTGAACTCGTATGTGTTCGGGTGAAACAGTATGTGAGCTTACATAATACGGACTTCAAAGTGAAAGAAGGAAGGTTTAGCATGTGTCTGATAACTGGAGGAATTATGTGAATCATGTTAAGAAAACTGAAGACGTTATGTGGAAGGCTGATGAAATTCAGGACGGCATCGACCCCGTTATCGTCCACCTCGGTGACTCTTCACCTGAAGGCTCCTCAAGCAGTATACATTCCGCCTCTGCCTTGAACTCTCTACATTACTGATAGAGTAGATGGATATATTTTACAATTATATTTACATTTTACTGTGCTTGTGTGTTTTCGCGTTCTGATACGAATAGGTCATTCGGCATTCTGCAACGTACGTCGCGGAAGTATATTTAAGTTATCGTACGTATTTTGTGATAAAGATGAACCCCTTGCATCTGTTGGCCGTTACGAGTAGATTTATCTGAAGTGAGCTGTAGGATATCTCGCCATCAAATAAATGACATAATTTCTTAGATATAATTGTTAATGCGATATGTGCAGTAACATACCGGCTCGCTTAAAATGTGCTCACATTTTATAAGTTATTTACAAATTAAATGCAATAACAATGAAATTAAATACCCCGAAAATAAAACAAGTAATGCATTGAGTTCTGTCTCAAAAAAACTGTCAAGGCAAAGATAAATACATATGCACAAATACACAAGAAAATATTGACGACGCACTACACTGAGGTAGTCAATTGGGAGTGGGCATAATTTGCACAGGGTCTCCTATAAACTCCTGAGCGTGTACGGACATCAACGACTCTCACCAACCCGTCCTTGCCTGGGAATGTTTGCTCAATAATGCCTAATCTCCAGTCCAATGGTGGAAAGTTGTCATCCTTAATTAGGACAACAGTTCCTGCAGATACACTGGGCTGTGCTGACCTCCATCTCATGCGCTGCTGCAAACTGCCCAGATAGTCGGATGACCACCTGTTCCAAACATTTATCTTCATCTTTTGAAGATGATTCCACCTGGAAACCCTTGAAGTATTTGGTAAGGTTAGGTCTGGTTCAGGTATGGCCATCATGGGTTCTCCTATCAGGAAATGTCCTGGTGAAAGATAGGAGGTGTCATTTGGGTCATTGTTCAGGAGAGTGATTGGACGTGAATTTAAAATGGATTCAATCTGACAGAGAAGAGTAGTCATTCCTTCGAATGTCAAATGAGCGTGCTTGGTAATTCTAGTAAGATGAAATTTCATAGATTTCACCCCAGCTTCCCAAAGACCTCCGAAATTTGGTGCTCGTGGAGGAATGAATTTCCAGCTAAATCCTTCTTGGATTCCAACATTATCAATCTCTCGTTGGTGTTGCTCTGATTGGAATAATTCGTGAAGTTCTCGAATTTGATTTCTGGCTCCGATGAACGATAAACCATTGTCATGGTGAAGTTGAAGTACCTTTCCTCTCCGGGCTATCATTCTCCTTAAGGCAGCAATGAAGGCTTCGGTGGTTAAATTGCTTACAAGTTCCAAGTGAATGGCCTTGGTGGCTAAGCAGACAAAAAGTGCAACGTAACATTTTACTCTCGTGTTACTACGTGGAGAACCTTGTTTAATGAAGAAGGGTCCCTCAAAGTCTACACCGCTATATAGGAAAGGATGAGTGGGCTTAACTCTTTCATCAGGCAGCTGGCCCATCAACTGGGATGAGCTCTCGGCCTTGAACCTGTAACACGCCACACATTTGCGAATGACTCCTTTGACAGTTGTCCTGGCGTGAGGAATCCAATATTTCATTCTAAGTGATGCAACCAGTAGCTGTGTGCTAGCATGTAGTAATCTTAAGTGTTCGTCACGAATAATTAATTTCGTGACATGGCGATGCGCTGGTACTATAATCTGATGTTTCTGGTCATATGCTGCGTCTGCATTACGTAATCGCCCGCCCACTCTGACACACTCGTCTTTATCAGGAAATGGAGCGAGAGATTTTAACTGACTTCTCTTGTCAACTTCTTTTTTCAGTTGAAGATATTGAATTTCCTTCTGAAATTCCTGGTGTTGAATATATCGTACACAGAAAAGTAGTGCATTGTTGCATCCTTCCGTGCTTAGATTTCCTGTAATCTTCGCATGAGAGTGCTGTAGATTGTAGATGAATCTTTTACAGCAGGCAAAGACACGTTTCATTCTTGATAACGAGGAAAACCTTGTCGTGATGTCTTCATTATCGCAGCTGTTGATTGCACATGTTGTGGGTTTGGCTTCAAGTGCTTCTGAGGTACATTCTGCAGTACTGATTGGCCATAATTCTTCAGGCTGGCACAACCAGGACGGTCCATGTCACCAGAGGTCATGTGATTTTAATGCTTGAGGCTCGCTTCCTCGTGACAATATGTCAGCTGGATTCTGTTGTGTAGATACATGATGCCATGTGCAGTTTTCAGCCGTGTCCTGGATTTCAGAGACCCGGTTGGCGACGAATGTTTTCCACCTTGTCGACGGTGACGCAATCCATTGTAAGACAATTGTAGAGTCTGTCCACGCATGAATAGAACTAATATCCAGGTTGAGACTCGTGGACGTTCGCTTAAGTAATCTTGCTAACAGGAGAGCGCCGCACAATTCTAAGCGTGGAGTTGACAATTGTTTAAGTGGAGCGACTCTCGATTTAGAGCATATCAAATTGCATGAAATAAGCCCTTGTTCATCTGTGGTACGAATGTATACGCACGCACCGTAAGCACGTTCAGAGGCGTCACAGAAACAATGTAATTCACAATTTACAACTTTAGTCTTACTTAAAATGTACCTGTCAATTTTTATATCGTTAAGTTCTGGTAATTGCGAGTAAATAGCATTCCAAGTGTTAAGAAGCTGACTCGGAAGGTCTTGGTCCCATTTTAATTGAAAAGTCCAGAGTTGTTGCATAAAGACCTTGCATGAGAGAATAACTAGACCCAATAAGCCCAGAGGGTCAAAAATTGCAGCAATAGTTGAGAGTACACTTCTCTTGGTTGCATGGGAAACCCTTTTAACAGTTATGTCGAATTCAAATTGCTCCGTAGAAGGGTGCCAGAGTATTCCCAATGTTCTTACTGTGTCTGCATTGTCCAGTTGAAGTGGTGATTTGGTTTCTCTATTTTCTACTGGTATTTATGACATGACCTTACTGCTGTTAGAACACCATTTCTTAAGTTCGAATCCCCCTCTTAACAGTAATGTCTCTAATTCTTGCTGTAAGCGAATGTCTTCTGATTCAGTACTGGCTCCGGTTAGGAGGTCATCGACATAAAAATCCTTTCTAAGGACAGCTGCTGCTTGTGGAAATTCCTTTGACTCTTCATCAGCTAACTGTTTCAACCAGCGAGAAAGGGAGCACTTGCCGTTCCCTAAGTAACTGTCGTGAGTTCATAACACTTGAGTGGTTCGGTGCTAATGTTTCTCCATAGTATTCGTTGTAGTTTCATGTCCTCATTGTCAACTTGAATTTGTCGATACATTTTTGTAATATCTGCGACAAGAGCAATCTTGTGTGATCTGAAACGTAGTACATTAGAATGCAGGTCGTCTTGTACGGTAGGACCTACGAGTAACTTTTCATTCAAAGATACGCCACTGTCAGTTATAGCAGACGCATCAAAGACAGCACGAGTTTTAGTGCTGGTACTTGTTGGTTTGAATACGGCATGATGTGGCATGAAGTATCCTCCATCTTCAGTGCACGTGGGTACTGGTTTCATGTGGCCAAGTTTCAGATACTCGTTCATGAATGCTGAATATTCTTCTCTTAATTTGGGATCACGATTAAGTTTCTTCTCAATACTGTAGAATCTCACTACTGCCTGTGGGTAAACTGCGATGAAGTCTGTTTAAGTGGTAGTCGAACTCGGACCTTCCTGTAGCATCTCGCGTTGTGTCCTTGGTGAAGTGTTCTTCGCAATCTCTTTCTTCTTTGGTGATTGGTGGCATATTCAGTTCTTCTATTTCCCAGAATCTTTTAAGTTGTGTATCTAATTGGTCTACCTGGATGAACAGTGATGTTGCATGTTCCCCTTGGTGTTGTATGGGTGCCTGGCCAGTTTCGTATTCTGCAGTGTTGGATACCCATCACGAGTTTTCTTGCCCTCCAATATAACCTTAAAGAATATGTCTGCACAGAGTAGCAAATCGATCTTGCTTGGAATGTGGAAATTTCTGTCGGCATATTTTATATTAGTGGGTAGACTCCATTTTGAAATGTCGATTTTTCTACTTGACAAATTGTTCGTAATCTTTGGTATTGGTATTTTATTGAACTGAACATAACAGGCTTTCGCCAAGTTACAGTGTTCCAATGCAATTCAAAATAAACACTTACAGACTATTTATAGCTAAGCACTAACTGTAGCATCTTGCACATGGGCGGATCGCCAGCTCCACATGCAACACACCACCTCTACTTAGAACTAACTACTTTACTACATTAGATATATACTAACTCTATCCTAAATCTGTCTGGCCGCGACATCACCCCTGGTGAGGAACTGCTACCACCCTTCCCTGGGATGTCACGACCAGACATGTCTCATGAGGCTCGGAAACCGATACCTCATAGACCCCTTAAGCTGTCCTCACCACTCCTTCATGTAACAGCCCACATGTGTGCGGATTGCCTAGTTCTACATGTAGGCTGTCATACCTGTATTCCACTGCCGAGACGGAATCCGTAACTCGGCTCATCTTTCACTGTCTCATTGACAACTTACTTCCTCTAACCTTCTTACTCTACTCCACACGTGCAGATGTACCGAATCAACACTTTAGCTTGAGATAGGTCAGGCCTATCTCCCCCTCTTCCACCTCTACTGTACGTCAGCAGCCAAAACAAACTAACTAACAAAACCAGTAATCTTTGGTAGCACTAAGCATGTGGCATCTATATTGAAAGGGCTGACCGCAGATTGCAAATTAACTGTAATGCAGTGTGAGGTTTGAACTCCTGCACCGTTAATTCCAGTCACTGGTGTAACACGTTTTTGTTTCCTGAGGCGTAATAATTCAGCTAGTCCTTCGCTCACAAAATTCGTTTGAGAACCTGAATCCAAAAGACATCTAGCCTCATGCATATTACCGTGAATGTCCTTAACCTTGACTATCGCTGTTGATATCAAGACTGTAGACAGATCGGATTCCTTGACAGCGCAGTGAGTAACATCTGTTGAACGGGTTGCGTGATTAGCTACTGCCTGGCGCGAGCTGTGTTCTCTCTCTGTTTCGCGTGAGCTAAGCATTGGCCTGGTCTGGTGTCATCATGCAATAGTGAATTATGATATATTCCGCACATCTTGCACGAGCCTGATTGACACCGATTGACATTATGATTATTGCCCAAGCAGTAAAACCATAATCTATAACATTATGTCTCTCATGGGCATTGAGACTTTTGAAGGTCTCACACTTACATACGTAGAGTACACATTTGTAATTAACACTAGCGTGCACATTGATTACTTGATGTTTGGGTGTAGTTCTAATTGACTGTTTAATCTGCTGAACTTGAGTACCTGGCTTGATTGCCTCAAGTGCTAAACACCTCTTTTCTAAAAATGTCCACAACGCCTTCACAGATTCTAACTCAGAACCTGAAGTGTGTATTTCCCATGCCTTCCTAGTCGCTGGGTCTAGTTTGTTGATTAACAATTGTGACAATAATAAAACTTCAATTGAAACATCTAAGTCAAGGGCCTGACTTGTGTTTATAGCCTCTCTGAGAGAATTGGCATTCTCTTTCTGGATTGAGTCTTGTTCTAATAACCGTTTAATGTGAACTGAAGAAATTAATTTGTTGTTTTGAAACATGTCTATTAACCTTTGCCAAACTGTGCTGTAGTTTTATGCAGATAGAGGGAGACTTTGTGCAATTGAAAGAGGTTCGTTTCTTAAACTGCTAATTAAGTAGTGAAATTTCTGAATTTCGTGCAAATCTTGATTGTTATGGATCATAGATACAAAAGAATCGTGAAATCCTCTCCAGACTTCGTACTCGCCTCCAAATGGTTTCAGTGTAATAGTAGGCAATTTGATGTGCGCCCCATTGTAATTATAGCTTACTGAGATATTCCCTTGACTGGAGTGTCTGGAAAGATCTGTTATTTCATGCTGGGTGATTATTCTATCTATGTCGACCTTTATCTCATGATATGTGTCTTCAAATATTTATCTATCTGCTTCGTATGTTTCTCCCTCCTCACTGATTTCTAACTGGGATTGAATGTCCTCATACTTTTGTTTCAATTCCTCTCAACTTTCTCTACGAGAGATAATAGCCACAATTCCCTGCTCACTGTTAAACCCATCTACGAAGTTTTTAATTCGTGTGACGATGCCCTTTATTACACCTCGTTTGTGTATTAGAATTTTAATACTCTCCTCTGCCATAATGAAAGGATAGGAATAAAGACATGAATTGGATCTGACCTTGTAAGGTGTGGATGTAGTTATCGTCATCAAGGAGCCATCTTGACATGACTCAGGGTTGTTACTGCCAACAGTCCACAGGTTGTACGTTCTACAGCGCGGAAGATTTGACCTGCGCGGTTGGTAGCTCTGATGTGGCGAATTGCGTCACAAATTGCACCACGATACATCACACAATATTATCGGCATAATCGAGTCACTGTAAATGCACTATGTATGCTGTCACATAAGAAGGAAAGTTCGAATATCCGGCTCGGAAGACCAAAATGTTTGACCGAGGTGAAACTATTGTTTTGTTCACGATCTAACCTTACCTCTAGTCGTCGCATATAATAACCACATAATAATGTACACTTTCGGAGGACCACTTAAATGTTATTAAGAAAATACAGTTTGTAAAACATAAAGAGCGCACAAGTCACTGATTTGTTCAGTATACGTGAACTAAAATCACACCAGCACTCTAAGTACTGCTTGTACATATACAATTATACATTCACACATGAGGTAAGCACTGAGACTGAAAAACACTATAAATATTCTTTACACTTGAAAAGACGTAATTGCTGTTATGCCAATGGTTTGGCTGCACTTAAATGTTAGCACTGTTGTGCAATTGCATGAGACTGTTGTCTCCACATGTTACTCGTGGCATCTCCGGCGCGCTTCTCCTCGCGTCCCTAGCCAGTCACTCGCGCCAGAAATCAGTCCCGGACGCGAGGTGCTGTCCTCTATTCACAACGTCATCAATAAATACATTAAAATGAAATACTACAATATTGTAGATTTAAACACACAAATAAATGACATAATTTATTAGATATAATTGTTAATGCGATATGTGCAGTAACACCCTACATGTTCCTCTTACTCTGTTTCGAATGATACAATCAGTGGGCTGGTATCCTTAGATAGGTTATGGCGAAACGAAATTTTATAACTGTAATTAATGACTGCAGATTATTGTTCATTATTATTATTATTATTATTATTATTATTATTATTATTATTATTATTATTATTATTATCAACGCATGCGAACTAGTAAAGAAATTTACTAGGGGACAAGACTAAACGCCTTCAGGGTTGGCCACTCTGAATCTTATTCAGGAGCGATTACAATGGTGTCACCACTCCCAAAGACATTTTAGAGGTACTGCCAGCAATTATTTAGGCCGCCCCTTACATGGGGAACAGACGCCCTTCCAGCCGCTCCTGACGTGGGAAACAGATGCTGCTGATGCCAAGCGTACTCATATACTGGGCTGCCTCTTCCGCAATCTCCACCATTCAGATCTTCTCTTTGGTTAAAAGATACAAGACTGGAAGGTTGTGGCTGAATGAAGTACAGAGGGACTTGGATTCTGCTTTGATTTCAGACATTGATATAGAAGATCGTTCCAAATTTTGTACAGTCTTGGACCCCACCACCTAGAGTCCCTAGAAGTCGGAAGCCCCTCTCACAGGAGAGAAAGGAGAAATTATCAGCAGCGCTCAAGAACGAAGAAGAGCATCGAGGAAGAACTAGTCACCAGCGCTCTGGATGTTCTGTCGTAAGAAGTTTCAAAGCACTGAAAACTTCTTTAACTGCGTCCAACAGCTACTTAACAAAAATTGGTCTCATCATATTTTATTTAAAGTTAATCTTGAACTTTTTGCGTTGTATATTAAGAGCAAAGATGAAAGTGAAATGACGGATATTAAATACTAAGAATATAGTTGTGAGTCAACTGATTTTGGTAATATTTTTGGAGATATCTCAAACCATGCTTGCGCCAGAAACAGAAGAATAAAAGCCTTTTAGCATGAAAGAAGCCTTTCTCGTGGACAGTCGAGATTTTCTTGTGATGACGCAGAGCACAGTTCTTATTTCCTTGACACGGCACAAGCCCAAAAGCCTATAGAGTATCATGTGTATAAGTACGGGCCATGAAAGCATCAATGGCAACATGAAAAAAATTAATCATGTGATCTCGAAGTTAGATGATAAGAGAGCCTCAGGAATTGATGCTCTATCTGCAAATATTGTGAAACATATTCATGGTGCCTGCCCTGATTTTTTCCTGAAACTGTTCAATAAATGATTAGAACTTTGTGTTTTTCCAGACTGTTGAAAGGAGACCACAGAAAGCAAAATAAATACACAGCCAATTGTCTACGCCCAATAAGCCTACTCCCTGTGTTAGGAAAAGTCTTAAAGAAACTCATAATTAATAGAGTGATGTTTAACTTCGCGATAAAGAACAGTCTACATGAAAACCAATATGGGTTTATGCCATCAAAATCTACGGAAGATGCAGTACATAAGGTGACGATTTACAGCTGCACACCCTAGGTGATGAAGCTAATAAAGGGTATATCCTTGACGTCCACTTACATTGTTCTAAAGCGTAACACACTTCCCATAATGACCTGCCCTTCTGCCCTGAAAATATGATGATGATGCTTCTTGTTTTAAGGGACCTAACATCGAAGGTCATCGGGCCGAAAATATGAAGTCTCCGCACATGACATCAACAACAGACAGGCTAATCGCCAATTTTTATGAGAAATTTAAGTACTGTATATCATTCATTGTCGGAATTTAAAACAGTGCTTGCAGCATGGTTTGAAGTTTAAAAAATCATCGAGTACTAGAATTTCATCAGTCACCTTGGCTAAAACCATATATCGATCTCAACAATGATTTAAGAACAAATGCAGACGAGTTTGAGAAAGATTTTATAACTTCATGATTAACAGTGCGTTTGGTAAGACAATGCGAAAAGTTTACAAACGCGTTAATGTGAAATCGATTACAAACTGGGAAAATATTCGGCAAAAATCTGGTGCTAACAATTTAATAAGTGAACCTAATTTCAATAGCTGTACTATTATACATGAAAATGTAGTCATACAGATGAATCGTGTTAAGGTCAAGTGTAACAAACCAACCTTTGCTGTACTTGAATTAGCTAAAACACTGATGTATGAATTCCATTATGATTATATGATGAAGAAGTACGCTAATAATGTAAAATTACTCTACACAGATACCGATTCATTTATTTACCAAATCAAAACTGATGACTATTACAATGATATAAAGCCAGACTTAAGTAGGTTTGATACTAGTAACTATCCCCAGAATAATGTCTATAATCTACCCCTAGTCAACAAAAATGTTCTCGTATTGCATTATGCCTTTAAATAAACAAAACATAAACAGATTAAAAGGTAAAAAAATAATGTAGTTCAGAATGAGCTAAGTTTACAATAGTAATCCACACAATTCACGTAAGCAAATTACTGTTATTAGAAGTAGGAAACATTGGTTGTACACTTAAGAATGAAGATTGTAAACGGTTTGCCATTCCAAATTCTACCAACACTCTAGCATGGGGAATATTAGTATTGATATGTACTACTTCACATAAGGCAGTTGATTTTATTGTGTGTGAATAATATTTGTAAATATTAAGCTAGAGCTATTTACCTTGTAGTAAACGCTAATTTTAAGCTACCTTACTTTACAGAGGACTGAATATATCTTAGTATGTAATACATAATTTTGTAAATATAGCGTATATATTGTATAAGATATATATCTAGCGCTACCATACTTTGTAGTAAACGCTTTTGAAATCTATATCTCAGATGTGGTAATACATATGATAAACTAAAGACATTATTGATTTATTTCAATAAGCCTATCCTTTAATCAACTCAGTCGAGTTTCTACTTTCATCAACGAACATATCATAATATGTGCAGCTGTCTAGAAAAAGCTTTTGCACAATGTTACAGGTGAAAATTACTTCATGCAGACTTTTTAAAAGATTATGTTCTAGTTACATGTCTGCCAAATGAAGTTAGTGTATTTTACACTTAGTATATTTTATCAGGCAAGTAGCGCGAACATTTTTCAGATCTGAACTCAAGGCATTAATGTCTAAGTAATAGAATTACTACAGTTTAAAACGGTTAGCTCCGAAATGCAATTCCTGTCTTTAGCAGCATTCTTACTCCGTACTTACACTTAGTCTTCTGGGAAATAAAAGCTTGCCATCAATTTTTTCCTCTTATTCACTTAAGCTCTTTATTTCTGAGTCCAAGAAAGCTCCAGGTTCGAATCCTAGTCGGGAGTGGGGATTTCGTGCGATTCAAACGTTAGGTGCTTCGAATTACACAACAGCACTTCAGCCGTGTGTATATCCAAGTGAGTTCCAGGTTCGAAACCAAATTCGGTCGGTGATTTTTGTTAATTTCTTGTAGCGCTAAAGCTTTTAACGTAAGTCACGCTTGTGTGCTGCCTACGTAGAGGAGACACGGGTTCGATTGCTAGACAGGTCTATGGTTTCTTGTAGCTCGAAGGTTAGGTGTTTTGAATTTAACACAGAATTATTTACTTAGCATGATACTCAGCAGGGATGTGTAGCGAGAATATTTTTTTTCGATTCTGACCACAAAGTTTTAATTTTTAAGTGATGTAAACAATATCGTAAGCTACTATAAGTCTCTAGAGTTCAAATCTACAAGCACGAAATATTAAAATAAAAAAATCAGTGTTTCAAACGAAACCAATAGCGCGTTACGCATCAGTTCACAGGCGAACGTGTGGACTCCGCAGTCACTTAGCTTCGAGCCTCAAAGATGCTTCCCTATATTACGCCCCCTATGAACAAAGCGTGAGCTTAAGCCTGCGCAATTAACTAGGATGTAATATTATGCCCAAGCTGGTGTAAGGAAGGGCAACCGGTTAGGTTAACGCCTGGTCAGCCTCCACTCTTATGCTGTCAGCCTTGGCATCGAACTTACGTCTGTAAGGGTAACGCTCTTAGGTCTAGGGTCAAACTCGGAGTGTGCAAGGTTAAGTCTATACACGTCATGCCTGTTAAGTTAAGCTTGCCCTCTTAACCACAACCAAGTTGGCTGTTAGAGTAAGCTTGCATATTTTGGCATCGAACTTGGATCTGTAAGGTTAAGGCCCTTAAGCCTAGGGTCGAACCTGAGATCTGTACGGTTAAGGTCATGTGAGTTTAAGAGCACTCTCTTAGCCATACGCTCTAGTGAGGTCACACGAGGTTAAGCATGCACATTCCATGCGGCGGAGCCTCTCCCAGGGGTCCCTGCTTCTCGCTTCTCGGTGCCAAGGGTTAGGGTCCCGTCCGTGTTCGATACGCCTTCGCTCGTTACGTCTTACAGACAAGTCCCGACGAAAACAAACAGCATGCCGGGGCCTTGTATTCTATGAATTCTGATAGTTCCCTATGTATTGAGAGAAAGAAGAAACTGAATGTCCACTTGGAGAAGAACATAACACGACCACGCACACGGGGACACCGAGGGACGTAGCCGACCGGCTAGACAGCGCTCGGTCTAATAGATTCGTACCAAAGAGCCCCTCTGTGCCCTGAAGGGCCGGGACGTGCTGTAACCCGCCGACCTACCGGGCTGGTGTGCCGCATTTGCCCCCACTGGCCCAAACTATAAGTAACCATGGACGCTAACCAAACCTCAATGGGTTAGTTAGGGACCGAGGTTTTTTGGGAGGGTGGAGACGGTCCTCTCCCCACCCTTCACTTGCGGGAAGTGGTACCTGATCTCTCTCTGCACTGACTTTCAAAGTGTGGTTGTGAGGGTGCGCATGCGCGGTAACACATCTCTCTCGCGGCGAATTGGCGAGCTACTGTGCAGGGGAGGGGAGACATATCAGTGCGCTCTCGTGGTGACTTCGTGAGTTGCTGTAAACAAATGCCTACCAGAACCCGCTAGGTACATGTCAGTGTGCTCTCTAGGTGTCTTCGTGAGTTACTGTAAACAATGACAATCAGATACCGCTAGAGAGATAAACGTGGCTAAGAAGAAACGCTGCCTGGCAGCTAGGTAATATATATGGCACTAGCAGTTAATTTCACTGTTTTTCGTCTGTTAGCGCATGCAAACAAGTAAGTGACACGCGCTTTTGTAAGTGTTTTAATCACGTGCATTCCCTGATGTTATGTTACTGTACCGGGAACGCCGCTACGGGAAAGAAGTTCGAAGTATGTGTGCTGAACTTCGCGCGAGGCGGAAGATAGGCAGCCCGCCGAACTCGCTGACGTACTCAGCCGTGACGTAGGCTCCTCGAGGGAGCTCTACACGGCCAAGCGTGACCATATATGGTAATGTCCCGGCCCATGTGCCAAAGTCTATTTGGCGTTAAAAATGTTGTTATTTTGACACTGCCATCGTGGAGGCCATCGCAATAGACGCAACCTGTCGAATTCTTAGGAAAATCCACCGTGTACTTTAGGAATTATAGGAGTGGATAATACAAACGTTCTAGATGCTTCGCCACAATCTGGTATAAATGGAGGGCGATCCGGACTACAGAGTCAGTGTATGTTACTCCACCGTCTCTGCGACACGGGTGACGGGTGGAGCGCTGCGAGTCTTTGCATTTCGAGTGTTCGATTCCAGCGGAGTTGGAACTTTATTATTTTCTCCAAGTGCCATGTTAGGACTTGTGTTTCAGTGACTAACTGAAGGAACTTAGAATTTCTCTCGTGAGTGTCGTAACTTTTACAAGTACTACATTTGAACTCGTATTTTGAATTTGTATTTTCGTAAACAGACTTTGGGAACATAGAAAATTTTCCGAGTGTCTAATTTGGACTTGTGTTTTGCGACAAGCTGCGGAACTTGTGTTTCATGACAAACTGTGGAAACTTAAGAGTATTTCGGCGTATTACGTTCGAACTTATGTTTCATAACAGATTGTGGAAACATGAAATATTTTTGGAGTGCTGCATCTGGACTTGTGTTTAAATGTTTGTCATCGTAACAGACTGTGAAAACTTAGAGTACCCATGCCTCCTGTGAAGTTCCGAGGGAACATAGAACTTTTTAGTATCATAACTGAACTTACAATTTATGCTTCGTAATCATTTTTCATGGACAGTGTTAGACTCTTTCTAAGTGCAGTTTTACTTTTATGATCACTTAATTTTGTTTATCGACGGAATAGGACGTTTCCGAGTACCATTTAATTTAATTTATTACAACGTGCCAATGTGACCTGAACGTGCATAAACTGTACATCTTGTGCTTAATATTGTGCTCTAATCATCAACTGACGAGATCAGTGAATTAAGAACTGTGATAACAATGATTAGGGACCCAATGGAACATTCAGGTCTGCCATGCCAATGTTAACAAGCTCATGTCATGAACTTGACATTATAAATTACATATTATTTTCTCAAGTATTAATTCGACTAACACCTAACACAAGGTCAGATATTCAGTTCAGTCGTCCTATTTTTAGGTGACAATTTATGAACATTTGCGATTCAGCGAGGTATTTGAATCAAGATTTTAGTAACACTTGCTGTTGGAACACTACTGGCCAGCCGGACGGAACCACACCCCGGCTATCGGCAGGGGAGCGAGAGTGTGAAAAGGCACAGCACAATGCGACTCTCCAGTTTTAGTTTGTTTTCTTTCTAAGCTGAGGCACTGCCTTTCTTGCTGTCTCTGCTTTAAATGGATACTGTTGGACTTGTCTCGGAACCAAGGGTCGAGGGTACACGGGACTTGAGCTATTGTGTTTCAGGCAGTCAGTTAGCAATGGTCGCGGCGCGCTGTTGTATGTCTGAAATGTTTGATGTAAATATGTTTAATAAATTATTATTAATTGTCCTCCGTATATGTGTTTCAAAATGAGCTACCAGAGAGATGTTGTTTCACCAGCAAACAGACATTTTTTGGTCCTCAGGGCCGGATATTGTGAATAGTTTTCCGCCGAATGTTACGAATACTAACTTATTGTAAACTTTCGTGCACGGGTCTCTCAGTTCGTATCGTATGTTACGCTACTTTACGTACGGTAGCCAGTGCCGTGTTGTGTGCTTTTCGCCGGTCGTTTTATACAAGCCGGTTTGCTGTTGAAGAGAGCTGAGCTGAGTAACCTACTGGACCTGGCGGCGCGCCCGAGTTCGACTCCAGGCCGAAGCATATCTACAGGCAGACGTAAGTACCTAGACTGGCAACAACCAATCCTTTCTTACCTAATATTGTTAGTCATGTTATCCTCACCCGTTTATTGACCCAGTGTTCCTAATTATTGTTCTTGTGCATTGCTCTTCTACGGTCCTTATCTGTCAGCATGGATGAGACTAGCAGGAAGAAATTAGTCACTACTCGCGCAGTAGCGAAAGCCAGCCTCACGCGTCTCGCGAAATTCGTACAAGAATTTCAAACGGATTCAAATAATCAGGCCATCGTAGTTCGTTTGAAGGAACTGCCTATTATTCGTGACAAATTTGAATCTGCTCAATCTCAGCTAGAAATATTTGAGGATTTCCAACAGCATTCAGAAGACAGAGATCACTTTGAAACCATGTATTTCGACACAGAAGCAAAAATGAATAGCTTAATCGCATTGAGTACCGAAGCTGCTGGCCCCAGTAGTTCTCGTTCTAGTGACAGTCAGACTTGTTTAAGTGAAACTAAGAAGGCAATTAAGCTCCCTACTATAAATCTGCCAACCTTCAGTGGTGATGCAACTGAATTTAGACATTTTTATGACACGTTCATGAGTCTTATAGTTAACAATGAATCGCTGGACAACATTCAAAGATTTCATTACTTACTGAGTTCTCTAACTGGCGAAGCGCACGTACTAATAGCAAACCTCCCAGTCACTAGCTCCAACTTCAACGTGGCTTTCGATACGATTTGCAATCGCTATAATAATCCGAGGTTAATCGCATCCGCACATCTTAAGAATCTATTGAACTTACCTACGATGAATAAGCCATCAGCGAATGAACTCCGTGCTCTACTCAATCAAGCTTTGAGCAATTTGAACGCTCTCAAGGCCTTAGAGCTAAATGCACCCTTAGATGATTTGATTGTTTCACAGCTAATTCTTGAAAAAACGGAAGCGTCAATTCGTAGAGAGTACGAAACTACTTTGAGTCCCAAGACATTCCCTACTCTTAGAGATACCTGCGACTTCTTGGAAACGAAATGCAAGTCCATTGAGATTGTGAGTTCTACTTTGCCTGTAAAACAAACCCCTTTGAACACCGGAACGAATTACCCATCCACTCGTAAGCAGCTTCAAACTCAGAAGTCATATGTGATGACCACTCCGCAGTGCACGTACTGCAACGAAGCTCACACACTAAGTAAGTGTCGTAACTTTGCACGCATTTCTGTCAATGAGCGCAGAGACTTTGTAAGAAGCAACAATCTGTGCTTCAACTGTTTACGGGGAGATCACAAGGTACAGGCTTGTAAATCTGGTAGCTGCCGCACTTGTGGTAAATGGCATCATACTCTAGTACATGCAGACACTACATCTCAGCACTTTACTCAACAACATGGTCTGTCACGCAACATCGAGAGAGCGAGTACTTCAGCACAATCAGAGTCACGTATCGATAGCTATTATTCACAAAAGGTGGAACCAAGTAAACACATCCTTTTATCCACTGCACGGATCAGAATTAAGGATAGGAATGGGGAGTGGCAGACATGTAGAGCTCTGGCTCCCAATCATGTTTTATGTCCGAGTCCTGAGCCCAACAGAACACCTGTCCAGGGAATAGGTGATACCATTTTAGAAAGCAAGTAACGTGTTTCAAGAGATCTTGGCTCATGCACTAGTGACTTTACAACTTCAGCAAATTGTTTTGTGCTTCCTGAGATAACAGATGACTTTCCGGGTCACAGGATTGATTCTGCTACATGGAACATTCCCCAGCACATTGTTTTAGCTGATCCCGAGTTTTATAAAGCCTCCAAGATCGACATCCTTCTAGGAGCTGAGGTCGTTCCGTACATTCAGCAGACAGGCAGGTTCACCCCATTCTTCAAGAAACTAAACTGGGATGGGTTTTAAACGGAAGATACACAAATAATGACGGTCCTTCAGGTGTCTCACGGCGGCCGGTAAGACAGATGTTGAAGTCCAACAGCAGCTCCGAAGGTTGGGAGATCGAAGAGTTGCATCAAACTCCGCGTACGAAGGAAGAAGAGCAATGTGAAGCACACTTCGTGCAACATACCAAAAAGGATTCTACAGGAAGATTTGTTGTTCGTCTGCCGTTCAGAGAAGACCCGAAAAAATTGGGTGACTCATTTCAAATGGCAGCCAGACGATTCTATCATCTAGAGAGGCGATTACACCAACAACCCAATATGAAACGAGAATACGTGAAATTCATGACGGAATATGAAGAGTTAGGGCACGTGGAACTGACACTCCCTTCTGCGATTCCTGCACATTATGTACCTCATCACGCGGTTATCAAAGAATCCAGTTCTACCACAAAGCTACGTGTTGTATTTGACTGTTCTGCTAGTTCCAGCAGTGGAATGTCGTTGAACGTTTTACTTTATGTTGGACCATCAGTACAGCAAGATTTGTGTTCTATAATCACCAGGTTCCGGACCCACGAGATCGCGTTCACTGCTGACATAGAGAAAATGTACAGACAGGTACAGGTAGATGAAGGAGATTGCACTTACCAGCGTATTCTCTGGAGAAATGACCAATCGCAGCCCTTGCAGGAATGCAGCTCAAGACCGTTACATATGGTATGGCAAGCGCCCCGTTCCTTGCGACACGATGTCTATATCAGATTGCAATGGAAGCCGCTCATGAACTTCCTAGAGCATCTGAAACGCTATTAGACGACTTTTATGTTGATGACTGTATGTCTGGATCACAAACTGTAAATGAAGCTCTCCTCGTGCAGCAGGACTTGATACATTTGTTAAGAAAGAGTGGGTTTTTCACTGCGAAAATGGTGCGGTAATCATCCAGCTATTCTTGAGAATGTTCCTCCAGAGTATCGAGAGACTCAACTTCCCCTACAGCTTGACAATGATGAGAATGTAAAGACGTTAGGTTTGTTATGGCATCCAGCATCTGACAAGTTTCAGACAGTTAATAATGTTCAACCAAGTCCCCACGCTCCACCATTTTCTAAACGCAGTATTCTCGCAACAGTATCATCCATATTTGATCCTTTGGGACTCATTAGTCCAGTGGTAATTTTGGGAAAAATATTTCTACAACACTTGTGGCTAAAAGAGACGTTGTGGGATGAACCTTTGGATCCAGGAATATCACATGCTTGGGAGACACTATACTATCAGTTACCTTCCATTGAAAAGATTCGAATCGATCGTCGTGTCCTGGTTAATGGCCCTATCAAGGATATTCAACTCCATGAATTTTGTGACGCCTCTGAGAAGGCTTACGGTAGCTGTATCTACATACGATCAACTAACATCCAAGGTAATACCTCAGCCAGACTACTGTGCTCTAAATCACGCGTCGCTCCTTTGAAAAGGCTGTCACTTCCTCGGCTGGAGCTCTGTGGAGCCCTTCTTCTTGCTCGGTTGGTTAAGAAGATTATCCCTGCACTGAAACTATCGGTCTCTAAAGTCGTCCTGTGGACAGACTCAACCATCGTCTTGGCATGGATAGCTGCTCCATCTACAAAATGGAAAACGTTTGTAGCAAACAGAGTATCAGAGATTCAGGACAGCACTGAGAACAGTGAATGGAGACATGTGGCGTCTCTAGACAACCCAGCAGACATTATGTCAAGAGGATGTTGCCCTGATGAGCTGGGTAAAACTCATTTATGGTGGCAAGGACCAAGCTGGCTACAGCAACACCTTCCTCTGCAAGTACTAGACTACCACTAGTGCTGCCTGAAGAGAGGTGCAAGGTGACATGTAATATCGCAACGATTCCTGACGATAATATTATCAACCGCTTTTCCAAGCTTACCAAACTGCAACATGTTGTAGTATACTGTCTACGATTTGCAAGAAATTGCAGGGCAACTCGTGGGTGCAGAGCAACAGGGGCACTATACCTTCTAGAGCTCAACAGCGCAATTCTCCACTGCATACGAATAGCTCAGTTGACATCGTATTCTAAGGAAATACATCAGCTGCAGTCCAAGAAACCTATTCAGAGCAAGAGCAAATTAAAAACTCTAAATCCGATGTTAGACAGTACCAATATCCTGAGAGTGGGAGGAAGACTTGACCAAGCCAACATACCGTATGAACAAATGCATCAAGCGCTACTGCCTGCAAATCATCACCTTACGAAGTTGATTGTTGAACAAGAGCACAGACGTATGCTGCATGCCGGCGGACAGCTTCTACTATCATCGATTAGACAGCGGTATTGGGTTGTTAATGGCAAAAATGTCATCCGAAGAATTTTGCACCGTTGTTTGATTTGTCAGAAACTGAAGTCAAACACTGCTCAACAGCTGATGGGTCAGCTGGCACGCCCTCATTTAGAAGTAGTTAGACCATGTTACAAATGTGGGATAGACTACACTGGGCCGTTCTACATAAAGACTGGTTCCAAGCGATCACAATCAAGGCAGAAATGTTATATTGCCTTATTTGTATGCCTGGCCACTAAGGCAACTCACCTCGAGGTTGTCTACTCAAGCCTTCCTAGCGGCATTGAAGAGCGTCGTGGCCGATGTCAGTCCATCCACAGCGACAACGGGACAAACTTCGTGCAGTGATTAGCTCCTGTCAAGAGCAAACGGAAGTCAGAAACTTCGCAGACCAAGAAGGAATAACATGGACCTTCATCCCCCCTGGAGCACCACACTTTGGCGGATTATGGGAGGCTGGCGTGAAGTCCTTCAAGTACCACCTTCGCCGCGTCATGGGAACTATGTGTCTCACTTATGAAGAGCTGACCACCCTCACTTGCCAAATAGAAGCCTGCCTGCACTCCAGGCCCCTTATTCCCTCTTCCTGCAACCCTGATGACCCTGAAGCCCTAACTCTAGGTCACTACCTGATTGGCACAGCTCTCACTACCATTCCCCAGCCAGATCTAGGTAATACTAAGCTTAACCTACTGACTAGATGGGAAATACTACAGCAGCAAATGCAGAGGTTCTGGCACCGCTGGTCAAACGACTACCTGCATCACCTTCAGCGGCGATCAAGATGGACACACTCAGTCCAAATGTGCAGCCTGGAGAACTGGTGGTGTTAAAGGAGGATAATCTTCCACCAATAATGTGGAAACTGGCAGTGATCACGGACGTTCACCCAGCATCAGATGGACTAGTGCGTGTGGCTACTGTCCGCACCTCTCGTGGGATATTGAAGAGGCCTAACTGTGCCCTCTTCCAAACGACGAAGAGTGATTTGTGTGTGTTGTAGATATTGAGTGTTGTATTGTGAACTCGTCTAGTGTGATTTTATCTGAATTTGTGATTTCAACTTTATTATGTGTACCTTTGCAGTTATATATTTTAAGAAATTGACATTTCTTGGCGGCCGGAATGTTGGAACACAACTGGCCAGCCGGACGGAACCACACCCCAGCTATCGGCAGGGGAGCGAGAGTGTGAAAAGGCACAGCACAATGCGACCCTCCAGTTTTAGTTTGTTTTCTTTCTAAGCTGAGGCACTGCGTTTCTTGCTGTCTCTGCTTTAAATGGATACTGTTGGACTTGTCTCGGAACCAAGGGTCGAGGGTAAACGGGACTTGAGCTGTTATGTTTCAGGTAGTCAGTTAGCAATGGTCGCGGCGCGCTGTTGTATGTCTGAAGTGTTTGATGTAAATATGTTTAATAAATTATTATTAATTGTCCTCCGTATATGTGTTTCAAAATGAGCTACCAGAGAGATGTTGTTTCACCAGCAAACAGACACTTGCCATATTTCATTTGCAATGAATGAACGCAATAATTTAAAGGTCAATCTATTGTTGTATTGTTGAATGTTGTACGGAGAACTTGTGTGTGAATCACGCCTCACTTTTCATCAACATTGTCGTGGGAGATCGAACCCCGGAACGTGTGCGCCTGGAGAATCAAGAACTCTCAAATTCTCTAGAACTTCGAGAAATTCCAGAACGTCGAGAACTTCACATCCAGGACGGGGCGTGGTTCCTGTCCAGGCCGTGTCCAGCAACCATCCCAGGGTCCGGAGATTCCAGCCTGCTACGACGCTTCAACACAAGTTTTATGAAGGTGATATTAATTTGTCTTCAATGAACAATAAAATCAGATTATTAAAAAAATCTAAGTTCAGTGAACTAATACCCCTCTCTGTACCAACTCCAATGTTTTCATGCCACACCCTCAGAAATAGTCCATGCGCTTCAAGCTAGTGTCAGCGCCCCAAAGATAGACATTTTTCCTCGTACAGTTACCCTGTTCACAGGAGAAGAGAGGTGGGAACGGACAGCGTGCATCCTCTACCAATTAGCGGAAGTGAACAAGGTGGCGGCACGCCTCACAATTTTGAATGCATACGACATATATTTCGTGTTTAGAACATGCATTGTCGGTTGTTATCTTACCTCACTCATGAATTACAAATCTACATGTATTTTGTAATGAACAGAAAATATTTGAACAGACGGCAAACAATCTCTTATGTTCTGAACAGGAAAGAACATCTACATGTTTATTTTCGGTGAATGAACCTTAACAGTTTGAGACTTCTAAGAGGAGACGATAATTGGGGACATTTTGAGAAAGGAGAGCGTTTATGAGCAAGGTGAAAACACGTGTTATCCTCGCCTCAAGGGGAGTCAATAAAGATCGCGTACGAGGTTAGGTTATAATGTCATGACATTCTGTCCTCAACTACATGTCATAAATCTGATTACGCTTTTCTAAGAGCAGACGGTAAAGAGCCTTTGTGTGATCTTAGATAAACACACGTGTTAACCTTACTTCCAGGTCACCTACCATCCAGTCCAGCAGCAGAATTAGCTGAAGCCTACAAGAATTAAATCATTTAACTCATACACAAAAAGAACACACCATTTTCGTTATTTTTATTTTAACATTGACAAGTCCATTATTGATAAGATCTCGAACTGGAACATAATTCAAGCCTACACATGAAAGAATATTTTCCATACAATTTTACGTAAAAACAAGTAATGTAAGATGAATGATCGAAATTGTTTTCAATTGAGTCGAAACCACCTTCTCCTCCTTCTCACAGACTTCCTCCTCCCTCCTTATAGAACAAAGTCTATGAGGGGGAAGAAGAGGAAGACATACCGATATTCAATATCGTAATGAAAATAGAAATTAAAAATAATATTGATGTAATATTAGAAATCATTATAACGCAGTCATATATATTCAATATAGAAATAATAAATATCTTTTTATATTTACATATTCAGTATTTTCAAAAACAAAGCCGATCAATGAGATAAACATGTAGAAAACATAATATTTCACACAATGCTTCATTTTCAATACGGAAATGAAAATAAAAGTTAAAAATTATTGATGATGTAATAACCTTTTAAGATTTTTATTTACATACATGCTGAATATTTTTATCATAATGTAAAATGAGTTGATAAAATATTGAAAACGTTTTTACAGCAATATAAGTTTAGTTCTCTAATAAAATATAGAAAACATCATATTTGACATTTTATTCGTTTTCAGCAATGTAAGCTTCTTCTTAAAAATATATTATATCATCATAAACTACAATAACTTATTGTATTCTGCTCATTTTACATTTAGAATAAATGATTTTTTTTATAAAAAATCAAACAGCATGACAAACAGCTGTATGTTTTTGTATCCTTAAAGGACATTTGTAAGAATCACTTTTCCACTGTCGTTCATTATCAAATGCAATCAAAGAACATTTATTATGTTCAATAGTAAAAACTTGTTGTCTGCGTGAAGGTAATCTCATCTGTCTACAAAAGGCATTATTTTTAGAAGACACAACATTACGATAGTGTTGTACTGGTAAATGTCTAACTACACTACAACGCACCACCTTTTGCTTTTCTCACAGATTGTGAAATTTTTGTCCCGTACGCATACATTTTTGGTGATAAACCAATGAACTCAGTCATAATATTCATACTACATTCATCTTTCATGAGACCTATTACTTTCTTATTAAGTGGCATAATTGATTACATGATGATAAAGAAGTGTCAAAGTATTTAGAATGGTTACGCACTACATCGTAGACGTTTGTATTCCGAATATGATAAATAAACTATCTGTGTCCACATACAAAGTGAATGATCCATAAATTGCTGCTTTGCAAAACCATAATGAAAATCATACATTTTTAGTTCTGAGTAACGCAGTAGGACCGTTCCTAAATAAATTGTCTTTGCATGAACTATCTCAACAGTAACAAGGTCACGACCAATTGGCCTCAGGGGCTCTGTTCCCCCTGTGGGTGGGGGCGGTAGAATAACACCCACGGTATCCCCTGCCTGTCGTAAGAGGCGACTAAAAGGGGCCTCAAGGGCTCTGAACTTTGGAGCGTGGGTTGGCGACCACGGGGCCCTCAGCTGAGTCCTGGCATTGCTTCCACTTACTTGTGCCAGGCTCCTCACTTTCATCTATCCTGTCTGACCTCTATTGGTCAACTCTTGCTCTTTTCCGACCCCGACGCTATTAGGTTTGCGAGGGCTAGGGAGTCTTTCATTTTCACGCCCTTCGTGGCCCTTGTCTTCCTTTGGCCGATATCTTCATTTTTCGAAGTGTCGGATCCCTTCCATTTTTCCCTCTGATTAGTGTTATATAGAGGATGGTTGCCCAGTTGTACTTCCTCTTAAAACAATAATCACCACCACCACCACCTCAGGGGCTCTGAACTTTCGAGCGTGGGTTGGCGACCACGAGGCCCTAAGCTGAGACCTGGCATTGCTTCCACTTACTTGTGTCGGGCTCCTCACTTTCATCTATCCTATCCGACCTCTCTTGGTCAACTCTTGTTCTTTTCCGACCCCGACGCTATTAGGTTTGCGAGGGCTAGGGAGTCTTTCATTTTCACGCCCTTCGTGGCCCTTGTCTTCCTTTGGCCGATATTTTCATTTTTCGAAGTGTCGGACCCCTTCCATATTTTCCCCCTGATTAGTGTTATATAGAGGATGGTTGCCTAGTTGTACTTCCTCTTAAAACAATAATCACCACCACCACCTCACGACCAATGACATTATAGGTTTCAAAAATTCTGTTTTGAGATGTACTTGCGTGCACCATACCAACCATCCCAATGATCAATTGAATGACTATCCCGATGTTCGCAAACATTTTTCATACTATTTCCATAGATGCAGCTATTCATGAGTTTGAGAAACGTAGTTTCAAATGTTGAGGTAGTACGTTGACGATGCTCTGTACGATTTAAGCCATGCTTCCTACTTAAACGCGATAATGCGATGAATACACTCTAATTGTAAACCGTATTCTAGACATTGAACAAGACATTGAATGTGAATAATATACTCCTTTGTTGGGCATGGGGTAGCTAGCAGGAAGCTTTGATGTACTGTATTATCAGGGGGATCATTCTTTCAACACAAAAAGGAAGGTCAGAATGTGTATTATGCAGTTTAAAAGGGTAAGCTAGATTAACTTCGAAACGAAAGCGCGATTAGGATCTTTAGCAGCAAGATAAACATCAAAATGTTCAATTTCGTTTTCAGTTAGCCCAACAAAATCTTTATATGGTAAAGCCTGTGACATCTCATTGCCTTGGAGGTTACTAACATCATCATACTTTAGATAAGAATGTTCTTTCTCTGAATCATAAGGGTCGAGGTGTGGATTTTTCGCAATTGCATGTGTGTTAAGTAGCGAAACAAGTCAACCACGAATTCCACGTTCAAAGACAAAAGCAGGTCTAACACTTGTATATTTTAACATTGCATCCCACGACAGACCAGGAGTAGTACAGTAATAACAAAGGTCTGGCCCATAAATAGTCAAGCACATTTTAAGGAACTTTTCAAACACATCGCAAAATAAAATTGTGTCTACTTTTAAAGACATGTCAGCACATTCACCTAACGATTTTAAATTAAATGTAGACCACACATTACATGCATGCATGTAGTCTTCATCTGAAATGGATATCGTACGCTTATCACTTGATGATGTGCATAGTGATTGTGTAATGCCTTCATTTAAAACACTTGAAAATGTAGTCTGTGGAGGTAATTTAGTTTCTTCTAACATTTCAAAGCTTTGCATTTAGTCATATGGCAGAATACCTATCCTAACACAAAGTTTAAATTTATCAGGATCTCGAAAATACTCATGAATGTACTTTTAGGTCGTCGCATGAAGGAACATTTACAAGTATATCAAGAGAAAAGCCTAAAAGTCTAAAAGCGAATGCTAATATCGCCTACATGTTGAGTGAATGATATGAAACGCTCATGATTTTGGGCAATTACACAGAACTTTGTACTCGTGAACACTCAAGCACAATGAAGCGTGAATCATAGCCTGACAAGTTATGAAAAAGCGAGGAATAAATTTCGGAACACTAAGAAAATTGACACGCTGTGCTAACTCTCGTGATTCACTTAATAGCCATTCAGTACAGATTTCTCCGCGAAACATCTTAAAAATGATAAAGATGAATCGAATGAACAATCAACTTTATATGTAACAGAAAACGGTACATGCTTCTGAATATAATCAGTATATGGTTCTGTCAAATCTGGTTGACAGCGATGAATAGGTGTTGTAAAACATTCAAAACCTGCACAAACCGTAACCGGAACAGGTTCCTGACGATAATAATGCTCAAATATCATTTCTGCTTTATCACTATTAGGAAGAATAAGCTTCACGCTGGGTGCGTTGTACAATCAACTAATTGAGTAGCTAACATGTCACATGTACTCTTATTTTCTGTATGTGATGAAAGTTGTGAGCTTAGCAATCGTGAAAGGTTTGTTATAAGGCAGTTGTGGCTTGTGTTTTCATTACAAACATACAAAAGATGAATATGATATATTTTATGTGAAGAAGCTGTATAAAGCCGTCCTCTCCCTTTACACCATACACATAAAATGAAAAATCAGGAGAGTTTTTCTCAAATTTACAAATGTTTGTTAAGTCCATTGGAAAAGTAACATTGTCAAAATGTAACGTGTGTTGCAACTCATTGAACATATCTTCATACTGTGAAGTTCTACAAGGGTTATGTGTTACTGGTTTTAATGTCAATAGTTGTCATTATTCGAATATTGATAACAGGTTTTTATCTGCAATGGCTTTCGGAGGTGGGATATATTGTCTTCCTGAATTTAATGGATCAAACTTATAGGCATCAAGCCGAAGATGTGAAATCCATTGTAGTGCTTTATTGCTTGCACCCTCTTCAATCGTTTGGAATTTAGTAAGCTATTCGTCTACAGTGTGTTCGTAAAACCATTCTGTAATATTATAGTAACACAACAACTTTGCCATTTTTGATGTCATATGAAAAGATTCATGAATTATCATTATCTTTAAAAAGAATAAATGAACATGCTAATGCTGCATTCAGCTTAAGTGCAGAATGTCCAGATAGCACTTTATCTTCGAACACACTATATCATGATATTAAAAACGAATTTTTATCTAAAATGTTCATAGATTTTTTATAATACCACTTGTTATAGGTGAAGAAAAACATGTATTAATAGTTTCCCAGTTAGAAGTCATGACACACAGAAAAATGTATTAAAACAAAATGAAATCTTTCTGATATTATATGAAAATTAAAATTAAAAATATGTATTATTGTATTTAATTCATTTTTAATTCATGCTTTGTAGTTTACGTGTTATAACAAACACCATATAATTGATAATGTGCGTCTTCTTTTTTTCGAGACTTGCTTTCACAACTGCTGTTATACCATGATATGCCATTGAAATTGTTCGTTGGTTTACTTCGTGGAGATCATAATCGGATAGTACATTAAGTCTATTTAGCAAAAACACTTTGGAATACTCACATGAGCATAAAATTATCTCATCAAATCTTGTTGATATCCTTTGAAGGGGAATAACACGGAACTGACGATCCTTAAGTTGGAATTCCTTGAGATTGTTTATTGCCTCCATTAACTATTATTAGTGTATTGGAGTATCAACAACGTGTGCTTATACCCTGTGCTGACAACTAACAGTGTACGTGCTCGTTGTGTGTCTTCTTTTTGTGTTTCAACAAGTCCTGTTAACACCTAAAATTAAAAAATTAAAAATATTCAAAATCAAAATTAAGAATAATAATATGCAATTGTATATCAACTTACTTTTCAGATGCATGCGCAAATCTACTCACAAGATTTGAAGTAGAGTTAGCTCAGCACGTGAATATAGGCTATTTAACATATAGATTAATTATCTCTCTTTCTCTCTGATGATGTTGATGATAATGATGGTTTTATGTAAAAGAAAAATCGCAACAATATAAAAATATAATATTATAATTCAGTTATTTTTAAATGTATGTATCCTTCCTTCACACACGCGTATCTGCTTACCTTAAGAAAAGCTGCACTGCTTGAAAATGAGAAGGACGAGCATCGATCGCATGCCGCATAACCGTAGGGTAAACTTGGCAAATATGGGCACTAAGGTAATATGGGCAAATTTAAGAAATTGGTCATATTTCACGCAATGGTATCGAGTAGAAGCATGCGCTCTGCTAGTGTGGTGATCCTGAAGTGTCATAGCTGCTCAGTGTGTTGAAGATTGTCTTCTAATGGGTTAAAATAAGCTGAAAAGAACATGTTTTGAGGTAAGTACACCAGTCTACTCTTCCAAAATTTAGCTGTTATAATAAATCAGTTAAATAAGTTAAGGCACTACGTGAAAAATACGTTTATTTTTCAAGAAATTTTATTACGGGCTGCTTTCAAGGTTAGTGTGGCATATGTTGTAGCGAATTGACACGCGCTTGGGAGTTAGTTCTTTCTCAGTGATGCTAACTTCTAAAAAGTGACTCTAGGGCAATTATGGGCAGTGGAATTGTAGGTAATATGGGCATCATCAAATTTCACTGTATTTACGTGCCGCGCTCTGAGTGAGACTTATTATTCCTTATTTTTTACAGCAATATTTACAATTTTAATACTAATCGATTAATATACCCTATAGCACGTAGCTATTTCACATAAACTATATATATTTTTCCAGGTGATGATGCAAAATAGGAATGAACGAGTGGATATCCGTCAGAAATGGGATAAAGAGGATATGTCGCGTGCTGTAATAGATGTGGGAAATGGCGATTGTAACCAGTTACAGGCATCTAGAACTTATAATGTGCCTTGAAAATCGTTGGAGCGGTATTTGTCGAAAGATGAACGGACCATGTCCGTTCGTGGACCATGCTGACTTCCTTCATCTGTCCTTTTCTCTTCGCCAGTGAGAGCAGTACCTAGTCCTTTTTAAGGAAATTAGTCCAATTCCAGAACTGAAGATGACGACTAGCAACTGGGGAAGACGTAAGTGTTTGGCAAGGTAACTTACTAGTGAAGAAAGTCTGGCTTCAGCGCAGGCCTTATCGCGGGAGCCAGTAAAGGAGGTATAGCGGCAAAGCGTAAAGCCATAAGGAGTAACACAGTTCCCTGTATTTTTCCTGTACATAAGGGGAATTATTATAATGAAAATGAAGGGCAGAAGAATACTAAGTGTTGTGATTCATGTGCTAAGTAGTTCCATAAGGACAGCGTAGAGACGGAAGGTGACTCTATTGTGACGAGTGTAGTTAATAAAACGTTGTCAATATTTACAACTCAGAATGCTCTTGTGTGATTAGTTTTGTTAGATTAATACTTTTCCTTTTTTATTACACACAATTTGGGCCAGTTTTGTGTTATTTACATTTTCTAGTACAGTACAAGTGATTCCTAGTTGATAACATAATGGTATCAGTTCTACTCCCATGATAAGCGCTTAATTATAATATATATTTACCACTTTTTCATATATGCATTTTAATACACCCACCTTGTAATAATACACAATTAATATAATCATGTCTATTACTCATTTAATAACTTGTACCCATATTCCCGACAAATATGCCCATATTACCTTAAGAGTTTGGCAAATATGGGCAGTTGCAGGATTTGTACGTAAACTAGTATAGATTGGAGGCTGGTTCAAGCTCTATTAGAATGGGAATAGTAAGTTTTCGAGGATTTTTTTAGCAGGAAAATGGAAGTTGTTTTAGTGATCCTTTTTTTAAGATACTTCTTCTGGTGCCCAAATTTGCCAAGCTTACCCTACATATCAAAGTCGATCTACCGTACTCATTTTCGAACAAGCATGCACACGCCGAATGTAGGGGTTACACAGATAGTAAGTTTGAACACTGGTGTCCACACACATGAAATATTGTAATGGTTTTCTATTTTGTTACAAGTTGAAAGCTGTGACTAATCTTTAATTATGCATCTATCTGTTATTTTTATTTTCTCCTACTGTTTACCTTTTTGCTATTATACCAGGAATACTGTTCTAAGTTAGAGTCCCCGATGTGTGAAGTTATGTTGCCCGCCGAGAAGCTCATCGGGCAGCCTACAGGCATGCCAGCTGAGAGCGAGGAGTTGTGACGCGCGATCAAGGCCACGTTGCGTCAGCCAATAAAATGTTCGCTTCTTTCGATCGTTAATATCTTTTGAGTGGATTAAGGTACGAAGAGATCAACTACGTCGTCATGTAGCCCAATGTTTTATGATTGTAACTCCCAAGTTTGAAAGAAATATGTTAAGAATTAAGGGAGATATTAGAAGAAAATTAACAGTCACAATTTCTTGGGGATCCGGCAAAAAAATGCAGGCATTTCGCCTGTCAAACCACAGTCGAGGCCGGACGGTCGGCTGTTGGTCATTCTGCTGCCGTGATGTAAGTCGCCAGTTCGACTCTCCGATGAAAGTTCAAGTGCGCGTACTAGTGAGCTCTGATTCTAAAACGCATCTACAAGACTTAGAAGAATTAAAGTATCATTATCGTGTGGTAATAGAAGTTGCTTATGAGTTGAGACGTGAACAGTGTGATCCGAACATCGCTAGTACGATATCACGCTACCGAGTACTTAAACGTAATTTGATGTTTGAATTACAAGAGATGATAGGATTTGAATAACAGTGTTTAAACTTTACAAAATGATTCAACATTGGACCTTAACAAGTGATAAAACTATGCTAATAGCGAAACGTAATTCAGTATGTTAAACTGTACAGGTGATTGAATTTTGTGATTACTCTACCATTTCATCAAATTATACGTTTACGTTGCAAGCTACTGGCTGCTATCGAACTTAGGATTTATTTTCCAAGTGACCAGATTCTTAGAACTGTGGTTAAATAAACTGGTGCAGTTAACATTTCTTAATTATCCATATAGGACTTGTGTTGAACCCAGGACGGTTCTAGGAAGAACAGGGTTTTCTTTTCCGCCATTATTCATCGTGAACGGGACTAAATTCACAGAACAAATTCTTCAGTTTCATTTTTATTTCGAGACTTAATTCGAACTTGAACTGTGTAATGTTTGGAAGTGGAATATTTTATTTTCTACGTCAATATTCAGCCGAAGTTTAACTTTGATAAAATGACTTATTTATTTTGTGTGGCTGTTATATCAGAGATTTAATTAGGAGTTCAGTTTAATTTATTACTTAACTCAATCCAGTATTAATGACTGTGTACGTCAAGTTCAGTGATATTACATCGCAATTATCCAATGCAATCAAACTGCGAGGGCAGTTTATCACCACTTGTGATTTGTTTAAGATCACCATTAAGAATAGCTTTGTTTGTGCACCCCTGTGTCGAGTCTCGTGTTCAGCTAGCCGATGTAATCAATATTTACTGTAACACTGTATATATGTTTATGTTCCTATGCAGTAAATAATAATTTAAAAATAAAATTATCTTCTGAATTGGCATTACTATATGTTAATTAAATCGAGATGGATGGTGCAAACACAGGTTTACGGAACTACCTTCTTGCAGCTATGCGGTCTCCGACACACTAACAGCCGTGGTAGGTTGCTCAGTCGCTTGAAATGGCGACCTTCGTCAGCCTTGTGTTAATGTAAAAAATATTAAACCATAGAAAAATTGTTATCAATTGTAACAGCAGTAGGGTTCGAACCAGCTATCTCCTGGATGCAAGCTTACAGCTATGTGCACCTAACCGTACGATCAACTCACTTTTAGAGTGGGAAAGAAGCGGTCGTTTTCTTGGCGTACAGCTCTAGCATTCGCCGTGTTTTAAAAATGGAGAAACTATGGAAAACCATCTTCATGGCTGTCGACAGCCGCTATCTCCCAAGTGCGCGACCTCCATCATGTTGGAATTTTATTCTACAATATGTCCTTTTACGTGTTAGTAAATCTACTGACATGCGACTAACGTATTTTATCAGATAGACTGTGTGTAAGAAACGAACACAGTAAGAAACAGTTTAATCTCCCTTACTTTACTATAGTACACAGAATAAATAATATTAGCTTCCGATTACAAACTATCAAAGGTTCCAAACTCATGAAGTTACAGAAGATCTAAACTTTGCTTCCATGAAGCGTGCCTGTATCTTTGTACAACCCTGTTTCCTGTAAAACCAAATGTTTGCGTATGTCTATGCAGTCAGCCGTCCCACCGAATCATTACTGTACGTCTAAAAAGTATAATACGAAAATGATATTCTTTGAAAAGAAACGTAGAAGCAACACAAGGACACAGCACAGGGTAGTAGTTGTCAACCGCGCACATAAGTTGAAGTGGTTTTGCATTTCTCCACGAGGCAGCTACGACCGCTTCCTTCCCTCCTCTTTTGTACCCCCTTCCAGTCTTGTATCCGCGTACAAGACTTTGCTTCAGCTTAACGGGCGAGGCATGGGGCACATTAATAATAATAATAATAATAATAATAATAATAATAATAATAATAATAATAATAATAATAATAATAATAATAATAATTCTTTCTTTCAGTCCCTAGAGGACTACTTCTAGTCACCACTTACAGGGGTTACTTTTCCGCAGAGGACAACTTTTAGTCTCCTCTTACAAGAGGAAAGGGGATACAGTAGTGTTACTCTGTCGCCCGCCTACTTACTGTGGTAGAATCACCATATAGTCGCCAACCGTGCTCCTAAGATTGAGAGCGCCCTACCGGACCCCTTTTAGTCATCACTTTCAAGATACCTGGCCCTCACGTAGGCGGATGGAACGATTAGAAAGCATAATAAAGGAATACGGAAGGAAGCGACCATAGCTAATAATGATAATAGTTCTTTCTTTCTTTCTTTCTTTCTTTCTTTCTTTCTTTCTTTCTTTCGTTCTCTCATTCTTAACCTGTTTTCCCTCTAGGGTTGGTTTTTCCCGGCTCCACTGCCCTAGTGGCGGTAGAGGTGGGAGGGTAAACGGCGTAAGAAAGAAAGAAGGTCGGAGAATATGCGACATATCAAGAGCACTAATGGTTGCCGGCCCGGCTAAACTTCAAAACGTCCTACTAAATAGGAGAGTCCTCACAATAATAATGAAAATATACCGGGTGGCCCATCAGCCCTTGCGATCTACATTTATGCATCCCACCGCGTTTTGTACATTCCGTCTCCTTAAACCGCGGTAATATAACGACGGGCAAGAGTCGTGAGTGTCACTAGTATGGGCTTCTCGAATGATCCCGTAAAACGAGCACAGTACCTTACACACAGACCAGGAGCAGGTTGAGAAATGCGTGCAACATGTCAAGCCTCGCAATAGTTCACTTGGCAGGGGCACGGTAGGAGTTGTGATAGTGGGCGGTGCTCGAAGGTTCGAATCCCACGCAAGTATATTTTTACCGCCAATTTCCTGGAATGTGGTAAGGTTGCATACTTAATAGCTTCCACAGAGGTGTTTGTTAATTTTGCCCTGTAAAGGGCCGTATGCATCGTGACATAGGTTTAGACACAGGCAACCAGTTAGCTACGTCGTACATGTTCCAAGCGCAAAGTGTGGCCCATTGGATGGCAGGTAGACACGTAACTGCGCAAACTCCCGTCCCTCGAGGTAATCACAACACAACACAACACAACACAAAGCTTATTCGCTGCCTCGTGATGTATTCCAGCGACGAATATGTGTGTGTATGTTATTCATCTATGGAGCAAATAGACAGGCACAACGCCAATATATGGAGAACGGTACCCGGATAGACGACAATCTACAGGCATGACATTTCGGAGTGTGGAAAGACGTCTACTGTGTCCCTGGGAAGGACACGGCCTGTTCGAGATCATCCTGTGACATGTGCTCACTATGATGAGATTGTGCTGGACGCTCACACTAGCTCACGGGACATTACACAGGAGACGAACATCAGCCAGGCTTTTGCTATGCGGATACTGCATACCCAGCGGTTTCACCCGTGCCGTTTGCACTTAACCAGGAGATCCATGTTCATGATTTCGAAACACGTTCTGTCAATGGACACTTTTAGCGACCATCTTATTCACGGACAAAGCGCGGATCTACAACAATGGAACCGTTAATCGACATGAATGCATTACTGGAGTGTGCATATTCGACAGGTACGATGGGGCGACAACGTATGGTGTGGCATCGTGGGTTTTTATTTCTTTGAGGAACCTCTGACGGGGAAACGCTATCTGCGGTTTCTCTAAGTTGAACTTGACTGCTGCAGGATGTGGTGGTCGTCCAGAATCGACGTTGGGACTTGTCGCCTGGCCCGCCGTTGGCTATGTAAATCAACGAGGGCCGATCAAGAGATGTTGCAACGTGCCAGACGGTCCTCACAACAGTGCGCGCCGGTCTGTATCGACCATGGACATCGTCAGTTCGAGCAGGTACCGCGTTGAAGTCCTGTCACATATCAGTGGCGCTTTTCAGTCTGCGGAAACTGTAAGTATGAAACCTTGCCATATCCAAGGCAACTGGCTGCAAAGAAAAATACTTGCGAGGGATTCGAACCGCCTAAGTGGTGGTGATTATTGTTTTAAGACGAGGTACAAGTAGGCAACCATCCTCTATATAACACTGATCAGAGAGAAATGGAAGGGATACGACAATTCGAAAAATGAAGGTATCGACCAAAGAAAGAGAAGGACCATGAAAGGCCTGAAAATGAAAGACTCCCTGGGCCTCGAATGCTGTAATAGCGTCAAGATCGGAGAAGAACAAGGGAGGTCGGATAGGATAGAGGAAAGTGAGGAGCGTGGCACAAGTAATTGGAAGCAATGTTAAGAATCAGGCAAGGGCCGCGTGGTCGCCAACCCTTGTCCGAAAGTTAAGAGCCTTTGGAGCCCCTTTTAGTCGCCTCTTACGACAGCCCCCACCGAGAGGGGAATGGAACCTCCTGATCCGTAGACCTCCGACCGCGCCCCTATTCCCAGCCTATACAGTACGTGATCCCATACTGATTGGCGCTGTTCTCCACACACCGCGGATTAGGGAGAGGAACCGATGTATTTCAGAAGTGTGGGTTGTGAACCACCCGGTATAACGCCATACTCAGAGCTAAAATACTTGTACGGCCGCTCATAGTGGCGGCCAGAAAGCTAAATAGCGAGTCAGAGCTGCCAACAGACCAGCACTACTCCACACCCCCACTGGGACTCACTCAAGTGTATTACGTAGCAGTGCCCGCATGCTTCTAACATACGGCCAACGGACATCCCAGAAGAAGGTGGCCCCACGGCACTGCCAAGGACGCTGCTCTCCCTAAACAAACAGGTGCATGTGCTACGCCTGCCTATGTGGCCCTCCATCACATCTGGTGGGTATCACTTAGCTGTCTCTTTCTCTCGGTAGAAATAACAGCCTCGCGGGGAATGGCCCATCGGACCTGAGAGGAACTCGATGGGGAAACTGGGTCAGTGCTTGGCAATGTTTGGTCACTCTTCCAGAGGTAGAGGTTAGCATCCTTCTCCCCGCTAAATCGGTCGCTAACCTCACCGGTGAGGTTATGACGTGAAAGCTCTGTGGTGTGAAGTGACAGGCACAGTGCGCAGCTCACCGAGTGGGCGACTTCTTGTACTGCATACGCTACAAAATGGTTGCATTCTGGGTGGAGGTGCCATCCCCAGCTACTTATCTGACGACTAGTTGAGGAGACATCTGACACTGAGATTCACGTTACCTCTTAATCTGCAGCGATCGCCTGGTTGGCCGACCTCCCTCCTCGTAGCCCGGCAAGTCAGTCCATCATCAAAAGGTCGAAAAATGAAGGTATCGGCAAAGGGCGTGAAAATGACAAGGCCTTCGAGGGCTCTAATACCGGCCGGGTGGAAAAAGAACAAGAGTTGACCAAGGGAGTCGGACAGGCACAAGTAAGTGGAAGCAATGTCAGAACTCAGTTAAGGGGCCCGTGGTGGCTAACCCACGCTCCAAAGTCCAGAGCCCTGGGCACCCTCTTAGCCGCCACTTACGACAGGAGAGAATACCTTGGGTGTTACTGCACCGCTCCATCCACTCTGCCTACGTGGAGCTAACTGAGAGCGAGATAGCGATCCCGGTCCAGAAAGCGAAGAATAATGGCGGAAAGTTGCTCGTAATCTCCAAGCTTCCAGGCTGAACACAGGTCGTTGATAGGATATGGTGAATACTTCTATTCAGAATTATTTATTTAAGTTAGGCAATTGGTAGAGAACATCTGTGTGTATCTGGCAAACAAAATCGCTGTTCATAAAGTCTCTGATCATTATTGAGCATGTTCATGAAGGACACAAAATAATGAAGCCCTCTCTCGCAAATCGGGAATGTTTGCCTGCCATATGATTCTTTCACCATGTAGCCAAGCTCTTTGTAGGAGGATAGGCGACACATGGCGGGCGATCAGTGGCGCAACTTGTCAATAACTGCTCAATTCACATCGGGGGAATGGTCACTAGAGAGAGAGAGAATGGTGTGCTGTGATGTTCTTCTCCTAGCTCTTCTATTAAAAATGAAAAGCGTAAGGGTTAGGAAAATGCGAAAAACATCCTATGTCTGTTTCTCGACTAACTAGAGGATTATATTATATACTGGTCAAGGATCTAACTGCGGACTACAGTAAATTTTTCAGTTATCGTCGCATGTCGAAATCGTCATTTTACTAATTCCTTGGCTACATAAAATAACATATAACAGAAAACGACACAGGACTAAACAAGCTTTTCCCAGCAGAAGAAACATTGGTCCCCACACTGAGGTAACTCATGCCACGGTCGTTGCTTTGTTTCTCATAACAAATATTTTACAATTATCTGTAGCACAACAGTTCCAATCTGGAAGGGAAAATGAGATGTGAGTGATTGCTCGACCTATCGCCCTATACGACTCCTCTGTCATACTTTTAAGATCTTTGAACGTGTACTTGACAGCAGACTCAGATGTATTGTCTCTGTAACACCAAACCAGTGTGGATTTGTTAAGGGATGTAGTACCATCGATGCAATCCATGCCACACGCCTCCTGATGGAAAAGCACAGAGAGAGACAGAAGAGTGTACACATGGCATTTCTAGACCTAGAAAAGGCTTTTGACCGTATCCCACACGAACTTATTTGGCGAGTTCTTCGCTGTCATGGCGTCCCTGAAGAGTATGTAAGCTGGGTGCAACTTCTGTATCGCAATTCCACTAGTGTTGTCCGGAGTCCTGCTGGAATCTCTCCGCCTTTTGATATCACTGTGGGTGTTCATCAAGGTTCTGCCCTTTCACCATTGCTATTCATCCTCTGCATGGATACGGCAACAGCTGACATACAGACTTCACATCCCTGGACCCTTCTTTATGCCGATGATGTGGTACTTGCACAAGAAACCCGTCCTGAACTCCAGCATCAGGTTCAAACGTGGAAGGACAGACTGGCTGAAAATGGACTGCACCTCAATATCCAGAAGACAGAATACCTGGAATGTGGCCCCCAAGCCAGAGGTACCATAAGTATCAGTGAAGAAGACCTGCAGAAGACCATGCAATTTAAGTACTTGGGATCCGTCGTCACCTCAAACTGTGACACCACTCCTGATACTCGGATGAGGGTAAATGCAGCTTGGCTCAAGTGGAGACAGGTCACTGGAGTCCTCTGTGATAAAAAGATGCCTCAATATCTAAAGGCAAACGTTTATAAGAGTGTGGTACGGCCAGCAGCCATCTATGGGACTGAATGTCGCCCCATGACGAAACAACAGGAGCAAATGTTGACAACCATGGAGATGAAGATGCTTCGATGGTCCATGGGGCTGATCGATGTGACCACATAAGGAACACGGACGTCCGGCAAAGGTTTGGTGTCGCGCCCATCATAGACAAAGTGAGGGAAGCCCGTCTCCGCTGGTACGGCCACGTCATGAGAAAACAGGACGACTCAGTTGCCAAAACAGCGCTCCACATCAACCCAGAGGGAACAAGACCACGAGGAAGACCGGCAAACATCAGTGCAGACATGCACAGAAGATGTCAACGACAGACAGAAATGGAGCAGATGTAGCAAAGAGTCGGGATTAATGCTAAGAAAGAGAGAGATCTGTAATTTTGAAAAATCTTGTTATTCGAATTCATCACAAATTATTTTAGTTAATCATTAACTCCTCTGCTGAGGTTGACGTCAGGAAGGGCACCCGGTCGTAAAACTAGCTGCGATGATTCATTTCACTTCATATCCGACCCGTAGAGAAACGGGAAATGTGGTGGATATACATACATTAGTTATTGATGGCGTCATAGTTGTTGCGCGCTAGCTAGTTCTTCCTGACGAAGTACATTTAAAATGATTTTAATTAGAAAAACATGAACTTTTTAATATAAAATTATTTCTGTAAAAATATTTACTTTGGGATGAAAATAACTTTAGTAACTAGTAGTAAATAAAGTAGGTAAAAACAAGCAACTTATGTTTATTGTATAACTGTAATTAATGATAAGTATTCTCTCATAAAATACTGAAAAAACATGTGTCAATAATATTTAAGTTTATTTCTGAACAAAACTTCAGGACTACAAAACGTTATTTGCTCTTCAATTTTACCCAGTCTGACCTATAATTCACTAATATAGCAAGACAAAGAACAATGGTACAAATTTAAATTACATATATTTTAAATAAATTGTTCCGAGGTATCTGTGGAACAGCAGAGGTGAAAGAAGGTGCGGGGGTGAACGGGCCTCAAAATACGAAATTAAAGTTAAGATAAAATTTAACAAGGTTATATTTTCTTTTCAAAATCATGAAATAACAAGCATGGCAGGTACCGAGTAGCAAGGCAACAAAAGTACAATTACAGTATTTACAGGATTTGGGCATCGAGCCCCGAACTCACAATTCTTGGGCCACTAGCCCAACTTTACCCCAAAACATGATTCAACAGAGGGGCAGAAAACCCCATTCATGCCCAGGAGCACTTGCTCCAAATTACACAGAAAAGCCTCCTCGAGGCATACAACACTCAATTTTCAAGAAAGAGCCACTCGCTCTCAAACCTTAAGCCTATCAAAGGCCACACCAAATTCCACTTTCAAGTTGTCCTCCACGGACACGAAAGCAGGGGTAAAATACCCAACCTACTGAGGCCTATTAAGAGAGAAAAGGTTAATTACATGGCCTCTAAAATACCAATTTGAGAGGAGGCGATCTGCACTCCTAATACATTTTGTTTAAAACCTAATCTGGCTCTAGGCCGCTAATGCAAGGGCTAATCCCATACTAAAGAGGTGACTTTAGAAAGAAACAATTTACATTACGTTAAGGAAGAATTGGTTGAGAAAAATAAGTTCACCTCAAAACAATATGAGTGGGAGCTCGAGAGGGTTAAGCACTCTCTATCCCAATATGTAGCTTAAAAGATAGAAGAGATACTAAGAGTCTTTACATTTTAGGGAAAAGTTACATGGTGGAAAAGCTTCGGACCGCCCCGAGAGTTAAACTGCTGAGGTAGCAAGAAAAGAAGTTATTAAACGGCCATTACGTTATGGATGAACTGCTGTCCGAAGAAAGAGGCGCTTCCCGCCCCCTGCTACGTACTTTACACACAGAAAGATGTTACTGAAGTGGCCCGGAGACCCGAAAATCAGCAGTTTATATACTCTCGCGGAAAGTTCGAGGCGTTTCAGGAATGAGAACACCCGCCCACAAAAACTTTATTGGCTAGGGTTAAGCAAGATATTCAAGTTGGAGAAGATACACCTGATTGGTCATAAATTAATTAAGGAAATTCGGGATTGGCTAAATTCAAAACCAGGGGAAAGAAAGGGTTATACAGCCAACTTAAACAATAACAGAAAGAAATTTAACAAGGAACAAAATTTGAAATAAAAATTTCTCCAAAAAAACAGTTCTTTCACTTCGCACTAGGGTGCACCATTGTAGTTCTTCAGTAGTGTCCTCTAGAAGAGAAAGCTCACACTTCTTACTACAGGTAAAACAAAAATACATCGAAAACGACCCAGTTCAGAAACTCCAAAATTTTCAAGTAGTGACATCTTCTGAGAAACTTGAAAATTAACACCTTAGATAAAGTTCAGACTTCCTCCAGTAGGGGAGTTTCAACTGGCGCAAGGTTTGAATTAGCGAAGTGGAGGTGTGCCGCCCGGTACAGACCTCCCCCCCCCCAAAAGTCCCTCCAGGGGTGACACATGAAATTTGTTTGATAACAAGGTCCAAGTTATGATGTTGATATGGAGATTAATTGCGGAAGTATTTACCAACAAATTTTCTTAAAATGATTGCATCCAGTTTCAAAATTCTTGTAGTAACTGTTGAAGTAATGTCTTTATGTTTGTAGAAGTTGAATTCAGAAGGAAAATTTTAGTTTTTAAAGTTGAGGAAAATTTTCTAAGTCCACCCGATATTGCAGTAAAATCCAAAAAAAAAAAAAAAAAAAAAAAAAAAAGGTAGTAATGTTGAACTGGAATGTCCATATAGCTGGATATGTACTTTAAACGTTGATAAGTTTGACGGCCAGACCAGCCGCCGCTGCTTGAGTTCAAAGGAGGCCGCTCGGACCCCTCAAGTACCCTGAGATACCGCTCGCCCGCACTATGAGAGGAGTAGTGGAGTTGAAACACGCCGCGCCCGCGGCGAACATGCAGGTCGCGGGCCAGTTACAGGTTGTGCGCCGCACATCAGCCTTGGCCGGGAGGAGGACTCCGGCTCGCCGTACACAGGTTGGCCTCACTGGGGAAGGGCGGGCCCGTACCCTGCCTCAGGAGCGGTACGGCACCGCGCTGCTGCGGGGGCACTGAAACATTAAAGCTCGGCGGCAGAATTTTGTTGGACCATCGTCTTTTTGAGGGCACAGGCTTTGTGGAAAGGTTGAGGGGCCAGCGGCGTGAAGATATTCATGGCATCTATAAGCCACTGTGTGTTATGTTAGCAGGAGACGGGAGCGTGGTAATGGCCGTGGCAAGGACAGGATGGCAGTTTAACTGTGCGGGGAAGGTTTATAATAAATAATTACACACAAAGGAAACAGATTCCAAGAGCAGAAGGCCTTAAAAGTGAAACCCCTCAAAAAAATATAACCTTCCTGTTTCTTTCAAAATTATATGAAGCAAGTTAACACAGAAATTACACCGGTTTCACCTGTGACAGGTGAACCCTAAATATCCTCTCGGTGGCTGGACTGCTTAACAATAAGGTAACGGGAGTAAGGAAATCGAGAATGATACACGGCCCATGAAATCTGGGGGCAAGCTTGCCCGCGGGAACAAAATTCTTGACCATCACCTGGTCACCTACCTTCAAATGGGTGGGTCTCCGTCCACGATCGTATCTTTCCCTAACCTTTTCATGAGACACCTTAAGATTGGCTTTAGCCTTCTTCCAAAGATCTTTAATGTTATCTGGGTCTATTGTCTCAGGTAGAATGTCACTCAGAGACCAGAGGTTAGAGAGCGGCGTGTTGGGAACAAACTTGAACATCAAAGAAGCTGGAGTAAACTTATGAGATTCATTAACCGCCGAGTTCAAAGCAAAAACTAACCAATGCAGGGACGTGTCCCACCTGGAATGATCTTCATGATGGTAGGCAATAAGCGCGGACCTGAGATTACGATTAACCCGTTCAGCCAGAGGTGGTTGAGGGTAATAAGCAGAAGTTGTCACATGAGAGATGGACAGGTCGAAGCAGAAATTACGAAATAAATTAGATGTGAAAGCCTTAGCATTATCAGACACAATATATTGACACGGACCAAGAGAAGCAAAGATTGAATTTAGACAAGTAATGGTGGACTGAGCGGTAGCCAGCTTAGTCGGAAATAACCAGGAAAATCTTGTAAAACCATCTACACATACAAAGATGAACTTGTTGGCATTTCCCTTTGACTGGGGGAAGGGTCCTACATAATCAATATACAGGCGTTCCATGGGGCGCGACGCTTGATGAGAAGACAAAAGACCTACCTTGGTGGACATGGTTGGTTTACTAAGCAAGCAGGATTTACAAGCCTTTACTAGTTCACGGATTTCACCGTCCATACCCTTCCAGATGAACCTTTCACGAATCTTCTCACGAGTTTTAAAGATTCCAAGATGCCCCCCTAATGGGGTCTCATGATAGTACTTGAAGATCATAGGTACCAGAACAGCTGGAACGAAAACCTTCATCCTCTTGTCATGCCTCGAAGGGCAACATAGAACACCGTTCCTCAGTACATAAGGGACAACATGTTCCCCAGAAGAAAGGGTTTCCATTATCGGAGCCAGCGTCGGATCTTCACGTTGGTATTTCTCGATATCCCTAAAGAGCATGGGAGCATCTGTTAAGATGGCATTAACATCAAATAGTATGGACTCGGGAGGTGATGAACTGTCAACCGGTTCATGGGTCTCAACGTCGTTGGAAAACATACGGCTGAGTCCATCAGCAACAACATTTTCTGTACCTCTGATATGCCTAACCTCAAATTGGAAGGCAGAAATTCGGATGGCCCAACGGGCTATACGACCAGTACGACGCGGCCTACCTAAGACCCAGCTTAAGGCTTGATTATCTGTCTCCAGGTCGAATTTGACATGTTCCAGATAGAGACTTTTCTAAGGCAAATAAGACTGCCAAACCTTCGAGCTCATAGATGGAATACTTGGCTTCTTGAGCCGACAAAGTCCTAGATGCATAGGCGATGGGTCGCCTCCCTAGTTCAGTCTCTTGAAGAAGGACTGCAGCTACCGCCGACGACGACGCGTCGGTTTGGACGATGAATTTCTTTGAGAAATCAGGCATAGCAAGGACAGGGGCATTACAGAGAGCTAATTTAAGATCTTCAAAAGTGGCTTGTTGAGAAGGTCCCCACTCGAATTTGATGCCTTTCTTACGAAGAAGGTTTAAGGGCGCCGCTCTATTAGCGAAGTTAGGAATAAACTTCCTGAAGAAATTCACCATACCAATGAACCTGGCGATTGTCCTTGGGAGGTTGAAAATCACGGATGGCCTGTGTTCTAGAATGATCGACTGCCACACCATCAGGTGACACAATATGCCCTAGGAATGACATGGAGGGCTTAGCAAAGGCAACCTTGGACAACTTGATAGTTAACCCAGCCTTACGAAGGCGATTGAGAACTTCTCGCAGATGATCTGATGTTCTTCAAAGGTCTCCGAAAATACGACGACATCATCCAGGTAGTGATACAAGTACTCAAATTTGATGTCGGAGAAGACCCTATCTAGCAGTCTAGTGAGTACAGCTGCTCCCGTGGGGAGCCCGAAAGGCACGCGGTTGTATTCATACAAATTCCAATCCGTGGCGAACGCTGTAAGATGTTTAGACTCTTCGGCAAGGGGAATTTGATTGTAGGCCTGATTCAAATCCAAGATGGTGAAGAACTTGGCCTTACGGAACCATAAAAAACAAGAATGAAGGTCGGGAAGGGGCACAGATTGTAACACCACCTTCCGATTGAGAGCCCTATAATCAATGACAGGCCTGAAGCCCCCTTGGGGTTTCGGGACTAGAAAAATAGGCGAAGAATACGCCGACTTAGAGGGCCTAATAATACCATCCTTCAACATCTGATCGATGATTTCTTTCAGAGCCTTCATTTTAGGTGAAGATAGCCTATAAGGTGGAAAACGGACCGGAATCGAATCCGTGACCTCAATTTTGTATTCAATAAGGTCAGTAACACCAAGAGTATCAGAGAACACCTCTGGAAATGACTGACACAATTTACGAATACTATCAGCTTGCTCCTCAGGTAGATGTCTAAGGTCTAACAACATCTCATCCTGGGTAGGCGAAATAGATGAACATGATGCAGAGTTACATTTTAACAAGGGGATTTTACAATTGGAAGCAAATTTGAATGTGCACGACTTACTCTGAAGATCGAGCACAAGACCAGTGTGAGAAATGAAGTCAGCTCCCAATATGATGGGGCAAGACAAGTGCTTAGCCACAAACAATTTGATTTTCCATGTAAATTTAAAAATACGAATTTTGACATTTAAAGAGCCTAAAATTTCTAGTGGCGAAGAATTAGCCGAAACATATTGGACCGAAGACGAACAATAGGCAGGAAGCTTACAAATAGATTTCAATTTTGAATACCATTCAGCCGAAAAAATAGAAAAAACACTGCCTGAATCTAATAGAGCTGTTATAGGCTCATTATTTAACTCAATTTTGAGAAAAGGCACCAGTGCGGGGGTATCCGCCGCAATCCTAAGACATTCTTTGGGGCATTCAAAAGATGAATTTGAAGACTGAACTTTCCCTGAATTTTCGACCTGTTTACCAGGGGCTGAGCCTCGGAAAGATGGATTAGTCGACTCAGCCGAAGCCACTAGTCACTTTTTATTATTGGCATTGGTGGAATTTGCACCAGACGTTGAGCAGGAGGGGGTGCTATTTGAATTTGGGCAATTCTTGGCGATATGTGAGAAAGCCCCACAAGCCTTGTGATGAACCAGCTCCATTATTTGCCCTACTAGATTTGACCAATGGACACTTGTTCCGAAGATGGTCAGGCGACCCGCAAGCATAACATTTACGAGGTGTGACTGGTCGGCGAGGTGGAGGCCGAGGATTACCAAAAGAAGGAGGAGGTTCTTTCGCGACACGCAAAGAATCGGCGTATCTAACTCCTTCCGCTGAAACAGCCAATGCTTCAAGTTCAGAGGAGGTTTGCGGGCACGCCGCGAAACATAAATATGACCTATAGGATGGTGAGATACCTTCCACAATAGCTTGTACAATCTGATCCTCAGGAAAGTGAAGAGCAAACACCCTAGTATAGAACTTAATATCTTGGACGAAGTCTGCCAAGTTTTCATCCAAGCGCTGAACACGATAATAGTACTTCTAAATAAGGGAGGACCTTGCCCTAGCCGGGATGAAGTTAGTTAGCAAGTGGGCGTGGAAGTCCTCAATAGATGATTGCTCGGCAATGGCTCTTACTATTTTGTCTGAGAGAATACCAATTGCATAGGGATAGATGATTTGCAAAATCTGACATGGAGAAAGAGAAAAAACAAGAGCATGGTCCTGGAACTCAACTAAAAACCTTAAAAAAGAAATAACTTCACTGGTGGTATTAACAGAAAACTTAGAGATACCTCTGAGCAACATTGCTAATGGATGAGGCAAGCTGCTGAACCCAGGTGACATAGTAGGTAAAGGTTTAAGTGACGAAGAAGTTAATTCAGAACGTATATTATTCAACGAGGTTCGGCGTTCAGACTCGTTGTCCAATGGGGCAGAGGTTGTTTGAGCTGCAACGGTTTTCCTATTGACGTCTCCCTTAGGAGGCTCTTCCTCGCTACCTACATTCACCGTGACGGGTTGATCAGTTTCGGGAGGAACTTCCCCAGTTAACATTTGAGTAACCTTACTGGACAATTCAGAAAGATTTTCAAGAACCATACTAGCTTCCTTCCTCTGAACGTCATTCAACTTCAGAGACAACAGATCGTTAACCCTATTTGAAAAATGAAATAGCCTGGCTTGCACACGCTTAATTTGATTAGGAGAAGGATCATTTTCTTCAAAAAAACTAACTACAGATGCTAGCTCAGTAGTATTGTCAGTGATCGTGGAAAGAGAGTCGTCAATTTCTTTCTCTCCCAAAGTGGGGATGGAAATGGGCAAATCAAGGGACTCTCTAAGCTTATTTGTGTCTACCGCAACCGTGCCTCCAGATTGCACATTTCTAATAGTCAATTCATAGATCAACTCCTCCTTGCGCAAATAGTTAAGATGGAGAACATCGCGAGGGCCGGGCATGATGACAGAACAATTTTGAAAAAGGAAAAATAAAAAAATTCCAGCAACTGAAAAAATTGTTAGAGTTCGGATCAAAGCAACGTTTAGCCGTCAAAAGGGGCTAAATTGAGACCCATTCAACCACGCTCTGCTACCACTTGTTCCAAGGTATCTGTGGAACAGCAGAGGTGAAAGAAGGTGCGGGGGTGAACGGGCCTCAAAATACGAAATTAAAGTTAAGATAAAATTTAACAAGGTTATATTTTCTTTTCAAAATCATGAAATAACAAGCATGGCAGGTACCGAGTAGCAAGGCAACAAAAGTACAATTACAGTATTTACAGGATTTGGGCTTCGAGCCCCGAACTCACAATTCTTGGGCCACTAGCCCAACTTTACCCCAAAACAAGATTCAACAGAGGGGCAGAAAACCCCATTCATGCCCAGGAGCAATTGCTCCAAATTACACAGAAAAGCCTCCTCGAGGCATACAACACTCAATTTTCAAGAAAGAGCCACTCGCTCTCAAACCTTAAGCCTATCAAAGGCCACACCAAATTCCACTTTCAAGTTGTCCTCCACGGACACGAAAACAGGGGTAAAATACCCAACCTATTGAGGCCAATAAGAGAGAAAAGCTTAATTACATGGCCTCTAAAATACCAATTTGAGAGGAGGTGATCTGCACTCCTAATACATTTTGTTTAAAACCTAATCTGGCTCTAGGCCGCTAATGCAAGGGCTAATCCCATACTAAAGAGGTGACTTTAGAAAGAAACAATTTACATTACGTTAAGGAAGAATTGGTTGAGAAAAATAAGTTCACCTCAAAACAATATGAGTGGGAGCTCGAGAGGGTTAAGCACTCTCTATCTCAATATGTAGTTTAAAAGATAGAAGAGATACTAAGAGTCTTTACATTTTAGGGAAAAGTTACATGGTGGAAAAGCTTCGGACCCGCCCCGAGAGTTAAACTGCTGAGCTAGCAAGAAAAGGAGTTATTAAACGGCCATTACCTTATGGATGAACTGCTGTCCGAAGAAAGAGGCGCTTCCCGCCCCCTGCTACGTACTTTACACACAGAAAGATGTTACTGAAGTGGCCCGGAGACCCGAAAATCAGCAGTTTATATACTCTCGCGGAAAGTTCGAGGCGTTTCAGGAATGAGAACACCCGCCCACAAAAACTTTATTGGCTAGGGTTAAGCAAGATATTCAAGTTGGAGAAGATACACCTGATTGGTCATAAATTAATTAAGGAAATTCTGGATTGGCTAAATTCAAAACCAGGGGAAAGAAAGGGTTATACAGCCAACTTAAACAATAACAGAAAGAAATTTAACAAGGAACAAACTTTTGAAATAAAAATTTCTCCAAAAAACAGTTATTTCACTTCGCACTAGAGTGTACCATTGTAGTTCTTCAGTAGTGTCCTCTAGAAGAGAAAGTTCACACTTCTTGCTACAGGTAAAACAAAAATACATCGAAAACGACCCAGTTCAGAAACTCCAAAATTTCCAAGTAGTGACATCTTCTGAGAAACTTGAAAATTAACACCTTAGATAAAGTTCAGACTTCCTCCAGTAGGGGAGTTTCAACTGGCGCAAGGTTTGAATTAGCGAAGTGGAGGTGTAACGCCCGGTACATAAATAACATGAGTTAAGTCGATAAAAAGCCTCACAAGATGCATAAGCCACGGAATTGTCATCTGGCACTGCGCTATTGCAGCGCCCTGTTCGTGCATGTCAGTGTTGCCGGGTAAAGAGAAGCGAGTGACGGATTCGGACAACTGTGGGGGATATAAGTTCATAGTCTCAGCATTCTTGTACGTGATATCCTATTACAAAATGTATTATTTATTCGTGAAAACACCAATGAGCAAAGCTCAAGATGTGATACCTGTTAGATACAATAGAACTATTTAATACTGAAACTACTACAATAGCATAAATAATGTCGTAAACAAAAACTAAAATAAAATTGAAAGACATTAAATTATATCCTAGTTAATAACAAAAACAATTTTTACACATTTTAGCTTAGTAGCGTAATTTACAGATATAAAGCGTCCGTGGCTCAGGCGGCAGTGCGCCGGCGTCTCACCGCTCGATACCGTGGTTCATATCCCGGTAACTCAATATGAGATTTGTGCTGGACAAAGCGGAGGCGGGACAAGTTTTTCTCCGGGTACTCCGGTTTTCCCTGTCATCTTTCATTCCAGCAACACTCTCCATTTACATTTCATCTGTCAGTCATTTATCATTGCCCCAGAGGAGTGCGACAGGCTTCGGCAGCCGGCATATTTCCTACCCACGCCGCTAGATAGAGGCTTCATTCATTCCATTCCTGACCCGGTCGAATGACTGGAAACAGGCTGTGTATTTTCATTTCAATTTACCGATGTATGTTTTATTTTAGACCACGTAGGACTGAAACAATATTTTCCAAAAAATTAAGTTTGAATTTATTAATTGTTAAAATATATTTTATTTCATGAGGTAGTTCGTTGTATATTTTAAACAAATAAGATTCTTATGAATTTTATTGTTAACATTTTTGAAAGTACAAACTGAACTTAATCTCTAATTTGAAAGGTAGTGTGATCATAAAGAACTTTACTTGGTGTTGTGTTAAATATGGTGCTCCTTACAAATTTCTAATGGCCCTATTCTGTACAACGTTCAGTGGTTTCAAATCTGTTTTACACCTGTGACCCTAAATTATAATCATATAAGTTATGTGAGAATGTGTAACAGAAGGAATCTGATACAAAACACACTAGAAATACGTTGTTTCCCGCGTAACTCACTCTCTTTACTTGCTGAGTAATATTGTTTCCAGTTAGTACCTGGTTAGAAATCGACATGGTTCATGAAATATCATAAATACCGTGTTTTTGGTGTTTATTGATACCTTATTTAACACCAGCCAGCTGCTTACAAGTTTAAGGTCTGCATTCATGTCAGAGATGAAATGATCAACAGTATCGCTGACATAAAAAATGTTAAAATCGTTAGCATACAGTGATGCAGTACCGCGAAGAGATAAGTGTTTTATATCTTTCATATATATTAAACAGAGAATAGGCCCTAAAATTGAACCTTGAGGCACTCCACAAGTGATTGGTAGGTTATTGCTTTCAGTTCCATTTACTGAAACGTAGTGGGTCTGCTCATACAGATAGCTTTTAAATCTAATCAATACGATCCCTCTTATCACCCTACACTCAAGGTTATTTAATACGATTGAATTGTCCACTGTATCAAAAGCTGTTTGTGAATCAATAAAAGTCCCGAAGAAAATTTATTCCTGTCTAGGGCTTCTTCAGTTTTAGTAAAAATGTCAACAGCTAGTCGGAGTGTCATAGTTGGTTTCTGACAACCGTACTCACGCTTATATCATGTATTATTTTTCTCTAAGTAGGTTTACAGTTTCTCTGCCATACATTTCTCCAACATTTTTGGAAAGAACAGGTATAATTGAGATCGATGTGAGATGCAGCCTCCTTTAAAGATTGGGGTGACTCTTGAAACTTTACGTGTCTCAGGCACGAATCCATTTTCAAACGAACAGCTGCACGACTCAGTGTATGCTTAGTTTTCTGCAAAAATGTGTTTGTAAAACCAACATTTGTTTAGGTTTTTTAAACTATTAATATATTTTTCTACTCCATATGGAGTCACAGGGTATATGAACATCGAGTTTTCAAGAGAATTAGTAGCAGCAGTAGTAGTAGTAGTATTTATTCACTCATTATATTGTTTACATATTTACAGGACTCTGTTTCTTATATACATAACTCTTCTAATAACATCATTACTTGAGAAAAATTAATCTTGTAACTAAACCACATATATTACAGAAGTAGTAGTACTATTATTAACATATTAATACTTAAAATAAATTGAACTTGTGACTGCACACATTAAATAAATTATTATTATTATTATTATTATTATTATTATTATTATTATTATTATTATTATTATTATTATTATTATTATTATTATTATACATAACAAAATCACACCAATCTCAACAAAGTCGAGTGGATATCTGGGCAACTTTGTTGCTCTGAAGTTCTTTGAAGTCAAAAAGAAGGTGAATCCTGCCATTCCGTTTCAGGAACAAGTGTTAGCAGCTATAATGAGTAGTGCGAAGAAAAGTGAAAGTGAATGGCTGAAACCAAAACTTCCACAATACTGACGGAGAACTCAGTAGCATCGTAATGGTGACGGTGACCACGGACCGCTACTTATACAAAGTCGGTAATAATCCGCCGAAAGGAAAGGAAAGATGCAAGACATATTGAAAGTTATGGATTAACGCCAGGTTATCCGCGATGCTTGCCAATGCCGAAGAAGAAATGTGACGACTTAGAGAGTCTCATTAACAACAGATCCGTCTCTCCATGCTTCATTCTTTTTTACAAGCTTAGAATGCGAGTAGGATTCGTCACTGTAGATTGACACACAATACCCGTGGAGCAGAAAAAGGTCAACCCGTGAGTGGTCGCTATATGAGATTTTCTCTCACATTATTTTTTATTGTAATATTACTTCACAGTGATGAAAGGGAGGTAGCTGTTCCCTCTTCTAGCTGAGTTTACAACTGTTCACATTTGAAGGGTACGCAACCCCTCCCCTAGTCAGAACGAAGGTTCCTATTTGTCCGTGCGCGCTGTGTGAGAGTTTCTCTCATCGCGCGACCAATGACGTTGGTGTTATGTTGAAGTTGAGCGGGAAACTAACTCCTGTAGTACGCGTTAGTATTTGTACTATGAGCACTTCTTGTTTTTGAAAATGTTATTGTGTTCAGAAACCTTGCTTTTTACGTAAATATTAGTAGATATAATGCATGTGTGAGATTTTATTTTTTACAACTTCAGGACGGAAGTTATTTTTATGTACATTGCATATGTTACTTTAAGTAGTAATTTGTGTCTTTAATAAACAGTTAATGATGCCCAGATCCATGGTTAGCGTGCTGGCCTTTGGTCACAGAAGTCCCGGGTTCGATTCCTGGCGGGGTCGGGAATTTTAACCTTAATTGGTTAAATTCGCTGACACGGGGGCTGGGTGTATGTGTCGTCCTCATGATGACGCGCAGGTCGCCTACATGTGTCAAATATAAAGACCTACATCTGGCGAGCCGAACTTTTCCTCGGACACTCCCGGCGCTAAAAGTCATACTCCATCTCTCTCTCTCACACACACACACACACACACAGCTAATCATTTCATTTTTATCTTAAATATATAAGGTAGAACTTACGTTTCATTTCAGTAGTAAATTCCTACCTTACGCTCCACAAAACTGTGAAAATGTCATATTTATTTTAATGTGAGAGAAAGTCTCACGCGCGACCGCTCACGGGTTAAAGAAGGTACCGTGGTGGATGGGTCTATCTACAACAACAAAATTGAATTTAAAACTTAAAAAGGTTATATTTCTTTAGAATTTCAAAAGTTAACAAATAACAACATAACAGGTACAATTAGCAATCTGGAATCAAGACTTGGAGAAATCCAAGATTCAGAACTTTAACAATTTTGGGCTTCCAGTCCCTAATTTTACAATGTCAGAAATACCGGATCCAGTTTACAAAAACTTTAATTCAAACTAAGGAATTATTTATTCAAGGGCAGAAATCCCCTAATTCAAGAGCACTTGCTCCCTAAATACAATATCAAGCCTCCCAGAGGCACTCTTTGCTATTCCAAAAACCTTGAAAAGAGCTCTCAGTTTCTCCCAGCCTGCTCAAGGCAACATCAAAACTTACAATCTCTGGCCTCTCAAGGCACAAGTTACAAATTGAAATAGTTTTACACAGGGGTATTTAGTACCCAACCTACAGACCCTTTGCGAAAAAGAACAGGTTAAATGAACGGCCCGAACTAACCTGAATGGAGGCTTACACTGCGCTCCGGGATAATGAAAAATCAAAACCTATAGGGCTCTCGGCCGATGAAGCAGGGGCTATTCCCAAACTACTGAGGTGGCTCGCATGGAAATTACTTTAACACATTACAGGAGAACACAGTTACAAAAACGTAGTCACCTCAAACCAAGACGAAGGGGAGCTCTCTATCCCCGATTTACAGTTAAAGACTTAATGAAGTTTTACATTAGCCGAAATAAAATTTACATTTTAGAAAAGTATGTTACATGGTTAAAAATTCGGACCTTCCCCTCGGAATAATTTGCGGATACAGCAAGAAAGATGGAATTACACTGACTGACAGAGCAAATGCAACACCAAGAAGGAGTGGTCAGAACTTTATGCCAATTGCAGGGTAGACTGACGTCACTGAGGTATGCTCATGATGTGAAATGCGCCGCTGTGCTGCGCACGTAGCGAACGATAAATGGGACACGGCGTTGGCGAATGGCCCACTTCGTACCGTGATTTCTCAGCCGACAGTCATTGTAGAACGTGTTGTCGTGTGCCACAGGACACGTGTATAGCTAAGAATGCCAGGCCGCCGTCAACGGAGGCATTTCCAGCAGACAGACGACTTTACGAGGGGTATGGTGATCGGGCTGAGAAGGGCAGGTTGGTCGCTTCGTCAAATCGCAGCCGATACCCATAGGGATGTGTCCACGGTGCAGCGCCTGTGGCGAAGATGGTTGGCGCAGGGACATGTGGCACGTGCGAGGGGTCCAGGCGCAGCCCGAGTGACGTCAGCACGCGAGGATCGGCGCATCCGCCGCCAAGCGGTGGCAGCACCGCACGCCACGTCAACCGCCATTCTTCAGCATGTGCAAGACACCCTGGCTGTTCCAATACCGACCAGAACAATTTCCCGTCGATTGGTTGAAGGAGGCCTGCACTCCCGGCGTCCGCTCAGAATACTACCATTGACTCCACAGCATACACGTGCACGCCTGGCATGGTGCCGGGCTAGAGCGACTTGGATGAGGGAATGGCGGAACGTCGTGTTCTCCGATGAGTCACGCTTCTGTTCTGTCAGTGATAGTCACCGCAGACGAGTGTGGCGTCGGCGTGGAGAAAGGTCAAATCCGGCAGTAACTGTGGAGCGCCCTACCGCTAGACAACGCGGCATCATGGTTTGGGGCGCTATTGCGTATGATTCCTCGTCACCTCTAGTGCGTATTCAAGGCACGTTAAATGCCACCCGCTACGTGCAGCATGTGCTGCGGCCGGTGGCACTCCCGTACCTTCAGGGGCTGCCCAATGCTCTGTTTCAGCAGGATAATGCCCGCCCACACACTGCTCGCATCTCCCAACAGGCTCTACGAGGTGTACAGATGCTTCCGTGGCCAGCGTACTCTCCGGATCTCTCACCAATCGAACACATGTGGGATCTCATTGGACGCCGTTTGCAAACTCTGCCCCAGCCTCGTACAGACGACCAACTGTGGCAAATGGTTGACAGAGAATGGAGAACCATCCCTCAGGACACCATCCGCACTCTTATTGACTCTGTACCTCGACGTGTTTCTGCGTGCATCGCCGCTCGCGGTGGTCCTACATCCTACTGAGTCGATGCCGTGCGCATTGTGTAACCTGCATACCGGTTTGAAATAAACATCAATTATTCGTCCGTGCCGTCTCTGTTTTTTCCCCAACTTTCATCCCTTTCGAAGCACTCCTTCTTGGTGTTGCATTTGCTCTGTCAGTCAGTGTATATGGCCATTAAGTTGTCGATGTTCTGGCTGCCGACGAAAGAGGCGCCCCGCCTCCTGCCTTAACACACACACTTAGAAAGACGGCGATCAATTGTCAAGGAAACATGAAAAGCCGCAGTTCATATACCCTCAGCGAAGGTTCGAGATCATTCAAGACTAATCAGGACACACACTCTTAATTTTTATTGGCAGAATAAAAGTGAACAAGAAATGCGGGATTGATTGAAAAATTCGTGATTGGCCAGATTCAAATCTTGCGTAAAGAAAATGAAGTATTGCCAACCCAAAAATTAATGAACATAGATCAGTTATGAAAAACCCAGGAATATGAAACTTCTTTAAGTTATAAGTTCTTCCACCTTGAACCAGAGTGCATGATCATAGATTTTAGTAGTGTCATCTGTGGAAAAGTGTCCAAACTTCTTGATGAATGCAAACGAAACAAGGAGATATTCAATCAGTTTAGGAAACTACACAGTAACAAAATTACTTAATATTTCAGTAGTGTCATCTTCTGATTTAAGTTCTAAGTTCATGCTGTATCAGTTTCCATTTTTGTTCGATAGAGGAGTTTCTTAAGGCGCTGATTTTGAATGCGCGGGGTAGAGGTGAACCTCCCGGTTCAGACCTCCCCCCCCCCAACAAAAAGTCCTTCCTAGGGTGACACAGATGAAGTATAAAAGAAACTTTCCAGTTGAAAAATGTATCAGACTTTTAAGTTTACTGACGTAGATATGTAGAAAAATTTGTAAAGCCGGATTTAAGATGTCCTTGTGGTTATAGAAGTTCATATGATCTCGAACCTTCGCTGAGGGTATATGAACTGAGGCTCTTCATGTTTCCTTGCCAATTGATCGTCGTCTTTCTAAGTGTGTGTGTTAAGGCAGGAGGCGGGGCGCCTCTTTCGTCGGCAGCCAGAACATCGACAACTTAATGGCCACATAATTCCATCTTTCTTGCGGTATCCGCAAATTATTCCGAGGGGAAGGTCCGAATCTTTAATTATGTAACAGTACTTTTCTAAAATGTAACTTTTCTTTTGGCTAATGTAAACACTTCATGAATTCTTTAACTGTAAATCGGGGATAGAGAGTGAGTTGCCCTCTCGAGCTCCCCTTCATCCTGGTTTGAGGTGACTGTGTTTTATAACTGTATTCTCCTGTAATGTGTTAAAGTAAATTTCCATGCGAGCCACCTCAGTAGTTTGGGAATAGCCCCTGTTTCGTCGGCCGAGAGCCCTATAGATTTTAATATTTCATTATCTGGAGCGCAGAGTTCGCCTCCATCCAGTTTGTGTTCGGGCCGTTTATTTATCCTGTTCTTTTTTCGCGAAAGCCCTGTAGGTTGGGTACGAGATACTTCTGTGTAACTATATTTCAATTTGTAAATAGTGCCTTGAGAGGCCAGAGATTGAGTAGGCTGGGAAAACTGAGAGCCTGTCAGCTCTTTTTCAAAGTTTTGTAACAGTAAAGTGTGCCTTTGGGAGGCTAGATATTGTGATTTAAGGAGCAAGTGCTCTTGAATTAGGGGATTTCTGCCCTTAACTAAATAATACCACTTCTAATTGTAAACTTGTAACCTAGGGGTTTGTAGCCCAGAATTGTCAAGCTCCGAATCTTGAATTTTCCAATTTATGAAATTGTCATTGTACCTGATGTTTCATTGTTATGCAAAATTGTTAAGTTTAAAGTTCTAAACGAAAAAATATAACCTTCAGTTCAAGTTGTAAATTAATTTTGATATTATAGATAGACCCATTCAGCCCGGCACCTTCTTTAACCTCTTTCTGCTCCACGAGTATCCCCGTAACAATTATTATTATTATTATTATTATTATTATTATTACTATTATTATTATTATTATTATTATTATTATTATTATTATTATTATTATTATTATTACGAAGATATCCATAGAGCAGTAAGAGGTGAAAGAAGGTGCGGGTGTTGAATGGGTCTAGCTACGATATCAGAAATTGAGTTAACACTTTAAATTAAGGTTATATTTCGTTCAAAATTTCAAACTTAACAAATATTTTCACTCAGAGAAATAATGAGGTTACAGGTACAATGAAAATTTCAAAATTTGCAAAATTCAAGATTCAGAACTTTAAGAATTCTGGGCTTCAAGCCCCTAGGTTACAATTTCCAGAGGAACTCCTCAATATAACAAAAACTTAAGAAAATAGCTTACATGCTCTCAATTTCGAACAGCCTATTCAAGGCAACATTACATCAAAAGGTTACAATAGCTAGGCATAATTTACAAGGGAAATAGTTTTACACAGGTGTATCTAGTACCCAACCTACTGGGCCTTCATGGAAAAAGAACAGGTTAGATTACTGGCCCGAACACAAAATGAATGGAGGCGTATACTTGCACTTCTAAATGAAGAATAAAATCCTAACGGGGCTCTCGCCCCAGTGATACAGGGTCTAATCCCAACCTACTGAGGTGACTCGAATGAGAGTTACTTTAAGGCATTGGAGAAAAGAAGAAAAACAGTCACAAATCGTAGTCACCTCGAACTAAGTTGAAGGGGAACTCGAGAGGGTAACGCACTCTCTATCTCTGAATTACAGTAAAAGATTTTGTGAAATTTTTGCATTAGCTGAACGAAAATTTACATTTTAGAAAAGGCTGGTTACATAGTTAGAATTTCGGACCTTCCCCTCGGATAAATTTGCGGGCACAGTAGGAAGGATAGATTTTATGTGGCGATTACCTGGCTGTTGTTCTGCCTGTCGAAGAATAAGGCGCCCCGCCTCCTGCCTTAACACACACTCAGAAGGACGACGATCAATGAGACAGGGTAGCAAGAAAAGCCTCAGCTTGTATAACCGAAGGGGAGCTTCGAGAGGATTATGGACTTGACCGGACACACCTTCTAAATTTTATTAGTAAATACAAATTTTACACCCAAAATAACCAAGAAGAATCCTGTGATAGGCTGAAAAATAAGTACAGAAAATTAGTGATTGGTCACTTTCAAAAACTGCGGAATGAGAGAGAAGTGTTGCAAACCTTGAAATATATATTTAAAAAATGAAAGTTGATTTACTTGAGAAAACCTATAAACACAAAATTGATTTCCATAACAACTTCCTTTACCTTGCACCAGAGTGCATGACCATAGTTTTTGGTAGTGACATCAATGGAGAAATGTCCAAACTTCTTGAGGTAAACGAACACAAAGCAAATAAATCCAGTCAGTTTAGGCAACTTCACAATAACACAGTTACTTAATACTTCAGTAGTGACATCTTCTGATTAAAGTTACAACTTCATGTAGTAGCAGTTTCACGTTTGGTTAGATAGATAGAGTTCTTTAAGGCGCATCTTTTGAATGTGCAGAGTTGAGGTGTACCTCCCGGTACAATTAATATCAATTTAATTTAGTTTTTTCGTTTGATTTGATTCGAATCCCTTTACTTCCTGTGTGAATAACTGTTTTCTAATTTTATTCATTGAGAAATCTAAAGTATAATGTTATCTTTTCCTGTTTTAACAAATATCCGTTCTTATTTCTCTTTCATTGGTTGTATGACCCTGTCAACATTCATGGTCTTTTTGAGTGGACTGAGTAGCTCAATAGTTGCTGTGCCCAGTCCCAAGCTCAGGGAAAGGAGGAGGGTTGGATCAATGCCGTAAAATGACAGCCAGAGAACATCTTGAGGCAACCTCTATGGTTCACAACTCGGAGCTTGCTCCATCCAAGGCTATATGCCTTTGACAGTCAAGAATGGACTGTAATCTTTTCGATAAATTTCCACCGCTTGGTACTAGCCAGGGAAGACTGCATTCGGATACGGTGGGCAGTCGCTTGAAAGATGAGTCAGATGCGTCGGAGCATCTGGAAATACCCAAGACAAACCAACGACGAAACCAAAGACTAAAATTGAAACAGATAAACTATTTAGCAAGATAAAACATCAACTCTCTGGCACAGGTGGGAAAATTAAAAATCCTAACTAATGAACTAGACAAACAAAGGATCCTTATAGCAGGATTAGGCCTACAAGAGATGAGGAATTCAGACCAGGAACCCATGGAATCCCAAGGGTATAGAATGTACAAAGGCATCCCTGAAGAAAGAGTGATGAGGAATTGTCCACAATTTGGTACAGGATTCATAGTCAACTTGAAAATAATTGATTCAATAATAGATTTTCAGGCACAATCCCAAGACTCGCAATGCTAACAATAAAGGCATCGAATAAAATGTACACAATAATTAATGCCCACGACCTACAAATTATAAAACAATAGGAGAAAAACCAGAGAAGAGGTGGATGAATTCTGGATCAGTGACAAATATAAATAAAAATCGTACCAAAATTTTAATAGGCGACTTCAATGCACAATTGAGCAAAGGAAAGGGATACAGAGACATAATAGGAAAATGGCCAACTCAAAAACAGACCAATAAAAATGGCTTAAGATTGATAGACTTTTGTAGAAACCATAATATGATATCAAAATCTACGTATTTTATGAGAAAACCTAATAAACTTAAGACATGGAAACACCCAGATTGGAGAAAAGGAGAATGGCAATTAGATCATGTTTGTATGGAAAAGAATTATCATAAGGAAATCCAAAATGTTAAAGTACTTAGAGGAATGGGGTCTGACCATTACATGGTGAAAATCAAACTTAAATTCACACCAGTAAAGAAACCAAAATCAAAAGATAAACTGAGAAAAGTTTATGATCCCCATAAACTAATAAACAATGAACAGTATAAAGAATTAACTCGAGACCATGACGAATATAAGAATGAAGTGTGATGACTCAACGAGTTCAGGCGCACCCCGCCAGGCAGCGCTTGAGTGTGGTAGCTCCACAATACCGAACAGCTGGTCTTAGGAATGGTGACACAGGAAACGTATTACTCCGTAACTGATAAGTATATACACTGTCTTTTATTTAAAAATGAGAGATTACAATTAAAATACCACGGCAGAGAACAATGGAAAAATATCATACACGGAAATAAGAGCTACGACCTTCATCACTTGTCGCGAAAAGCACGAGTTACTCGTGCGTACACTCGTGCGTACATAGCGTATTAAAAAAACACCCATGAACTATTTAAAGGTAATACTCTACTTACCATCTCAGTTTGTCGGTTACTGGACTTTCGAAAGCTTGCGTAAAGCTTTGGCGGATGTTCGAGATTGTAAATCCCGCCGGATTTCTTTCATTCTGAAGAAAAATCGGCACTTCAGATAATGATAAACAAGTCTGGGAATTATATTCATAACATGTTGAAGACAACAGCCAGCACCTGAAGGATCAACTGAAATTTTGTCTGTAGAATCGATACAATCAAAAAATATTTCGCTCCACATCGATTTTGAGTTCAGTTTTTCACTAATTACTTTCTCGGACTGGAAAAGAATGTCACATATACTTTTGGAAGGGCGCTTTAAAAAACACTTCATTATTGCTTGAAGCGTAGTCTTTTATTTCGGAGAGAACTGAAAATGTACTATGATTATTATCACGTAGAGAATGGGCAATGGGCGAACACTTAATACATTTAGAAGAGTGCTTAACAACGTACCCAGCCAAATGGTACACTAAACACTTCTCAATCGAAGAGTTTCGAACTGCGCTATCAAATTCAGGTACAGAGCTTTCCCAGTCTTCGATATTTACTGCATCATGAACCACGATTTTTTTGCTTAATGGAAGTTTCCACTGATTGTTTCACTGCCTCATTATGCATTTCCACATTCCGGGCTAAGATACGCATCTGATTAACATACGAGGTCAAGATCGTCTCCCGTTTAGGTTCGCAATTTCCTCCTACATTTATAGCCTGCTTTATAGGGACGTAGACACACTGAAGTAGATGCAAATGAAGGAAATAGATGATCATCTGAACTGAAAGAACGCGTAATTCCGAAGTGCCGTTCCAAGGGATCCTGGGTGAGCTTTCCTGTTAACACATACTTATAACCTCTTTCCCAAAGCCATTCACACATTTCCAAAGTACTCTGTAGGGTTCTGCTGGAGGCAAAGGTGTTGTTAGTAGATCTCACAGTTTGAAGAAAATTAACAAGAGCTGTATGGGAAGGTGAACCTCTACGAAGAGCCTGAGAAGGGATGAGTGCATTTAGTGCATCAGCAACAAAATTTATATCACTGGTAAATGTTTCAGTGTCCTGACTACCTTGTAATCCTGCCAGTCCCATTTCGCGATAAAATTTCATACCGTTGGCAACACTGTCACTAAAAAGTTAGAAGGCAAGCCTAGCATTCATTCTCTGGAACGATGATGGGTCTAAATGAGCAACTGTTAGCTTGGGGCATGCTCTAAACCCAGCATATCCTGATAGATCTTTCAACAGTTCCCTATAGAAATTGAAATTAATGATTTTGTCGTTATAGTGAAGTTCTACTTTATCATGAAAGTGGTTTATTATGCATTTCAATACATACACGAAGTCGGAGAAAGCCCAGATCTTTCTCTTAACATCTGCAGGATTAATGATGTGAGGTTGTAGAGAACTTGTCTTGCCACTGATTCCTAACGATTTCCAGGCCTTTTTATTTGTCTGACTACCATCACAAGTAAATCCAACCACCCTCGCCCCAGCCTTTTCTAATTGCAAAATCACCTCTATTAGAATTTTTGCGAGAATGTCTCCTGGAGTAGCATTTCTGCATGCATAAACAGCAACTGGTTGCACCCAGTTATGCATAAAAGGTACGAACATGAACACTAGAGCGCGATTTGCAATCAAGTTCTTCTGGAGGTCTGGCGTGTGATCACCTTAATCAACTAATCCGTCCACTTTATGGGAAAAACTATTGAATTGGATTTCTTCTCTTAGCTTAACCTCATCAAAAATAACAACACCATAACGTGAATTATCATTCTCATCCTTAAGAAAATCTGAAAGAGCATTTATGCTATGCGAATTAACTCCATAAGGGCACTTAAGCCCTTTACAAAGTTTTCTCAGGTGACTTTGTGGGGGCAGAGGCAAGAGGTCATGTCGCCGACAATGACGGAATCCTTTCGGTGATTTTATTCTCAACAATAAACTCTCTAAAATGCATTCATTGCTATACCTCATTCCATTAGAAGATTTCACCTGGCATTTCTTAAGCATGGTATCGATTATCATATTTTCCTTCTTACTGAGGTGTTCGTTATCTCTATAATTAAATTCCTGTGTATTTCTAACCTGCTTCTCCAGTAAATTAATTCTCGATTTTGCTGAGTTTAGACTGGATCTAGCTCGAATTAAATTTCGATTAGCATTTTTAGGCGCCTTTTGAGCGATAATATTATTGTATTTTCGGCATCAGAAAGCACACTACAATAACCCAAATTATGAT